>NC_136058.1:57965933-58685933 GCF_964261635.1 Lissotriton helveticus
CACTTGCCAAAGTACATGAGACAGTGATCTCAACTGGGATGTTAAAGATCGGTGGGGGATGAAACCCACCTGATCAGGATGGATCAGATCAGGCAGAATAACTTTTATTATGTTGACTAACACTTTGGCCAGTATCATAACATCAGCTTTATTCAGTGAAATGGGCATGGAGTTTTATGCATTCTAATGGATCTTAATCAGGCTTAACAATCAGAGAGACTCTAGCTTAAGTGAAGACCAGGAGTGCTGGTTTCCCTTCTTACATGTCTCGAAACACTTTACACAAAAAATGGACCCTTTGCTGTTTATTGATTTCATAGTACTCTGTCAGGTACCCATCGATCCAAGGTACCCCACGGGTGGAGACTTCATCTCTAGCATGCCGGATTTCCTCTTGTGTGATATCACCCTCCAACTGTTGGCCTGCTTCCAAAGACATAGAGGGCAAAAGCAGAACTGAAATGAATGCCTCTTCTGCACAGAAGTTGTCCTGAAATTCTATTGAGTACAGGGCCTTATAAAAGGCATGGAAAGCCAGCAATATCTTCAATTGGTGAGTGATTATTTGGACCAGGGCATCCCTAATTGCTGGAATGTTATGGTTGGAGTTCAGTTGGTGTAGCTAAAGAGCCAGCAAGACAATCAGCCTCTTCCCCTTTCTCATAATGATGTTATATAAGATGGAAAAGAGATTTTTGTGCTATGGAGGTGTATATCTCATTCAGTTCATGCTTTGAAATCAAGAACGTGCGTAGTACCTCTGGGGACTTTGATATCTTGTAATGTTTTGTTAAGGTAGCAACCTTCATTTCTAGAGCGCTTCTGTTAGCTTACACCTTTTGCTTTCTAGGTGCTCAATTCAGCATTAGCTCGCCCTTCCCACTTGTTTTGTGGCAGCCCAGAAACCCAGAGGGGAGGACACTGAGTGTTTGCTCTCTGTTAGATATATTTGATGCATGTGCAGCATGTGGTGTTTATCAGAGGGGAGTTCATAGTCCGACATATTAAGATTCTAATATTGTAGTGGGCTTGATTAGAGCTGAAACAATATGGATTATTACCATGTCATGCGTGGTCTGAGGTGCTATTCTGGAAAATAGTGGTACTGGTCATCTGATCTAAAAAGGATCTTGCCACCAAATAGTAATCAATGTGAGCAAAATCCTTTCCTGCGGGTCTATGAACCACCAAGAGTACTCAAGCAGAGTTAAGGTCCCTCAACAAGAATCTTTGGTTCATGTACCTGTTGGGTGGTCTTACGTACCTAACAGGGGGTCCAATACTAGATTCAAATCCCTGCCAATTAAATCTTTAGCTTGAAAAAGGGGAAGGAGAATGCTTATCAATCATTTGAAAGAACCCACTCTTAACTTCTGTTGCAGCAGAAATGGAACCCAGCACTAACACTTGATGATATCTCTTTTGGTCTGTGGCAATCGTTGCACTGGCCCTTTGGGGTGACTGGATGCCTGTCCCATTTCTGCCCCAGTAGATGATGTATCCATACCCATCTCTGTCCACTTACTTAGTAATTCCTCTAACAAATTTTGGTCCTTAAACTCTTGCTACAACCCACTTTAGTAATTAACAAAAATGCACGATCTAGTAACCAGTGGTGCCCGGCATGGCTCAGGGTTGGTAGGGGTGGCGGGTCGCACAGGGGAGGCACACAGGAGGGGTTGCGCGTGGGTCACGCATATTCCCAAAAAATAAAATAAAATAAATGTACCATTACGCTGCGTCCTGCGTCTCCACTCCTGTTCTTCTCTGCTCTTCGCAGCCAGGACCCACTGACCAACAACAACCATGCAATGCAGCATTGTGATTGGTAGTAAGCATGGGCGTAAAATCCGTTCCGCTCGCGGATTTTGCGGATTTTCGGTAAATTCGCAATCCGCGAACTCTCGCGAACTTGCCGAAAATTCGTAAAATCCGTGCGAAGCGGATTTTTTGCTTGGTCGCACTTGCCAACTAGAATACTATACAATTTCGCGGGAGTAAACACTTGCGAACACGTAGATGCGGCGGGCAGCGACAATCTCGCAATTGCGAGATTGCAAAATTTGCAATTTCGCACAAGAAATCCACCAGCAGGCAGCATAAACCTTGAAAATTATGATTTTTATCAGAATAACTCCTCAGGTTGACATTTGCCTGCACTTTTTCTTTGCAAGGAGTCCATTTTGGGGGGTGAGGGTGGGAGGAAGGAAGTGCCCCACAGTCTCCAACTTCCTGTTCCTGTCCATCAGGCTCCTCCCAGTGCTTTCTTCATGTGCTGGTCACTTTGATTTGGATCTTGACCTGGAAGGATTACTTTTTGTGGATGCTGCTGGATATTTGGATTTTTGCAAAACTGAAAGCACTCAGCAGGTGCAAAAGTTCAATCTTATCATTAGTAACCATTCCCTGTAGTGCTTCCTGAGGGGCCCCTTCAGAGTTCATTTGCCTACTTGCAACTATTCTATGACCCTGCTCTGACCCTCACAGCAGGCTCAGAGAATAGCTACAAATATACAACAAAGGTCCTGTTAAAAAACTTACACTGCAACAGAAAGCAATTACAGACAAAACTGAAAGCACTCAGCAGGTGCAAAAGTTCAATCTTATCATTAGTAACCATTCCCTGTAGTGCTTCCTGAGGGGCCCCTTCAGAGTTCAGTTGCCTACTTGCAACTATAGGCCACAAAGGTCCTGTGAAAAAAAAGTGCACTGCAACAGAAAGCAAATTACAGATAAGGAAGCAGGTGCCAGCCAGACTGGAAGTTTAAATTCAGTGACACATTAATCAACCCCAAATTAATTCATGTCAGTTGAAGCAGGGCAGGTGTGCTTGCTTTTTTTTAACCCCCATAATCTACAGTGATAAACCAACCAGAGGGTGGCTTTGATGTACCAGAGGGTGGCATGGGTGTACCAGAGGGTGGCAGTGGTGAAACAGAGGGTGCTGTGAACCTGTGATGATGAACCAGATGTAGAAACAACATAGTCGTGGCTGTTGCGAGCCGACAAGTAAGTTCGCAATTGCGAACTGGTACAGAACCCTCGCGAACTGGCAGAAATCCTTGCGAACACAATAAAAAAAATCCGCAAATTCGCGAGAGTTCGCGGATTTTGCGGATTGCGAATCCGTAAATACTCAAGTTCGCGGATTGCCAATTCGCAAAATCCGCCCATGCTTAATTGGTAGGCACCCAGGCTACGCTGACCAATCACAATGCTGCAATGCAGCGTTGTGATTGGTTTTGAGCATCCTGGTTGGACACTCAACCAGGGAATGGGAGCCTGGGATTGTTCTCCATACAGGCTGTAATGCAGCCTGCATGGAGAATGAGGAAAGTACAGATGACTGGGTTGGGTGGCCCGAGAGGGTTGACCAAACAGTCATTTAGCACTTAGGAGTGGGTAAACCACGCCTGCACTGCTCCAAAAGCAGAGCAGCCCCACCCACCCACTCACAAAGCAGCAGGAAGCAGCATAAAATGATACAAACACAAAGTTCTAAGCTGCCAGCTTGTTAGCCCCACGCCATACAATCCTAGGTATAAACTCTTTCCACATAACATGAAAACCTGACCACTGCCAAGTACCTCCTGAAGGTCATCCTTCATTGCTCTCATCAGCGCCACCCCCTTTTCTACTCCTAAGTCATTCTCACCTAGATGCAGCAACACGCCTAGAGGGCTCCTCCCTCTTACCAGCAACTTATTCAAACAATGAAGCAATGATTTCCACCTCATACCCCCTGCTGTGCCAGCACACTTGAAAACAGTTGGGGTCCAGATCCAAGTTGGCACAATGTCTGTTCTTTCTCACCCGTCTTTTGGCCCACTTAACAAACGAGTGCCCCATTATCCAAACGATAGCCCAGTGACCTCTAGGTCTAGAATGCAAACTGGAAAACAAAAAGAACGAATCCCATCACCCTCCTGTACATAGCACAGAATGTAGAAGCACATCTACCCAGACCCATGATGGCCATCCTGCTAATACCTCCTACCGGCTTCCATTGCCATACCTATGTGGAACCAATGTGTCCCAAAACATTTTGCATCCAGTCCCAGCAGGTTCAGCCTTTTCACAACAAAGCCAATAGGTGACATGCCATCACTGGCCTTTCATCAATATTCCTAAAAACCTGACATATCCCTCCTGGAAACTTCTGCTTCAGGGAAGCAGCCATCTTAATGGGGGCAAAAACAGATCTACCCTGACCCTACCCTGTATAATCCGTTAAAAAAAAAATTCTCACGATAGTATGGCATGGTACCCTATTTGTTGCAATTGTTTTTTATCCCGCAGACTTTTGATCTAGTATTCTGTGTGTATTAGTTGGAACTCAAATGCATGTGACATAATCTTCTAGCTTTAAAAGGAATCTGATCCCTAAGGTGAAACATGCATTTTAGGTAGTTCTTGTAATTGACTACTAGCCTGGTTCTACTCCACAGCGATGTATTACAAGTTTGTATGTGTTTATGTCTTTTGCTAACCCTGCCCAAAATTACCATCTTGATGATTCCTCGATTTCACAATATTGTCTGTAATACTGAGCACGGTATACACTAATTTGAGTGGTTGTTTGGGACACTGTTATCGTGCTTTGAAAGGGATGGACTGCTGGGGCTGTTTTCTCCAAGGCTCACTAGGACCAAAAATACTGAGCAGTGGCAGATATTTCCCGATAAATACTCCTACGGACCTGGAACTGCAAAAGCTGGTTTGCACAAGATATACCGCATCTCGGGTTACAGTTTAATCCCTCCCTTTTTTCATACAACATGTTTAATGGCAATGTATAGTAAATTTCGACAAGCATTTCGGTATTATCGGCAGAGGTATATACATTTTATAAATGATCTGCTTACCGTTGGGGTAAGCCATGCTTTCGTCATTGTGGAATTCTGATAATCCATTTGACTATGTTAGGGCATATTATATGAGAGTTTGGATTATACAAAGGCTCTGTGTATTACCCCTTTATGCAAATCTACATGCATACAGCCTGGAAACACGTATGCACCCACACACAAACTAACACATTAAATTACCGACTGCTCTCCAAACTCATCCTGCTCTGGGAGAGGTTGGAAATTTGCTCCTGTCACAGACGACAAATTGGGGGGGTATGAATGGAATGAGATATATATATATTTTTGGATCGTTCAGCAAGCACAAATATGCTTGTGTATGTCTGCTAATCAAGGGGCCCATTAACATGATGGACGGAAGCTCATCTGCGCTGGTGGTGTTGGCAGAAAATGTTCATTTTCCCGCTCCAGGTACGGTCATTGCAACCACCAAATGACAATGGTACAACAGAGGCCATTTCCCTTCCGTCGTGGTCTTTCAGGCTGGCATGCTTTTTTGCTTACACAAGGGTGGCGGAAATAGCCAACAGAGCAATACCAGCATGTGGAAACACGTTCCATCCACCAACCAGATTATGATGTTGCAAACAGCCCTCCCCACCGCCACATGAAAACCACCACGTCACGGATGGCGGAAACACAACAACAGAGAGAAAAAGCAGATACAGAACCCATCTAAACCACCGGAGCCACCAAGCATCCTGCGCTACAGGCCTTCCCACTGCACTACCTGCTGCACCTCTGGCAGACAAGACGCTGCTGCGCTCAACAGCAGAGGTACGTACAAAACATCTCCACACATGCAACCCTGAACAGCTACAACTCCCAGCAAGTGTTGCCGCACCACGATGAATGTGGCAACCTGCCAAATGCAAAGTGCAAGACCCACCCAATCCCCATGAGTGAGCCTCGATGCCCCTGAAGGCAAATGGGGCCAATGTTGAGCAACGCTGTTGCAGAGCGTGCACACGGCAATATCAAAAAATGTACGCCGCCGAAGGCTCACATTGTCTGATGGCTCATTCGCATTGTGCTTGCCAACAGTGGCAGCCTGGAAGCTGCGACCGCTATCATGCAACATTTAATTGGGGTCTATGCGTGTCATTACTGCGGATGCCAGCTAACACGCATGCATACAAATTCTGCATTAGCATTGTCGCCATGCGATTTGCATCACACATCACAACATTAGCCTAAAGTGATTGATGCACCCCATGTATAATGTTGTGAGGCACGAGGCACCCATGCATATAAAGTAACCACACAGACAGCGTACTTGTATGGGAGAACTGGCACAGAGCATGTGCGCCCAGCCCCGTTTGTTGGCAGTGTCACATGTCCAGTGACGCCTGTGCTGGCTGGCTGTGGGGTGGGGTTTAAGCCAGTCCTTTGGGAGTAGCTGCTTCATCAGAACAACTAGAACAGTGACCAGCTATGTAGGTATGAGAGAGTGTGGCCTGTGAGTCAAGTCTTCACACACATGGTATGTCCAAGAAAAAGAGAGTGAAATTGCATAGTCATGCCTCGTGGCCAGCATGGACTGAAATGAGGGAAGGAGTCAAAAAGGACAAAGGGCACTTGCACTGTACCAATGTTGTGTAATGAAACATCCAACCTGTGAACATCGCTTGAATATCCCTTGACATCTGACTGGCGTCTCTTGGCCAGGGGTTGACTTGTGAAGGGCCAGTAACATAGGCAGACAATCAGAGGTGTCCATTCTCTGCAAATCAGACACCTAGCTGCCATTGCCTGTAAATGTCCCCACACACGACGTAGGAGTGCACATGTGGAACAAACAAACATAGCTCTGACCAACATCATCGGTCATTGTCAGCCATGTGGGCATGTATACACAATCCATGTGCATTTGTGCTTCATTCAGGTGAACATTGAAATGTCTGTTAACCAAATTCCACACACACTCACGCAGGACTTACCCCATAATGTCCACATGTCACTGTCCACTGTACTGTATATCCATGTTGCGTTGTCCAGATGACACTCACTGCCCTCATCCTGTAATGTTGTTTCATATTGTGGGACTAAAGCTTGCACTCGTGCAGTGACAGCAGCTACATGCAACTCAGCGCTGATGCTGGGAAACACAAGTGCAGTGCCATCTAACCACAGGGCAGCTCATCCTTGATGTAGCAGTGTACTATATGCCATACACATCGACCTCTTTGGATGTTGTAGTGTCAGTATGTCGAGTGAGTGACGGAAGACAAACGTTTGAATGCAGGTCACTTGTGCATTTCACTTGACCATGAGTCTTGTCAATGATCCTTATAACTCAGCCCATACTCCTGTACCCTGACATACACAGGAGGAGACCACCCATCTTTTGCACTGTCCCCGAAATGATGACGATGGAGGACAACGAAATCATCCGGAAATTCTGTTTAGATCGCCGCACACTAAGGAATCTATGTGCCTATTCGGATCCCCAATTGACGCCCAAAATAATATATCCAGCTGCATTGTCTGCTACAGTGAAGGTTATGGTTGCACTGCATTTCTTCGCTACTGGGTCTTTCCAGTAAACTGTGGCCAGCGCCGGTGGGATGTCACAGCCCATGTTCATCATGGAGTTGCATGACATCCTGTCAGCATTGATGCTTTACAAGGAAAGACATATCCACCCCCCAAGGAGGAATGAATTGGCAGCTGTGAAGGGGGAGCCATTTATGGTACCCACATTGCCCTCGTTCCACCACAGGCAAGTGAACACATCTATAGGAACCAAAAAGACTACCGCTGCATCAACGTGCAAGTGGTATGCCAGGCAGATCAGATCATCGCACACATGTGTGGAAAGTATCCTGGGTCAGCACATGGCTTACACATCTTGCGGAACAGCACCATACCCCAATTGATGGCTAATATACAGCCCAAGCGGGCCTGGCTTATTGGTGAGTGGGCTGTGTCAATGACTGTGCTGTATGTGTGACATACTGCTCTTCTCACATATTCAGATCACACTGTTTGCCTGTTTGTCTCACAACTAGGTGACTCTGGGTTTCCCAATCGTCCGTGGTTGCTGTCCCCACTGCGGAATCCAACAACGCCGGGAGAAGTACAATACAATGATGCACATGCGAGGATACATCGTGTGGTGGAGCGCACTTTTGGACTGCTAAAGTCAAGATTCAGGTGCCTGGACAGGACTGGTGGTGCACTTATGTACTCACCACAGAAGGCAAGCCTGACTGTAGTCGCCTGCTGCATCCTACACAACCTGGCCTTGCGCAGCAGAATCCCCCTGATTCTGGACGATGATGAACAGCAGCAGCCCCCGTTCCCAACCCACACATGCTCTGTGATGATGACAGTGGTGAGGAGGAAGGCCTTGAACAGCGTCAACAGCTCATCATCAACTACTTACGTTGAGTGTAAGTGAACAATGAGCGACTATGACTGTGTCTGCGTGCCTTGCTGCTGTCTCACAGATTTGAAATTAGTTGCTGGCATTTTGTACACATACAGGACTATGCGCAGGATCAGAGAACTTGGCCAGGCAGAGAGTGAGCACCCAGAAGCACAGGAACCAACTGCTATAGTGCCAAACTAGCTCCCCTATTCACTCAAAGGTATTGAGGTGCCTGTACACAAGTAGACAAGTTGAAGACAAGAAAGGCTTTGAAATGCAAATTCTTTAATACAGTGTCAAAACATGCAACATACGTGTCACAACAAGCTGAGTATGCATGATTAGAAGAACAGTTACCATAGTGACACAGCCACATCACATGAAGCAAGATGTCACATCAATAATCCCTTTGGTCGGAGACCCACGAGCATATCCCCCCACCCTTTGTAGGAAGGAGTTTAATGGGATGTCCCTGGTCTCTGGGCTTTGTCAGCAGACCCCATTCCTCAGCCTATACATGGTGAAATGCACATCTCATGTGCTGTGTCGCTCTCATCACTGGATGTATCACTCTCCAAGTGTGGGGCAACTAGCCCGCCTCCCAATGACATCGAAAAGGCACCTGTGTCCTCTAGCAGCTGTGACACTTTGTTGAGTCGGGGTGCTAGGGCCAGACCAGAACAGAATGACAAGGGACATTGTTCTTCGACCACAGACAGATTTTTCAGACATTACTCCGGTACCATGCAGAGAGCAAGCTCTGCGGACACTTCTCATGTGACAGACATATACTAAGGCATTTGCAAAACAACTACACCATGTAATATTCTTACGCTACAGCTGCATAATGAAAGCCAGGCTCATGTCAGTTGACAATGTCCATGACGGTTAGATGATAGCCTCCCCTTGCTCAGTTCTGTGGTACCAAGCGAAACAGAGCGCGGAGGTCAGCAGAGTCAAAGCTAATGCAGACAGGGCAAAAGTCAGAGAACTGAATGACAATTCCTGTCAGTAGACTTGAAAAAGGCAAAAGGATATCGAATTAGTCACCAACAGTTCCTGTTGCTGTTAAGTAGTTACAAATCCAAGAAGGCACAGGCAGCTTAAAAGGCAATCAGTTCCAAAAGACGATCCAAATCATCTTCAGCAAAAAGGAACGCCATCCAATCCAGAAGGATGAAGGAACAGATGTGCTCCTCACACCACGAGGTTGAAAGGAGCATCCCATGGCAACCTGGGAGAAGTTTGATATAGGCATGGCACAGAAGCCATTGCGTAAACGCACAGGCACAGCTGTCAGCCTGTCTGACACATTGAAAGGCATCCCATAAACGTGGATCACCGAAGCAGTCTTGGTCGTGGACCAACAAAGGACTCACCCACAGCTCATGATCCAGGGCAGCAAGGGATGTGTCGGAAAGGCAGACATCCATGGACCACTGAAAAGGGCATCTGAAACAGTAGAACACAGGTTGGACGCAGGCGAAATAGGCATAGCGGAAGGTTAGCCTGTAACTGATGCGTAGAACAGCTAATGGGACACGTCCGAAGAGAAGCTGCATGCGGTCATGGTACAGTTGCAACTGAACGGGGTTGCCCTGTACCACTGGATAGTCAGTCATAGCGTGAGAGCAATCACAGAACCAGCGCTCAGATGTATAGCCAAAGTAATGATCTGATCCCGCTAAATGCAATATGTATATTGGAGGAATGACACCCGATAGGACTCAAGAAATTGAATGAAACAAAGGGACAAGGCCAGAGCCCACAAGTTCGAAAAAAGTGTCAGTGTCAGACACTATCAATAATTTGTGTGTCAGTTCCCCGAGAAAAAAGTGGGAGTGTTGTGTTCAGCAGTGACTGAATTGCGTGGGATGGTCAAGACACCTGGAATTCGAAGGTCTCCGGGCTGGTGTGGTAGCGACTACTGTCCAGACAGAAGCCCATTGTGCCTGCACACTGATTGAAGGATGCTTTTGCTGTGGAAATGTAAGACCACAATTGAATATCCACAATTACATATGAGGGAGTGAGGAAAACATTGATACAGCAAGGAACACATTGTGCAATAGTTCCTATATACGTGATGCCAGCCCTGTGACTGCAGCAGTTGTGCTCATTCAGGGAAGATAACTTTGGTTGGTACATAGATTTAGCGTTCGTATGTTGTAATGTACTAGTGTTCATGTGGTTAAACATGCATGAATCGCACACTTCACATGAAAAGCCCTGTGCAACAGTAATTGAGTGTGTGAATGCATCAATCTCACCATCGTCCACATGACAGGATGTGCTGTGATGCTTTTTCTTGTTGGTACACTGCTAAGGATTTCATTGGTCTGCGCTATGTAATCTGTGACAACTTCCATCATGTCCATGTTGATGTTAGGGGGATGTGAGGACACTGCTTCACCTCCAAGCACAGTTCATCCCTTAGCATTCGGGTGAATGCAGTTCAGTCATAATGCTTACTTGTCATTGGACTTAAGTGTTTCACCTGAGTTGGGCAGGGAGGGGTACAGATACCCGAGTGGATTGTGGCCGCTCCCTCAGGAGACACCAATCACAATGTATCTAACCCAGGCTGCTGTAAGATGATAATGAGACACATATGTGTCTAGGGATTGACAGCACTGACCTGCATCCACCTGCTTGGTGGTGTTGACTGCAACTGACACAGGGACAGTGATGGAGACAGCGCTGGTGATGGTGGAGGTGGCTGCCACACAGGTCGGTGCTGCAGCTGTTGTTGTTGCAGCTGTTGTGTGAGTCGTGGTGGGGACAGTGAGGGCAGGAGGTTTTGTTTTGCAGTTACATGTCACATCATCAATGACACTGTGATTCATGTGTACTCTCAATGGTATTTTCTGTGTTTGCACTGGCTGCAACTTATGCAGCTTGACAGAGTTGGCTCACACATGCAGGATGTGCTGGTCATATAGCTCCCTGCTGTTTGTGAGGGAAGACAGAGGTCTTTGTGTGAGTTGTGGTCTTGCTGTCAGGTACCGACAACCCACTCCCGAATAAGATGGCTACCAACCTGTTAAGTGTAGCAGAGGAAGGAAATGCTAGCCTCATGAGACATTCATGTTGACAGCGTGCATTCTACATGAGTTTTATTTTGTCTTCCAATTGAGGCTCACTTGTTGTGCACAACAGTACATTACAGTGGGATGTGGTCATTTTGTTTGTACTTACCATCCTCCACTCCCCCCTCGATCCCTGTGTGACTCCAGTATGGCAAGCACCTTTTCCTCCCATTCAGTGAAGGTTACTGGTTGTATGTGAGGGCTGCCACCAGTTGTATGGGCCGCCTTGTGGTTCCTGTGGGCCCGATGCTTGACCAGGGCGGTGAGGTCAACCCACCGCCTTTGATGTCATGCAGTGTGCGTAGGGTGGTCCCTGCAGCATTGACTTTGTTGTAGATCATTGTCCACATCTGGTTTTTGCGCAAAAGTGGGGTGTGTTGGACCAGGCTTTCATGCAAATGTGGTTCTACCCTCATTATCTTGTCTACCATCACTTTCAATTCAGTGTTGGGGAATTTGGGCATTTTTCTTTTGGCCATGGTGCAAAGGTGAGAAAGGTGCAGGGTGCAGGGGGTGGTGGAGTTATGTGAAGTGTGTCAGGTGTGTGGGTTGGGAGTGGTGTTGTGTGGAGATGGGTGTATGTGATGTGTGCGTAAATGGTGTCCTGTTCTCTGTGTCGGCGTCTGGTGCGCAAAGGATGCTGGTCCAGGAAGGGGTGGTTTTATGCTGTAGTAAATGGGTGTGTCCACATGGGTGATGTCCCCCAGGTGTTTCTTACATTGCCAATGGACATTGGGGTGTATCATTGTAGCGTGTGTGATGTGATTGTGGGCAGGGTCGAGTGCAGGCGAACTTTGTGCACGGCTGTTCAGTTTGTTATTACCGCCATTCATTTGGCTCTATGAGCAAGCAATGAAATCGGCCATGTAGTCATTCCGCGGCAGGAGCTGACTTTTTTGTCCCTTGAACTGCTTTCCCCATGAGCCGCGGTCAGATTTGCAACTTTTCCTAGCATGGGGGACGGTCATTTGAGTGTTTCGTCCTCCGTGGTAGGATTTTCCGTGCATTACATCATGATTTGACCAACGGAGATGGCGAGGGTCATGCGGGTGGATTTTTGCCGCAAGCAAGGCGAACGGAAGTCTTTTCCGTCTGGCATCGTAATGGGCCCCTAAAAATTTAATTTCTACACTTTTGCTATGAGTACGGTTCACAGGCCTACTTCTATAAACTCTTGTGAATTCCTGATAGTCGTAAATCTCCACGAATGCCATCAGATGCACATGGATGTGCACTTTTGAGACTTTCTTTAAGGTTGCAGGTGTTAATATATTTATTTTTAATGCTACTGGTAATGTTGCCCATAATGGTTTTACACTGATCCTCAATTATTGATCTTTGTTTTAGTTATTTGCGTACATTAAACCCATTTTACTGAATGATGCCTTAGAGAGATAGTTTTTAAAGCTGCACGCCAGTTAAAAAACAAACTTTTTCTTGCAGATTTTTGTGTGTGTATTCTATTTTGAAAACAGCAATCGTTAATCTTAATTGCATGGTTATCTATTTGTTTGCATGTAAATAGGAAGCATTGTGGCAGCATTATTAATGGTCTTAAATTGGTAAGTGTTGCTTGTGTGTACATTAGTGTTAGTAATGCAACCTGAGTTCGCAAATCATTAGAGTGCTTGCCTTAGTATTAAAGGCTTTGCCTTATTGAATCATGTATGCAAACTTGAACAGATGATTCGTATGGTTACATATGTTTCATTAGTGACACACCTTATCTTAAGAACAAGCAACCTCACCCATGCAGCACACCATCATTGCTTACCAACAGAAGCAGTAAACTGTCACAACTCTGCCAAATGACAAGGATATAAAACTGCAACTCTGCAATAGCAGACTATCTGGGCTATGGCAGTGTGAGTAGTAATGGGTACACTGTGCACTGGCTAGGAGCAAGTGTTTGAAATGTCAAATAGAGGTCTGAGATTGAAGGAGATATGTCTGTTTGTTTCCTTTTCGGACTTGCATGTCTATGGTTCTCAGCACACCATCTCTTAAACTTAGCAATCACTACTGTTACGTTTTTTTTTTAAGTCAGTTAGAGCAGAGGTGGGATTAGATTTATTTCTCTTCTTGTATCAGCTTCCTTTTCTCTGCACCCCTTCACACCTACATTTTTGTATAAAAGCGATTGTTGTATCTAGCACCAGGTTTAGGATATTGCTTTTCACTGGAATTTATTGGATTGCAATGCAAAAGGTCTTGCATTTGCGAGAGTTTAAGCTATTAGTATTGTAAATGACAATGCCTGTAATTCATGTTTTAAAACCCAAACCATAAATAAAATGCATTGTCATTTACAATGCCAAAAACTCAAATTCACGTGAATGTGAGACCTATTGCATTGCAAATGCTTGTTGACTTGTGTAGCCAGACCTGTTGGCCTGCCTCACACATGCTGACTTCCTCCCAAAGAACCGCCTGATTCCCTCTTCCCCGACATCTCAGACACCCGAAATTCCCCAAAAACATTTAGGTCATCAACGTCTTGCAAAGAAGCCGCTCATCCACACTTGTGCATATCCCCGGCAGCATCATGAGTACCTCACAAAGTAAAAAGCAGGTCAGAGGACTTCTCTTGGCCCTATGGGCCTGGCCACTCTAGACCACCTCTCTAACAACTTGGTTCCCATCTCACCTGCTGAAGGGGGGAGGTCACCCACCTCTCTAACAACGTGGTTTCCATCTCACCTGATGAAGGGGGGAGGTCACTAAGAGCTTTCCAATGATCGATCACCATGGCAATTCATTTACCTGTGATTGTAACTCTGGTCTGCCCTTTATCAATCAATTTAAAAATTAACTTGACTACATGTTCCATCTGTACCCAAACATCCCTCCTCTGCACCCCAGTATTTAAAAACTCCGCTCCTCATCAACAAGGCCAGCGACTTTAACACCAGGTGCAGAATTCTCTGTCGTCTCCTGACCCTTGCTCCCATGCATCCTGCTCCTCACTTTGTCTGCTGCCATGGTCAGCCCATGGAATCTCTCCCACTGTGAATTAGACAGCTCCTCGGCAATATCATTTTCCACACTTGGCATGTGTTGTGCTCTAAACAGAATGTCCCATTTACTGCACTGCAAAACAAAAACCCGCAGCAACTTCAACTCTTGAACGTCCCTTGTTGATAGCCTGTTGACTACCTGCACCGCTGCCAAATTGTCAATGTAAAATAGAACTTTCTTGTGTGCTAACTGTTCCCTACACAAGAAGACTGCTACAACCAATGGAAATAATTGTAAGAATGCTATGCTCCGGCCCCATGCTTCCATTCCACGGGCCATTCCTCCATGCACCATTTTCCTTGCCAGTAAAGCCCGAAGTCTATCCCTCCACTGCATTGGAATAAACCTGTGCACCCCACTGAAAATCTTCCAGGGCTACCAATGGCACACAATTGAATGCTTCCAGAAGCAGCGCCACATTCCCTAGTCCTCCTTAGCCCCTGCTGACAATCTTATGTGATGATGTGGCAAAGTCATGCCACAAAATGAACTCCCCTACTGCTGACAAATGTACTCTCCACTCTCACCACCCACAAACTTAAAATGTCTGAACAGCACTTGCACCTCTTGGCCGCAACCTTGTTCTTTTTGAACATGACATCCAGCAGCAAGTAGATCGTCCATTTTTTTTCCCACTGGTAGCCGAGCCTCCATCACCACTGAATCAATTTCAATGCCCAAGAATGGCAGCACTGTGCTGGGTCTGACTGTCTTCTCTGGTGCCAAAGTCCCCCATGATTTCCTGAAAACTGCCCAGCTTCCTCTGAACTTGGGTTCCCCACATAAAAAGGTGTTGAGATAGTGTGTCATGTGTGTGTGCCCTGTGTGCCAAGAAAACACCCATTAGAGGAGGTGGTGAAATGCTCAAAGAGTATATTGAGAGGTCTTTATCCACATACTATTGGCCCTCAAGCTGGTTGCTTAACAGCTGAAAGCAGTCTGAGTGAACCAGGACTAGGCGGAAAGCTGACTTGATATCACTCTTGGCCATTAGGGCCTCTTTTCCTAACTCCTCTACGAAGGACAGGGCCACAGCCCCTGAATAGTACTTGACTGAACCGTGGTCCTCTGGGGTGAAATCATTAACAGCAATATCCTCTGGCCATGACAGGTGTTGACTAAGCCTGAAATGACCTTTGTCTTTTTTGGGAACGACTCCAATGGGCAACACAATTAAGTCTATCATGGGCCAATCATCAAACAAGCTGGCCATCCTTCCTTCCTGTATTTCCTTCAACAATTTTTCCAGTCTTACTTGTTTTAAAACTTTGTCCGTCCGCCATCCTAATGGACCCCTAAGAGAGAGATGTTCCATTGCTAATAGATGCCAGAGCCTCTGTATCCAGCCGCGTGGGTCTGGGACTGATGGAGATCCCCAGTGCCCTAAGAGTACCTGCCTTGCTGCCAGCAATGCCATGGCTATCTGCTTGCCCCTCAATGACCTCAGTGGAAAGGACCTGGGGTGGGGCAGTCCCAAAAGTGTATGTTCAGGCGCTCGTAGCAATGTAATCTGAAATGCTGCATCAATGTCGTTGAGTATTGCTGCCCAATAACGCACCAACTTCAGACAATGCCACAGCAAGTGCACTAGGGTACCAGCAGAGGCCTGACTTAGATTTTTCCCAAGACTATGGGGCCGATTCACAGAACTAACTTAAGACAAAATCCTAAACTTGCTCATTTTAGTATTCACAGAAGGCATTTAGTAGTCGTAAAGTTAGGATGTTGTCTTAAGTTTCATTTAAGACAAACTTAAAACAGACTTACGACAGACTTAAGACGGACTTAAGACAAACTTAAGACCAACTTAAGACAAACTTAAGACAGACTTAAGACATACTTAGGACAAACTTAAGACAAAATCCTAACTTAAGTCTGTCTTAAGTCTGTCTTCATTCTGTCTTAAGTTTGTCTTAAGTCAAACTTAAGACAAAATCCTAACTTTAATACTACTAAATGCCTTCAGTGAATACTAAAAGTAGTAAGTTTAGGATTTTGTCTTAAGTTAGTTCTGTGAATCGGGCCCTTAATGCGCTCTGGTGTATAATACCAATAGTGGACCACTTCATAGGCCGACTCCGCACCTGCTGTATTGGAGGCAGTGTGATGTTTGTGATAAAAAATGCGTTCCTACTCCTTATGTGTAAGGGGTCTCCCCAACTCAGTCTCCCATCTAACTTTTGCCTTTGTATGGTGCTTCTTAGGGTGCGCAATGATCATAGCATATAATTCAGATATAAGTTTGTGATCATCTTTTTTACTTATCAGCCATCTTTCAAAGGTCATCATGGGGCGGGACATGTGAGCAAAATTCTCAGGACGGGTGACCCAATGGGCAAGCTACGAATAGTGAAAGGCATCAGAAGCCGGCAAATCATAGTCTGTACATAGCAGAGGAAAGGGAATCAACCCGTCAAGATCAAAAAGGGAGCCTACCCTTTTGCAACCTTCCTCCCTCCACCGATGAAATATCGGGGACGCGCAGCTAGGCTGGAAGTCAGGGTTGTCTAGAATAGGGGACAGAGGAGAGGGAAACGAGGTCCACCCTTTCTGACGCGCAAGCTGATCCCATGCCTTAAGGGTTGGAGAGGTGATTGGAGAAGAATACAAACCCCATGCCCTGTGTTTGCGGGGTAGCCAGAGTTCACGCCATATGTTACGCCCAGCTACTGTCTGATCCATAAAATTCCAGTGCTTGCTAGATAGGGGCCTATTCCATTCGAGGATGTAGCGGAGACATGACGCTTGATAATAGGCACCCACTAGCATGAAGCCAAGCGCTCCCTTCTCATTTGAGGCGGTGACCAGTGCTGACGCAAGTCGCTGCTTTTTATTATCTCACAGAAACTTATTAAGGAGCCCTTGTAACTTCCGGAGGACACCTGGTGGAGGGCTCGCAGAGAGCATCTGAAATAGGTATAGGACATGTGGGAGTACAGTCATCTTTACCGCTGCCAATCTCCCGTACCACGCCAATTTAAGATGTGTCCAGGCAGATAGCGCCTTGGTGGTTTGCTCCAACTGCAGGGCATAATTGAGGGCGACTGTCTTATTGATGGATGAGGTCAACCGGATGCCTAGATATGTAATGTCCACGTGGACCCATAGAAAAGCGCAGTCTTGCTGCCAGTCTTGGATCTCATCCGCAGGGATAGAGATATTGAGAATTTGTGACTTTGTAAAATGTACTTTAAAACCCGCAACATTGCCATAAATAGTAAGCTGTTTGGACAGATGCTGCAGAGTTCCAGGCTGTGTGAGCGAGAGAATGACATCATCGGCATACATACTAAGTTTATGTATGTCAGCTCCAAATTTGATACCCGTTATGTCAGGGTTGGCTCGAATGCTTTGGGCAAACGGCTCCATGTAGAGAGCAAATAAAAGTGGGGAGAGGCGGCAGCCTTGCCGCGTGCCCCAAGCAATAGGAAAGAGGGTTGATCTGCAACCATTAATCCGCACCGCAGCTGTGGGGGAGGCGTAGAGACAAGACAACAAACCCACCGGATGAAGTTATCTCCAAAGCCAAAGGACCATAAAACTGCGAAGAGAAACTCCCAGTCAACACGGGCAAAGGATTTCTCCGCGTCAATTGAGAGAAAGAAGGCTTGAGTGCAAGATCGATGGGCCAAGTCAATGAGGTGAAGCAGCCTCTTAGTATTGTCTCCTCCCTGACAAGCCGGGATAAAACCTGATTGATCCGGCTCTATTAGGCCATCGATAAGTGGGCTAACCCGTGCAGCCAAGATACTCGCAAATAACTTTGCATCTATGTTAAGGAGCGAGATTGGGCAGTATGACCCACAATCTTTAGGGTCTTTCCCTAGTTTAGGGATTACAGAGATAGCCACCTCAGCGTCACTGCCCCAGACTCAAGGAAGGAATTAAAAAGCTGCGTTAAAAGGGGAGCCAGCTCCACGCAGAATGATTTATAAAACAGCACCGGAAAGCCATCCGGACCTGGAGACTTGGCTATATTTAATCCCGCTATCACCGAGATGACCTCCTTGATGCATATGGCTGAGTCCAAATCTTCAGCCGATGATTTAAACAAGGGAGTGATACCGCGGGACGTTAGATCTTCTCCCGGGTCGTGTAAATGGTTATCGTCTTTCGCATAGAGGCGTTGATAAAACTGACAAAAGGTGTCTGCAATAAGAGCATCCGTGGTGTGCTCTACTGCGTGTAGGTCCCAGATAGATTGGATGGCCGACCTCTGAGCTTTCGCTCTCAGTCGATGCGCAATCATCCGCCCACATTTATCCCCACTGAGATAGAATTTGTGTTGCAGCCTTAGGAGCGCATGCTCTGCTCTATCTAGATCCAGATGCTTTAGCATGGGCCGCCTTATCTCTAATTCTCTCCAGATTCTCGGGGCCCTTGTTCTTTTATGAACTGCTTTCAATTCACCCACCTCCTTCTCTAGTGCCGCGCATTTCTCTTTGCGTACCCGCGCATAGGATGCCGCAATTGCAATAAATTCACCTTGCACCACCAGCTTTAGAGCCTCCCAGATTGCGGTAAGAGGAGTACCCTCTTGATTGTTCTCTAAAAGATAATTTACTATAGTATCTCTAATTTGCTTGGAGACGTCCTCCGAATGAAGAAGCGACTCTCGGAGGCGCCATCCAGGTGGTGTCGGTCGTGTGCCGCGTGGTGTGAGTAAGATGGAGATGAGTGCATGGTCGGAAAGGGAGCGTGGGGTGATGTCTGCCATGTGCAAATAAGGGAGGCGAGAGGAAGAGCCAAAAAATGGTCCAAGCGCGTATGTTTTGTGTGCCTCTGAGAAGTAAGTGTAGTCACGCTCGCTAGGGTGTTGGACACGCCACACATCACTCAGTCCACAGTCTTTCAACCATTGTTTCCCCCAGTGCGTCAATGTGCCCGTGTGAGTGGACCTCTGTGCTGATCTATGCATCCCGGGTCCATCACCACGTTAAAATCGCCTCTCACTAGGAGTGCTACATCTGGCGAGGCAAGGACCTCAGAAAGCACCAGGTGTAAAAAGGGTTCTTGACGCTCGTTTGGGGCATATAAGGACCCTATCGTCAGTTGAGTGTCACCCAGCTGCACCCGTACCGCCAAGAACATGCCCTTGAGGTCGGCCACAGTGGAGAGTATTTTGCATTGTAACCGTGCGCTGAAAAATATGTCCATCCAGTTTTTCTTAGACGCCCCAGAGGACCACAGCTGCAAAGGGAAGCGTCTATCTCTCATCCGTTTCGTGTCCTTGGCTAAAATATGGGTTTCTTGAAGCAAACATATGTTGCTATCAGCGTTTTTAAGAGGGAGAGAATGGCAGATCGCTTAACCGGATTATTTAACCCCCGTACATTCAAGCTCACAATTTTAAGATCTCTACCCAGGACGTTCTACAGGGGGAGAAAGGCTGGATGCTGGCCCAATCTCCAAAGGGGAAGAAATAGAGAGGGTCACCTCATAAAAACCACGTAGTTGCCTATCATACCCTCAAACTGATGCGCAGCCCCAACAAAAACCTCAAAATCCCAAAAACCCAAACCTCGCTGTGAGAAAAAACAATAAAACAAGATAGCAAAAATAGGAAGTTGAAACATGTGACAATAGTTCGTCTCAATGACCAAATGTTCCAGGGGGCGAGGTCCGTATTCAGTCCGAACCATTTTGGACTGAGCAAGCCTCCTATCAGCACGGAACAAAGTTACTAGTCATCGTTGGACTCTTCGCTCCCTCCTGCGCCATTGATTGAACCCACAAAGATGCCAGAGCTGCGCAACTCAATGACCTTCAGAGCTGTCGGTGACCTGTGACACTGAGGCAAGGGCTGCCTCTCTCTCGAGCTGTCTAGCAGAGGTATCTGGTTTGGAGCTAGGCGATGATATACCGACTCGCTGCCACTCCGACGAGCGATGGTGATGCCGGGGAAGAGGGGGAGCGTTCTCAGGCGATGCAGGGGACCTTTCCAGACCTAGGACAGCATAGGCGTCGAAGTTGCAGGAGTTTGCTGTTGAACTTGAAAATGAGGCGGAATGGGTGGTCCCAAGAGTAAGGGATGCCCCGGTACAGCAAGTGACTGGTAATAGGCTTAAACTCTCTACGCTTAACCAGAGTGGAAGCAGCAAAGTCTTGATAGAGAGAAGGTTGCTGACCCCGGAATTGCACCGGCTGTAGTTATCTAGCCTTGCGGAGGATCCTCTCCTTGAGTTGGAAGTCATGCACACATACTAGTATATCTGGGGGGTGCCTTGGAGCCCCGCGGCAGTCCCACCCGATGCACACGGTCCATCTGGATCTCCTGATTCACATCTTCTCCGAGGATTTGCCGGAACAGGGCAGCAACGTAAGCACGAAGGTCATCTCCCTCTTCTCGCCATGGAACCGCTCGGATCCGTATGTTATTACGTCTGGAGCGGTTCTCCAAGTCTTCCGTATGTACCTGAAGGTCTAAATTTTGGTCCTTGAGCCGAATCAGCTCCTGCTGAAGTTGGTGCAGGTCGTCTTCTCTATCCAAATCATGCTCCTCCAAGGTCGCGACTCTCCTATGGTGTCGACATCCCGTCTAACTTCTCTAAGATCCCATGAGAGTTGGGAGCGTAGCTCCTGTATATCCTCCTTGATGGTTGTAAACAACTCAACCATAAAGGCTTTGGTTGTCGGTGCGTCCTCGTCTTCTGCACGTGATGTCTTGGCATCTGGCTGGGAGGCGGAGTAGTCTGTTCCTTTTTGCAGGAAATCTTTCGGTGGCTTGTCTTTGCGACCCTTGGCTGATGACTTGATGCGGCCAGATTGTCGGGGCCTGCTAGGAGATACTGGCGAATGTAGCAAAGGGAGGAATGCTGAGCGCGACCCAGAGCCTGCTTAGTCAGAGAACCCATGTAATAGCCCAGGAAGATGAAGGAACATGATTTACTGCTGTGGCAGCTGCCGTGGAGAATCTGTGACTGGGCTCTAGAGCTGTGCAGATACGCAGGTTCCTAGGCCTCTGACCACCTGGACGCGGAAAGGCGGTACAGGCTGTCAGTAGGGCTGCCAGTTTAAGGAGGTATCATAATCTCCATACAGCAGAGCCGGTGGGGGGCAGACACAAGGAGCACCCGGAGGAGCTTTAATCAGGGCCCATGACTCGATGGCATTATTGTAGGTGGCACTCATTGTCACTGCACAGAACCGGGGGGGCGAACCCGCTCTAGGCCAGCAGGCAAGGCCCCAACCCCGTCAGGCACACCTCCGCTCGCCGAACATCGGGCCAAACATAGGCCCCACCATAACCAAGGCGCGGTAGGCCAAAGGCCCCAGGGCTCCGCACCTTCTCGATATGGGCCTGCAGACGGCAGTCTCTGCACAAGTCAGGCGCAACCCAGGGACAATTGCGCACTCTCAATGCTGCCCGTGCTTCCTGTCCACAGCCGCAGCAGGCTCAGGCACTTTCCAGCCAGGGTAGGGGGGACCTGCAAACGTGCACAGTGCTCACCGCCCGCCCTCCACCAGCAATACCGCCGTCCGCCGACACACAGACCGAGCACCATCACAGGAGGGAATAGCTCACCGCCCCTCTACACCTCGCTCGCACAGGAGGGGCGGCCATCTCATCCGGCAGGGCTTCCCAGATCCCTCAGCAGCCGGGCTCACACGGAGGGCTTTCCAGTGCCATCAGCCTCACCCCTCACTTCAGCGCCCTCAATTCGTCGATGCGGCCTAAACGGTCGAAGACAGGCCGTCCCGGGAGTCACAAAATGGTGGGTGCTGCACGTTGCTCCTCAGCCCTTGTCCTCCTGCATGCACAGCGGCCCGGGGCACCGCCACAGCGCAGCACCCCAGGAAGTCTGCCCGACACTGACCTCCCGAATCTGCTGTCCCTCCTGTATGGCCGCCTCACCGACCACAACCACCAGAGGCCCATGCTAGGTCCGCCGGGCTGCAGCAAGACCGGGGCCAGGCAGACCGTTTCCTGGATTGGAGCCGCTGTGAGGTCCAAAACAAGCTCAACACCAGCACCAGGGCAGTAGCACACAATGTTCCTTTCACCGGTAAGTTTATTAGTATTTATTTAATTGTGATTTTATAGGGTTCATTGTGGGAATACATTTATTATTAATTAAATATTAATTGGTTGTTAATTAATATTGATTACTTGGTAATTATTTTAATTGTGTCAATTTTGTAGGAGCAGGTTTTGAGTTTATAAGGGAACAGGGTGTGAAGTCATTTATTTAAAAATAATTAATAGTTAATTGTTGATTAATGATAATTAAATAAACATTGTGTTATGTTATGTTATTTTATTTTATAACACGCACAGATACTCAAGATTTACCTCATTACGTGGGGTGGAGAATGAAACTTAGACAAACAGATGTGTTTTCAGGAGCTTTCTAAAAGCTGATGGATCCTTGATGTTCCGAAGAGCAAAGGGAAGGGCGTTCCATGCCAGAGCAGCTTTCTGGGCGAGAGAGCTGCCACTTAACCTCTGGAATTTAAAGCGTGTAGCCAGAGCCAGAAGTTGAGACTAGGAACGCAGCTGTCTCAGAGGGGCATAGAAAGAGAAGCGTTTCTCCAGGTAAGTAGGGCCTTCACCGTAGAGAGCACAATGCGCAATGACTAGTGCTTTAAACTTAACCCTACAGCCATGGGCAGCCAGTGTAATGAGTGCAGATGGTGCCTCATACAACTTCTGGAGGGCAAGTCAAGAAGAAGCCTGGCTGACGTATTCTGGACCACATGAAGCTTTTTCAACAGGTAGCCAAGAATGCCACGAAGGGATATAATCCCGAAATGCATTGGGACACGACTATGTTTGATTTTACCTTGTAATTCATGAGTGCTTACCAGATCAGAAAGTGAATGATTTTTTGGAAAGAAGCAACATGAAAATAATTTCTATGGACACATGTCAAAGTACAAACTGTGAAAAAAGCAAAAATAAAAGAAATTCATGAAGTAAACTAAACCACTTTGGAATTTTGATTAACAGGTCTTATTGCAGATAACAATAGGCAGGTGGATTCCTGCCACAGGTAGTGCGGAGAGGGTCTAATGACGTCTGTCACTAGTTCATTTATTCAACATAGAGAGGATTGGCATAGTCCAGCCGAGATAGAATAAGGGCACGGATGACTGTTTCAATCGCAGCCCTAGGCAGAAGGAGGAGAAACTTCATTAAGGTTTTAAGCAGGCCAAAGCAGGTGCTGGCAAGCTTCTTGACCTTAGTGTAGAAGGAAAGGTTCTCCTTGAACCACACCCCCAGATTCTTAAAGAGCTTCCCAGTAGAGGCAGGCAGGGGGACTCTGGTGGGCAGAGAGTTTCCCTAAACTTAGGTGGAAATTTCCCGAAGAGGAGAATCTCAGACTTCTCTTCATTGCATTTCAGCTGCACAAAGGCAAGCAATTTAAAGACGGAGGCCAAATAGTGCTTCGTAGAAGAGACTGAGTCCGTATTTTTTTCCTATGTAAAGAGACGCTGGGCATCATCAGCGTAGGCAATAATCTTCACCCCCCCCCCCCCAGTTCTTCTGCCAAGTAAACCAAAGGTGTAAGTTAAATGTTAAAAAGGAGTGGGCTAAGAGAGAGCCCCTGGTGAACCCCTATGGTCACAGTCTGGGGAACAGAAGAGGACGGCGGAAGTCTGACCTGCTGAACCCGTCCATCCAAGAAGGGCCTGTTCCAGCCCCAGGCCTTGCCAGAGACCCCTATCTTGGTAAGGCGCAAAAGAAGCCGTGAGTGCGGGACCGTGCCAAAGGGCGTCAACAGGTCAAGCAAAACCAGTGCAACCTTGCCTCTGGCGTCCAAACACTCCCTGGTGGCTTCCAAGACCTCTACCAAGGCTGATTCGGTACTATGGGAGGCCCTAAACCCTGACTGAGCCGGGTGCAGGAGACCTCCGACTTCCACAAACTCAGTGAGTTATTTAGTCACCACCTTCTCCAAACCTTCACTAGACAAGGTATGAAGGAGATAGGGGGATAATTCCCTGGGCTAAGGGGGGTCTAAAGAAGGCTTTTTTAAGAGGGGACGAATCTTGGCCTGCTTTCAGACCTCCGGAACGCAAGCTTTTTGCAGGGGCAGATTAATGATCTGTTATCTTCGGCATTGATATTCTCAGCAGCCGCTGCCAATAATCTGGCTGAGCAAGGGTCAGCGGGAGAGCATGATTTCATGCCCTTTAAGATTTTAAGAGATTCTGACAGGTCCACAGGACTAAAGGCCTCGAGGGAGTAAGTAGGGTGAGCTGATGATGTCGCCGACAAGACCCCTAAGGCACTAGCACAATCTTATCTCTGAAGAAACGGGAAAAGTTGTCGCACCAGGCGTCCGTGGATTGAAATTAATTTAATTGAGCAGTTGGCGATGTAAAGCTCTGGACAATTGCGAAGATTTCCTTGGCATTAATATTAGCAGAGTCAATGTGTGCTGAATAGAAGCAACTTTTGGCCGGGGTTATGGCCTCATAGTAGGTTTTTTGTTTATGCCTAAGTTGCCGCTTAGCTGCTGGACAACAGTCTTTGCAACACCACCTTTGCTCAAGTTCTTTACATTGATGTATTCATTTGAGATGTGAGTTGTGGGGTTTATAGTGGTAAACGTTGGGGAGTAAATTATTTTCAAATAATTAATACGTTATTAATTGATAATAATTTAATGTAAAATTAGTTATGGAAATTGTGTAATTATCTTTATGTGTGTGTTGTGTTTGTTGGGGTAGAGGGTGGAAAGTATTTTAAGTTTTATTAATTAATAATTATATGCTCATTATTATTTATATATTAATTGAACATTTTTATGGTAATTGTTTATTTTTATTTTGTGTGTGGATTTTAGTTTTATAGGGGTAATGTTTGGTGAGTAAATTAATTTTTATGTTTTAATTTAATTTTTAATTAATTATATTTGTTTATTTGATAATTAATTATATTAATTATGTAGGTACCGTTTTTTAGAAGTGTAGATGTGTGTTGTGAAATGAGTGGTGTTATAGGGTAGGAAATAGGAAATATTGTTTTTATGTAATAATTAATGTTTTTGATTATAATTATTTTATATTAAATATAGTTATTTGTTTGTAAAATCTTTTTACATTTTCATAAAATAATGCTTGTAGGTACATTTTAGATTCTTTTAGATTCTTGTAACATTATAATATGTTTATATCTTTTGTTATTATTAATATTTTTAAATAATTTGTATTTTTGTGTTATTAACAACTTTTGTATTGTAGTTGATATTTTGTTTCTTTTTTATTTTGAATTGACTTCGTTGGTAGTAGTAAGTAGTAAGTAGTAAATATAGCTTTATTCGATTTTCATATAAAATCATAAAAGCACAGCACATATATCAAGTCATAATCACAATTAATATATACTTACATATGCACATACAAGATAAAAACAAGTGTGATAGTCGGACAAGTAAAAGAATTTCAGATGCTAAACATTTTAAAGTGCAATATCTGGTCACTGAAACGAAGAGCAGGATAGGACCCACAAGAGGGATGCTTTACCACATGGATTTCCGCAGCTTTATGACAGTTCTTAAAAAACAAGATACCGCAAAGATCACATGCTCATCTTCAAGTCTTAACAATCTTGAGAAAGCTGGCCTGCAATTTCTTATACCCCAGCGATTTAGGAGAGGTTTCGAGTAAAGTTTTCTGGGGTTAGAATGAAAAGTGCAAAAAGAACATTATGTGCAGATTAGACTGTACTGCGATTGTGCAAGATTCAGTTACCATTAAAAGCTTAGAAGTTAGTCCTATGTAATGTGAGGGGAGCTCTGGTAAAAGTCATACAGATCCCAAATGCGAATTGTGCCTTGTCTTTCTTTGGGGGTACCAACTCGTAAAAAGGGGGCAACATTGGTGTTTTTAAATTTAATTAGTACCAAATCCCCAGCAGTGCATTTGGGCAGCGTCCCTAACCATCCCACCCTCCTGACACTCAAGATACCCCCGTCTAGCCCCGGCGGCAAGGGTCTATTCTTTTTTAGCCAAAAGATGGTTTTATTTAGCAGATCCTGCTGGGATTCGCGTGTTCCCTGGGTGAGGGCAGGAACCCCAGAGAGGACAGACACATACGGGGCGGCCTCAGGGGGCAGGTTGATATGTGGCATTCTTGCCAAGGCGGATCTAGCCACTATATGGGTTTTTGGTGCAGGTTTGACAAATACTTTGGGGTCTATTAGAGTAGGTGTGCATGATGGCTGTATTTGGGTAGCATCCTTGCCAGATTTATACATTTCGGGGGCGATGGTAGGGTTAGGGCAGACGCATGTGGCCATAATAGTAGCTGGAAGTGGGTGCATTCTTATTACTGACTCAATCTTGGTCAGCCTTTCCCCTAAATCATTCATTTTTGTGACCAAGGGAGAGATGGTAGCAATCAGCAGTTGCTCAATTTTGGCCAGTAAAGTCGTATTTAGGGACAAAAGAGGATCCTCTAGTTTGTCCGCGGCCGGGTCCTCGATAAATGCTATTGGATTAGCAGGTGATGGTATAACATTGGTGCACAGTATTTGCTTACTTGTATTGTTCCCAAAGTTAGTTTCGATGTCATGCTTCCATCTATTGTAGGAACCCAGGGGCGCAGCATTTACTTGGTTGTAAGCTATATCAGCAGGGCCATTTGCTTTGAGACAGAATGAATGTACAGTTGGGGAGGTTATAGAATCAGGGACGTACTTTGTACCACACAGGGCGTTGAGTTCTTCCCATATAGACATCGTGTTTATAATAGTTTAAAGAAAGGCAAAATATAAGTCAAATAATATTGAAGCACGATACCTCCCTCTGTGATGGAACAAAGTGGGGTGGCCCGTCCCGTCCTCCTCAGGTCCTCTGAGGGCCACAGAGGGCCCGCCCTTTGCCCGGGCTTAGCCCGGCGCCGACCCGCACGCGATCCCGTGATGCGGGTGCTGGAGCCCTTTTGAAGCGCCTCCTGGCGCAGGAAATCTGTGTGGCGGCGTGTTCCGCCGCTAGGGCTGCTGGGTAGTGTAGTTCTGGGCCGGTTGCGCCCCCCTCGCACTGGGGCCGCTGGTCTGGGATAGCGGCGGCAGGAGGGAGCGTCGGCGCTGTGCTGCAGTGGGCCAGAGGTATGCCCCCCAAAAGGATTTTGTCTTTCCCCCCGCTCCACCGATGCTGGAGCCCTTTTGAAGCGCCTCCTGGCGCAGGAAATCCGTGTGGCGGCGTGTTCCGCTGCTAGGGCTGCTGGGTAGTGTAGTTCTGGGCCGGTTGCGCCCCCCTCGCACTGCGGCCGCTGGTCTGGGATAGCGGCGGCAGGAGGGAGCGTCGGCGCTGTGCTGCAGTGGGCCAGAGGTATGCCCCCCAAAAGGATTTTGTCTTTCCCCCCGCTCCACCGATGCTGGAGCCCTTTTGAAGCGCCTCCTGGCGCAGGAAATCCGTGTGGCGGCGTGTTCCGCCGCTAGGGCTGCTGGGTAGTGTAGTTCTGGGCCGGTTGCGCCCCCCTCGCACTGCGGCCGCTGGTCTGGGATAGCGGCGGCAGGAGGGAGCGTCGGCGCTGTGCTGCAGTGGGCCAGAGGTATGCCCCCCAAAAGGATTTTGTCTTTTGTTGGTAGTATTAATTTTAATTCTCTGCTATCCAACACTTTCCCTACTGTTGCCTTCACTGGAGTGGGAATAGTAATTTGTACCCCTCCGCTATCCAACACTTTCCCTACTGTTGCACTCACTGAAGTGGGAATAGTAATTTTTACCCCTCTGCGATCCAACACTTTTACTACTGTTGCACTCAATGGAGTGGAAATAGTAATTGTTACCCCTCCCCTATCCAGCCCTTTCCCTACTGTTGCTCTTTTTGGTGTGGGTTTAGCAATTTTAACCCCTCCGCTATCCAACACTTTCCCTATTGTTGCACTAACTAGAATGGGAATAGTAATTTTCACCCCTCCGCTATCCAACACGTTCCCTACTTTTGCAATCTCTGGAGTGTGAATAGTAATATTAACCCCTTCGCTATCCAGTACTTTCCCTACTGTTGCACTAACTGGAGTGGGAATAGTAGTTTTTACCCCTCCCCTATCCAACACTTTCCCTGGTGTTGCTCTCTTTGGAGTGGGAATAATAATTTGAACCCCTCCGCTATCCAACACTTTTCATACTGTTGCAGTACAACTCTCCGTTTTACAACACTTTCCCTACTGTTGCACTTACTGGAGTGGGAATAGTAATTTTTTCCCTTCCGCTATCCAACATTTTCCCTACTGTTGCAGTAGTTGGAGTAGGAATAGTAAGTTTTACCTCTCCGCTATCCAACACTTTCCCTAATGTTGTGCTCACTGGAGTGGGAATAGTACATTTTTCATCTCGGCTATCCAACACCTTCCCTACTTTTGCACTAACTGGAGTGGGAATAGTAATTGTTACCCCTCCGCTATCCAATACTTTCCTTACTGTTGCACTCACTGGAGTGGGGATAGTATTTTTTCCCCTCCGCTATCCAACACTTTCCCTACTGTTGCATTCACTGGAGTGGGAATACTCATTTTTACCTCTACGCTATCCAACACTTTTCCTACTGTTGCAGTCAATGGACTGCAAAATATAATTTTAAAAAGTATTAAATATTTTAATAATTTAATTTATGATATCATGTTTTTTATTATATTTTATGTCATAGGTGTATGTATACATATATATTTAATTGTTAATTTTGATATATTTATAATATTTTAAAATAAATTAAAGTTATTAGTTTATTAATTGTTTTACAGTAAATATGCATTTATATATTACATTTTATATAGGTAAGTTTAAATTTTTTAATTAAATGTATTTATTATATTTGTTAAAATGTACATTACATCTAAATAATGTTTTTAAAGTTAATGTTATTATTTAATTTAACATTCTTTTTTATATCTAAACAAAATTATATTTTGTACATCCATATTTTTAACATCTGTATTATTTTTCCAATATTTTAATATTTTACATTTTAAAGATAGGAAGACGATATTTTGGTTATCGATATTTTTGTATCGATATTTGTGTATGGGGATATTTATGTACTCGATATTAAGTCAGTGATACAAAAGTGGCGAAGAGTAAAGAAATATGACAAGTTTCTGCAAAGGAATAACGATGAACTTGTAGGTGCAATAAACACAATTATGAAAAGAATCCAAACAGAAAGCAAGACAGATCTAAAAGTTTTCTTTCCACAGCAGAATGTATGTTTCTGATGTGGGAATCATTGTCACATTAAAGGTGGTAGACAATGTCTGGCGAAAAACGTAGTGTGTAGGTTATGCAATAAATGGGGGCATTTTGCAAAGGTATGCCCAGGTCATAAATCCAGGACGACATCATTGGTAAAATGCATCACAGATGAAGGTGTGGCTGAAGATGAGGACAATATTGGAATAGATCTGAGAGACATGGTTCTGGTTGTTAAGACTCATGATATAAGGTCCCAGTTCTTGTAGTGATCCCTACATTGAAATTTCAGTGCGAGATAAAACTCTAACATTGTTGGTGGACTCTGGAGCATGGATAACTATGATTACCCAGGAACTATTTGATAGGGTCTGGCCTAATAGAACATTGTCTCCACCAGATCAGAAGGCAGTATCTTATGAAGGTCGTAGCATTCAACTTTGTGATTATATTGATCACCTATTTGAAGTCAAAGGGAGAAGAACAGTGGGGGGAATGTAGGTTGCAAACAAGGTACTTGATATCCTGGGGTGGTTACACCACGGACTCTTTGGGATGATTTTGAAACCTTGAACTTGAGAGCAGGTGTTAGCCATAAGAGATGAGTCAGAACTAGGAAACATTATGAATAAGTATCCACATGTGTTCTCATGCGAATTGGGCAAGATGTCTGGCTTTAAACATAAATTCATTGGGCCTGATTCACAAAACTAATCGGAGAAAAATCCTAACTTTACGACTTTCGATGTTCCCAAAAGGCATTTAGTAGTAGTAAAGTTAGAATTCTTAACTTTATTACTATTAAACTGAGAAAAATCCTAACTTTACGAATGTTGGTATTCACAAAAGGCATTTAGTAGTAGTAATGTTAGGATTCCTAACTTTACTACTACTAAATGCCTTTTGTTAATAATGAAAGTTGTAAAGTTAGGATTTTTCTCAGTTTAGTAGTATTAAAGTTAGGAATCCTAACTTCACTACTACTAAATGCCTTTTGTGAATATCGAAAGTAGTAAAGTTAGGATTTTGCCTCAGATTACTTTTGTGGATTACTTCTGTGAATCTGGTCCAGTGAGAAGGAGGGAGCGAGGCCTGCAAAGTGTGAACTCAGAAGTATGCCATTTACCATTTACAAAGACCTTCGAAAAGGAATTAGACATGTTATGCAGGAGGGACATAATTGAACTGGTGGAATCTTCACTCTGGTTGTCACCTTTAGTCGTGGCCCGTAAACACAATGGAGAGTTGAGAGTATGTGTAGACCTCTGCTGTTTAAACAGGGAAATATGGGCAGACTCACATCTGTTGCCAAATATCTCTGAATTATTGGCAGGATTTAAGGAAGCAAGAGTTTTCTCCAAACTCGATTTGGCTTCAGCCTATCACTAAATAGAAGTAGATGATGAGTCTCATCACTTAACAGCCTTTCAATCCCCTTTTGTCATGTACCAATGTTGCCGCATGCATTTGAGGTTGGCATCGCAGCTTCAGTATTTCAGAGAGTCATGGTCAACATGCTTCAGAGCAAAAGAATATCGATATTCCAGGATGACATCTGTATTTATGCCCCAGACAGACAAGCCCATAATTTGATCTTAGATGAGGTGCTGAACAGATTTCAGAGTCAAGGAGTGGTGCTCAGGAGGGATAAATGTGCTTTTCTCATAGATAAAGTAAAATATTTAGGAGATCTAATTACTGGTCAAGGTGTCGAGCCAAAGCCTGGGTTGGTAAAGACTGTTATACCTGCTAAATCCCTTGCAGACAAGCCTAGTTTGAAATAATTTCTTGGCTTATGTCAGTTCTACTCTAGGTTTATCAACAATTACACAACCAAATTAAGACCATTGTCTAGTATGTTGAGGAGAGGTGTTGCATTTGACTGGAACAAGGAGTGTCAAGAAGTGTTTGAAAGGGTGCAAAAGCAATTATCTGCACCTAGGGTGCTAAAGAAATATGACCTGGAGTACCAGTGTGTGTTTACACGGTCGATGCAAGCAATGTGTGGTTGGGTGCAGTACTCAGCCAAAGCAAAGATTCCCAAATGCAAATGATTGGATATGCATCACGTGGGCTGTCAGACACAGGGAAACAAAACTCGGGGGTCGATTCCAATTCTGGAAAGAAAACCGTCCGACGATTCGTATTCGTAGCCGTTTCCGTACGAATCATACAAATCCATACGAATCGCATAGTACAATCCGTTTCCTAAAAATATGTCCGAATCCTTGTGAACCGTGCGAAAATCATGCGATACTCCGTACGACACGGACTCGGGAAATAAACGGTACAATTCGTAAACATGCTGTGCGACCCGACAAGTACAATCCAGACCGGGGACCGAGAACGTGATTCGTACTGGAAAACGTTGTCGAGTATGAACAGCGATTTGTACGGAAAACATCGCGTATGAGCGAGCCGTACAATCAAATACAATTCGATCCCCCTGAACAAAGCGCATGTGAACCCCGTATAAATGTCGCGCATGAGAGAGCCATACAAACAAAAACGATTTGAACCCCCCTGAACGAAGCGCAAGCGAAACTCGGAAAAATGTCACGCATGAGCGAGCCACACAAACAAAAACGATTCGAACCCCCCCTGAACGAAGCGCAGACGAACCCCGGAAAAACGTCGCACATGAGCGAGCCACACAAACAAAAACGATTCGAACCCCCCCTGAATGAAGCGCATGCGAATCCCGGAAAAACGTCGCGTATGAGCGAGCCACAAAAGCAAATAAAAATCAAACCCCCCCTGAACGAAGCACACGTGAACCCCGGAAAAACGTCGCGCATGAGCGAGCCACACAAACAAAAATGATTTGAAACCCCCTGAACGAAGCACACGCGAACCCCGGAAAAACGATGAGCATGAGCGAGCCATACAAACGAAAATGATTTGAACCCCCCCTGAACGAAGAGCACGCGAACCCCGGAAAAACTTCGCGTATGAGCGAGCCACAAAAGCAAATTTGAATCAAACCCCCCCTGAACGAAGCACACGCGTACCCCGGAAAAAAGTCGCGTATGAGCGAGTCACAAAAGTAAATACGAATCGAACCCCCCCAGAACGAAGCGCACACGAACCTATTAAAACAGCACAAGGAGGGTGCAAACGACTCGCACAACACCACAAAACATATCTCCTGTGTACAAACCATTGGAAATGAATGTCCTGGCCAGATCTTAACAGGCAAACAGAGGGCCTAACTCAGATCCACCCCTTATAACACACCCACCAAAATTTCAAACTAAGCCCCACCCACAAATGGACCAATAAATAGGGCCCACACACACAAACCATGATCCTTTGCAACTCACCCATTTAGCCACAGAGACAGACAACACACAAACAACTGCACACATCCACCTTCACACTTACGCCCCAATCACATACAGACCCACACCACCCCATTCATATTCATACCCACACACCCACATCCATACACACCCTCACCCCATCACAATCACCCCACACCATGTCCGCACAGAAGAATCCAAAGTTCACAAAGGAGGAGATGGAGATCTTTGTATATGAAGTCATCAGAGTCGAGCCACAGTTGTTTGGTGCATTGGTCAGACAGACCAGCATAGTTGACAAAACACGCATGTGGGAGAGGATCTTCAATAAGGTGAATGCTGTTGCACCCATCAGACGCACCAGGAAGGATTGCCAGGCCAGATGGATGGTCAGGCGGAAGATGGACGAGGACTACCCCCAAAGCCAGCACACTGGAGGTGGTGCTCCACGCAGACCAGTACAGTACCATCCCTGGGAGGAGAAGGTCATGGCCCTGCTACCACCGGTGGGAGTACATGGCATTAAAGGAGTCGTAGACCCTGGTGAGTATACAAACAACTCATGTAACATGGGAGTAATGACATCTACACTCCAAGTACATAAAATGCCCGCAACAAGCGGCAAGCGCCAGCTGCCCATAACTACAGGCAAAAACAACGCAAATGCCACTAACATGTGTATGTCCCATTGACAAACCAAGGCAATGTCATGTCCCATGCTACAGGAAGCACAGACCAAAGAATAGACGTCCAGTATTCTGGGAGGGGGGTGTCACTAAATGCATTGTGGAACCCCAAATCACACCCAATTCCCTGTGTGTCTGCAGGGGAGTGCAAGGTGGGCTCTTGGGCCCCCCTGGATCGCCAGTGTTTCTGGTGTCAGCCCAATCAGGGCCAGGCCTAGTCCATCATGCTTTACAAATTGTCTCATTGTCCCAGGTGCCCGCACCCTACATTGGGTGGGAAGGGTGCAAGGGGGATGCCCAGAATTGTGCAAGACAGAGGGGAGAAGGGTGCAAGGCAGCGGGCCTGAAGGGAGCAAGGCGGAGGGTGAGAAGGGTGCAAGGCAGAGGGCCAGAAGGGTGCAAGACAGAGGGTGAGAAGGGTGCAAGGCAGAGGGCCTGAAGGGAGCAAGGCGGAGGGTGAGAATGGTGCAAGGCAGAGGGCCAGAAGGGTGCAAGGCGGAGGGTGAGAAGGGTGCAAGACGGAGGGTGAGAAGGGTGCAAGGCGGAGGATGAGAAGCGTGCAAGGCGGAGGGGAGGAGGGTGCAAGGGGTAGGGTGAGAAGTGTGCAAGGCGGAGGGTGAGAAGGGTGCAAGGCAGAGGGGAGGAGGGTGCAAGGCAGAGGGCCTGAAGGGAGCAAGGTGGAGGGGAGGAGGGTGCAAGGGGTAGGGTGAGAACTGTGCAAGGGATAGGGTGAGAACTGTGCAATGTGTAGGGTGAGAAGTGTGCAAGGCGGAGGGGAGAAGGGTGCAAGGCGGAGGGTGAGAAGGGTGTAAGGGGGATGGTGAAGAAGCAAGAAATCTGCCCACCCCTATAAACATCTCTGTGGATGCCCATGTCCAATTGTACTCATCCCATATGGTGCAGTTACACAACCAAGCACCATGCTCAATGCACATGGAGTGCGAATGTACTGACAATTTAGCTGACACTGGGCCCTGGTGTAGGCAGCACAAGGCCCTCCTGTGACCAGAGCAAACACAAACACCAGGCCAACAAGGTCAGATATTTTGTGCAGGAACTCACAGCCACTGTCATGGCAGCATGCTCCATGGGGGGACAGCCACACCACGAGGGAGGCCCAGTGCCAAGTCAGACTCCAACTACCACCACAGGCTGTCACACACACCCCTTACACAAACATACCCACCTGGTAGAGGTAATGGAGTTTACCACTGTCACAATGGTCATGTAACACAACTAAACCAATTCAGATCTGATGAAGCATCCAAGCAACAAATGCATGGTGCACATTCACAAGCCACTTGCGCTTCTTACATGCCGCCGTTGCGTCACCTCTGTAACACAGCTGCGGCACAAAAGAGGCGCCATGGTGCTTGTAATTTACAAGGTGACGCATCTGAGAGATGTGTCACGTTCTAAAGCCCTGCGCCACAAGTAGGTGTACTGGCGCAGGGGGGGGGGGTGTAATGGCACAGGCACACCTCCCAAAAGTGGCTATGTGAAATCTACAAGATTCCACTCTGTCACTTATGAGCACATGCTGCGTCAAAACCCTGTGCATGGCTGATGCAGTTGTAAGGAATGAAGCGACATTGTGCAGATAGGGGCCCACAGACCATTGCTGGAGCTTTCTTGCGCTGGTGACGCTACACCAGCAATGCGCCTACTTATACAGCACAGATGTGTGACGCAGCTGACCCATTTTTTCCAAAATGGTGCTCCACAATGTGAATGCGTTACATCTGTGCTGGCATAGGTTTGGTGCACAATGACTGGTAAATCCCTGCTGATATGCAGGGCGGTGCCAGTTATAGTAAATATGCCCCCCCCCCATGTCAATGACTCAGGAGCACATATCAATTGGACCCCACAACATACCCATCCACAAGTGAACATTGAGGACAATCCAAAGCATGGACAACTACCAGGTGGAACAGTGCCAACTACAATGTGTATGAGAAATGGATGTTGCATTACATGGCATTAACATTGTCTGTCTCTCACACCCACAGGGCAACGTGTGGAATCAAACCCCAATGATGGGGAAGACAATTCCCAGTCCCAGGCTCCGCAGGACCCTCATCCCACCGACAGCGACGCTTCTCACCACTCCATGGATGACCCCGACCAACCTGGCACCTCTGGTGCCCCAAACCGTGCAGCATCTGGATCAGGCACACCTGCGCCAACCGCGACCACCATTCCTGCCACATCCCAGCAGACAGCTCGGAGCCGTGGCCACACTCAAGAACTGAGCCAGTCTGACAATGAGGGACAAGGTTCGAAGGGCACCCAGGAGTGGGGCAGACAACACCACCACTGCCATCCCTCAGGGGTACCGTCGAGCCGATGTGCCCACAACGGCAGGCCAGGCTCTTCTGGGCAGGGGTGGCGGGAGTGGCAGCTGGCGGAGGCAAGAACCTGACCAGACAGCTGCAGGTCCCTGTATGTCTGAGCTCCAATACATCATGGAGGCATACCGGCGAGACACCAGGGAGTTCAGCCAGTTAGTGGGGGCCCTCACAGAGATAAAAAACCTGCAGGCTGGGCAACACGCCAGTCAACAACAACACCAAGGACGGATGGAGGCAAGACTGGCTGGGCTCCTGGCGGTGCAAAGGGACATTATCCATTCACTCCGTCGGATTGCTGACAACATGCAGCACCCTCCCTGTGTCTCCAGACAAGACACTTCAAGGCAAAGACGGCCACCAGGCACAGAGAGGGAGGAGGAGGATGAATTGTCCGACAGAGCGTCCCGTGCATCATCAAGGCCTGCACATGAGGGTTCCCCAAGGAAGGTGGGTCGCCCACGCAAGACACACAGAGAGGCAGCGGGCCATGCGCATCTCCCAGGACACCTGGTCTGGCACCTGGAGTCTGTGTGCAACAGCATCACCTCATTGACTGTCCTACTCTCCCACATCGAATTGCGGGTTGCAGTCTGACCAATGATGGCAAGTACTGTGGTCTTGACTCTGTTTACTCAAACTGCAAGGCATCACATCTCCCTTTGTGAACTTTGGATTCCCCCCTTTTTGTACAGTACCCATCACTAACTCACGTTTCCTGCACAAGAACGAGAAATAAAAACAGCCAACACTACTGAAATTGATGTTGCAGTCATTTACCATCATTCTACAACATACGTGTGGGGATATGTCAAAGTATGCCAGAGTGTGGAACAAACTCTACCCATCCATTCACTGGGATCTGAGTCCGGTCGAGGACACACATAGGTCACAATGTATCATCAAATACTTACATGGAGCGCTATACTCACCTGTGATCGTTTCAATCTGCTAAGGGGGGGGCGGTCTGCCATACTGCTCAGACATACAGTTTTGGTAGAGTGTAATGAAGGTGTAGAGGTCATGGGTCATGTGGAGGTGTCCAGGGAGAGAGTACCAGGTCTGTTTGGTGAGGTGGGAGAACTATCTTCCGCATGCAGTTGTACTGTGGATGTGAAGAATGGTGCACATGGCAAGGTTGGCTGGACGGAGTTGGTGCAATGGGGTGTTGGATGGGAGACGTCCATGTTCCACTCCGGGGCTGGGGTTGTGGAGTGCCTCCTGAGTGTGGCTGAGGAGTATGAAGGTGATCCTGCTGTTGAGAGTGAGCCTATTGTAGGTATCTCAAGTGGACGGTCATGTGGCTGTGGCAGGGGATGTTGAGGATAAAGTGTGCTGATGCACCCTGTATGTGCACAAGTCCTCCTGGAGTCTGGCTGTTGTTCCTGTGTAGAGGGTGTTGCTGTAGTACAGCCAGCTGTTGTTGTGTACCTGGGTGACTGTCTGTCTTGACTAGGAGTGGATCTATCTGATGAAAATTTGCTGTATGCGGAGGGACTTGTAGCTTTAGTTAGAGATGGTGTTCATTTCCATGGTTATTGTGAGCGAGGAGTGTAAAATGAGTACCTGCTTGCCTGTGTGCTTGTGTACTGCCGAGGCTGCTGTGACACAAGGAGTTGTCCCAGCCGTAAGGGGACATTCCTCAGATGATGAGCCCAGTCTTGTCCAAGTCCTGTGGCTGAGGTACCTCCATATGTCAATGAACCTCATGCCTTCTTGAATGTTGGATCTGGGAGTCGCTGGGTCTTTGGTGAGGGTGAGGATCAGCTGGGTGTCAATGGCAGAGGACATGATGATGAGATTGTGTACGCATGTAATGTTGGCGAGGGGGGTCATGGAGATAATGTAGATAGTCACACTGCGAGATGACGCCTGGGTCCGATGACCCCAGTGTACTACGTGCTGAAGGGGGAGGCAGGCTACCTGGGCCTTGCTGGTGAGGTACTTGTGGCTTTCATCTGGGCCCTTCCTTTGGATCCCAGTGTTGGAGATGTGTGATCTGACACCGTGGTAACACATGGTGTAGAATGCTGAATGAGAGGTCAATGGGGTGAGAGTGGTGTGCTCACCATTGTTGAGCAGGGTCCAAGATGTTGTTGGTGGTGTCAATGAGGGCTGTTGCAGTGGTATGATTACTGCAGAAGATGGTTTGGTGTGGTTTGCCTGGAGATGTTCGCTTGGAGTGAGATGGTCAGTTGCTTGTTGACTGTCTTCTTGATGACATTTCCGGGTAGGGAAGCAGGGTGACGTTCCAGGCGATCATGCGGTACAGCCGTACGTCGTCAAAGAAGGGCCTGGCTTCCTGCATGCCTACAGCTCCCATGGAAAGTGGCATACTCAAAGGAGACATTCATGATGTCCAGGAGGTGGGCCTGAAGGATGGTGTATGCGTGATAGAGATGTTGTGTGGGAAGGGTCCAGATGGAGAGCCGGAGTGGATGGTGTACATGAGCCGGGTGGTGTCTTTGCTGCAGAAGGGAGTCCTGGACCTGAGGAGGGGTATGTCCCGTGGAAAAAGCACTGACTACCTCTGTGTGGCGAGGCTGTCGTGTACGTCCACAAGTTTGCAGTGGTAGTAAGTTGCAAGGGATCCCCTTGGCCTTGCAAGGGTGGGATGTCGCTTGGATGGAGAGCTGGGGTCAGATAGTTCTCTCACAATGCCGAAGAGGTCATTCATGTTGTGTGTGTTGGTGCCTAGGCCAAACCTGGAGGTTTTCCTCTTGTCCATGCTGATGATATGGTGATGTCTGTGTGTTGTGGATTTCAGAAAGGTAACTGATGGTTGCTTGTTTCACAAGGTTTGCACATGAGTCTGGCTAGATGTGTATGAGCCCAGTAGGTCTGCCTTGTCCCGGGTGGCTTAACTGTTGTTGTGCTTCACAGGAAATTCTGCCAATGTGGGAAGAGTGTTGGGTCAGTCGCTGATCCAGTGTGTGCAGTTGCAGGGTGTGGCTGTGTCATTGGTTGGAGTGTCCTGTGTGAGAGTGCCACACAGCTTGTTTGTGTTGACTTTGGTCAATTGTTCTTGGTGGATCTGTAACGGAGTGTGGTGCAGTGTGTTGTTTATTTGGGCAACTGGATGCCAATGTTGATGTACAAATGCATGATGGTGCTATGGTTGTCCTCTAGCCAGGAGTTGCTGTATCCCTGACCCATGTTGTTTGTGTAGGTGAGGGCCCGCGTGCTGATGTAGTTGTACAATGTCTGAGGACCAATCTGTAAAGCCGTTTCCCATCACTGTGGTCTAAGTATATTTTACACATTTTCATATGAAGCCTCTCTTCTCTAATTGCAGATGTCTAAATCCTGTTACCCTACTGACCCCTTTGCCACCAAGCTATACAACATCCTTGCAAAGAGTCCCAATCACTATTTAAGCTCCATCTGGAACCTTTCCCTCAAATTGTGCACTAATCCGGATGTGTGGAGACACGTTTTCCTCCTGTCCATCTTGAGGAAAGCCAACGCAGATCCTGTATCTCCTTGCAATCATAGACCTAACTCTCACGTACTAGCTCCGGCCAAGCTTTAAGTGAACAATTCCTTGCAGCAACTGATGGCCTTTGTTGAAGATAATAGCCTCCTTCACGACTATCAATCCAGCTACAACCCCAGATATAGTACGGATTTGACCCTCATTGAAGTGGCAGACTCTATACGCTGGGCGGTTGACGGAGGTTCCAAGGCGGTGTTGGTGCTGTTAGACTTGCCTACAGCATTTGACACCGTCACCCATCCCATTCTTCTGAACCTCCCTTAAGACCATAGGCGTGGGTGGCTTCATGGTGAACTGTATATCTTCCGAATTATCTGACTGCACACAGCATGTCCAGACCTATCCATCCATCTCCGCAGTCAAATCACTGAAGTGGGGCATGCTGCTGGTCTCCGCTCTGAGCCCTCTGTCTTGTAATATTTACTTCACCCCGCTGGCTGCATCGATTGCCATGTCAGAAGTCCAAATCATATCAGATGCTGATGAGTCTCAGCTGCTATTCACCTAGAATGCTGTGTGTGCCGCTAACTTTTGACACACTAGAAAATATTCTCTAAATTATTGTGGCCTGGATGTACCATAATTTATGAGAACTTAATACAGTTAACACAGAGTTCCTCTTCATTTAACCAACCTTCTCCCCTCTCTTCCAATCTGTGGTAGCCAGAGGAACTGGCCATTGCTCCGGCACACAAGGACGTGGTTAGGAATCTGGGAGTAAGATGGGACAATCAGCTATCCCTTGCCACACAGGTACAAGAGGCGGGTGCCGCTTGTATTCGCAAGATTAAAATCATCAAGAGAATTATGCACTATCTGCACATTGTAATCCGTAAAACGGTGCTTCACGCACTGATTACCTCCCATTTACACTACGCAAAAGTCTCATAAGTACGTCTCACATTAGGCTTGCTCCGCATACTGCAGATGGGGAAAAAGTGCTGCTGCCTGCCTGGTATGTTGAGTCTCACTTTGACAACATATCTCCCCGTGTCAAAGACTACTCCATTGGCTGCCATGGCTACACAAATAGAATTCAATGCGCTTACACTCGCCTTCTGGGCAGGACAAGGCCGTGGTCCGGTCTACCTTAGGAGGAGACTGCGTCCCTATTGTCAATCACAATCTCTACGTTCCAATGACAAGCACTTGCTCATTAGTCCTTGCTTAGCTAAACCTAGATCAGGAGGTGAAACCTCTCAGGTAGGAACCACCCAATGTTGGACTAAGCTACCTCTTCCGCTGCGTCTGATTCTGTATGAATGTGATTCTCGCTAAGCCATTAAGACCTGGATATTTAGCCTGCTACATTAGTTGCTCTTCTGTATGCTGCCTCATTTTCGGCACACTACAGCGCTGGGACAACCCCGTTGGCTTACATGTGCGCTCAATACATGACTATTAGAATAATTGTAGATGGCTTAGCAGAATTGTGGGTGTAGGCCTGGAGATCTGTAGATGATAGTTAGACTGAGGGTGGTCTGGGGGTTGGTGTGAAACCTGAAGTGCAGATATTTGACAATGCTGAGTGTGTCCTTGGTGTAGTACGTGACTCTGAGGGGATACTTCTGATTAAATTTCTAGTCATCGTCCTGGAGTGTTGGTATGGTCCCTGTGGGTGATCTCATATCCATCTGTGATGGCAATGTTGATGTAGTGTGCTGAGGATGCGTTCAACCAGGTCACTGTAATGAAGGAGATGTGTGGGACTGTTGGGTTGGCTGAGGTGTCCAATTGGTGCTGGTGGATGTAGCGGGTGTGCAGTAGGAGGCACAGGACCTGGTTGTACGGACATGGTCTGTCATGCGGGGCAAGGCGTTGTCGGCAGTAGGAGTTGCACACACAGCCAGCAAAGCTGTAATGGTTGCGCTTAGGTGTTGCCTGATAGCAGGTGGATGAATGTCTTGTGTTTCCTGTTTTAGGGGTGGCTGGAGCATGAGTCTGTTGTGTTACCTGCATCATGGAAGGACCAGAGGGTTTTGCACTGTGCACGTTGCAGGCTCAGACGGTCCTGCCTTTGGCATGGATGTGGCGCAACCGTGGCACTAACAAGCTGAAGCCTGCATTAACAATGGGTGGAGGGAGGGAGGAGCATCTGGGAGGTATGTGTGTTGCAGAATCAGGGCACTCAGAGGGGTGATGATGCAGGGGAGGCAGCAGCAGGAATGGGTGAACAAATGATGGTGGAAAGGGTGAGAGACCATGCAAAAACTAGCACAGAAAGAGAAGGAGGATTGAAAGGCAAAATGTAACTGGTGTATGGAAATGAAGGAATGTCTGGTTACTCATGGGTCACAGACCTAAAATGGAAGAACAATCACCATAAATGACGGGCACAGGATCAGGCACCAAAAGGCCCAGCTGTGCACAGGACACACAGCGTCAGCCGGTGTGGGCTGCCCGTTGTGTGTAGCAGGCAGCAACAATACATACACAACCATGTACTTCATGCACAATATGGATCATTAGCTATGATGAACACCATGCATGTTGACACAGTACACATACTCACATATGCACAATCTTTGTCAATTATGCCATAGATGACGCATGCAAACTGGCAAGAGTTCTGCGGTGACTGTGATGATGCACATTGTACTGTGTGGAACACATTTGCTATTCAAATGGATTAAGTTTGTGTGGAGACCATGCTGCTTTAGCCAATGTCCATGTCTAGTCCCATTGCTCAGAAGAAAATAACACTCATGCAAGGAGTTTACCTGTAATGCTGGTGAGAAATTGTGCACACGACAGCCTGGGTCTGTTGTTTCCTTGAATCCTCATAAAGGTGCGATGATCATGGTGGTCCAACTCCCGATAGCCCCTTGGTCTGAGTATAAATCACTGACTCAATAGGGTGATCAGGGGAGGGAAGGAAAGGAAGGGAACAGCAGGGAGTAAAATCTGAAACAAAGATAAACAAGCATAAGCATTAAACAAATCTTGCAACTGATTCACAGAATACATCAGGACCTAGACTGTAACCGTTACACCTATAAAGGAAAACAACAGCCACTGTATCATACTTGGCATCACAGTAATGAAAATTATACTAGATCTGATGTTTCGACATGGACACATAAAAGGTAGCAGAGTCTTTCAGCCAAAATGAAGGGTGTATAACGCTGTGCAGGCTGCTTCAATGCAATTAGAGCCTTGTAGTAACGAAGGTACTCACAGTGCATGAATAATGCTCCAATGTTAAAAAATACTAATGCGCTGTAGTGGTACTCACACAAAGGCAACAATCCGTAGTTACCCCTGGCAATCAGTGAGGGTCAAGAAGCGAAATTATACATCACCCGCAAGAGCCTTAAGAAGCTCATCCAACGAGGGAGGGAATTATGTGAACACAAGGAAGCCCTACAATAGACAGTCATTGTCTCGTCCAACTGGGCTTTGAAATACCCAACATAACAAGCTGCTGGTTCGGCAATCAACAGAGAAATGAGGAGCAATGCTACAAAACCAACCCTACCGTGACCAGGATATGCAGCACGCCACAAGAGAATCCTGGAATTGACGTCACCCGACTGGTGCAACGTAAGCGTTTACAATAGCTACAGCACAATGTTGTGACGTCATCAGCGCAACATTCTGGCATCATGGAAATAGAAAGTTACCATCAACTGACCGAGAAGGCTTGCAAAGCAGTGTTCTCCACCGGCCCTGAGGAAGCAACGAGACAGTAACATGACATACTGGCACAAGTGGCAATGCATCCGTATGAACAGACTCACAGGAAACTTGACAGAACATGTGGGACATACGCTGGCCCACCCCTTCACAACATGGTTGATTACAAATCACACTGTACTGGCACACAAGATTAAGTGGATGTGCCAAACACATCCTGCTGCACACAGTGATGCTGCAATTCACCATGGAGCCTGTGGTTGTGATGTCCCACACAATGTCAACACGTGGAATCCGCAATGTGTCAGGGTCAATGTTGACACACATTGATGCCTTCATCAGAGTCAATACTCCACAACAGATGACTGTCAAGAAGTGTGGCTGTCCTGTCATGGGAGTGGTGCAACATGTAATTTGATCCATGGTGATTAGACATGTATGGATGGGTGTTCAACATGCACAGAAACACTTTCCACACATTCCCAAACCATAACAACCCAAAAAAGCCTGTTTCGTTCTCTTACCTGAACTGACATTTACACATGTCCGTGCATGGAACGCTGATTCGGCCCACGTTGCAATCATCAAGAGGAATAGCAGGAGGACTGAGATGACACAAACAGATAACAGGCACACCAACCTGGGAATGAGAGACACACAAGGGCTCACCGTTACAAATCTTTGCTGAAGACATGGGCAGGTACAAAACACGAACAATGTAGTACACATGTAAAATTAAAGCTAAGTCATTGTGAATTTCAGTGTGGCATGACATCAGCACTTGTGTGACACATCAAAACACACATCAAAGTGAATATGCATACAGAAAGCTGGACACACACATTGCAACACATGCCACTCAATGCTACAAGGTTGTACACTCATTCGCATTGACTAACCATTATGAGAAGAAGTTGCGTATGAGCTGACTCCGGATATCATCCTCCTCCTCCTCATCACTTGCTCCTCAGGATCAAGGATGAGTGGGACTGCCTTCTCAACTGATATTACAGACCTTGGCTGGGGCATATGGGAGGGATCCGCCGGTCTTATCGAGACACCGGAATCGGCTCTTCAGGAGGCCAAACGTCCGCTCTATCATTCGCCTGGTCTGCCCGTGTGCATTATTGTACCACTGATCTGCAGCTGTTCTTGGGTTCCGGAGAGGTGTCATCAGCCATGGCATGTTGGGATATCCCGCGTCACCTGCAAATGTACATCATGTCACTAAGTGGTTCATGAGATGCAGGCAGAGCTAAAGATACTGAAACACACAGGACACACAGAGTATACCCACCAACAAGACATGCCTGATCGTTGCACAGCTGCAGCAATATTCTTGGTACCCTGCTACGCCTCATGATGAATGCATCATGGCACGGTCCTGGAATACGTGCACAAACATGGGAAATCATCATGTTAACAAAACACACCACCAGGGCATTTATAGAGTGATAATGTTTCCTGTTGCGGTAAGCCTGTTCCTGAACCTGTGGTGGCACCAAAGCCACATGTGTTCTATCAATGGACCCAATTACATGTGGCATCCCACCCAGGGCATAGAATTCACCCTTGACATCTCTCAACTCTTCAGGAGTAGGAAATCTGATGAATTCATCAATATGCTCCAACTTGGCTGCTAACACATCACGCAATTTTAGAAAGAACAAGGGGAACCCAATAAATGGCCTGGGACCATGGGTATCAATTATTTCAAAGAAAACAAGTGGTCCCCAGCATAAACAAGGTAGTTTTAGCAATTTAATATATAGACCACAATGGGCTACTATATAGTATATAAAATCCCTTACCCAGCCGGGCAGGGAATCTTTATTCAAGTAATAATCTATTCAGATGTTTGAATGAAATAGGTAACCAAAGACATCAAGGTTACTGTAAGGCACAGTCCTGTGCCATACACAAAGGAGGAAGTAGAGAAGACAGTGAGTGCAAACAATATCAGGCAAACAAAGTGAGCTAACAGGCCACTGACATAAATTGAAATCAACAGTGTGACCTGGAGTTAGACAGCCATACTCTACTACAATAAATTTCAAATATGGGACACTCTTAAAGCAGTCGACGGACGTTTCGATCCCAAGCTCAATTATAAGGGGATCATCTTCAGGACTTTCTTAATCAAAACTTTTGCCTGAATATAACCTGTTGTATCTGTTATTGTTTTTTTTTTGTACTTTTCGGGTGTCTTCAATAGTTAGGACAGTAGCACGACATCCATGTTCGAAGATTGGGATTCCGAGCTGGACTTCAATTGCGCCCGGCAGGGAAGCGATTTCGGTGGTTACGCCAATTTTTGGGGTCCTGGTTGGACTTAGAGTCTAATTCCACGGGATTGGGAATGCTAGTCCCAGTGTTTTTGTGCTTACAAAAAGGATTTTTTGCGCACTGAAGCCACTTCTATGGAGGAAGTCTTTTTAGATGTATAGTGGGTATTAACTAAGACCCATTATCGATGGATTCTGATCTCCCTTTACAAATTGCGGAAATCCGATCTATTTAGCTGCAGTGGAAATAATTGACACTGTCATACGCAAACCACGCGCTGATATCCTCCGTAGGGGCCCAGGATCCTGCTGAGCATCACGCGCCATTGATGCACGCCAAACCACCGGTACCTCGAGGAGACCTTTCATTCTCGGGCCCCTACGGAGGATATCAGCGCGTGGTTTGCGTATGACAGTCCAACCAGGACCCCAAAAATTGGCGTAACCACCGAAATCGCTTCCCTGACGGGCGCAATTGAAGTCCAGCTCGGAATCCCAATCTTCGAACATGGATGTCGTGCTACTGTCCTAACTATTGAAGACACCCGAAAAGTACAAAAAAAAAACAATAACAGATACAACTCTGGCGGTTTTCTATGTGAAAAGGTTATATTCAGGCAAAAGTTTTGATTAAGAAAGTCCTGAAGATGATCCCCTTATAATTGAGCTTGGGATCGAAACGTCCGTCGACTGCTTTAAGAGTGTCCCATATTTGAAATTTATTGTATTAGAGTATGGCTGTCTAACTCCAGGTCACATTGTTGATTTCAATTTATGTCAGTGGCCTGTTAGCTCACTTTGTTTGCCTGATATTGTTTGCACTCACTGTCTTCTCTACTTCCTCCTTTGTGTATGGCACAGGACTGTGCCTTACAGTAACCTTGATGTCTTTGGTTACCTATTTCATTCAAACATCTGAATAGATTATTACTTGAATAAAGATTCCCTGCCCGGCTGGGTAAGGGATTTTATATACTATATAGTAGCCCATTGTGGTCTATATATTAAATTGCTAAAACTACCTTGTTTATGCTGGGGACCACTTGTTTTCTTTGAAACACATCACGCAAGACACGGCTGAACATTGTTTGGGACATTCCACCTTCATCAGCTATGGTTAATTGGAACGTACCTGTTGCAAACAAATGGAGGGCTGCCATCACCTTTATCTTGGGAGTCAGCACAGTAGGATACATGTGTTGCGCTGGGGGATGTGGTGCCAGCTTGTTCGTCAAGTCCTGAATCAATGCTCGAGTGAATCTGTAACGTCGAATGCAGTCACGTTCCCTCATGGTAGCCAAGTCTGGAAATGGCCTTGGTAGAGGCGGTGCCCTGCAGGACATATTTGTTAAGAATGGAGAATATCCATCAAACAACATCAATGGCAAGGTACATATCACATGGAAAAATGCTATTAGACATCATGTCACTATGGAGTCTGGCGTGTGCAATACATCCCGGACACATATGGCAGCTTGCTGGCACTCCTACGAAAACCCAGATACACCTGTTGTTTGCCTCAATAAACATGACATGCCCTGAAACAAGCTGCTGGTCTGGTCTGAGTGAACAACCCAAGATATCACTTGAGTGACACACGTCACCAATCCTGCAGTGGAAGGTTGTCAACCCATTCAGACAGCTGACTGCAAGGCACATGCACAGGTCACATGGAATATCAAAAGTACATCTCGAACACATAGCGATAAAGGTGTGCATGTGACAAAAAAACTACTCAGCCCTTGTCAGGATGCAGACATGTGTGCCTTGGGAAAATTGATGTCTGATGACATCAGACCCAAAAGCCGTAGAAATGCGCATGTGGCATGGTGAGCGTACATGTGAAACCATTCCCCATCTGAACACAGACCCATGTTAGATGCACCAACAGCAGATGCAGTTTACGTAACACAAACAACAAGTTCAAGGTTTAACATGACACACACCGGACATAGTCACATAGGGTCATGCTGAGCATGAAGTGTCAAGTGACAAAGTGCCCCGCTCCCTGGCATCATGAGACAGGTGCCCATAGTGATGACTGTGCCATCCCAGTGTAGATGTGCATGGCTACATCTGCATAATGGTACACATGTGACAAGTGTAAAGGTTATGTGTACCACATAGTGACCCATCACACATGACATGTGTCAACAGGTGAGTCCCAAGATGCCAACAATTCATGACATTAGTTTTCACCAAAATGTACTTACAGGGCTCTGAGTGTGGTGTCACCTTGGGGAGTGAGGTGTGTTAGTTTGCCCTGAGGGGCACCACAACTGTTTATTTCTTTGTGAACTTGAGGTGGCATCACTTCATTGTATAGATCTGCTCTCCTGTAAACAAACGGAAGCTTCTCTGTGTAACTCTCATTCAAGTTGTGGCCTGGTGTGTTCTTTGGATCCTTGTGTCCAAGTAGCATTGTGTCTATACCAACTGAGCAGTACTAGTCTCAAATATGTGCAGAGCTATCTGGCTGTTACTCATGATGTATGCCATGATTTGCAGTGTGACCAACTGATTTTGTGCTCATGTGTCAGATGTGTACAGGTGACTGATGCATTTTTTGTTTCTTCTCCTTGCCCACAGCATCATCAACCGACACAGGAGGAGACATGAGCACGGACCAAGAGAAAGGACCCAGCCGCAGTGCCACCACAGCTGAGGAGTCGGATGGAGCCAGTGGCACAGAGGGTGAGGGGAGTCAGGCGGACGGACCTTTGGAAGGCAACACTTCTTACCATGCAGACGGCTCGGCTTCTGATTCCCAGGAGGAGGGGGAATACGTGGCGACACCATCTACCATCACTGTGTCTGTCCCCGCCTTCTCCAGACCCAGTTGCTAGGGTCCCTTCTGTACGTGCTGCCCCCCCATGTCTCCTTCGGCCCCAGCACCGCAGCCCCTGCCCCTGTCTCCCCTGCTGCCCTCAGTGCCGAGTCTGTGGACCTGCTCCGGCAGATTCAGGTTGGTCAGACATCAATGCTGACTGTCCTCCATGGCCACACTACAATACTGACACAGTTGTTGTCATTCATGGAGGGCATGTCAGCTACGATGTCTGACCCACGTCGGATTCTATCGTCCATGGGCTCCTCACTGATGGCAGCTGTTTCCCTCCTGAAGCGGTCCGTCCCCCCCTCCTTCGGACCCATCCACACCCCCCTCTCCCAAACCTGTCCAGAGCACATGCAGAACAACAAGATCACGCACACCAACGGGCACACCACCACCAAAGTGTAAGCGCAGATTTCCTGGCATACAATCTCAGAGGGATGCAGGCACACCCACAGGGACTGGGGTCAGACGGCAGGCACGCAGCCACAGACAAAGTCCGCAAGACTCACAGCCCTCTACCTCCACTCCCATTGTGTCCCCGGGTGCAGGTCGTGGTCTGGATGAACTGGCAGCAGTGTGCAGCGCTGAGTTTATTTCCACCTTTGGCGCTGCACAAGCCATTGAGGAGTATTCCTCCCCCCTGCACCCACAACACCTACCCTTCCCTCTACTGTCCCTGCGGTACCTGGCCCTGACCCAGATGATGACCCCCACGGGTCAACAACCCTTTAGCTCCATCATGTGCAAGCAAGTTTGGGGTCGACGACCTTCCGAACGTCCCCCAACCAGACTTTAATGTGGACTGGCCATTGGCCTTGTTTGAGCCGGGACTCATTTTTTCAATCATTTTCCTTTGGAGCTGAATAAAGCATTTTATTTTTCATTCTAAAGTATTGCATTTCAGGTACTTGCTTTAGGTGATGTGGGCCTAGGAGTTGGTGTCATGGAAATGTTTTGGGGTTGTGAAAGATGTCTATTTTATGATGGTAATGAGGTGGACCATGGTATCTATGTACCATAACAATGTCGCAGCAATTAATCTTTGGTTGTGTGTGTTCAGTTTGGCTACAGACATTGTCCCAAGGAGTGTTCCTTCCTCAGTGACACATGAGATCTTCAATACAGACAGTTGCACAGTTGTTGTGCTGACATATGTGCAGATTTCCTATTTTGTTGAACATTCCCTTCAGCAATGGCTATGCCTGCTCACGGATGACTATTGCTCATTAGTCGGTGCCATCCATGCTACTCATTGTACTTGTGTTTTGAGTATGTAGAAATGCCTTAATTGACACATTCACCCTTTTTCCCACTATGCAGATGTGTAATCATAGCCTACTCCTATGTTGGGATTTGTTATGCAGGGTATTTGTGCACATGACTCACAATTTTGTGAAATGTATCTAAGGGGTTTCAACCCTATTCCTTCCATGAGAGAGTACAAGTTGGTGGTCTGACCAACACCTGGACATTCATATCAGCCCAGGAATGCACATGACAGTGTGTGTTCCCTTTCGCTCTCTTTGTTTGGTGGGCTGTTACATGACTATACACTATTGTGTCATGGTGGTAGGGCGTGTAGGTTGCCTGCAACCACCGTGGGTGGGTATGCATGTGGGATCTGACATCACGGGCAACCAGTGTTGTTTAAATACCCCTCACACACCAAAAGGCCGCTTGGTGTCATGCTTCATCATCGGGGTCTTCGCAAACCTCTACGGAATGCGGCGTGCTGTGACTCATGACTACGTAGGAGCACTTACAAGTGAACTATGTGTTGGTGTGTGTGAGGGTGATATACTGTGAGTGGTGAGGTGAAAAATGAAAATTAAAAAATACCTGGCTCGTGGGTTTCTAAAAAAATTGTATTCAGTCCCCGGCTGGTATCGTTAAAAAAGTGCAAGGGAGGTTGTCTTTACTAATTAGGGTAAGGTAACCTCACAAGTGCGTCGTCAACATGTTTCGGAGTAGAAAACTCCTTCTTCAGGACAAGGATGTGCACTAGGTATCCTCACCTTACTCACATGGGTGTAGATGTAAAAGTGTGCTCTACAAAAATAATTCTAGGTGAAATGTACCTATCTGTTTTATTATAGTTCGTTGCGCCCAATTGGCGATTTGCTGAACCTGTGAATGGACAAAAAGGTCACAATAAACCAAAATGTAGAACATATTCAAGAATAGATGTGTAATGACACAGCAGGGTAACAAAGAACCAAAATGCGGTCCAGGAACCCTAGGAAAGAAAAAGTAAAAATACGAACAGACATATAGACAGGGACACACATTAATCGTTTTTTGAAGATCATCATCTGATTCCTACTATGGAAAAATGGAGTTGAAGGCATGATGTAAGGAAGTATGTAGCTTACTTATGGTAACAGGTCTAGTAACCTCATGAGCCAGATGCGTGGTATTGGGGGTCTCCTGTCCTGCCCACTGTGGCAACCTATAAGGTGTTTAAGCAATCAGGTTTTAGGATCAGAGATAGTAGACCCAGATTTTGGCAGAAAAACACCTCTGACATACATACACACTCACGGTTACAGCAGAGTCTGGTTGGCTTCCTCCCCTCAACGCGGCTCCGACGAAGTGTCGGTCCAGTAAGGGGTAGCCCATTTTATAGTGTCGCAACAATTGGTTGATTGCCCCCTAATTGAAAAAGGAAAATGCCCAAAGATGGATGTGGCCCTTAAGTTTTTACCGGTACTGCGCGGGGTTGCAGGGCGCATCCAAAAAACAAACTGAGCGTACTCAGAGGAAAAACACTGTTCGCCGGCGCATGCGTACGGTGGTAGTGTCTGCTAAGGCGCCCGGGCCGAAAATGGAAACAGTTTGCGCATGCACGAGTAAGGTATCGCTGCTACCATTGTCTTCCGATTTGGTGCAGCGTGGGCCCCGTATGCATGTACTTGCATCAGCGCATCCTAAATGAAGAAAGGGGTGATTTTAACATGCACAAGTGTAATCAGGGCCAATGATATCAAAAGATTACAACCTATTTAGGGGAGTGCATGAGGACTAAAAATGACAGTGAGAGGGACATTGCTCAATAGACTGAAGTTATTCATAGTGAGAGGGGACATTGTTCACTAGGCTGAAGATATTTATGGTTGACAGACATATGTCCATTTGTTAGTGTAATTGGCTCCATGGAATGGAGTCATTTAGCCCAGTTGTATCTGAGCCCAAGCGAAAGACCCATCTCTGTTCTTTCTCAAAAAGACCCCTTTCCGAGGGTAGTTGTTCAATAACTGTCCAATGTATCTCGTTCACACAGTGTTGTGCCTCAAGGAAATGAGATGCCATTTTTGTGGTCTGTTTTTTGCACCTTACATTACTTTTGTGTTCATTAATCCTCGTTTTGACAGCACGTGTTGTCATCCCCACATATTCCTTCCCACAAGGACATGTGATCAGATACACGACGTTCCTGCTATTACAGTTCGTGAAAGCACGTTGATCCCATTTTGTGCCATTTCTGAATTCAAGAGTGAGACTTTTTTCGGTGAGGTGACAGTTATTGCAGTTACCACATGGGTGGTGCCCATGAAGACCTTGCAGTCTTGTTTGTTGGATCACCTGGGTACAGGGTCTGGTATGTACCAGGATATCCTTTAGGTTTCTTCCTCTTCTGTTGGCAAACAGGGGTTTTTCTAATTCTGGATTGCCGCTTGTCAGAATACGCCACTGTTTATTTACCAGTTTAGAGACCTGGTTTGAGACGGAACTGTACGTTGTCACACAGACTGTTCTGTTCTCTGTCACTTCTTTAGGAAGACTGTCTTCCAACAGTGCTTCCCGATTATTGTTGCGGGCCCTTTTCATTGCCTGTTTTATAATTCTTTCCGGATATCTTCTTTGTTGCAGTTTCTTGCTCAGGTCTAGGGCTTGGGACTTATATTTTCCCACATCACTACAGTTACGGCGTAGGCGTAGGAACTGCCCGTATGGTAGGTTCTCTCTTAGGTGACGTGGATGGAAACTGTCATACCTAAGGAGACAGTTCCTAGCTGTAGGTTTGAAATGTGTCTCAGTTTTCAAATGGTTTGCCTCATGGTAAATGTTCAGGTCCAAGAAAACCATGGAATCATTGGACATCTGGTGGGTAAATTTCAGGAAATTGTTCTGATTGTTGATCCATTGCATGAAATCCATGACAGTCTGACCATCCCTTGACCAAATGACCAAGACGTCATCGATATAGCGCCTCCAGGAGAGAATCCTTCTCCTGAACGGGTTACTGGGGTGCAGGATTTTGGTGGTCTCCAAGTGGTGTACATAGAGACCGGCCAGACTCGGCGCAAAAGTGCTGCCCATGCTTGTTCCGTGGCGTTGTAGATACAGGGTTCCTTCATATTCGAAGAAATTTTTGGTAAGGGCCATAGAGATACATTCCATCACCACCCCACGGGGGGTGTGATAATTCCATTGTTTACTGTGTAGTACTTCCTCAATTATCAGGAGAGTTTCGTCGTGTGGGAGGCTCGTATACAGGCCCTCCACATCGAGGCTCAGTAATATTTGGGAATCAGGGTTGAATGGGTGGTTTTGTAACATTTGGAGCACAGCTTTTGTGTCCTGCAGGTATGTGTCAGTAGCTTGAACCAGAGGTCTCAAGAAGGCATCCGCGAACTTGGAAAGTGGTTCGAGTACCGAAGAAATGCCGGACACAATGGGGCGGCCAGGTGGATTCTGCAAGTTCTTGTGAACCTTGGGTATCATGTAGAAATAAGGTTTTCGAGGGTTTTTTTTGTGTCAGAAATCGGGCCTCCTTTTTCGAAAGCCAATCATGGGCCAGAGCGCAACGAACTATAATAAAACAGATAGGTACATTTAACCTAGAATTATTTTTGTAGAGCACACTTTTACATCTACACCCATGTGAGTAAGGTGAGGATACCTAGTGCACATCCTTGTCCTGAAGAAGGAGTTTTCTACTCCGAAACATGTTGACGACGCACTTGTGAGGTTACCTTACCCTAATTAGTAAAGACAACCTCCCTTGCACTTTTTTAACGATACCAGCCGGGGACTGAATAAAATTTTTTTAGAAACCCACGAGCCAGGTATTTTTTAATTTTCATTTTTCACCTCACCACTCACAGTATATCACCCTCACACACACCAACACATAGTTCACTTGTAAGTGCTCCTACGTAGTCGTGAGTCGCAGCACGCCGCATTCCGTAGAGGTTTGCGAAGACCCCGATGATGAAGCATGACACCAAGGGGCCTTTTGGTGTGTGAGGGGTATTTAAACAACACTGGTTGCTCCCCACCACTGTAGGGATCACCGAACCCATGTTAGTGGATTCCTTTTGTTTATGCATATTTCTAGGGGAGACAGAATCCACTTCTCCTCTCCCTCCCCCTTTTGTTTTTTACGTATTTTGGACAGCGCACAGCTGTGGGAGCCCCTCCCAACCTAGCAGAACACACATAGTTCGGCGACACACATTACACTCAACATCGTACTAACCCTCCAATTCTCTACACCAACATGGAGGATGAGCATGGGCTAACGTTCAGTGAGGATGACATTGACAGGATTTTGGCAGAAGAAAATCCATTTGAAGGACTGAGTACTAATGATCCTGCTCCTGCAGTAGGAGATTGGGATGAACTGACAAATGTGCGGAAAGTACAGATCAGGACTGCCCTACATGGTCTGTTGATGAGGGAGTATTTAAGAAACAAACTGGCCCCCCAGGGTTTATTAGTCAAAAACGAACCTTTCATCTTCCAAGATGACCTCACCTTCAAAAAGGCGTGGTCTCTGATTTCCTGGCATTGCACCAGGGATTGGCTGGTGTTAATAGTACAGACCGCCAGCCGAAAATCTCAGGAGTTGAAAACAGAGATACAAAGACTAGAAGTCCAGTTAAAAGCATTTATTTCACCAGCAGATCTTAAGAAAGGGCTGGAGGAACTTAACAAACAAATGTCAGACTTTGAGGCCACCTTGAAACAGAGTAAGTTTAACAAATTGAAGAAAGACAAAGACCGTTTTACAGCAGAATGGGCTTACCCATATACAAAAGCGGATTATGTGTCTAATGGTAACACAAGTGATGCCGACAGTGTCAACTCAGATGGAAGTACCACCAGTACTAACTCAGGGGGATTCAGGAATAAAAGACAACAGAGGGGTGGTTACCGCCAACAAAGAACCCAGTTCCCACGCCAAAGAGGGTGGAGAGGTTACCAAGGACCACCTCCTTTCAACCCCTTCCAAGGCCAGTATCAGATCCCGCAGTACCAATACGGCCCCCCACAAATGGGACCAATGTACCCCTAGTGGGTAGAAGATCCTACCACTGCACCACCACAAAATCAACAGCCTTTATTATCATGGGGCCCAGGATCCAGCAGAGGCAGGAACAGGAGAGGGAACAATGTTACCTGGCAGCCAGTGCCCGAGACAGACCCCAGGGTACACACCAGGAGCATGACAGCGGGTCGAGCGTCAACGTGCAAGAGAGGGACCTAGTTATAAATATATCCCCGTGGCCTCTAACTAATATGCAGAAACAAGTACTCAATAAAGGTCTAGGTTATGTCCCTACCAACAAACCGGACATATTCCGCCTACACCAAGAGGTTCAGGACTTTGTCAGAACCATTAAATCGAAGGCCTTCTTTTATAACCAGGAACCCACAGTTGAGACATCCGATACAGTCCTAAAACCTAAGTCATCCTTCATACCACAGGATCATCAACTCCCTGTCGAAGTCTTAGCTTTCGAAAAGGATGTGATGTTGGAATTAGGCAAGATGGATACCGACCCGAGAGTATTCCAGAACATGAGCAGACAAGAAAGTGAAGCAATAAGGGAACTTTCTCAAAACAAACAAATAGTGATAAAACCTGCGGACAAGGGTGGGGCGGTGGTTATTCAAACAACCACGGCATATGACCAGGAATGTAGGAGACTCCTCTCAGACAGGAGGAACTATCAGGTTCTAGCTGAGGACCCTACAGAGTCCATACGTATCCAAATTGGGGCAATGACTGAAGAAGCTCTGGCCCGTGATTGGCTTTCGAAAAAGGAGGCCCAATTTCTGACACAAAAAAACCCTAGAAAACCTCATTTCTACATGATACCCAAGGTTCACAAGAACTTGCAGAATCCACCTGGCCGCCCCATTGTGTCCGGCATTTCTTCGGTACTCGAACCACTTTCCAAGTTCGCGGATGCCTTCTTGAGACCTCTGGTTCAAGCTACTGACACATACCTTAAGGACACAAAAGCTGTGCTCCAAATGTTAAAAAACCACCCATTCAACCCTGATTCCCAAATATTACTGAGCCTCGATGTGGAGAGCCTGTATACGAGCCTCCCGCACGACGAAACTCTCCTGATAATTGAGGAAGTACTACACAGTAAACAATGGAATTATCACACCCCCGTGGGGTGGTGATGGAATGTATCTCTATGGCCCTTACCAAAAATTTCTTCGAATATGAAGGAACCCTGTATCTACAACGCCACGGAACAAGCATGGGCAGCACTTTTGCGCCGAGTCTGGCCGGTCTCTATGTACACCACTTGGAGACCACCAAAATCCTGCACCCCAGTAACCCGTTCAGGAGAAGGATTCTCTCCTGGAGGCGCTATATCGATGACGTCTTGGTCATTTGGTCAGGGGATGTTCAGACTGTCATGGATTTCATGCAATGGATCAACAATCAGAACAATTTCCTGAAATTTACCCACCAGATGTCCAATGATTCCATGGTTTTCTTGGACCTGAACATTTACCATGAGGCAGGCCATTTGAAAACTGAGACACATTTCAAACCTACAGCTAGGAACTGTCTCCTTAGGTATGACAGTTTCCATCCACGTCACCTAAGAGAGAACCTACCATACGGGCAGTTCCTACGCCTACGCCGTAACTGTAGTGATGTGGGAAAATATAAGTCCCAAGCCCTAGACCTGAGCAAGAAACTGCAACAAAGAAGATATCCGGAAAGAATTATAAAACAGGCAATGAAAAGGGCCCGCAACAATAATCGGGAAGCACTGTTGGAAGACAGTCTTCCTAAAGAAGTGACAGAGAACAGAACAGTCTGTGTGACAACGTACAGTTCCGTCTCAAACCAGGTCTCTAAACTGGTAAATAAACATTGGCGTATTCTGACAAGCGGCAATCTAGAATTAGAAAAACCCCTGTTTGCCCACAGAAGAGGAAGAAACCTAAAGGATATCCTGGGTCATACCAGACCCTGTACCCAGGTGATCCAACAAACGAGACTGCAAGGTCTTCATGGGCACCACCCATGTGATAACTGCAATAACTGTCACCTCACCGAAAAAAGTCTCACTCTTGAATTCAGAAATGGCACAAAATGGGATCAACGCGCTTTCACGAACTGTAATAGCAGGAACGTCGTGTATCTGATCACATGTCCTTGTGGGAAGGAATATGTGGGGATGACAACACGTGCTGTCAAAACGAGGATTAATGAACACAAAAGTAATGTAAGGTGCAAAAAACAGACCACAAAAATGGCATCTCATTTCCTTGAGGCACAACACTGTGTGAACGAGATACATTGGACAGTTATTGAACAACTACCCTCGGAAAGGGGTCTTTTTGAGAAAGAACAGAGATGGGTCTTTCGCTTGGGCTCAGATACAACTGGGCTAAATGACTCCATTCCATGGAGCCAATTACGCTAACAAATGGACATATGTCTGTCAACCATAAATATCTTCAGCCTAGTGAACAATGTCCCCTCTCACTATGAATAACTTCAGTCTATAGAGCAATGTCCCTCTCACTGTCATTTTTAGTCCTCATGCACTCCCCTAAATAGGTTGTAATCTTTTGATATCATTGGCCCTGATTACACTTGGGCATGTTAAAATCACCCCTTTCTTCATTTAGGATGCGCTGATGCAAGTACATGAATACGGGGCCCACGCTGCACCAAATCGGAAGACAATGGTAGCAGCGATACCTTACTCGTGCATGCGCAAACTATTTCCATTTTCGGCCCGGGCGCCTTCGCAGACACTACCGCCGTACGCATGCGCCGTCAAACAGTGTTTTTCCTCTGCGTACGCTCAGTTTGTTTTTTGGATGCGCCCTGCAACCCCGCGCAGTACCGGTAGAAACTTAAGGGCCACATCCATCTTTGGGCATTTTCCTTTTTCAATTAGGGGGCAATCTACCAATTGTTGCGACACTATAAAATGGGCTACCCCTTACTGGACCGACACTTCGTCGGAGCCGCGTTGAGGGGAGGAAGCCAACCAGACTCTGCTGTAACCGTGAGTGTGTATGTATGTCAGAGGTGTTTTTCTGCCAAAATCTGGGTCTACTATCTCTGATCCTAAAACCTGATTGCTTAAACACCTTATAGGTTGCCACAGTGGGCAGGACAGGAGACCCCCAATACCACGCATCTGGCTCATGAGGTTACTAGACCTGTTACCATAAGTAAGCTACATACTTCCTTACAGCATGCCTTCAACTCCATTTTTCCATAGTATGGAATCAGATGATGATCTTCAAAAAACGATTAATGAATGTCCCTGTCTATATGTCTGTTCGTATTTTTACTTTTTCTTTCCTAGGGTTCCTGGACCGCATTTTGGTTCTTTGTTACCCTGCTGTGTCATTACACATCTATTCTTGAATATGTTCTACATTTTGGTTTATTTTGACCGTTTTTTCCATTCACAGCTTTAGCAAATCGCCAATTGAGGGCAACGAACTCTAATAAAACAGATAGGTACTTTTCACCTAGAATTATTTTTGTAGAGCACACTTTTACATCTACACCCATGTGGGTAAGGTGAGGATACCTAGTGCACATCCTTGTCCTGAAGAAGGAGTTTTCTACTCCGAAACATGTTGACGACGCACTTGTGAGGTTACCTTACCCTAACTAGTAAAGACAACCTCCCTTGCACTTTTTTAACAATACCAGCCGGGGATTGAATAAAATTTTTTTAGAAACCCACGAGCCAGGTATTTTTTTATTTTCATTTTTCACCTCACCACTCACAGTATATCACCCACACACACACCAACACATAGTTCACTTGTAAGTGCTCCGACGTAGTCGTGAGTCGCAGCACGCCGCATTCCGTAGAGGTTTGCGAAGACCCTGATGATGAAGCATGACACCAAGGGGCCTTTTGGTGTGTGAGGGGTATTTAAACAACCCTGGTTGCTCCCCACCACTGTAGGGATCACCGAACCCATGTTAGTGGATTCCTTTTGTTTATGCATATTTCTAGGGGAGACAGAATCCACTTCTCCTCTCCCTCCCCCTTTTGTTTATTACGGATCTGACATCACACCCACATGTGGTGTGTCATGCAGTGTGTGACAGAAATCCATCCTCCGTGTAGTGGGACACTGCTGTAAGTGATGTGTTGCTATGGCACTGTCAGGACACTCACAGGTTAGGGATGTAAACATACACCCATGTAGTTGTGGTATGATGATGATAATACCACCCTATATCTGAGCACTGCTGGGAGTCCTGTGCACCCACCCCACTTATGTCTGGACACTGCTGGGGGTCATATCCACCCACCCCAATACTGTAGGCCTATGCTGGGAGTCATATCCACCCACCCCTCATGTGTCTGGACACTGCTGGGAGTCGTATCCACCCCCCCCCCAATACTGTAGGCCTATGCTGGGAGTCATATCCACCCACCCCTCATATGTCAGGACACTGCTGGGAGTCATATCCACCCACCCCAATACTGTAGGACTATGCTGGGAGTCATATCCACCCACCCCTCATATGTCTGGACACTTGCTGGGAGTCATATCCACCCACCACTCATATGTCTGGACACTGCTGGGAGTCATATACACCCACACCTCATATGTCTGGACACTGCTGGGAGTCATATACACCCACACCTCATATGTCTGGACACTGCTGGGAGTCATATCCACCCACCCCAATACTGTAGGCCTATGCTGGGAGTCCTCTGCACCCACCCCTCATATCTCTGGACACTGCTGGGAGTCATATCTACCCACCCCAATACTGTAGGCCTATGCTGGGAGTCCTCTGCACCCACCCCACAGATGTCTGGACACTGCTTGGAGTCATATCCACCCACCCCAATACTGTAGGCCCATGCTGGGAGTCATACCCACCCACCCCTCATATGTCTGGACACTGCTGGGAGTCATATCCACCCACCCCAATACTGTAGGCCTATGCTGGGAGTCCTCTGCACCCACCCCTCATATGTCTGGACACTGCTGTGAGTCCTCTGCACCCACCCCTCCTATGTCTGGACACTGCTTGGAGTCATATACACCCACCCCAATACTGTAGGCCTATGTTGGGAGTTATATCCACCCACCCCTCATATGTCTGGACACTGCTGGGAGTCATATCCACCCACCCCTCATATGTCTGGACACTGCTGGGAGTCATATCCACCCACCCCAATACTGTAGGCCTATGCTGGGAGTCCTCTGCAAACACCCCTCATATGTCTGGCCACTGCTGGGAGTCATATCCGCCATACCAATACTGTAGGCCTATGATGGGAGTCCTCTGCACCCACCCCTCATATGTCTGGACACTGCTGGGTGTCATATCCACCCACCCCAATACTGTAGGCCTATGCTGGGAGTCATATCCACCCACCCCTCAAATATCTGGACACTGCTGGGGGTCATACCCACCCACCCCAATACTGTAGGCCTATGCTGGGAGTCATATCCACCCACCCCTCATATGTCTGGACACCTCTCGTAGTCATATCCACCCACCCCAATACTGAAGGCCTATGCTGGGAGTCCTCTGCACCCACCCCTCATATGTCTGGATACTGCTGGGAGTCATATCCACCCACCCCAATACTGTAGGCCTATGCTGGGAGTCATATCCACCCACCCCTCATATGTCTGGACACTGCTTGGAGTCATACCCACCCACACCAATACTGTAGGCCTATGCTGGGAGTCCTCTGCACCCACCCCTCCTATGGCTGGCCACTGCTGGGAGTCATATCTATCTACCCCAATACTGTAGGCCTATGCTGGGAGTCCTCTGCACCCACCCCTCAAATGTCTGGACACTGCTGGGAGTCATATCCACCCACCCTAATACTGTAGGCCTATGCTGGGAGTCCTCTGCACCCAGCCCTCATATGTATAGACACTGCTGGGAGTCATATCCACCCACACACAATACTGTAGGCCTATGCTGGGAGTCATATCCACCTACCCCTCATATGTCTGGACACTGCTGCGAGTCATATCCACCCACCCCAATACGTAGGCCTATGCTGGGAGTCATATCCACCCAACCCTCATATGTCTGGACACTGCTGGGAGTCATATACACCCACCCCTCATATGTCTGGACACTGCTGGGAGTGATATACACCCACCCCAATACTTTAGGCATATGCTGGGAGTCATATCCACCCACCCCTCATATGTGACGCACCATACCCCAACATTAATGGCGTGTGTGCGGGTCATATCACTATTGCAATGGTGGTATATGCGAGCATGTGTGACGCACCGTACCCCAACATTCACAGCGTGTGGGCGGCTCGTATCACTATTGCAATGGTGGTGTACGCTAGCGAGTGTGATGCACCGTACCCCAACATTCTCAGCGTGTGTGCGGCTCGTATCACTATTGCAATGGTGCAATGAGCGAGCGCGTGTGACGCACCGTACCCCAACATTCATGGCGTGTGAGCGACTTGTATCACTTTTGCAATGGTGGTATACTCGAGCGTGTATGACGCACCGTACAGATATACTTTTGTTGTTGAGGTACATTGTACTCACTGTCTGCACCGTCGACGTTTTTTATGCACCAGGTCGTAGGCATTCAGGACTGGGATGACACGAACAATGGGGTTCATGGCGTGTATGTCGCGTACCGGGTTGTGGTTCGAGCCGGACTCTCCATTTACGGTTGTTTTCGGGTCCCGTAGAAAAAGGGTCGTACTTCGTGTCGCAGAGATGACTCGTACTTGCTTGGCTGGAAACTGCTGCTTGTTTACGTACGGACGTTGCGTACTGCGTTACCCGGATACAAATCATATGTATGTGTCGTACGGTATATGTTGTGTCGTACGGTGTTTGGTACGATTCGTATGGGGATCTGCTTTGGGTTTGGATCGTACTTGATCATACGTACGGGAAACTTGAAGGTGTACGATTCGTACGGGAAATACGCTCCGTAAAGCTATTTGGAGCGCATTTTCCCGAATCGGAATCGACCCCTCTGTGATTGAGAAAGAATTGTTGGGTTGTTGGTGAACAGTCATGAAATATAGGAACTACATATGGGGGACACGTGTCATCCAGACTGATCACAAACCTTTGATCTACATACTAAGTGGGTAAAATTCAAAAGGCTTAACTCCACATATTGCACGCCTCTCCACCAAGTTGTTACAATTTCACTTTACTCCTGAATATATTCCTGTTGTGTTGAGGAAGTTAAGGAACTGAGTTTTGAGGAGGGTAAGGAAAACTGCATTGTGGGGTCTATTGGCTTGTCAATGGCAGGGGCTCTTACTGGGCAGTATTGGAGGAAAGCTCTAAAGTATGATTCCATTCTGAAATTAGTCATGGAATACATTGAAACAGGTTGGTCAAAGGAGAAGAGCCTTAACATTGACCTCCAAACCTGTGTTAAGGTGGCAGGTGAGCTATCTGTTGAGGGCTGACAAATGTGTTCTACCTATTGCTTTGAGACAAAATATTGTTGTGGGTGACCATGATGGTCATTCAGGGGCTACTATGATTAAAAAACACGTGTGATTGTTTTTCTGGCGGCCGGCTATGGACCGGGAGATAGATCAAGTGGTCAAAAATTGTGTAATCTGTTCGAGTTGTGACAAATCTTTTAAATTAAGAACGCCACCCATGTGTCCCATAGAATTACCCACAGGTCCCTGGGAGAAGATTGGTATTGACATTGTTGGACCATTTTATGCCATAACTAGCACTTCTACACTTGCATTAGTCATGATTTACTATTATAGTAAGTGGCCTGAGGTAAAATTTGTCAATGAGGTTATGTCCAAAGTGGTTGTGGACTTTATGAAGTAAGTCTTTTTGAAGGAGGGATTTCTGGCTACCCTTAATTGTTTCAGAAGAGTTCAGATTGTTCTTGGAGACAAGTAGGATAAAACATCTCAAGAGGACCCCATATAATCCTCAAACTAATGGACTTGTAGAGAGGATGGACAAGGTGTTGGGGGAGTGCATCCAGTGGGTGATTGCCAATAGGGGTTTAGTTGCCAATACAGTGAAGAGTATGCTTTCATTTTATCGCACAAACCCACTTGTGGCAACAGGTGTGTCCCCATTTGAATTGTTGCGAGGGAGAAGAGCTACAACTTGTTTTTGTCCTGCTTAGATGAATAAATGGGTACGATCGGGACAAAGTCAGAGGGCAGATGATGTGGTCAGAGAAAGAGTTTCCAAATTTCAGCAAAAACAAAAACTAAAATTTCAATGACAAAAACAGAGTTAGGTCAATGGATGTTAAGGTTGGTGACATGGTTCATACATCTATCTCCCCCCACAGCGCCTCAGTGTCCATGCCCATGCATGCCCTGAACTCATCACAATATTGGGGCCAACCATAACCCTCATAATTTATCTGTGCCTTCTGGATCGTGTCCATGTATTTAAAGAGGGCTACTACCTCCCATGATATTTTTAGCAGTAGACGTTGGCATAAATTAGATAGGCTATAGTCCAATTCTCTATGGTCAAGGAGATCTTATGCAACTTTGCAAGTTCATATTCTTCTTTCTTGGAGCCCTCCTTAGCCCTCAAATTCCTGTGGAGCAAGTTTAGCATTTCGATATACTCCCCATTCCAAATTGTTTCCTTTGTTGCCAGCATGAAGTATGCTCTTAGTGCTTAGAAACCCCCATGTAGGGCAGTTTTTTGATCATCAACTCATTGCCTCCTTCCCTTCTGTCTTGTCTCCAGTGTTCTCCCCCCCAGCATCCCCCCACGCTTTTCTCTGCTACCTTGGCCTGTGACTCTGGTGTCGCCCCAACTCTATCATCAGAACCTGCACCTGCCTCTGCGACCCTCAGCTTCTTGTCTACAGGTCCACTCTTTTTCTGATTGCCTCACCAGGGCTCAGTTCCTCTGTGCCTACCACCATGTCTAATGCAAAACAACTTTTGCTAAAGGTTATCATGCCCCGTCCTGCAACTCCATCGCATCCACACCAACTAATACCACTTCAGCAGCCATGAGCTCATTTCTGCTGTGATCCTTACCTAGCACCAAGGTCAGTGCCCGTTCTGGAGCCCGCAACTTCACTACTTGTCCCTTCCAGAGCCACAATGTTGCTGTGGCCCAGCTTTTACACTCTGTAAGAAAATATCAACAGCTGGATGAATATCCTGCCCGAGTTGCCACCATTGTTCTTCCTCCTCACGCTGTCAGTCTCATCCACCATCAATTCCCCTTTCTCCAAGCTCTCCTTTTGGTAATTCAAAACTGTATAACCTAGTGTAGTGCCAACTGCAACACCTGTGGCAGTCTTTGCCACCTGCCACCGTGACTTGGTCATCTGATGTATACCCTTGCTATGCTCCTGTCCGTGTTTGGGGCCATACCCTGCCGTCCCAAATCAATTTCAAATGCCATGTCCCATGTTGTCCGTTGCCTGGGGTAGTCCTGCACCCTCCAGCCAGTTGCACCACCAAAACTGTGGGGCAGTAATCTTGGTGTCCACTGCTGCCATCCAGCTGGCCATGCTGGCTCAAGCCTTCTTTTCCCCTCCCTCAGGGTATTGGAGCCACACTGAACTCCCCGAAGTCTGCCACGCTTCCATAACGATCGCCCTGCAGAAAAGAAAAAGAGAGGCCCAGTGTGCTGGTACCTACATTACTTGGCAGTGTATGCAACCCGGCTTCTGCCAGCACACTGCTCCTATCTACTGCCATGCTCGCACCTGCTTAAATCATATCATCCTGCGCCCCTGACAAGCTCTGCCGCCGCGCTACTGGCCCACTCCCTGTGGGTATCCACTGCCTGCATGACTTTCAGCCCTGGTATTCACCCTCAAAGGGCTTCTCTCCACATCCCTCAACAAAATGCTCCTACCCTAAACCAACTGGTCACCGTCAAACTCCACTGCCTTCCCTCATCCTCTGCCTCGCTCCATTCCAGGTTTGCTGCCATAATTGCAGCAGCTCGGCTCTGGGGCACCTCCAGTATATTTACTTGTGAGCCCCCACCTTTGCCCCTCCCCGCATGGTGTCCCCCAGTCGACCTACATTGATTGACATCCTTTCCCCCCTGGCGCTGGTGCACACTCCAAGAAACTTCCTATCTCCAGAGAGATTGGCCCCAGGGGTGCCTATTTTCCAATCTCCTGCACCTCTCCCCACTGTCACACATTCCAAGTACTCTTCCCCCTGTATGACCTCCATGCTGACTGTTTTCTGCACAGCTGCCCTACATGTGCATCTTGCTTCCCTGCTCTGCCCCTCCCAGCCTCTGCCTGCCCCTGATAGCTGCTCTTCCCCCATAGCACTCTCCCCGGCATCTGACACAAGAGTCTTGGTTGCAAAGTGGCCTAAGCTCACTCTTCCCCTAGTGCCTTTCTCTTTGGCTGCAGACAGGCGTGCATTTTCTCGAGGCCCAACCCACTGCTCCTCTTCCTGCTCCATAATGGAATTCTTAGCTGGTCTGTGAAAGCCATGTCCCTTTACCCTGGCGCTCCCCTGGGCACACACACACAACCTCCACCTCGCAGCCTGATGCCCTCACCCTCGCGGCCCCACTCCTCATGCAAGAGCGGCCCCTCACCCTTACCTAATTTTGCCACCCAATGGAGGTCCATCATAGTGGCAAACAAGGGACCATAGCAGCCACTACCCCAGCTGATGCCCAAAGACTTGGGCGGCCTCCTGCAACCATGCTCAAGGCCAGGAGATCCCGACTCCACGCCTCTGCAAAAAATCGTATCACCTTTGGGACTTTCTCCTCAGCTATCGTGCAAGGTAAACAAGCACTACCACCCTAACATGCCTAACACAACACAGCCTCGCTACCACTACTAACCCAAAACTTCTCGCTAACAGCCTATTACCAGCCACCGTGTTACCACTAAAATGGTCGCTTGTAACCTAAAACAACATGGTTTTAAACCCTTGAGCTAAAATGTGGCCCACACTAAGCACAAAACCAGGAGCAGACGCTGGACTGCTCCATTCCCCAATTTATCCCGGGGCAAACCACCCTCTAGTCGGCTGGCCACCACGACCCCATTCTGTCCATAACAGTCATGAGTTGAATACGGTAAGATCTGCTCTTATACAAAGGACTTCAGATCAGGCCTTCGATGTGTTTTCTTCAATCGAGTAGACCGATGGCCTTCTTTCGTAATTGGTTCAAAAACTGTGGGCCAGATGTAGGTAGGGAAAATTTACCGATTCTTATTTACCGAATTTTACCGATTCGGTAAATAAGAATCGGTAAATAAGAAGGGGGGAGATGTAGGAACATCCAGATGTTCCTTTTACCGAATCGGTAAAAATCGGTATTTACCGATTCGGTAAATACCGACCGGTAATGCCCATTCATTCCTATGGGCTTTGAAGCCCATAGGAATGAATGGGCATTACCGGTCGGTATTTACCGAATCGGTAAATACCGATTTTGACAAGGGTGCAGGGGGTGTCACTTTGACACCCTCTAGGACCCCCAAAAAAGGTTCGGGGGCCATGTGGCAGGCATACCTGCCCTAAGGACAGGTCTGCCTGTCATATGGCACAGGTGTGCATGCACACATGTGCATGCACACCTGATGGTAAAATACCGAATTTGTAGGGCTTGTGGGACTCAGAAGAGTCCCACCTACATCTCAATTTTACCGAATCTGTAATAATACCGGTCGGTAAATTTACCGACCGGTATATTTACTGATTCGGTAAAATTACCGAATTGGCCTGTTTCCTTCCCCCTACGGGCCAGATGTAGGTAAAAAATATTTACCGATTCTTAATTACCGAATTTTACCGAATCGGTAAATAAGAATCGGTAAATAAGAAGGGGGGGTATGTAGGAACATCCAGATGTTCCAATTACCGATTCGGTAAGAATCGGTAAATAAGAATCGGTAAATACCGAATCGGTAATTACCGATCGGTATTTACCGATCGGTATGTCCAATGCATTCCTATGGGGCAAAAGTCCCATAGGAATGCATTGGAAATACCAATCGGTAAATACCGATCGGTAGATACCGATCGGTAAATACCGATCGGTAAATACCGATCGGTATTTTCCGCTTCGGCCAGCAAACAAAAGTGAAACTCAACACAACAGCCAATCAGGTGCAACCACCCTACCCCTGCCTGGCAGGAAGTGTGCACACAGGCAGCTGCAACTAATTAGAAGGTTCTGGAAAGGCAGTTGGAGCAGAGAGACTGGGAGCAGCAGCAGCAGCAGCAGGCAGAGCTTGTGAATTGAGAACACTTTAAAATGGAAAGCAGCAGGGAAACTGAGCAGGCAGAAAGGAAAAGGAAACATAAATTCAGTAGTACTGAATTACAGGTGCTTGTTGAGGAGGTGGTCAAGGTACACCACAGACTTTTTGGAAAACTGTCCCTCACTGTGGCAGAATCAACAAAAAGGAAAATATGGCTGGACATCCTAGATAAAGTTAATGCTGTGGGAGTGACCACCAGAGTGACTGAAGACTTAAAGAAGAGGTTCTATGACCTAAGGAGCCTCACAAAGAAAAAATTGGCTGATCGCCACAAACAGTCACAGAAAACAGGTGGAGGAAAGAACACTGCACCCCCACTCACCGAGCTTGAGGAGCTGGTAGCCACAACCCTGGAGTCTGAAAGTGTCCATGGACTGGGAGAAGTGGACAGTTCAGCTAAATCTGCAAAAACAAAAGGTAAGATGCATGCACAGCAATCCCCCTCCCACCCCCATCCATCCCTTACCCCTTGCAGCTCAGTTACCCCAGTCCCATGGTGTGTGTGCAAAACTGTAGCAATGCATCATGGTACATGTAGTCAGTCATTGAAAGAACATGTGACATAGCACTGTAACCAACAAGAAATTTAAATGATTTTAGACAAAATGAAGGGCAGGCAGCATGTTCAAAGTGCAAATTGATATGTTTAATTGTAGTGGCTGTGACACATTTGCACCTAGCTGATATGTGCCCATATGTCCACAGGTCACACATCCAGAAGGCAGTCCGAGGAGGCAGAAGGCACGGCACCCCAGAGGGATGACAGTCAGGATCCAGGGCCCAGTGCATCCCAGGACACAGGGGTTCCGAGTGGGCAGCCACCCTCCCAAGAAACAGACATCAGTGAGGAAATGCAGGGATCCCCAATTCCCTCACAGTCACCACTATTGGTCTCATCACCAGAAATGCCTGCATCCCTTGAATTGGTAACACCTGTTGCACACCCTAGCAGGAGGCATGTTGTTTCCCCACTGCTGCAAATGGAGATAGGTGCTGAGGAAATGGTGGGTGTAGAGTCACATAACTTGTCTGAGGCTGACATCACTGTCACACTGCAGCCCGGCACAGAGCCTGTACCACCTACCACTAGAAGGCGCACAGTCCAAGGAAGGGGTGTAGGTGCACGTGGGGAGGGGTCCAGTGTCTTCCAAGGCCTGGAGGGATCCATGGTCAGGATACAGAGGATGCAGGGCAAGGGCATCATGGCCTGTCAGAGACAAATGAGAAACAAGAACATTAACATTCAGGACATTGGCAAGGGCATACAAGAGCTTGTGGAAGTGAACAAGTGCATGGCAACAGGCATACAGCAACTGTGCACTAAACTTGACTCTGAAATTGCTGCAAGGCGCAGGGACAAGCAGCACGCACAGAGAGCAGAGAAATCCTTACACCGCCTGGCAACAGCCACATCCCTGCTATGCAGGCGTAGCATCAATAGTCAGGAAGTCCTGACTAATAATACCAACCAGTTAACAAGGGGCATAGCTGGAATGACTGGTGCGCTGGAGGCCCTACTCAATGCACAAAGTGCACGAAGTTCTGCTCTTGACGTGCCGGACAGTGAACCTAGCACCAGTAGGAGCAGCACAGCTAGCCGACATGGTGTTGAGCCAAGGAGGAGCAGCAGGCGACAGGGTGAGGCTACAGGCCAAACGCCCAGTGAACAGGCTGAGCCACAGACACCTGGCAGTGCAAAGCGTGGCCGAAAATGAACAGTTTTTACTATGGCCTACTGCCTGTGGACATTTGTTTCATAGTTGTTAAAGTTTCATTTGCACATTTGTGCCATTTAAACAAGCCTAGTGACAATATGCAACTATGGTGGGTGGATTCAAGACCTGTCTGAGTGTGTTTGCTCACTGTGAGCATTGATGTCAAATGCTTACTGTTGCTCTTTTTTTCTTTACCATCTCTTTAAGAAATCTAATTAAACAGAAGCTTGTGCTTTGACTATAGCTCAGTGTCTTCACTTACTCAGAAATAGTTGCGTGTAATCTCCTCACGTCTGTATCTGCCATCACTTTGTGTTGACACTCCTGCAGGATGTCTTTCAGGCACAGCATTGTCGTCGTCGTGATCCTCATAGTCAGTTAACTCCACCTCAGTCCCCTTCTTAACAGCCAGATTGTGCAACATGGCACAGGCAGCAATGATCTTACAGCATGTGATGGGGGTATACTGCCTTGCACCTCCACTCTTGTGCAGGCATCTAAACCTGCTTTTCCAAATTCCAAATGTTCTCTCAACAACATTGCGTGTGCGCTTGTGTGCCCGGTTGTATCTCCTTTGGCTGGGTGTTGAGGGGTTGAGGTAGGGGGTTAGTATGAATGAGCGAAGGGCATATGCACTGTCTCCTGGAAAGAAAAGGGAATAATTTACTCACATGCATACATGTACTGCTAATTGCAATAGGTCTAATAGGTGTTGCACACTGTGTCTTACCTAGGAGGTAGCCTTCACCAAATTCCCCTGCAGTCAGCCTTTCATAGATGCCACTGTTCTGAAATATATATGAATCATGGGTACTTCCCGGGAATTTTGCTACAAGGTCTGTGATGTAGTGCTTAGCATTGCAAATCACCTGCACGTTGATGGTGTGGGTTGATTTCCTATTGCGGTAAATGTATTCTGTGGCAGCAGGGGGACAAATGGGGATGTGTGTGCCATCAATGCATCCGATGATATGGAGAAATCCTGCCATCTGGTAGAAGTCCGATTTGGTTTGTACCAGTTCTGCATGGGTGGATAGAAAAGAAATGTAATGGTCCATCCTGTGCAACATGGCGTCAAGGAATCTGTGAAAAAACCTTGAGAGGCTGCTCTGGGTCACCCCTCCCACCGCAGCAACCACGCTCTGGTAGCTCCCTGACGCCAGCAGGTGGATGCTGCACAGCACCTGTACATGTGCTGGTATTGCATGTGCCCTTGGGGTGGGATGCTCCAACAGAGGTTTGAGGTCCCTGATGAGCTCCATGATGGTGTCTGGAGCCAACCTGTACCTTTGCAAAATCTCTTCCTCTGTGAGCATGAACAGGGTCACCCTCTGCCTGTAGACCTGCTCCTGTCTCAGCCATTCCCTCTCTCCTTCCTCCTGTAGCCGTAGCCGTCTTGCAATTACATAGAATGCCGCCATTTTGCAAACAGATTTGCATTTTGGGTCCATTTTTATAGGCTGTACCTGGTTTACACCTGATTTGAATCCATGGTAAATACCGACTCTTAAATACCGATTTTGGCACAAAATCGGTATTTCAGAGCCTCCCTACATCTCAAACTTCAATTTTACCTATTCTTAATTACCGATTCGGTATTTTACAGATCGGTAACTTTACCGATCGGTAACTTTACCGATGGGTAACTTTACCGATGGGTAACTTTACCGATCGGTAACTTTACCGATGGGTAACTTTACCGATCGGTAACTTTACCAAATCGGTATTTTACCGATCGGTAATTTTACCGAATCGGGAAATTTACCGATTCGGCCTATTTTCTGTCACCTACATGCCGATCTCCAAATACCGGTCGGTAACGGCCGAATTCGGCCGTTACCGACCGGTATTTGGCTACCTACATCTGGCCCTACATGTCAAAAGCCAAATACCGGTCGGTAACGGCCAAATTCGGCCGTTACCGACCGGTATTTGGCTACCTACATCTGGCCCTGTATCTTTTGCCGCAGCCTTCTCAGCTCAGATCTTGTGAATAGGCATCCTTTGTTCCACTTTTACTCTGAATGCTACAAGCATCCTGTGTCAAGAATATTTATGCTAGACCTACATCTCAAGAACAATGAACTGTAAGCCTTTTTTGCTAACCATGCAAGAATGTACCTGAGTGGAGGGACATGGAGATGAAGCAAAATAGGGGGATGGGAGATGAGAAATATGACTTCTCTGAACACTAATTACTGCAGTTTGGGCCAAGGATATCTGGAGAGAAGATTACTATTTCTTCAGTGATTGATCATATTGTATCATAAATCACTTTGTGGCTAATTACTAACCGCTGCCTTAACAAAAGATTGTTTTCAATTAGTCATCATCAATGAGCAAAATATGAATTTGATGGTATTTTTTAATCCACTAGAATGAGTTTAAACATTTCTTGCATAGTCTTTAACCAAAATTCAAGTCAGTGAGTGACACAATAAAATATTACTGTAAGAGATGGGCCAGATGTAGGAACCCTAATACCGGTCGGTAACGACCGACCGGTATTAGGCATTCGGGATGTAGGTGGCTACATTTCAGATTCGGTAATTTACCAAATCGGTATTTAAGAATTCGGTAAATTACCGAATTCTTAAATACCGATTCGGTAAATTACCGAATATGAAATGTAGGAAGCACTCAAGTGAGTGCTTTTCACCTATAAGGATTCGTTATTTACCACCAACTACAAGTTGGTGGTAAATAATAAAAAACTTTTAAAAAGCAATTTTGTGCTTTTTTATAACGGTGCCATGTGGCAGACATACATACCCTTAGGGCATGCATGTGTGCCACATGTGCACCAATGCACTATTCAGTGGTGCAACAGGTTGTCAATGTGAGACCCTGCCACTCTTATAGGTCTTCCCCCTTACCAATTCGGTACTTACCGAATCGGTATTCCCCATGCGTTCCTATGGGCCTGAAGGCCCATAGGAACGCATGGGGAATACCGATTCGGTAAATACCGAATCAGTATTTACCGAATTTTACAGATTCGGTAAAAATTACTGAATTAATACCTACATACCATTTACCCATTCTAAAATACCGAATCAGTAAAATGCGGCATTTTAGAAAGCGTAAATAGTATTTACCTACATCTGGCCCCTGGTTACTGGTTGAGGGAGTTGAAACCCTACTCATGCAGCAACCACAATCCTTGTCAGGGCGAGGCATACGCAAACTCCAAACTAACCTGTGCACAACCCTCTGGTAGCTTGACACAGAGCAGTCAGGCTTATCTTAGAAGCAAAGTGTAAAGTATTTATGCAGCGCTACAAACAGTAATAAAGTGAAAAAACAACACAAGAAAAATTCCACACCAATTTAAAAAGATAGAATACATTTCAATAAATAAAACAAAGTCAAATCAACAAAAATCTATCAGTAGAATTAGAAATATGCAATTTTAAAGATTTCAGTGAAAATAGTACCAAAAATCACAAATTGCTAACTGGGTATATCTAGTAGCCCCGGACCTGCACGAAGAAACCAGTTCAGGGCGACTAAGATGAGTTAAGGGCTGGCTACAGGTCTCAGCTAGGCCTGCTGAATCCTGGTTGCAGAGCAATGTTGCATCGCACAGCCAGGGCAATGTGCCAGTTCCAAGGAGCTGTGAAACTGCGAAGCGAGGTCCTGTATCATCATTGAGGATCCCATCAACAAAGACTTGACCTGCGAAGTCCAGCGTTGAGGATGCGTCACACAGTCGAGGAGATACATCAGTTCCGAAAAACTGCAAGGCTGTGATACAAGAACCTGTGTTATCATTGAGGCTGCCGTCGACGAGAGATTTGCAATGTGAGGTCCTACGATGGGGAAGCTTCACACAGCAGTGGTTCTGGTGTGGGCTGCAAAGTAAATGCAGGGTCCTTGCACTGAGAGAATCCTCACAGCAGAGATGATGCACTGGTTATGCTCAGGAGTGTGCTGTGCATTAGAGGTGAAGAGTCGGTTCTGCAATATCCACAGATGGGCTGGTAGAGCACCTTCAGGCCCACTTCCAAGGGTCCAGGACTGGGGTGGCACCACTTGAAAGGGTAAGACTCACAGATGAGAGAGTCTAAGTGCTGGGTTCAAGGTTCTTGTTGCATTCTGTTTCTGAGGTTCTAGTCAGGAGGCCAGCCAACCATCTCTTCGAGTCACTCTGTGGACCTGGGTTCAACAAATGTTGGTCCATTCTTTCTCACCCAGGCACGAAGGCAGCATGCCAGCACAGCAGGACAGAAGTTCTTCAGAGCAGCAGCTCAGCAAAGTGGCAGTCCTTCCAGAAACACAGCTGTCCTTCTTCTTAGCAGAGTATCCAAAGGTCCAAAAGTGCACAGATGATTCCAATATTTATACCTGGGCCTTCATTTGAAGTGGAATAAGGTTCTAGAGGCGTCCCTTTGAAGTCCAGAGGCTTCCTGCCTTTCCTGTCCTGGCTCCATATTAACTACAGGAGTTATGAAGACCTTTGTATTGAAGCAGACACAGCCTATTGAAATGTAAGTAGGGCTGTGCCCAGCTCCGCCAACTCATCCTGCCAGTGATGTCCCATGCAAGCACACCTAAGTTCGCTATTGTGTGTGACTGTCTAGGAGGAGTACACAAAACAAAACTGTCAGCCACATGCTGTCATGTTGCCCAGAAACAGGCTGCAGGCACTAAATAAAAACAACAACTTTCTGAAAGTGGCATTCTCAAAATTGTAATTTAAAATCTGACTTTACCATTGGAGAGGATTTTGCACAAAAATTCCAAAGTCTCTAAACATGAATTAGTACATGCTCCCATTTGAAAATTATCACTTATTATATGTAATAAGGTAACTCCAATGTTATGTTAAGGGAGAGGCAGGACTTGCAGTAATGAAAAAGCAATTTGGGAGTTTCCCACTACCAGGACATGTAAAACTTAAAAGTGCATCTGCTTTTTTAATTCACTGCACCCTGTCCTCTGGGCTGTCCAGGGCCTACCCACGAAGTAATTTACATGTATTATGAAGGAAAGTTTGGGCCTGGCAAAAGTTTTATTTTGCCAGGTCGAAATGGCAGTGTAAAATTGCAAACACATGCTGCAATGGCAGGCCTGAAACATGTTTCTTTCAAATCTGTTTATTAAAATAATTATGAAGAGAACAAGGATCGTCACAAGCAGCATAAAACAGTGAATAAGCATTATGACATTGTTAGGAGCGCTAGGTGGCGCACATCCAAGATGGCCGCACACCAGTGAGGCTCTGGAAGCTTGGCATCAATATCCGGCAATTATCCTGATTTCCACCCCTGACAGACGTACGGTTTTGTGTTCCAGCTCACCATTGTGGCCTCCGCTTTTGGCGGTTAAAGAATTGGTGCTTGAGCGCCTCTGTGGACCCAGCTACAGGGAGCTAACTGTCACGCGGGCTGACCTGACCCGCTGGAAGCGTGTCTGGGAGCTGTGGCTACTCGAGCCCGCGGCTCTACATGTGGTGTCGGGCCCTGCTGGGCACTGACAAGTGACTCGGCCTGCCTGCTGTACACCTGCCTCTCGTCACTCCCTGCTCCTGTCCAGTGACTTGCAATATACTGGCAAAGGATCCGACTGCATATGAGGCTGTGGATCGGCAGTGCGGACCCTCACCAGCAGTGAAGTGCCGGAGGTAGGACTGCGGGGGGCCCTTATCCTTCAGCGGCCTTGCCACGCACCTCTGTCTAATATTACTCCACCCCCTTGCTGGCTGCCTCCTTGCCTGGGATACGTGTTCGGGCTCTGGGGGACCCATCGGTGGTGCTGGACCCTGCTGCGAACTTCCTGCAGCTCCGTCTTCCCGCCAGCGGCCTGCGTCCTGAGCCGTGAGAGGTCCGCCCACATATCTGACTGCGGAGTTGCAGTGCGGACCGTACACTGTTGCATCACCTCTCTTTTGGGCGCCTACCTGCCTGCAACGTATGCTTGGACTCTGTGAGGCCCGCTGACTGAAGTGCCTCTTTAGACTCCCGGACACTACACAACACTACTGAGCCTGTCTTGGGACTGGAGCCCGTTGCACACTTTCAACCCCGTTTCAACCTCTTGGTGCTCTGTGCCCGCCTGCTGCTGCATGGCTGTGTAACCCCCCCCACCCCCCAATTTTCGCTGGGGCTGCACCATCCCATTGCTCTGTCAACGATCTACATCGCTTTTGGGACTGTTAGGAGCTGTGGAGATGCGCCGTCCTCGGTCTAACAACCCCCTTGGTGTTGTGCGTCTGACTGTTCTATACCACACCTTCTCTCTACATGCACTGAATGCTGCTGCATATAAATTACATCAGTCTGTGTATAGGCGCCTATAGCCTGGTACACCTGTCCCCGCATTCGCCTTGAAAATTGAGATTTGTGCCGACCTGCTGAGGAACTGTCACCCTTCCCCTCGCTGAGCGTCTTGCCTACATCTTCTCGCTTTTAAACCTGTCCCACCTCGCTCCAACACCACAAACAATCCTCTCCTGCTGTAATCTCCAACCGGGCTGCATCTACCCCCTCCTTTTGCGGAGAGGCCTGTATTTCTCGTTTAATGGGACGCAATGGGGAAGTCTGACGGTCGCCAAGCACGTCTAACATTTGATACGCAAATAAAGGCGGCTACGAGATCGAATTTGGCCGACCCTGCACCTGCCAACATGGAACCAATGCAAACCTTGTCTCAGGCCTCTGAAGACGACATCAAGTCCATACTCCTTGCAGTGCAGCACAGCCTATCTGGTTTATCAGGGAAAATTGACACTATGAATAACCGTTTGGATTTCCATGTGCAAAAAATCGATAAGCATGACAGGCAGTTGAAGGAGGCAGAACGCCGCATCTCCGAGACCGAGGACGTTACCACACGAATGCAAACACAGGTGACACAGATGGCCAAACTGCTGAGAGTCATTGTGGCTAAGAATGAAGACATCGAAGCCAGGAGCAGCCGCAACAATGTCCATATTTAGACACACCGGAGAGCACAAACACCGGTCGGATGGAGGACTGTGTCGAACGCCTCCTAAAAAGCTCCTTTGGCACGGGCTTGTTCTCACCGCACTTGGTGGTGGAGCGCGCGCATCGCTCCCTGGGTCAGAGACCGCCCCCTGGGAAGACCCCTCGGCCCATCATTGCGCACCTTCTTAATTACCGGGATCGCGACATTGCACTCCAGAAAGTCAGGGAACTGAAGTCACTACAATTTGAAGGGAACGCCTTCACAATCTACCCTGACTTTAAGCTTGCGGTCCAGGAGGCATGCCGGAAATGTTGGGTAAAGCCCAACTAGAATACGCCCTACTATACCCGGCGAGGCTCCGCATCAGACACAATGGCAAGCATGAATTCTGTACCAACCCGCAACAAGTGGAAGACTTCCTGAAGACCATTGCACAATGCTCACCCCGTCCTGATTATGACTCCAGCCCATCCTCCTAGGCCAATGACTAGTCCAGCCTACAGTGGAGCCTCATGTTACTCACTAATCAGGGTTCGCTATCTTCGAGACCTCCGTTCATGCTGGCTGCAGAGTGACGCCCGCTACTGACTCACATCTGATGTGGAACAATTGACATTTTCAGCTTGCAGCCATGACCTTGACGTCACGTTCAGATTAAACTCAGAGACAGATAAGTGCCAGTTAGGCTTCGCTCATTATATCCTGTAATGTTTTTTCCCTTTTTGTACCTGCCTGTTGCTGGCATATATTGTTTCCAAAGGAGTTGAACCTTGACACTGTGCCAAGCACCCTTCCCCCTTGGTATACAACGTTTACAACGCAACATTTACAATGCACTACCATTACAACGAAACTTTTACAACGCAACATCCATTACAACGCATACATTTACAACGCAGTCATTACAACGCATACCATTACAACGCACACCACTACAACGCATACCATTACAACGCAGTCATTACAACGCATACCATTACAACGCAAAACTTACCATCCAACACTTACCCTACTGTTGCACCCCCTGGAGTTAGAATAGTAATTTTAACCCCTACACTATCCAAAACTTTCCCTACTGTTGCACCCCCTGGAGTTAGAATAGTAATTTTAACCCCTACACTATCCAACACTTACCTTATATGCAATGTAATGTAATGCGTTGTAATGGTATGCGTTGTAAATGTAGTATGCGTTGTAGTGGAATGCGTTGTAAAGGTATTTTTTAAAATTTCGTTGTAATGGTGTGCGTTGTAAAGGTGTGCGTTGTAATGGATGTTGCGGTGTAAAAAATGCGTTGTAAAGGTATGCGTTGTAAAAGTGTGCGTTGTAACGTCATACATCCTTCCCCCTTAGGCCGCTTCCTCCCCTGCATAGGTCGTAACCCAGGGACTGCATCGCAGTTGATTGGAGTCAAGCCGCGGGAAGGGATGACTGCCATCTGGTGCCCCCTACATGGGAAATCCCCCATTGCAAAGTTTCTCTGTTGCATTGTATTGGCTTACGCATTTCTTGCTACCAAAGCCTAGTCCTTTTAGAATGGACTGGCCTTTTTTTTCTAATTGGGAAATTGGGTGGGAAGAAGTATCCCATGATGGGGTGCCGTTGTGGGGGGGGGGGGATGGGGACTGTTAATTCCTACTGGAGACAATGCACCTATGTTATGTTCACTCACGGGGCCCGATTGGGACACATACGTCAGTGGCACAGAATTACAGTAGAAGAGCTGCAGAGGGTCTGGGAAAATCCCACATTTTTGGAAACAGATGATGTGGAAGACACATTAAGTAAATTCAATAATTCCCTTATTGAGGCAATAGACAAGCTGGCTCCACTTAAATTGCATAAACAATTCCCCTCAAACAAACAGGAGAAATGGTACACAGAGGCATTGAGAACCGAGAAGCAAGGATGTAGAAGGTTAGAGAAAAAATGGAGGAAGACACATCTAGAAGAGGATAAAAAAGCATACGTTGAAGTACAATCAAAATATTATAAAAATATCAGAATGGCCCGCAAGAAAAGTCTGGCCCAACAACTGGTAGAGGCAGGAAACTCCTCGAAGGAGTTATACAAAATACTGGAAGCATTTGTCAAACCCACAGCCTGTGTTAGCTCCAATGATTTCTCATTGCCTTTGTGTAATAAGATATCACTATTTTTTGAGAGCAAAATAAATACAATCTATGAGAAAATCTTGAAAGCCACTAGCTCCAACCGTGGTACTCCTATCCCCATCACACCTAAACAAAAGAAGACGTCCTTATTAACCTTTCCACCAGTCACGAACACAGATCTTCCCCTCCTCATTAGCCACATTAAATCAGGCTCCCCTAATGATCTCGTACCAGCCAAAATGATGACCCCCCTATGCTCCCTTTTAAGTCCCCACATCCAAACAATAATAAATCACTCCCTTAGAGAAGGACATGTACCAGCAGAAAGGAAACAAGCAGTGGTCAATCCCATTCGAAAAAACGCTACTCTCCCTTGGACGGACCTTTCCAACCTAAGACCCATCTCCCTTCTACCCTATCTCAGTAAACTCACCGAGAAGCATGTGAACACTCATTTGTCGAAATACATCGAGGCAGCGGAAGGCCTGGACCTTTCTCAATCTGGGTTCAGGCCCGATCACAGCACCGAATCAGCCCTCCTCTCAGTGACCGATAACATCAGGATGTCACTGGATGGAGGGGGCTCAGTGATTCTGGTGCTGTTAGATCTGTCCGCTGCCTTCGACACAGTGTCACATGAACTTCTTCTCTACAGACTGAGCGATGTGGGTGTAGAAGGAACGGCTTTGTCATGGTTGAAAAGCTTTCTCTCGGGCCGTGTACAAGGTGTTAAATTGGGCTCCCATTCTTCAACCTCAAGGGAGCTCACTAAGGGAGTGCCACAGGGCTCATGCCTTAGCCCCACGCTTTTTAACGTGTACGTGGCCCCCTTAGCAAACATTATAAGATCTTATGGATTCACCCCGGTGTCATACGCCGATGACACCCAACTTCTGTTCCCTTTCCAAACCCTTACACCCGCAATTCAAACAACTTTTGCGGATGGAATGAGAGCAGTGGCACATTGGATGGCACAGAACTACCTCCAATGTAACGTGACTAAAACCGAAGTCATGTTATTTGGGGGGGCAACTCTTTTGTGGTCCCCAGATTGGTGGCCCCTGGAGCTGGGTCCGGTCCCAAGCCCTAAACTGACAGTAAAAAACCTTGGTATTAAATTAGATCAGGCACTCCTACTTAAGGAACACACTACCCAAGTGACAGGTGCCTGCTTCCATGTGGTGGGGTTGCTTCGACGCGTCTTCCCTTTTCTGCCGGACAACCACAGGAAAACACTCATTCAGACCCTAATAATAAGCAGAATGGACTATTGTAATGGCCTATATATATCGGCAAATGAGGAACAACTGGACAAATTACAAGTAGTCCAAAACACGGCATCAAGACTGGCTCTCAATGCTCCCCCTAGAACTCCCTCCCGCCCCCTTCTACACCAACTTCATTGGCTGCCAGTAAATCAGCGTATCAAGTTTAAAATATGCTGCATGATACATAGATGTTTGTTCGGTACAGGCCCCAAATATCTTAAGAAAATATTTGTTCCATACACCCCCGGACGCACACTGCGCTCCAGCAACCATCAACTGTTACAGGTTCCAAAAATTAGAAGAGCTAGACAAGGTGGTCGAGCTTTATCATACAAATGACCTATCCTTTGGAATTCCTTACCTACTGTACTGAAATTGATCCCTAGCCTTGAATCTTTCAGGAAAAAACTCAAAACATATCTCTTCACACTGCCCTAAACTAACCTCCTTAACTACAGCTGAAAGTTAATAGCGACCATACAGTGGAAGCAAAAAGCGCAGAGATATCCCTTCGGGAATTGAATCAGGCGCTTTATAAGCAAATAAATAAATAAATAAATACTGGTTACACCACTCACACATGCACTTGCGTCACAATACTCATCATCAACACTATTACACGTTGGAAACTTCTGATGTATTGCACCAGCAGTATTCTTGTAAAACGCCATCTTCCCCGCACCTATAACACCGATACACCCCCCATGCATTAAGCTACTTACGTGGAATGTTAGGGGCCTCCGTTATCCCTGCAAACCTCGGCCGATACTGTCATATTTGGACAGACACCATATACAAATTGCTATGCTCCAGGAGACACACTTTGACCATGCGCGGCCTTCATGTTTTGGCTCCCGCTGGGCCACTGTGCGAGCTTTTTCCTCCTACTCCTCATACTCACGGGGCACTCTTATTTTAATAAAGAAAAACATACAGTTCAGATTGGGAGGTACGCAAGTTGACTCCTATTGCTGTAGCTGTCTCATCTGGGGTACCTTAGCCACGAAATCGGTCACAGATTATTTCACGACACTCTGGAGGCATGTGCTGAAGATGGACTCCACACATGTTATATGGGGTGGGGATCTCAACACAGTCCTGTGTCCTTCTATGGACCGCTCTAACCCTCTTCCACATCACTACCCAAGAACACATGAAGTCCTCTCAGGGTTGCTTGTGGAACACGGTCTCGTCGATGCTTGGTGACATGTTCACCCCACTACCATGGAGTGTACTTTTTATAAGGCTGGGCATGCTGCCTGGTCGAGATTAGATTATTGGTTGTGTTCCCTGGGGGTCGTCCCATGGATCAAAATGGCCACTCATGTGGCGCGTACATACTCTGACCACGCTCCAGTGCACCTTGAATTAATACCGCCAGATTCTGTGGCTGTTCCCCGCTGCTGGTGGCTTGTCCCGGAGACTCTTCTGGATACTGTGTACCAAACTGAATTGGGGTAAGAGATAGAAGACTTCTTTCATAGGAACAAAGGCTCTGTCGACAATGTTGGCTGGCATTGTGAAGCCTTTAGAGTTACAATTAGAGGTGTCTGAATGTCCAAGAGTTTGGGGGTGCTATGTGACCTTAGGAGAGATTTGAAACTTCTTGAACTCGAAATTAAACGGCTAGAGGTGGACATGTGAGCGACCAGCTCTGGTGATGAACGGGCTGCCCTCCGCAAGCTTTTAATGGAGTATACAGACACTGCGAACCGCAAGGTAAAATTCAGAGGTAAATATTATACTTCTTGCCGCTATGGCGAAGAAGAGAGACCTAGTCGGGCACTTGCGAGCACCATTAAAATGCCCCGATTCTCCAACCACATATTGGACGTGGTGGACGATAGTGGCGTGCGTTATAGAGACAGCTTGGACATCCTCAATATCTTCACTGCATACTACTCGGAACTTTACGGTTCACACCACACGTCCCCCCGACTTCCCTCCTTATTTTTGTGACATAACTCTTGGGTGGCCTGGCGACTCCCAGCGTGAGTTTCTAGCAGCCCCGTTTGAGGACGATGATTATAGGGAGGCCATAATGCAAATGACATTGGGGAAGGCGCTCCCGGCTCGGATGGGCTACCTATTGACTTTTACAAAATGTACATGGATCAGTTGATCCCAATGCTTAAGGAGGTATTCCTCGAGGCCCATGAGACACTCATCCTACCTGGCACCATGAGAGAGGCACTCATCACGTTTTTATTAAAACCTGGTAAACCTGCAGATCGTTGTGAGTCCTATAGACCTCTCTCACTAATAAATACCGATGCAAAAATTCTGGCTAAACTATTGGCCAACCGGCTTAGTCTACTCATGGATAAACTAGTTCTCCCAGACCACGCCGGGTTTATACCAGGGTGAGCCACATCCCACAATCTTAGGACCCTGTTTTCCATCTTGCAAGCCGTCGACCCAAAATTACAATTGATAGCTGTGTTCCTCGATGCCTCAAAGGCTTTCGATTCAGTGGAGTGGGACTACCTATTCACTGTTTTACAGTGTATGGGCCTCCCCATAGGTTTTCTCACATGGATTAGGCTTTTGTATACCTCTCCCACTGCAAGGGTTTTGATTAATGGACACACCTCACCATCCATCCCCCTCTCCCGCAGCACGCATCAGGGGTGCCCACTCTCCCCTCTCTTGTTCGCCCTGATTATGGAGCCCCTTGCAGCGAGAATCAGGCAACACCACCATCACATGGGCCTGCACTGTTTTCTTCCCCCGATACTCGTCTCTTTATATGCGGACGATGTGACCCTCTATATAAAAGATCCTCAAAATAATCTTAATACACTGCTGTGAGAGTTTGTCAGATTCGGAGGCCTATCCGAGATACACATAAACTGGTCCAAATCGCAAATATTCCCCTTGACCAACTAAGTCACTCCATTTACGACTGATTACCCGCTCAAGTGGTGTGCTGATGATGCTAAATATCTAGTTCTTCGGGTGACCTCAGACAGGGACGAATTGATGCGCATCAATTAGGGATGCGCAATGGAACACGTCACAGACTGTATTACCGAGTGGATTGCCCTCCCCTTGACCATGGCTGGTCGCATTCCCCTTATGAAAATAGTAATCCTCCCAAAATATTTATACCTATTTCTAAACATTCCATATGACCCTGGGCGGCACTTCTTTGCCACACTCCGATCGGAATTGATTCACCTTGTATGGGGTGGAAAGCAACCACATATACAGTGGAATGTGATGATGCGGCCATATTCTCTCGGGGGGGGTGACATTCCAAACTTCGAGCTTTAATACCTTTGTGCACAAGCCCATTATACCCACTTCTGGTTTCACCCACCACGATACACAGTTCATGTTGCCACGGAACATTGGCTCGCCGACCACATTCCCCTAGATGGAATAATGTTGGCCCCCATGACATCCCGGGTTAGCAGCCCATCCTCTGTGGACTGCACGATCTTGGCCTGGTCCTGCATACTGCAGCACATGCATACACCTGGTTTGTAGTCCCCTCTTCTTCCGCTTTCATATCACCCTGAACTAACGCTCCTACAGGAAGGGCTCTTCCAAAACACTGCACGTAAACAAAACCTCCATTGTTGGGGAGATCTCTATAGTAACGGCAAATTCAGTTCTCTCGTAGAACTGTGTCCTGACCCTCCTCTATGGAAATGTTTCTGTATGCTCGTCTCCGCCATGGTACACAGGCTTGCTTTGACAAATACCCCTCCGAGCCCGCTACATTTGCCCCGCTGCATAATGTCTTACGCGCCCCCAACGCTTCTCATTCGTAATCCACACTCTACCATGGCCTATACAGTGACATTGACTATCCCGCATGTCCAGCACATGCCAAGTGGTCAGCGGAGTTGGGCCAGGACATCACGGACACGCAATGGCTGTACTGCTGTGGGCAGACTGGGCAGCTATCAGCCAACAGTAGACTTCGCATCATACACTATAGGTTCCTACATCGTAGCTATTGTACCCGAGCTTCACTTCACAGATTCCGCTTGAGAGACACACACAGATGCGATGGATGTAATTTAGAACATGCCGACTTCCTGCACCTTTCATGGGACTGCCCCGATATCCACGCTTATTGGAATGATGTCCTCACGGCCCTTGACTCCATGGCCTCTATACCCCTTCCGAGGTCTCTACTGTTTGTTCTGTTGGGCTATACTGAGCAACTTCCTGCTAAGCATCGGCGTTTTGTGTCCTTCTACATGGAGCTTGCTAAATGGCGCATAGCCTGTCGGTGGGGTAGAGGACGGGCGTCCATATTTAAGGACTGGCTATCGGATTTGATACTATGGCAAAATCAACTCAACACGTATGCTGAACTCCTCCTGTGCTCCTCTCGCCCCTGTGACATCTGGGGCCCGTTGCAGACATATTTATTTGAACATCCTCATGTAGACAATGCTGCGTCTCAAAACATGTGAGCGCCTGTTCCCCCATATACAAATTAATTATTACTTCAGCACTTCCTACCCGTCCAGTATTGCACCCTACTGCATTGTCATAAGCCCTGGCGTTCTAATCGTAGTGCAAATAGTGAGAGCAAATGTATCATTCCTTGCTTTGTTTTTCGACTGCCTCTACCTCATCTGTGGTGTGTACAGATTCAAGATATTTTATATGACCACCTACTTGTATGTGCCCATATATGTCCCTGATTTGTGGTCCGAATTATTTATGCTTTATCTCCCCTATGGTTCTTGCAAATGCTTGTCTATATTTTGACTGAAAAATATTTCAATAAACACATTTGTTTTAAAAAGCATTATGACATTGTTAGGGTCCTACAATAGCAAAAGAGTTGGACTATGAGTAAGAGTAGTAGGTCAACAGGTAACTCTAAGTCAGGGGCAGGCAACATACAGTAGCTATAACATGTGCAGGACTCGAGTATCATCAATCATAGAGCGTATTTAGGTAGGAGGTTCAGCCTTTCACCAGCGGAAGCAAGCATAACGTTTATAGCAAATGATGGAAATTCATTGATGATGACCAAGTAGAAAAAACCTTTGGTTTAACCAAATAGCCAGAGGGGGCAACAAGAAAATGGGAAAGGGGTGAGCCTAGAGTGCAGACAGAGGGGTCAGGTGGTAGGTTAAGGGAGAAGGAGGGTTCTCATCAGGACACTTTTCTAGGGAGTCTGATTGGGGGGCTTCCCTAGTGTATGGCAGGAGAGAGTGTTCAAATAGTTGCAGTGCTCGCAGCCTAGGGGGGCATATCGAGAGTACTCAAGTCGGATGAAGCATTGAATAAGTGGCTGCCAAGTGTGGGAGAACTTAGTGTCCATGTGAATAAGACAAGCAGTTAATAGTTTCAAAGCCATAAAATGCCAGAGAGGCAGAAACCGTGTCAAGATTGGTGGGGGAGAGGGTTTTTGCCAGTTAAGAGCTTTGGATTGTCTTGCCGCTCCCAGCATCTGCGCTATGAGGCGCCAGTCAGAGTGGGTCATGGCAACAAGCCGAGAAGGTCTAATGCCTAGTAGAGTCACAGTGGGAGAGCTGGGAATGGGGAAGCCCACTGTGTCCTAAATGTGATTGAGGACCTCTTTCCTGAATATTACCAGGCTAGGGCAGGTCCACCAGATATGGATAAAATCGCCTACTGCAGCTTGACATGTCCAGCCGATCAGGGAGAGATTTGGGCATATCTTCTAGAGGCACGCAGGGGCATAGTACCATAGCACCATTATTTAAAGGCAAGAGTGCTCCGGACCCTCCATCCATCATTCACCTTCCATCCGTCTCCTGCAGCTGCCATCGGCGCCCTGCACTGCGAAGCCTGACTCCCCTAATCGACTGGTGCTGCGTGGTGCCACGGGACACGCTTCTCGAGGCTGGTGTGACCCTGGCTGGCCCCGTCTCCTACAGCTGTAAGGTGCACAAGATGGCGGTCTCGCTGCCGCCCTGAGAGAAGACCTGGACCTGTGGCTTGCCGGACTTGGCGCCCACCGCTGTCCGGGCAGGGCATTGCTCCCTTCACGACGGCGCTGATGCAGCTCTCCCATGGTCCTGAGGCTGCCGGATTGTGTCCCACTTTGGAAGGAGGGCGATCGGAGGTGTCCGGGACCCGAGCCCGCTGGGCGCGCCTGGTGCGGTACAGGCTGTGGGACGCTGGTGCCTGACTGCTGGGGTTGCGAGGCGGACGGCCCCCTAAACACTTGCTCCCGCTGCCGGATTGGAAGAGCGCGACCTCCGAAGGGGCTGTCTGGATCGTGGCTGTTGCGGTGGACGATCCGCGGTACTCCTGCGAGGCAGGAGCTCCCGCGGCGGCCGGAGACAACCTGGGACGGGCCTGAAGCAGCGGAGGAGGTCAGAGAGTGCCTGTGGCCCGGAGGTGTGTTGCTTCCCCCGAACCCTGCTCACGAGCTGCTGGGGGCCGCCTGAGAGACCCCCGAGGGGGAGAGGAACTGTGGCTGTTTCGGGGCTGGCCTGCTGCATCACCCTGAACGGCCTGCGGCCCTCCTTGCAATATAGACTGGCGATGTCTGGCCTCCTCCCCTGAATCCTGCTGGTGGACCACTGAGGCTGCATGAGAGCACCCCCAGGGCGGCGAACAGCCCGCGGCCTGTCGAATCCTCATTCCTTGGGGCCTGGGACCCTGCGGGATCTGCTGTACCCTGCGCGCTGAGGTTGGGCCCTCCGGAGGCATCAGGCCCCCCCTTGATGCTGGACTGGGGCCCGCACTTGGGGCCTTGACGACGTGGGGGTGTCTCGGCTGCGACCCGGTGAGTCTGGGAGTTGGCTGAGGGGTTCCCGGTGTGGTGTGGCCCAGCACGGGGGGTGCAGCCGAGTGGACTGTTGGATCCTGGCCCCATCTTGATTGGCCGTTGGGGGCCCTCGCCTTTCTTGTCACGGGAGGGTGGGCTGTGCATTGGATGAACGGGGGGGTGCCCCCACCCCTCCCTCCCCTCCCCACCATGGACGTCTGGGGCCTTGCTGCCCAAGGGCCGGTGGAGCGTGAGACCCCTGCGGGGTGGCCTGTGCTGGGGCCGGGGGGCTCCCAGGGGTGAGACCTCCCTTCCATGAGGCCGAGAGGCTGGGACTTTAACCGAGACACCGAGGAGCGACCTCCCCCTCCAGGCACTGCCGCCTGACCCGCCGAAGCCATGGGCAGGAACCGCAACACCCAGACCTCTGTCCCCCCTAGGCCAGACCGCGACTCTGGTACTAGCCCTCCGCCTGGGCAGGGAGCCACCGAGGGAGATCTCTCCACTATCCTGCAGGCGATAAGCACCTCTCAAGCCTCGGTTGGAAGTAAGATCGGGGAGTGGAGGGCGGACGTGACCCTCATTCGGCAAGATCTTTGAAATGCCACGGCGCGCATTTCTGAAACGGAATCCCGTATTTCCATGGTGGAAGACGACCTAGACACCCTCAAATCACAGGTGGCCCGCCTTCAATCTCTGACATCGAAGCTCCACTGCAGCGTGGAGGATGCGGAAAATAGGGCGCGGAGGAACAACTTGTGCCTCCTGGGCTTTCCGGAGGGAGTGGAGAAGGGCCGCACTGCCACCTTTCTTGAAACCTGGATCAGTTCATGGATGCCCGAAGAGAAACTTTCCCCCTGGTTCGCGGTGGAACTTGCCCACCGGTCTCTCGCTCCTAAGCCACCTCCCGGAACCCCGGCCCGTCCCATCATCCTTCGTATTTTCAACTTCCGGGATAGGGACGCAATTCTGGGGGCCGCCAAAGATTTGGGCCCGTTGCTCTTCCAAAACTCCAGGATAATAATATTCCCGGACTACTCCAGGGAAGTCCAGAGTCTACGCCGATCATACGACGAGGTCAAGCAAAAGCTCAGGGCTCTGGGGCTCCACTACGGTCTCCTTTTCCTGGCTCGGCTGAAGGTCTTCTTCCAAGACAAGACATTTTTTTTCGATGATCCCCAGGCGGCATGGACCTGGCTCACGGAGGAACGCCCCCTCCTGCCAAGGAAGACCCACTCCCCTGTCCAGAGTCCTCCGACACAACAGAGCCATTAGGCGTCCAAGCCCCAGCGGCGCCGGACTAGATCTCGCAGGCGGGGCGGCCGCCGAGGGGTAGCTTCCCACTCGCCAGGGGTACAGTCTCGGCGGCCCCTGCCTACATCCAAGAGTCGGGACGCCTCCTCCTCCGCCTTGGCCTCCTCCTTGATCGACCTGGGGAGTGTCCCTGGGCCGGTCGCAAGCCTACGGAAGGTGAGATCGGACTCTGACCTGTCTGGCAGCTCTGTGATCCGTGGTTCTGTTGATGGAGAGGGGGCGTGACCGGAGCCGCGGCCTGCCTGCCTGGTTTTCATCGGATGGATCCCTTTGCGCTGGGCCCACTCTGGCTGCGTCCAGCGAGGCCCTACCCGGCTCCAATGGAGGGCCGCTCAACGGTCCACCTCCTGAAGGGGTGCTCAGACTGTCCTGTCTTGCTACCCTTATTTGCATTCCTGCCTTATCCCTAGCTCCTTCCAATCTTCTGTGTCTAATGCAGGACTGAGACTGATACACCCACTCAACTTAAGACTTAAAGCTCCTTCTGTTTATAGCTGTTGGTAATCATCCTCTAATATGGAGGGGGGTCCTCTTTAGCCACGTTCTTGACTGTTATTCTTGATCTCTACTAACCGTTTAGTTTAGTGCATCACCTCTGTGGTCTGGGGTCGTTGGAAGTTTGGGAATGGGGCGACAGATGCTTCAATTTTTAAAGTGTAGGGTGGGGGGAGTTGGGGGGCGTGGGTGGGTGGGGAGTCCGTTGTCTCCCAACAGTTTGTTACTCTTAGCTGCCTACGGGCCGCTGTTTGGTTTGGTTGCAGCTTTCCTTCCTAGCGCTATTTTGTGGGTGAGTCCACACCTGACATGCAGCTCCTTGTGTCCACTAATTTGTTATTTTCGGCCACATACAGGCCGCCACTGGGAGTGGCTGCGGGCAGCCGCTCTCCCCTTCCTTGGTTCCCCGACATTGTTGATCGAATCACCGACCCCGGGCGATCCCCTCTGACTCTGTTTTTGGATGAATGGCCTTCCCTAGATGGGTGTGCGCCCCGCTGTCCCCCGTCCCCGCACGTCTCATCCCCTCTGATGGCATACACGCTCAGTAGGCCCCTCCACATTCTCTCCTGGAACGTCAGAGGCCTCCTGGTCCGCATTAAACGCACGGCCATCCTCCATGCAGCCCATCGCCACACAGCAGACATCCTCTTTCTCCAGGAGACACACCTTTTTGGTACACAATGTAACTTCCTTGCCCGATATGGCTTTGATAGTGTCTGGCACTCTGGCTTTACACGTGGGTCCCGGGGGGTTGCAGTTTTACTTAGAAAGAGCCTTCCCTTCACCTTGACCATGGCCGCAACAGACCTGCAGGGCCGGTATGTAGTGGTATCAGGTACAGTGGAGGGATGCCCCCGAAACCTCCTGAGTCTTTACATCCCCCCTACCCTCCTGTCTCCAACACTTTGACATCTCACGCAGGTCCTTTCCTCTCTCCCGCAGGGTCTCACGGTAGTTGGGGGAGACTTTAACGCCGTTATGCAGCCCCAACGTGACACAACCAGGGCTCAGTCTATGGCCCGGATCACCTCTGCTAATACACTGTCGAGCTGGGCTTCGGCTCTGGGGCTCTGTGATGTATGGTGGGTCTGGAACCCCCGCGCGAGTCAATATACCCATACATCGGCCTCCCACCATACCCACTCCCGCATCAATCTCCTGCTGCTGCCGGCCACCGACTGCCAGCTGGTTTCTGGCGTCGCTATCCTACCAAGGGGACTGTCCGACCACTCTCTTGTCTCCCTCTGGCTCGGGTCCTCACCTACGGGTCCACGGGCGGTCTGGCGTCTGAATGCTTGGTTCCTGAAGGACTCCGCCCTGGTAGAGTCCCTTGGTCAGGAACTCGGCCACTACTTCTCCACCAACGTGGGTTCGGTCCCCTCGCCCGGGACGCTGTGGGAGGCAGGCAAGGCCGTAATCCGCAGGGTGGCCAGAGGTTTGGTCCACGCGAAGAGATCGGAACAGCTGGCCCAACTCGTGCAGCTGGAATCCCGGGAGGTGCGGTTGGAGGCTGCGCACTCCTCTGATGGGCACTCGGACTCCTCCCGGCAACTGGCAGTGGTTCGCGAGTATATCAGTGGGATCTCGCTGGACTTGGCCAAAATGCTGTGGCGCTCGTCGGTGGCGCGGGTGTATGGCTGGGGGGACAAAAATGGCAAGCTCCTCCACAATTTGGTCTCTTATCCAAAAATCAACCGTATTATTCCAGAGGTTCGCTCGCACGACGGCACCCTCCATGTGACTTCCGTGGCCATAGCACAAACTTTTGCACACTTCTGTACGCGCCTCTATGCTGCTCGACCCCCGGATGCGCATCTGATCGCCCTGCTGGACTGCCTTCTCTCCCCCAGGACACGGCAGATGCTCTAGACCGCCCCTTCACTTTGGAAAAGGTTCAAGATGCCATTTCCCTCCTGCACCCCGGTAAGACGCCCGGTCCCGACGGGTATCCACAGGAATACTATGCTGCCTTTCGTGACATCTTGGCCCCCCGGCTGCTTGACCTTTTCCGTCATGTAGCGGAGACTAGCTCCTTCCCCCCTGAGTCAGACTTGGCCACGATCGTGGTTATCCCGAAGACTCAGCCACCTTCTCTGAGCTGTGTGGACTACCGCCCGATCTCGTTGATTAACACAGATATTAAGCTCTTTGCCACGGTCTTGGCCTAGAGGCTCCGGCCCCTCCTGCAGGAGCTGGTCCAACCTGACCAGTGCTGGTTCATGCTGGCTAGAGGTACCCGTCTCTGCATCCGTCGCCTCCACTTGGCCCGGGCCCATCGTGCTTGACTGACCCCGTACCTGGCTCTCCTTTTCCTTGACTTTGAAAAGGCCTTCGACACGGTGAACTGGGATTACCTGCAGGACGTACTGGACGTGATGGGCTTTGGCCCCTCGTTCCGCCGCCTTATCAAGGTCCTCTATGCCAACCCCCGAGCCCTGGTGTTTATTAATGGAGAGCTCTCCGAGGCCTTCCCGATCCGCAGGGGCACGCGTCAGGGGTGCCCCCTTTTGCCACTCCTGTTTGCGTTGGTGATGGAGCCCCTGGCGGCGTTCATCCGGCGAGACCCCCTTATTCGGGGATGGACCTGGAATGAGAGCCACATGGGCAAAATAGCTCTCTATGCAGATGACATGCTTCTCTACCTGGTGGATCCAGCGGTTTTGGGCCCCAGGTGTCTGCACGTCCTTTCTGCCTTTGAGGAGGTCTCCGGACTTCATCTCAATGCGGCCAAGTCCACTTTGGTCCCGCTTCACCCTTCCAGAGAGTGCTACAACTGGCAGTCGACCATCCCCCTCTGGTGCCATTCGGTCAAGTAGCTCGGGGTATGGGTGGCTCTCTTGCCGAAGCTTGAGTGGGCCCTGAACATCACGTCCTTGGTCGTCCGGATGAAGTCAGATCTTAAGAGGTGGCAGGCTCTCCCCCTCAACCCCCTGGGTAGGAGCGCACTCTTCAAAATTATGGTCCTCCCCCGATTCCTTTATATACTGCAGAACATCACCATCCCCCTCCCGTGCATCTGGTTCTGCGAACTCCACGGGGCCCTAACCTGGTTTCTCTGGGGAGGCAGGCGACCGCGCATATCCCTGGCGCACAGCCACATTCCCCCCTTTGATGGAGGTATGGGAGTGACCCACCTCTACCTTTAATACCTTGCCACTAAACTCATCGTCATCCACGACTGGTATGCGGGCGGCTGGTCGGACCCAGCATATTGTGTGGAACTCAACGAGATGGACTTCCCACAGGTTCAGGCACTTCTGTATGGCAGTTCAGCACCACAGACAATGGCCCCGGTCACCAGAACGATATTCATGGCCTGGCGTGCTGCCCTACAACATGTGGGATGGGACCGAACACTCACTCAGCAGACACCACTCTGGCATGCGACCTGGTTGAGGGAGGTCTCATCCCTGAAGGGGTTCCGACGTTGGGACCTTATTGGGGTCTCAGTGCTCGGGGATGTCTGGGTGGGGGACCATATCCGTTCATTCACAGACCAACAGCAACGCCACGTCCTTACCCACGCCCAGCACTTTCGCTACCTACAGCTACACCAGGCCCTCTAAGCGCATCTCTCCTCACCTGTCTCCCTTCCAGAGTTTAACCCACTAGAGGCTGAAGTGATGATGTGGAATCTGGGCAGAGGAGCATTTACCGCTCCCTAGTGAATAATGGCCGCGCTTCCTTAGACCGGCGTCGTGCCCGCTGGGAGGGGTGGGTGGGCCCCAGGTGGGTGGGCCCCCTGGAGGAGGCGGATTGGAGAGATGCCCTTATGGCGCCCAGAACCCTGACCACGTCCTCCAAGCTGCGCCTGGTACAGATATACCACCTCCATGCGGCATACCTCACCCCGGAACGGTTGTTCTGTGCCCAACTGCGACCCTCTTCAGACTGATCGAGATGTGGCATGGCCTCTGCGGATTTCTACCACATGGTGTGGCTCTGCCCAGTGATAGTGTCATTCTGGGGGGGGGTGGAGCGGGAGCTCACCCGGGCCCTGGGATGGGTGGTCCCGCACAACCCACTGCGGATGCTGCTGGGGGTCTTTGATGGTCTAGACGGTTCCAGGATGGACAAACGTCTCTTGGGGACGGCGGTGGCGGTGGCGAAGAGGGACATAGTGCTGCACTGGTCCCGGAACAAGGCGCCAACTCTGAGGGGGTGGAGGAGAGGGGTGGATTGGTGCGGGACCCAGGAGGAGGCCCTATTTGAAGCCCGAGGATGTCATCATTTTCTGTATTGCCTATGTTCTACGCTATGCTGCAACTGCTATGCAAGGTGTGCTGCTGCACTGGAATGGACTGACCCTGTTTGTCCTTTTTACTACCACTGACCTACTACATGTGCTGATTATTGAGCTGCAACCAATGAATTTTTTTTTGTTTCTGTAAAATCAATAAAGTTGATTATCAAAAAAATAATTCATAGGCAAATTCGCGTTGGGGGATGCTTCTGTAAATTTGGGGAATATTGCACCACAGCTCTTCCCAGCTTTCTGGTGTCACCTCCTTTCCAGCGTCCATCCTCCACTGCTTCTGGATGTGTGGGACTGTATCTGGTACGAGTGCTGTAAAACTTTGTATGTATGAGAAATTAGGCCACAGGAGCCCTCAAAGGCCTGGACCAGGATTTCAAAGGGAGTAAGCAATTTAGTTGCCCCCTGCATATAATTGGGGCTGAACAGCCAGTGTCGAAGTTGATAACACTGTAACCTCAAGGAATATGAAAGGTGAAAGGATTTGTTTCATTGTTCAAAAGTTTTAAAAGAGTTTCCCTCAAAGAGGTCGTGTATTGTGTGACATTCGCCCTCTGCCTATGAGAGGAAGGCGTGAGGTTGCAAGGCAAGGGGGAATAGTGGATTGCCTGCTATAGGGGTATTGGGAGATGAGAAAGATGTAAGGCCTCTGGAGACGGCGAGTTTGTCCCAGTGTCAAGTACTGTTTTCGTACGGGTAGCAATATAGGCAAAATTCCCACAGAGGCCTGCAGGAGACCGCATGAACCATGTGAAACCAATGTTTTATGCTTTTGCGAACAACTCACTCCGATATGTAGCAAAGATTGGGGCAGACCATGCCATGGAGGTCTTCGGGGAGCATAAGTAATTTATTTGAGAAGTGCGGGCGACCCTTGCCCCAAATAAAGTCTATTAGGTCTTTTTGGCAGGCCTGGATATCTACCTGTGGTATCGGGGTTGGAAGACATTGGAAGAGATAGAGTACTTTTGGAAGAAGGGACATTTTGATTGCATTGAGGTAACCCAACCAAGAGAGGGGAGTTACTTCCACCATCATATGTCTCTCCGTATGTCGTGGCTGCAGGACGGCCAGTTGGCATGGGTCCAGGAGGACAGTGAATGGGTCAGGTTGAGGCCCAAGTAACGTATTGAGTGCTCCGTTCAGTATAATGGAACTAGGGCTTATAGTTGATGCACCTCAGGGGTTGAGAGGGTAAGATTTAGGGCACAGGATTTGGCTATATTGATTTTGAAGCCCGAGGCTCTTTCAAAAGAGTAAAGAAGTGAGGCCAGTGCCAGTAGGGTGAATTCAGGGGTCGTTAATGAGAGAAGAAGGTCTTTGGCAAAGAGATACCTTGTGCTCCTAGCCACGAAAGGGAATATCTGATATATCTGGTGATTGGCATATTGCAATCATCAGGGGTTCTACTGCAAAAAGGAGGGGAGAAAGCGGACAGCCTTGCCTGGTACCCTTGTGTACGGAGATGGGGGCTGTGAGCCTGCCATTTATACGGATCCGTGTGCTCTCGCAGACATATGGAGCTATTCATTTAGAGATCATGGCCGGACCCAGGCCTATTTTATATAACACTGCATGCAGAAACCATCGGTCCACCTGACAAAACTCTTCTTCAGCTTCCAGGGATACCAGGCAGGTCGGAATGTTTCTGCATTGGACCTTCTCAATTAGATGGGCTATACGGCATATGTTGTTTGCCCCTTGGCGATATCGGATAAATCCGACTTGATCTGGGTCTATTAACCCCTCCCATGCTCATGACGAGCTGAGCTCGTCATGAGCATGCGGGCGCTGTGCATGCCCCCCTTCCCCTCCCAGCACAGCGGGGGAATAACCCCCGCAGCGAAGGGGTTAAATCAGGGAGATAAGATTCAAGGTGAATTGCCAGAATCTTGGTGTATATCTTTGCGTCTGTGTTTAAAAATACAATAGGCTGGTATGATGTGTAAAGCGAGGGGTCCTTCCCGGGCTGTGGGATGAGTACCACCTCTTCCTCCGACATTGTAGGGGTGAGGCCCGAGATTTCAGAGAAGCTGTTGAAAAGGTGCAAAAGGTGACATTAAAGCTGAGGGAGAAAAATATGACCAAAAATTATTTGAAAGCCGGGAGCTTTGCCCACTGGAAACTGCTTGAGTGCCCTCTTCAGTTTGCCCAAAGTGATGGGTTTATCTAGGAGTTGCGAGTGTTGAGGGCTGATGGGCTCTCAAGGACAAGTGCTGAGGAAGGAGGCAAACTCCTCTGGGGTATGGGGGTTTTCGGGAAAAACAAATCTCGTAAAATTCACAGAAGGCCAAGCCTTTGTCGCACTCGGAGGTGGCCCAGAACTCATCATCCCGCTTGATTTTGGAGATATGAGCTTTTGTTGCCTGAGCGCGCAGGTGGCGCACCAAGCATGTACCCACTTTATCTCCCCTGACGTAAAATGTATCTTTAAGAGAGAGCGCGGGTAGTCTGTGGTGTCTATGTTCTAGGGCCTTAATATCTTTGGATACGTTTGTTTCAACAAAAAGTGCTTCCCAAGACTGAGCAATGGCAATAAAGCAGAGAACTCCACGAATGGTCGCCTTGAAGGTGTCACATCTAATGGGTTCAGGCGGGTCCCGGGTGCCGTTTGCATTGAAAAAGGCCTCAATCTCCCTGCAGATGTCAGTTAAATCTACAGGGTCACGTAAAACATGAGGTGGAAGCGCCAGCGGATGGGATTGATGTGATGTCTACCTGGGACATGAAAGATTACAGCGACATGGGCGTGGTCTGAAATGGAAATGGCAGATATCTCAGCTGATTCCAGGGAGAGGATCAAGGAAAGAGAGAGAAAAAAATAATCAATCTGAGAATATGAGTGGTGGACATGAGAGAAGAAGGAGTAGGCTCTGGCATCAGGGAATAAATATCTCCTAGCATCAAAGAGGGCCAGGTCATTGAGGACACTCCTAAGGGCAGATGACATAGCCCCGGAGCGTTGATATGAGGATGCGCTGCATTCCAGGTCTGGGTCCCAGAACAGCTTGAAGTCACCCCCAAGAATGACCGCCCCTTCCGCGGTGTACAGCAGCTTTCCCAGGAGTGTCTTCAAGAAGGTGTCCTGCACTTGATTAGGTGTGTAACTATTGAGGAGGGTCAAGGGTTAGGTGCCAAGATATATTGGGATCGTTAAGTAGCGATCTTCAACATTTTGGATCACTTGGACCACCTTTCCCAGCAGGGCTTTTGTTAATTTCGCAACCCCCACAGATGTGGAGGTACAGCAAGCCCAGTAGTGACATGGGTATATGGGGTGTGTCTTGAGGCGTGTGTCAGAGGAAGAAATATGTGTTTCTTGCAAGAATATAATGTTGGGGTCCTGTAGGAGTAGGTAGCGCCAGACCTGGTGCCTCTTGTTAGGGCAATTAAGACTCTTTCCATTGAGGTAAAGAAGTTTAATAGATGGAGCTGCAGTCATCGTGGTGTGGGCTATGGTGGAGAGTGTTAGTGGGACTGTGTTAGAGGGCGCTGTGCCACGAGTGGAGCATAGATGCTAGAGACCGACTTGTAGGAACAAGCCACATATGTTTGGCTAAATGAGGTGTCCCCAAGGTGTATAATGGCTCGAGAGAATTGTTGAAGGTCCAACTAGATGTACTCCCACCAGGGTAAGTGTGGGGGGATAGGGAGAGGGGGCAACAGTAATATCAACAAAGAACAGCCAACAGGGCCGGCATAGTTCAATGTCATCTTGGAAAAGCTCATAAGTCGAAACAAGAGCCATTCTGAAGAAGACACTTCCAGTAGACACTGTAAGTGAGGGTGGTGCAGTTGTCAACAGCAGCAGTCGGTCGGTCTCCGCGTCCAGAGGCCAAATTCTTTCAATGCAGTGAACATCACCAGCTGTCAATCCACCTTCATACAGTAAAGGAGGCTGTTTAATGTGTACTGGGTTGCCAGGTGGGCAGCAGCAACTGAAACCTCCAGGAGGGTGAACATGTGTAGGCGAAGAGAATGCAGTGGATCAATATGTCCTAGGGTGTAGTATATGCGTAAGCCCCCTAGGGTTCAAGAGGTTAGAGCCCTTGCACAGGGGAGGTGAAGCATGGACATTGCCAGGTCCTGCTCAATTCAGTCTGAATCTGCGGGGGAGCGGGCCATTGAATGAGGGTCACTCATGGTGCGGAGAAGTTTGATAACGTCCTGCTTTGCCTGGGAAGAGTCCAGTTCTTTAGATCGAGATCTGTGCTTGGGAGGAGGACAGTGGACCATTCTGGCCAGATTGCCTCTCTACGCTGGGCCCGTGGGGAAGGGGGCTCTGTATCTCCGGGTTCTGTTGAGATTTGGAGGAGCTGCTTCATGTCTCTCAGCGAGCGAAGAACATGGCTTTGCCCCCTCAAGATCAGTGCGTTGGGGTGGCCCCATTGGTATTTAATTTGAAGCTTGCGCAACTTGTATCTGACTGATTTCAACTCTTTGCACCTTAGAAGGGTAACTGGGCCGATGTCTTGAAATACCTGAAGCAGGTAGCTTTTGTATACTAAGTCTGTGACTCTGCATACCTTCTGTAGTATGGCTTCCTTCTCCACAAAAAAGTGGACTGGTGTGAGAATGTCTGTAGTAAAGTCCGGGCGCCCCCGCAGTCCAGGGACTCGATGGGCTCTATCCAGTCCAAAAGATTGTTGGACATCTAAGGGATAAATGGACTCTATGGGGGTCATTGAAAAATTAAAAACCTGGCTATTTTAGGGTGTTGATTCTGCATGTTGCTGTCTGCATCCCGGGCGCCGAGAGATCCCTCTGGGGATGATTTGTGCGTCGTATAAATAATAAATTAAATTAAATTAAATGCTAAAATGCACGTCATGCATGTCAATGCACAACGTGACAGGCACGGCACGGTGCCTGCCACATTGTACATTGACTTGCAGGGAGGTACCTATCAGGGGCGTACCATAGGTACCCGCCCATGTGCATCCCCCACCCCCAGAGTCCCTGGGGGCCTGCAACCGGCCCACACAAGAGATTCCCGCATGCCTTTCTGTGGCAGCAACGCTGCAACGGAAACGCATGTGTCTGCCCCCATTATAATATGGATGGTGGTGTCTAGCAGACACCGCCACCATATTAAACTCTTTTCCGCCCGGTCGACTTGTCAACCGGGCGGAAAAGCTGCGGACGGTCTTTCCGTCTGCCGTGGTCCCCCCCCACCCGCCATAGTAATAGGACGGGGGAAAAGGGTGGCGGGCGGGGATGGATCTCAGGCGGATCACCATCGCCATGCAGTCAGTGGTGATCCGCCCGAGATCCTAATGACCCTCTATATATTAATAAATATATGTGTGTGGAAGACTGATGCTATATTTTTGTTAATGAGTGAAGCATATCAAGAAATACTTCATTTTGCCGGATGCATCTTTATAACATTCAGAGGGTCTACCTCACACCCAAGAGGGTAAATAGATTATTTGCATGGCCCTAAGTGAAATGGCCACATGTAGGAATATAGATGCATATTGTTAAATTTGGGGGTGTCTAGTTGGCATTGGTTATCACCCTTGTCCAAATAGGGACCCTTACTTCAAAGTCAGGATAAGGGGATTACACTCCTTAATAACCCCTGCTCACCCCCTTGGTAGCTTGGCACGAGCAGACAGGCTTATCTCAGAGGCAGTGTGTTAAACATTTGTGAATATACACAGTAATACAGTGATAACACTACAGATGGACACAACACAGGTTTTATAAAAATAAGTATGCTTTATATATACTTAAACACAAGAACACAAACGACAAAAATCCACAATACTACGCTTAAGATTACTTAAAAGATGATTAAAGTCTCTTAGTTCAAGTTGATGGTAGATGCGACAAAGTTCTCAACAAAGTACCTGGATGCGTAACGCAAAGTAAACAAAAGGACTCGCAGAAGGGGAGATACGTCGGTTCCGTGACCCGGGGCAACGGTTGCGTCCTTCCTCAATGCTTGCTCAGAGTAGGGGACTCGTCGTGAGCCTTACCGGTGCGGAGGTGATGCGTAGATTCTCGGCCTGTTGCGGGGCGCAAGATGGCGCCTTGATGCGCCTTGATGCGATGATCCAGTTGCGATGCGAGAAGATGGCTCCCTTGATGCGGCGATGCGATGACAATGCGGTGACGCCCTGGCAACCTTGAGACGACTCTGTACTTTGGAGCCAGGACAGGCCCTGCGATGCGCTTCTCCGGCGAAGCGATGGCGACTCTCTCGATGGCGTCACGCTTCTCTGGTGATGCGAGAGCAGACAGCTTCGATAAACACACGCTTCCAGGGAGTTGCGACGAAGGCTCGCTTCTCTGGCGTTGCGACGATTTCAGACACGCTTCCAGCTCCCAGCGGCACGCAAGTGACTGGAGTCAGAATTCCCAGCAAGGAAATTCAGGAGGGAGCTGGAGGTGAAGTCTTTTGGCCCTGAGACTTCAGCAGGAGGCAAGCACAGGTCAAGCCCTTGGAGAATATTCTGTAAATGAAAGTCCTTACAAATTTCCTTCTCCTTTCCCTTGGCAATGAAGCAACCACTGCAGGCCAACCCAGCAAACAGCACACTGGCAGAGGGGCAGTCCAAACTCCTGCAGATTCCTTGGTTCTTCTCCTTGGCAGAAAGGTTTCTAGTTCCAGAAGTGATCTATAGTCTGTGGGACTGGGTCCCATAATTTCCAGCCCAAAATCCTTTGTTCTCTGAAGGCAGAGAGGCCTCTGCCTAGTTCAAACCAGTTCCTGAGCACTTTGTTGACATGACTCTCCTCTTCCTTTCACTGTGCAGGCCAGAGACATCAGCCGCCCCACAGGAGGTGGAGCCAGCACAGGGGAGGGAAGATACAGCTCTGGAGCACTCTGTTGACAGGATTCCTCTTCTCCTTTCACTGTGCAGGGCAGAGACATCAGACAAGCCACAGGGGGTGGAGCCAGCATTGTAGAGGGAAGGCCCAGCACTATTCAGGTCCCAGGTGCACTCTCCCCCTCCCATCTGGATGTATATATCCCTATTCACCACTGGGCTGTCCCAGACTGTCTCCTGGAATTTCCCCAGCCCTGTCACACACAAACCCAGACAAGGAATACACAACCCAGCAGAGGCGGGCTCAAATGGTTAGGCAAGCAAATACATACTTTCTAAAAGTGGTATTTGCAAACACAGAATATTAAAATAAACTTTACTAAAAGATGTATTTTATTATTCTGAGTTCAGGCTGAATTTCTACCATGTTCCCCGAGTCAGTTAGGATTATAAGAATGTAATAATCTTCACTGCCCTTTCTGGCCTATGAGAACAGGTAGCCTTCAATAGTGAAAAACGAAAATGGCTGTAAGTCACTATTAGAACATGCTACACACATCAGAGCATGTCCTACCTTATACTTACAATGCACCCTGCCCTTGGGCCTACCATAGGGGTGTCTAATATGAAGCAAAGGGAAGGTTTAGGGTCTGGCAAGTGGGTGCACTTGAACAAGTCGACATGGCAGTGCTAGACTGCACACAGGCCTTGCAATGGCAGGCCTGAGACATACCGTATAAGCTGGGTCTGTGGGTGGCACAACCAGTGCTGCAAGCCCACCAGCAGCATTTGATCTACAAGCCCTGGGCACACAGGGTGCACTGTACTAGGTGCTGCCAGTGAATCAAATAACCCAATTGTGGAATAACCAATCAGTACATCAATTTAACAGAGGGAGCACTTGCACTGTGGCACTGATTAGCAGTGGCACAGTGCCCAAAGCATACATCCAGCAAAAACATATCAAAACAGAGGAGGCAATCCGTCAAAAATGGAAGGGAGACTCACGCCAATTATGTCAGGTCTAAACCATATCAATATTATACGGTAGTGAGCTGTCCCGGCATTTCTGACTACTAGGAAAATGTTATGAAGTTCATACAGGAGGCAACTGAATGTACCACCAGAATCATGTTAAATTCTTTTTATCAGCATGCCCTAAAGGAATGAAAGCCACCAGCAGATTAAAGATGTGGCCCTAGATTTAGCAAAATGACAAATTACAATGAGCTGGGCCCTAGGGTGACTAGGTGTAGTAAAAGGTACTAATGGGCTGAGTGTGAAAATACAAAACTTCATATGGACACCAAAGAGGGATTAGGGAACCGGACTTTGAAAGGCGTGGGATGTAATTCTGATCTTATTTCCCACAAATGAGACAGTGGTGGGCTGAACCTTCCTCCCCTTGCTTGTATCACAAGGATAGTGAGAACTGATCAGATATTACATGCTGACGACAAATTCTCGGACTAGAGGAGATTGTGTGAAGTTGTGATTAGAGTTATGTAAACCTCTAGCTGCAGAATACCCCAGGTTCTTAAATAGTTTTTAAGAATCTTACTGTGGAATGCAAAATATTGGTGACCCCCATTGACGGGTCACCAGGAATGATGGCTATTCAGAAATGCTGACGTTACTAAGTGTGTGGTACTGCAGATCATATTATACCAGATACATATCTGGACAACTTGTTGTGTGATGTAAAACAATTAAAAAACGTTCATAAAAAGGCATGCTCAGCAGACTGGAGCATTTAGGGATTTGACAACCTTTTTTAAAGAGAATGTATTCTTCCCAGTGAAGCGACAACCTTAATGATCAGCTTGAAAGGATTTAATGTGTAATTGTGGAATATAATGGATGATTCTACAAGGTGTGAGGAGAACGGGTCCAATATGTATCGGCAGGATAACGGAAACAGATGAAGCAGTTGTTTTAATAAACCACATTTTTATTAGAATAACTAGATGTGACTGCTATCAGCAAAGATGTCTTCAATGGTGATAGCATTCTTAACAGCAGACTTTGCATTGAGGAGAGTACGCCTTAGAGAAGCCGAGAGGGCTGTGCTGGTGATGGCCAAGGAGGCAAAGTGGTACGTGGAAGATTCTTCTTAGACACTAGGCAAGGATGAGTAAGTGAATGGCATATGAAAATGATGAGCAGGTGTACTAGCATAGAATGATCTTAAGGGTGCAAGATGTTGTGAGATCTGCCTTGAAGGATTAGACTATGCTCATGAGTACTCGCGAGTCCCATGTAAGGACAGCTGAGTTATGGCCCTTCAAGTAGGAGCTTCAAAGTGTGGTCAGGTGTACCACCAGGATACCAGACATACAAGGCACACATTTTGTAATACTAAGTCTTGAGAGTCATGCACCAAGCACAGCAGCTACACCGCTTTTGATTCCTCCTTTCTGAGTGTAGTTTCTGTAATAGATCCTTGTTTAGATACTTACCCTACATTCGAGGCCCCACTCAATCACTGATAAACATGTAATACTTCCAAACCAGACCACAGGAAGAATAAAACAGAGAAATCATTATAAATAAAGCTCGGTACGGAATAAATATGTTTTACTTAAACAATTCTTTTTTCAGTGCGCCTCTATAACTATTAAAAACAGGAATAGAATGAAGGGAGACAGGTAACTGATTACAAAGCATAGTGCCTCTCTCACTGACATACACTTGAGGCTTGGATTTTTGCAACTTAGGGACAGTCATTTTGGGGGGAGCTGCAGAACGTAAAACTCTTGTAAGAGCTGTGTAATAATTGCCTCACCCTCGCAGTTTTCCCCTGATAAATTCCAGGCAGGTCAAACCTGTCGGTGTTTACCGGGTTGAAGGCCCAGGTGACAGACAAACGTGGAATTCAGTGTGTGAAAAACAGATTCCGCAAGGTATGCCTCCTTTTCACAATCGAAAACTCGGAATAGGAGGTATTTACCAGGTCCGGTATATACCCCACCCACTCTATCCCTACAAACTTGTAATGAAGTCGTGTGAACTCGAGCACATCTAACACAGACAGGGGCAGCCTATTAAGGGCTTTCCAGTTAATGCGAAGTATACCCTTTCCTGACTTGAGCCGCCATTCATGCCCAACCCAACCTCTTACTCAAAATATTGGCACGGTTGTACTTCAAATTGACCACGCACGATTACTATAGATCTGTCTTGCACTGCCAGAGGATTGGTTTTGATAAACTGCGGACGTTTTGATAAATTGCAAAGCAGTAATAGAACCTTGAGAATAAGATGGGGTTCACAAAGACAAGTCAATTTTTAACGCACAGCTGAGAACATTTTGTAGAACAACTGCAGAGCTGTTGAGAAAGGTATTTTTGTTGTAGTTATGTATGGATTGGACACTTCTTTTTCCTGTATAATATTATGAAACTCGCCCCAAGAAAATATTGGAAATCGTCTTCCTAATGCAGTTTAATTGCAACATCCGTCAAGCTATAAAATAATTGAAAGAGAGGAATAGCTAATTACCTACTTCATTTAGTTTACTTATGGTAGGGAGCAGAAAGCAAGGTCTGTACTATTGAATTTGCAGTTCTAACATAGTGCTTGCATTGAGTATGAGCAGCATGCCTTCTTTCCAAGGCTTACAGTGACTGCTTAGCTGTATTCATAAAAAAAGGTTATTACAATCTTTTGAAGTCTGTGATCAAAGCTTTGTTCCACGAATTTCCATCTTTGCGATTTTCACATTTTCATTTTGTTGAGTCGAATGAAAGCAAAGAAACTAATGCTCCCTTTCTCAAACTAAAGAAACTAAAATAATGGAAATATTGCTCTGTCGTAAATTTGGGACTTACTGTTCTGTGATAATTAAGTAAACGAAAATTCAATTTGCCCGTCAAATCAGACCTTGCTTGATTGAGATAATTACGTAAATGAGTATTTAATTAGTCAGTGGCGCCTGTGCAACACAATTTCAGAAGTAAAATAATTATATTCAGCAACTAAGTGCAGAAAAGATTTCCAGTGAAATTAACAGACTGGCAAAGCTTGTCTCAGAAATGAACTTTTGTATTCATTTTAAATGTCAGGGTTGCTATTTTTGAGAATTTTCTCGAGTGTGAATTTATGGTAGAGTAGTAGATCTTCTTGGTGGGAGAGGTAATTCTTATCTGACTTCTACATTTTGCAACATATTTGTTGTTAGAAAACACGTAAAGTGTACGTTCTCCCTAAATATAAAATTGGGTTCCACTTTATTTTGGTTGATTGTTGTATTAGGGTTTAGAAACGGCGAGAATCCTAGTAACAATGACACAGTGTAAAAGCTGAACGGTATAGGGTAAAGTTAAGTAACAGCTGTATTTAACAAAAACCCACGCATTGACAAGAGACATCCATAAGGAGAACGCAACAACTGATGGTAGCAGAACACAGTGCATGCAACGCAGCAATAAGATGCATCATGCATAAGCTAGCAAATATAGAAATTTTGAAATTAAAGGAATATATGCGGATAAGCATTCTCACTACATCCTTTCCCTTTATGGTTAGCCAAACAACACAAAAGATGCAACGACGTAAATGGTAAACTTAACAAAAATAAACTTACTGCTTCTTGAAAAGTACACAATCTTTAAATTTCCTTGGCAAAATTAAATACGGACCAGATCGACTAACTTGAGATTTGTGAGTCTGCTCTTACATATTCACCTTCATGAGAAGGCAGAGTGGACACCTCACAGGGAAAGCCAGGATGGGTTCCACAGCGGTATTCGTACAAGCGCCTTGAGACCCTTGCGGGTGAGTAGTGCGCTATACAAGTATCAATTTTACATTTACATTGCAGTAACTAATGTAACCGAATCATCCTTTGCATCACCAAAACCTTGTCGTCTAGTAGTAGAAGAAAAAGGAATTCGTGTTTGTCTCACTAATGCTGGAAGCTCCATATGTTATGAGTGATCATCCTCAACTTTCCCCTTGGATTTCAGTTTGACAATTCTGTGTCCACTCCACCATGTGCTTTTATTGTGCTGGACGGATGACGTACCAATACGAACAATTCTGAATATGTTTGAAAACTTAGATTCCCCCTTCCTCGCTGAATGAGGTTTTGATCTTGCCTAAATACCCAACACATAGGTTGTGAACCACCAGCCTAACACTTTTGAATTTAAGCATATCACAAAGCTTAGCCTGTTTGAATTCAACATTAAATCTAGATTGACAGTATATGTTCTTCAGTGAAAGGAGATCCTAGCTCCAGTCAACCAATCAGTGTTTAGGTTGGTCCTAGGCTTCCTTCCATTTAGAAACTCAAAAAGTGAGAATCTTGTGTTATTATGCAGTAGCGGCTGGTGTTTGCTAAGAGTCACAGGGTGGGTAGGGAGGGGTTGAGGGGGAACATAGGAGCCGCAGAGGGAGGGGGAAATACAAAATAATAATATATATTTTTTTTAAACATACCTTCGGCTGGCTGTGTCCCACGTTGCGCTCCTCTGCTCCTTCCTCTTCTTCAGGCACATGCTCCCAGCCTGCCCTGTGGCCAATCCTGAAGCTGCTCTTTCATGAGAGCAGCTTCAGGATTGTCCTGAGTGGTCTCCATTAGCGCTCCTGGACAGACTGGGAGTCTTGTCCTGCTCTCCTTAACCCCAGCAATGCATCTGGGGGTTGGAGAGAGTTTCACTCCATGAGACGGCCAGCTAAACCATCATATGCCCTGAATGGAGTGCACACATCACTCCCCTCAGTGTTGTCACCCCCCAGGCCCTGCCCCAAGACTACAGAAAAGAAGAAATAAAACAAGTGTTTTTTAGATTTTTCCTTTCCTGGCGTTTTTGGGGATGGGGGGGGGGTGACACTACTCCGCCATGGTGGAGGAGCTGCAGCTAGTATTATGTTGATACTGTGATATGGCCATGAGTATGCATTTAAAGACAATTGCACTGCTTCAACCACTAACTTGTTGAACTTTTCAACCAAACAGTTCATGTTAGATGCATACAGAGTTGTGCATTTGTACCACAATCGTTGTGAGGGCAAGGCAGAAGCAACCCCGACTTTTTACGTTTGGAGTGAAAATAGCTCCAGAAAGCACAAAGCACCAATTGGGGACATCAGATCATGCCGGACTGGAGCAAAGTCACAAGTTCAGGCCAACTGCGTTAGAGGGCCAGCTACGGGGACCCAGTCAGAGTACTGGTTGCGGAGCATAGCATTGATCCGGGTCGAAGACGCACTGCACAGCCAAAGCAATGCATTGAGTCTGAGATACAGTGAGGCTGAGGTGTGAGGTCCTGTTGTGTCGTCATTGAGGATCCCATCGACGGGGCTTGCTATGAGAAGTTCGGTGTCAGCGATGAGGTGCTTAGCTGTGTTGGTTCTAAAGAGCAGCGAGGCTGTGATGCAGTGTCCAGCGTTGTCGTCGAAGTTGTCATCTATGAGAGATGCGAGGAACTGAGCTGTGGATGTGCTGCGTAGGAGAGCTGAGCATTTGTTCTAATGACTGCGTTGGGCAATGCAGAACTTTGTGATGGGTCTAAACTATGTAGCGATGCATTGATTTTGCTTGGGTCGGCTCTGCTCAGCTGCAGAGATGCAACGAGTCTGCTCTGGGATGCGTCGCCCAGCAGAGAATGTGCGTTGGTTTCTCTGGCAAGCACCTTAGGCTGACTTCCAAGGGTCCAGGACTGGGGTGGCACCACTTGCCAGGGCAGACTCAGAGATGGCGGAGTCCAGGTGCAGGTGCAATATGGTTGGAAACCTGTTCTGTTCCTGTGGCTTCAGATCAGGAGGCCAGCCAACTAGTCCTTGGAGTCACTATGTGTTCAAGATATGCAGGTCCAGCATTCTCACCAGGCAAGAGGGTAGCAGGCCACAGGTGAGCACAGCAGAGCAGGAGTCAAACAGAGTCCAGTTCAGCAGAGTGCCAGTCCTTCAGCAGCACAGCAGTCTTTTTTTCCTGGCAGAGTATCCACAGGTCCAAATGTGTACTGAATTGGTGATGTCTGAGGTCCTTTTTTTGTACACAGTTGTGCCTTTGAATTTGTATTTGTATTTGTTTTTGTATTGGTTATTTATAGAGCGCAACTATCGCTCCGGAAGGAGCATCTTGGCGCTAGTAAAACAAAGTGCATACAATTGCGGGTTTTGGGTTAGATGGCTGTCATAACGTACTCATCTGGAAGACTGAAGATCCAGGTTTTCAGATGTTTCCTGAACTGTTTTTCCTGAGTGAGCAGTCTAAGGTGTTTGGGCATCGCATTCCAGGCCTTGGAGGATAAGAAGGTTAAGGTCTTACCCCCCTTTGTTTTGAGATTGAATTTGGTCAGTTTAATGAGGTTTTCTCCTGCTGATCGTAATGTCCTAGTTGGAGTGTAATGGGGGAAACGTTTAGTAAGATACTTCGGGCTGACGCCATTGAAAGCTCGAAAGGCAACAATCAAGATTTTGAATAAGATCCTCTTGTGGAGGGGTAGCCAGTGTAAGGTTTTTAGGGCAGCTGACGCTGAGGATCTTCTTGGCAATTTAAGGACCAGTCTGGCTGCCGCGTGTTGTACACTTTGGAGTTTTTTTAGTGTAGTTTTCTTAACGCCAGCCATCAGGCCATTGCAATAATCCAAGCGTGCTAGGATTAGGGCTACAGTGACGGCTTTTCGTGAGTCAATAGGCAGGAAGTCAAAGAATTTCTTTAGGGATTTAATGATGCTAAAGCAACTTCCTGCGACATTCCTCACGTGTTGGTCAAATGAAAGCTCGGTGTCGAATAAAACCCCTAAGTTTCTTGCTGATGTCACAGTTTGTGGGGGAACAGGAGAGTCTTCATGCCACCATTTGCTGGGACAGAAATGTTGGGACTTTCCCATAGGAAGAATCTCTGTTTTACTGACATTGCATTTAAGATGGTTTTTGTCCATCCAGAGAAACACATCCTTCAAACATTTCTTAAGGTTAAGCTCAGCATTGGTAGAGTTCTTCTCCAGAGGAACAATGAGCTGAGTATCATCGGCATACGATGTTACCAGTATGCCGTATGATTCAATGAGGGAAATGAGAGGGACCATGTAAATATTGAACAGGAGTGGGCTCAGAATAGAGCCCTGGGGAACTCCTGACATGATCTTTTTTTCCTTAGATAGGAAAGGGCCTAGAGCGATAGTTTGTGATCTCTCCGTCAGAAAAGAGGTAATCCATGACAGTACTACCCCTGAGATTCCGATATCTCTAAGTCTCCCTATCAGTATTGTATGGGAGATGGTGTCGAATGCCGCTGTGAGGTCTAATAGGATTAGGACGGCGTTCTTTCCTTGGTCCTGCAGGATTTTTATGGAGTCGGAGAGTTCGATCAAGGCTGTTTCTGTGGAGTGGCTAGGTCTAAAACCCGATTGTTGAGGGTGCAAAATATTGTTGGTCTCCACGTACCTTTTTAGTTCTTTATGTACCATCTGTTCTGTAATCTTGCCCAGAACTGGGAGAAGTGATATTGGGCGTAAGTTGGCCAGCTCTGTGGGGGGTTTGTTGGGTTTCTTCATTAGTGGTTTTACGACTGCCTGTTTCCATTGGCGAGGGACTATGGCTGTATTAAGAGAGGTATTTACAATATTGTTTATCAAAGGGTTGACCGCTTCTATTGCCTGATGGAGAATTCGTGGGGGGCACGAATCAGAAGGGGCACCTGATTTGCAGGTGAGAATTACTTCCCTGGTGAGGTCGAGCGATACTGGTGTGAAGGTGTTAAGATTATCAGTTATATTTGCTCCTTGGTGAAAGGGAGTTGAGGGCTGGTCGACTTTAGGAATTGGGAAATCTTTTTGTATAAGATCGATCTTTTCCACAAAGAAGTCTGCAATTTGGTTGCAGAGCTCTAAGGAGGGTGGAATTTCTGGCTGTAGGAATTTTGGGTGCGTAAAGGTCTTTACGATGGAAAATAATGTTTTTTGTTTTTGTTTTGCTTCCCTTATAGCATTAGTGTAGTAATCCTTCTTAGCAATTTTAATAGAGGCTAGGTATATTTTCCTCTGTTGTACATAAAGGATTCTGTGGGCAGAATCATAGGTTTTGCGCCAGTTGCGTTCCCCTTTCTTGCATGCTAAGTGGAGCTCTGCTAGTTCTGGTGTAAACCAGGGGGCACTCTTCTTTCCTCTTTTTTCCATTTTGCGGGGATGTTTTGGTGGAACACGTTGTGTGATCTCTTGCTGCATCCAGTCATGGAAGTGTATTGAGTCTAGTTCTACATTGCCAGACAGGTTAGGAGTCTGATTCTGTATTATGGGTCGAAGTTTAAAACTGTCTTCGACCTTAGTCCAGTTTATACTATTTACTGCCTGTTGATTCAATTTTGATGAGTTAGGGGGGCGTGTTATTTTGATGTTAAAGGGTATCAGACTATGATCTGTCCAAATTTGTGGAATGGGAGTGTGGACATTCAAAAGGGGAAAGTTCGAACATATCCCATCCAGGATATGACCTGCTTGATGTGTCTGTTTGGTTATCTTTTGCTGTAGATTGAAGATCTCCAGAATTTGGTGGAAGGTAAGCACCTGGGTGTCTATATTGGATTCCAGATGTAAATTGAAATCTCCCAAGAGTGTGAAATGAGGGTAACGGAGAAGGAGCTGGCCTAGGGAGTCGCTCGGTGACTCTAAAAACTTAGTTGTGGATCCTGGTGGGCGGTAAATTAGTCCTCCTGAGAAGGAGGTGGTGTCGTTTAATTTGATGGAGAATCCAATCCCCTCAGAACCCTGCAGAGAGTCTAAGTTAAAAGTGTGACATTTTATATGGTTTCTCAACACCAAAGCAAGACCTCCTCCTCTTCCCTTCGGTCTGTCCTGCCTAACAATAGTATAGCCGTCAGGTAGGGCTATTGCTAAGTCTGGGTTACTGCTGTTCATGAGCCATGTCTCTGTTATGAGAAGGCAGTCTAGATTTTGCTCCAGAATGAGGTCATTAATGTCCTGGCTATGGGCACCCATGGAGCGTGCATTTATCAGTCCACCTTTAAAAGTTGGAATGTCTATGCGCATGATGGTAGGCGGGACTGTAATCTCAACAAGGGGCTCGAGGGAGGTCCACTTGCAACTTTTACAAGTGAAGGGTCCCACAATCATAGTCATATTCGTGGTGCAAGCACAAGAATTTGTGTTATTAAAAGCATGAAGGTCGCTTGCCTGATACAGAAGGGAGGGGAGAGAGGGTCCAGAGTGTCCTGCGCCTGTCGCGTCCTTGGCGCGGACGGGCGCAGACGGGCTTGCCTTTGGCGCGCCGCCGGCGCGCCCGCTGCGCCCGCCCGCTGCGCGGACGGGAGGTGTTGGTCTTCATATAGTGGTGGAGGAGGGTGGGAGGCGTCGCAAGACTAGAGCGCTGCCCTTTGTTCTCTCTAAGATGGCTTCCGTCCCTGAGTTCGGTGCATCAGCTGTAAATCGCTGTGCAAGGACCAGGGATCGAGTAGGTGCAGGAGCGCAGGTGAGTGCAGCGTTTTAAAGGGAAATCGAGTCTTCCCTTGAAACACACACGCAGTGTTTTTTTTAAAAGGAAATAGAAATCTTCCAGTAAAACTTCAGTGAAACACACACAATTAAAAAAACTGTTAGCTTCGTTTTTTTTTTTATCAAGCGCTAGCCTAACCCCCGGCTTTCCGCCTCAGGGGACAATTACAATGCACAATGAAATAATGTGCGCAGGTGTAGGGCTCCTTTTGTACCTGGGAGGGCGGGAGGCGTCGCAAGACTAGAGCGCTGCCCTTTGTTCTCTCTAAGATGGCTTCCGTCCCTGATTTCGGTGCATCAGCTGTAAATCGCTGTGCAAGGACCAGGGATCGAGTAGGTGCAGGAGCGCAGGTGAGTGCAGCGTTTTAAAGGGAAATCGAGTCTTCCCTTGAAACACACACACAGCGTTTTTTTAAAAGGAAATAGAAATCTTCCAGTAAAACTTCAGTGAAACACACACAATTAAAAAAACTGTTAGCTTCGTTTTTTTTTTATCAAGCGCTAGCCTAACCCCCGGCTTTCCGCCTCAGGGGACAATTACAATGCACAATGAAATGGGAGAGAAGCCTCCAGAGACATGCCCTGCCTTCCCTGCCCTGGCTCCAGACTAACTACAAAGGGTTTGCAGCCCTTTTGTGGGGATAGGGCAGAGCCTATTCAGGAGTATGTGAGACTGGGCACAGTTCCCAACCTGCGACGGATGGCCCATTCAGTCACACCTAAGCTCCCATTGTGTGAGGCTGTCATGCAGTAATACACAAAGCCGAACTGCCAACTACACCCAGTCATGTTACCAGAGACAGGCTAGAGGCACCAGATGGCTAAGAGAGGAAAAAGACAGCTTCCAAAAAGTGGCATCTTCAAAATTGTCATTTAAAATCCAACTCCAACATAAGGTAGGTTTTTAAATCAGGATTCCAGAGACACCAAACCTGAACCAGTTTTGATCTTCTCATTTGGAAATGACTAAAATGTAAAAAGGAAATCCCAATGTTATCCTATGGGACACATGGGCATTGTTTTAGTGAAAATTGATGAGTTTTACACTACCAGTATATGTAAATCATAAACTGGTATGTCCTGCTTTTTAAATACATTGCATCCAGCCCTCTGGGCTGTCCAGGACCTACACTAGGGGTGCCTTAAACCTACTGAAAAGGAAGGTTTAGGCGTGGCAGAAAGGTTTATTTTAAAAGGGTAAAATGGAGGTTTAAACCTCACCCACAGGCTCTGCAGGCCTGAGAGATGTTCAAAGGGCTACTCACATGGATGGCTGATCCGTGCTCCAGGCCCATTAGTAGCATTTAATTTACAGACCCTTGGGACTTATAGTAACACTTTTCAAGGGACTTATAAGTAAATTTAATATGCCAATTGGGTATTAGTCAGTATTACTATGTTTAGAGGAGAGCGCACATGCACGTTAGCACTGGTTAACAAGTTTGATCCTACAACTAGAAAAAAGAAGGTCAGGAAATGAAGGAGGAAGGCAAAAGGTTAGGACCACCCTAACGCTGATAGGTCAAACATATCCCATGTCTCTTGAAATTAGAGTTTTTGAGATGTGAATTGAACACCATTCTCAGACTTAATCACCTTAGTGATCAACTGTCTATAGAATCATTTTTCTGAAAAATTGCAAAACCTTCTCTGTTGTGAGATTTTGGATCCACTTATTCAATCTCGTTTGGAAATTTAGGTGAACAATGATATATATTTTACAGTGAGGCACAATTTCATTAGGACTCAACAAAATCCTAACCACCTCATTCCATGGGGCTTCTAGGGAGTCAAACTGACCCTTTGCTCCATTAAACAATTTTGAATATGTATCTGAAACTAAACAATTTGAACAACCATGCATATAAATTGTAAACGGATCATCCATATACACTCACCAATGCCCTTCTCTATTTATCCTTTTATTGCTGTTTTATCCTAGATAACAAACATGATCTAATCTCAAGATGGAATGACAAATTGATTTAGGAGGGTTGATACAATCACCTTTCAAAACAAGTGCAACCTCAACATTAATCTGATTCTTAACTTTCCAAAATGCTTGTAGCACAATCGCTAGGTTAGTTTATTTTGTCCACCCACCCCTAACTAGCTCCCCGACCTTTTCTAAACGGAGATAATTTTTTCTCGTTTGAATAAAACCCTCTTTAGTAATGATTTGTTCATGCTCACTTAAGGCATACATATTCCTTAACTGTGGCAACCACAGACTTGCCAAAGGAAAAAACATCAGATTCGTTCCCAGTAGCAAATAGCGATCTTGACAAGCAATCCGATCTTACATTAATTATACTAGAAATCTGTGAAACTTCAAACCTGTATTTGTAAAATTTTGATAGAATCCTGACCAGTGTTAAGAAATCTCTGCTTGTGCCAATACCATCAAACAATGATGGTATTGGTATGTACTCTGTCCAAATGCTGAATTTCCTTCTCCAATAGTAACTTTTGGAATGATTTGCGCTTGCTAGTGACTCTCTGTGTATGGTTAAATACCTGAATTCAGGCTGCGTAAGAGTTGTTGATCCAAAATACAAGCATATATAGCCTTTTCCTGACATGATTTCGGAAAAAACTCCCCACTCACAAACTACAACAACTGGCATCCACCCTCAAAATACATTTGGTATGATATCAGAAGGGAATAAGCGGCGATGCATTGATGATGGCTTCTTTTAGAAAAGTAATGTAGAACCTAAAGAAATAAAGACTCTTACTACTTACTAACACATAAATGAAGAAAGTAACTTGATTCATAAGTATTTACATAAAATGCAACAAATGCTAATAATGACGGGTTGTCTGCTCATCACTCACTAACTTAATTTGGCCCCCCCTTCCTCTGATGCTCTCTCACAGAACATGCATATTGGAAGTTCTCATCATCACCAGTGCTTCAGAGATGGACTCCTCATAACCGTTCTATAAACAGTGCGGCCATTTGCATCACCACCAGCAAGTGGGGGCACCAATTGTAGTCCTCAAGATTTTGAGAAAATGCAGCACTAAGGCTGTGATTGCAAGTTGCCCAGAATGCATGTATTCTAATTATTTGCGAAGAAGTTGGCATGTGTGCATGAGAAGCATAGCTGCGTAAGAGGAGGTTGAGTTCCCCCACATATTGTTGGATGGAAAGAGATGTGGTATTAAGGTGAGAAATGTGGAATACGAGGTTGAGAGAGGAGCATATTTAAGATAGACAAAGGGGGATGGAGGGCCCAATTCACAGAACTAACTTAAGACAAAATACCAAACTTACTACCATTTTGGTATTCACAGAAGTCGCTTACTCATTTTGGTATTCACAGAAGCCATTAACTCATTTTGGTATTCACAAAAGGCGCTTACTCATCAGTGAGTAAGTGCCTTCTGTGAATACCAGAATGAGTAAGTTACTCAAAATGAGTAAGTTACTCATTTTGGTATTCACTGAAGGGACTTACTCATCAATGAGTAAGTGCCTTCTGTGAATACCAAAATGAGTAAGTGCCTTCTGTGAATACCAAAATGAGTAAGCTCCTTCTGTAAATACCAAAATGAGTAAGTGCCTTCTGTGAATACCAAAATGAGTAGGTGCCTTCTGTGAATACCAAAATGAGTAAGCTCCTTCTGTAAATACCAAAATGAGTAAGTGCCTTCTGTGAATACCAAAATGGTAGTAAGTTTAGGATTTTCTCTTAAGTTAGTTTTGTGAATCGGGCCAGTTGTGTGGTGAAGTGGAGTGGAAAAATGGGATGTGCAGGAGGATGCTTTTAAGAAGGAGAAGAAGGGCACTGTTCTTTCTTCCTTGCCCCTTTTACACCACCAGTATGGAAGGTCTTTATAGAAACACCACAAGGTCCTGGCCTGTGAGGTCAATAGCGCATAAATAAATGTGCCTGTGAAAAGCACCAGCAAGATTTACCAGCATTAAGAGTGCCGCAGCTTTCTATGATACAATATCCTCACCCAAAAATATTGCTATATAAAAAAATCCAGAAAATATATTGTGCTCCTAAATATCGAGGTTACATACTTTTATGAAACAATTCTGTTTATTAATATAGAATTTTATCATCAATAACACAGCTTTTGTCTACAACCAATGACCAGCAGCGTACGTTGTGAGAAGTAAAAATTCACAGCTTTGTGCCCACAACCCGGAGGCCGGCAGCGATCGATAACCTGTAGAAGCTGATGGCAAAGCTAACATAAAATAAAGTTACAAAAACTCCCCCCTCTCCTCCGCTCCAGTCGCATGTGTCCCTTAGCCCCTTAAGTGCTCCCAGATAGGCTTTGCCCTGCTACTTGGGGCTCAGTCGCATCTGCATTTGGTGGGGGGGAGCAAGTATAGAATCTGAAAGTACTTAGGACATGTAATTTCTCTGAATTCTAGTGAGAGAAGGCAGATACAAGGGGTCCATGGTTCCGCGTATGTGGCTGCTTTATTTTCCACTGCCAATGATAGTCGCTCAATTGCCAGAGTCGACCACAGCCTGCGCAGCCATGACGTTTGATCCAGGACAACCACCGAGTCTCAGAGTGCTAGTATAACTTGGCACACAGCAATTAACTCCAGGGTCATCTGTCATCCCTGCAAGGAGCAAGAAGGAAAGTCATGGGAGTCGGCAAATCGAGTATAGTATACACTCGAAGCGCGGGAGAGTAGTGTCAAACGCTGCATAGATGTCATTTAATACCTGTTCCCAGAATCTGGCCAGTTTAGGGCAGTGTCATAGAAGATGCAACAGGGAGCCCGTCTGTCCACATCCCCTTTAGCACAACTCTGAGTGCCCCTTGTCCCGCTTGTGTATCTGTGCTGGAGTGTAGTACCAATAAGATGCACTTTTGTGGGCAACTTCTGTACCAGCCATATTATGTGTGGTGTGATGTGCTCTATAGAATATATCTGCCCATTCATTGGAAGAGAGTGTATGCTCTATTTCTACTTCCCACCGTGCCTAACCTCTGGTCTTACCTGGGGTGTCCTCTCCCGAAAGCCTAGCCTAGAGCTCTGAGATACAGACCAGCCATTTCTCGAAGACAGTAAGTGGGCGTGAGGACACTGTCCTATTGCTCAGGGAGGTCACCCAGTGTCGCAGCTGAAGATAGTGTAACACATCAGCAGCAAGCAGACAGTATTCCCAGCGGAGCTGTTCAAAAGGGATAATCACTAAAGGGTCAAAGAAGGAGTCCATCCATTTTGTTCCTAACTCGCGTAATCAACTTAAAACCTCGGACCCTCAGCGTGGCAGGAAATCAGGATTATCGGCAATTGGCGACATCGGGGAGGGGGACATAGTTAGCTGCTTGCTGAGGACCACCCTATCCCATACCCTCTAGATTTATGAGGGAGTCATACCTTCCGCCAGATGTTGACACCCGCTACCGTCTGATCCAAGAAGGACCAGTACTTTTCAGAAAGGGGCCTATTCCATTCCACCACATATCTGAGTTGCGTGATTTGATAATATCTGCTGCCCAGGAGGAGTCCGGCCCTTCTTTGTTGTTTGGACTTGTCAGCTGGTTATCTGGGAGACACAGCTTCTTCCCTCCCTATGCAAATTTGTTGAAAGCTAGTTGTATCGATCGCAGCATTGTGGGGGGGGGGGAGGGGGAGACCAACAAGATTGTTTGAAAAATATAATGAATATGTGGCAGCATTGTCATTTTGACTTCTGCGATACGTCAAAAACCAATCCAGCCGCGATCCCCCCCATGCCGCCAGCAATTTATTTGTCTGCTCTACAAGGGCCCTGTAATTGATCACCCGTGTCCTCGCAACTGTGGGTGCAAGTTGTATGCCAAGGTTCAGGATGGTGCCTGCCGCCCAGATCATAGATAATTGGGCCCAGAGTGCTGCTTCATAGGAAGGGGTGACCATCAGGTTCAGTATCTGGGACTTTGTCAGATTAACTTTAACCCCCGAGACGTTGCCAAAGCTCTGCAATTCCTCCAGTAGTTACCACAGGGAGTTCATCAGATCCGCTAATGAAAGGATCAACTTGTCTTCTGTGTACATGCTGATGGTATGTATCTCTACACGGAACTGGATATCATTACTCTGAGGGTGATCTCTAATGCGTTGCACCAAGGGTCCCGTGTAGAGCGCCTATAGAAGCGGGGAGAGGAGCATCCCTCACGGGTGCCACGCATGTTCAGTAACGGAGCTGAGGACACTCCATTGACACAGACAAATGCCCTAGAGGCATTGTAGATACAACTTATCCACTTCAGAAATGTCTCCCTAATCCTGAAATGGTGAACCGTTCGAAACCAGTATGGCCATTGGAAGTGATAGAACGCTTTCTCCACCTCAATTAATAAGGAGTACTTCCCTTTGTGATCTCTTGGTAATGTCCAAGAGGTGCAGCAGGCTTATAGTATTGTGCTCTCCCTATCTCATAGGAATGAAGCCCGACTGGTCTGGGTCCAACAGTCCTGCTAATACCGGGTTCAGACGGGAGGTCAGAATGCTAACAAAGATCTTGGCATTGATGTTAAGGCAGGAGATGGGTATGTAAGATTGACACTACTTTGGGTCTTTCCCAAGTATGACAGATATGGATGCTACCAGCATTGAGCGTGTCAGCGACCAGGATTCGCTGAAAGAATGAAAAAGCTGTGTGAGGATGGGTGCCAATTCTTGACAAAGGGATTTGTAGAATTGGGCTGAGAAGCCGTCCTGTCCCAGTGCCTCCACAAATTTCAGCTGTATCTATATTGGTTGGTCCTTTTGAGACGCTACCGCTGTTGGCAGGGCCGCCACAGGGGCTTCCCATAAAGTGGATTGGGACTCCCTGTGGGCTATCAGAGTTGGTGTACGGTCTGATAGAAATCCTTAAAGGTGGATGCAATCTCCTCCTCTAAGTACACCTATGTACCCAAGGCTCACCTCATCGAGTCAACGGATCCCAACATTCTTTTGGCTCGTAGTCTATGTGCTGGCATACGATTGTAGCAATCACTGCTGAGGAAGAATTTGTGTTTGAGCCGGAGAAGGCCATATTTTGCCTTGTCAAGGTTCAGGTGTTTCAAGAGTAGCCTCTTACACTCCAAGTCCTCACATACCCTATGGGCCCCTGTATGCTTATGTATGGTTTCTAGCTCTGTAACTGCATGCTCCAGCTCCACAAATACTTGATCCCTTTCTCCCTGAGGTATGTCATGACAGGGGAGAATTCTCTACGTTTCTGAAGGGTGATTTCTGACAAATCCTGAAACAAGGTCGGGAGTGGTCCTGAAATTGGATCGGATGGGACTCTCGAGCTTGGCGGAGAATTGTTTCTTTGAGGAGGTGATTTGCTGCTGCATGGCGGCCCAACCCTAGGTACCCGGTACAGTTGGATTTCTGGTTTGTCAGTGTACCCCAAGATGTGATGAAGCAGGGCCCCCAAGTAGCCTTGCAGATCGATTCCGTCAACCTCCACGAACTGCACACTGTTAAGGCGTGATCTCTAAGTCTTCAGTCTGTGCTTGCAACTCCACTTGCTGCTCTTTCAACCGGAGGATCTCATGCTGTGTCTTTTCCAGCTCTTCATCTCTTCCATTTTTCTGCTCTTCCAGGGCTGCCACTCAGTCTCCCACTTCTTCCAAATCCTGGCACACCTTTTTTAAGTCCGCTCAGAGCTGCATCTGCTTAGTTTGTAGATCTTCTTGGCGGGACCTATAGAGCGATGACATAAAGGCTTTTGTGGCGGGCCCACCAAACTCCTCCATCCCTCTTGGTTGTCTGTGTCATGAGAGGGGGGTTTAACAGGTAAGTACCAAAATATCGAACCCAAAATATCGTTTAAAAATATATACTTTGTAAAAATATTGAATTTCTTAAAAATAATGTAAAATTAAAAAAATATAAAAAATAAATAGCTAAAATATACTTAAAATACTTAAATTACCTTAAAATTATTAAATAATTAATTTAACTTATTAAACAAACATACAATCATATATGTTAAAACATATATATATATATATATATATATATATATATATATATATATATATATATATATATTAACATAATATTAATAAACAATACACAATATTATTACCGTAGGATAGTGGGAGTGTACAAATTACTATTCCCACTCCTGGAAGTGCAACAGTAGGGAAAGCGTTGGATAGCGTAGGGGTGAAAATTACTATTCCCACTCCAAAGAGTGCAACAGTAGGGAAAGCGTTGGATAGCGTAGGGGTGAAAATTACGATTCCCACTCCAGAGAGTGCAAAAGTAGGGAAAGCGTTGAATAGCGTAGGGGTAAAAATTACTATTCCCACTCCAGAGAGTGCAACAGTAGGGAAAGCGTTGGATAGCGTAGGGGTAAAATTTACTATTCCCACTCCAGAGAGTGCAACTGTAGGGAAAACGTTGGATAGCGTAGGGGTAAAAATGACTATTCCCACTCCAGAGAGTGCAACAGTAGGGAAAGCGTTGGATAGCGTAGGGGTAAAAATTACTATTCCCACTGCAGAGAGTGCAACAGTAGGGAAGGCGTTGGATAGCGTAGAGGTAAAAAATACTATTTCCACTCTAGAGAGTGCAACAGTAGGGAAAGCGTTGGATAGCGTAGGGGTAAAAATTACTATTCCCACTCCAGAGAGTGCAACAGTAGGGAAAGCGTTGGATAGCATAGGGGTAAAAATTACTATTCCCACTCCAGTGAGTGCAACAGTAGGGAAAGAGTTGGATAGCATAGGGGTAAATTTTACTATCCCCACTCTAGTGAAAATAAATTAATATAATTCACATAATTATCAATTAATCAATATAAAAAAATTAATTACCAATTAAAAATTAATTAATTACCAATTAAAAATTAATTAACAATGTATTCAAAATAAATACCAATAAATACATTTACATATTTAATTAATTATAATTAAATTACTTCCCACCCTATTCCCCTATAAACCCACAACCCGCTACAGAAAATAAATTAATATTATTCACATAATTATCAATTAATCAATTAATAATAATTATCAAGTAAGAATTAATTAATTACCAATTAAAAATTAATTAATAATTTATTCAAAATAAATACCAATAAATACATTTACATATTTAATTAATTATAATTAAATTACTTCCCACCCTATTCCCCTATAAACCCACAACCCGCTACAGAAAATAAAGTTATATTATTCACATAATTATCAATTAATAAAAAATAATTATCAATTAAGAATTATTTAATTACCATTTAAAAATAATTAACAATGTATTCAAAATAAATACCAATAAATTAAGTAACATATTTAATTAATTATAATTAAATTACTTCCCACCCTATTCCCCTATAAACCCACAACCCGCTACAGAATTAAATTACGCAAAAAATTAAATAACATAAAATTAATTACTTCAAATAAATTACAAAAAAATATACACTTTTCACACATATACTAACATACAAAACACTTAAAAAATTCGATATTATTAAAAATTCGATATTTTTAATAACCGATGTTATGTACTTCGATATTTTGACTTTCTATATTTTTAAAATCGATATTACATTACTTACATTAAAAACAATATTTTTGATGTCTATATTCTGTCCATTCGATATTTTGTCCATTCTATATTTTGGAGTCGATATTTGTGTTAGTCTATATTTTAGAATCGATATTTTGACCATATACCGTTATTTTCACCAGTTCCAGAGCCTCAGTCCAGGCCCCAAACCAGGCCCATGGTCCAGGTTGCGTTATCCCTTGCTCAGTGTGTCAACGCAGTAGCTCTTCACATAACATTGTGCGCTGCAGTCTTTACACACAATGAGGACTTGCAGAGCCACACGCCCCTGTATTCAGGCTTGTCAACAGCTTTGCTCTAACGTGTAAGTGCCCCATATGTTGTAGTAGGTCTTCTTTTGCCCCGGATTTCAGGTAGGGACAGGGCCCATATCCTCCACCCACTGCTATGTGGTTTGGTACTGACTGTTCGGCCCAACGCCCAATGGCAATAGTCCAGTCCAGCTTGGGCCTGCTAGCGCGGGAATCCCACCTGCCTTCTTCTCCTTACGTGGGACCTCTGGGGAGCTTTTTGTAGCGGGAAGGAAGGTGGCCTCTGCCTCCCTACCCCTCACCTCCCTTACACACATGCAGCAGGTCTATCTCCTACCTTAATCGGAGGGGTGTCAGGGCCACAGGCATGTCACCAGTCTGCCAGTCTCTATTTACTTCCAGGGGTTCACTGCAACTCTGCTGCTCACAGTTTTGTTTGTGCCTCAGGCTTGGGTCCACTCTGTGGACCACCTTGGGCATCTTTTTGAGGGGCCGCAGCATAGAGTTGCAGATCTCAGAGGGAAGCCGCACTCCTTTACGTGGATCCCCTTCTTTGGCTGCAGCGCCTGTTCTCGGGCCGCAGTCCTCACCTCTTCTGTCCACCTGTGTAAAAGTTGCGGCCCATCTTGATCGCCTTCTCGCTGGGCCACAGCGCTGAGTGGGGGGTCTCTCCTTAGCAGTGGTTGAAGTGGGGAATAAAAAGTAGGGGAACTGTGGGTGGAGAATCAGGGGGCGGGAATAACCGAAGATTGGATCAGTGGGCGGAGTCAGGGGTGTGGCTAGAAATCGCAAAACATACCAATTTTTAGTACATTTAGCCTTTTTTACTGACCAGTTACAGCTTATAACGTTATTTAATTCAAACAATGGATAAACATGTTTATTTGAGGTTTAATTCAGGAAAAAGCAAATACTCATAGGGAATAGAGGTTTATGTAAAGCGTGCGAAATATAAGCAGGAACAATGACATGGGCGCAAATTCAGGATGGTGAGTGTAAAAATTCAGGACAAGGGGTCAAAATTCAGCACACAAATTCGGGACAACAGGTATGCTTTGCAGACACATCAGTGAATGTCATGCAATAGTATGTAAATAAATAGGCAAGGAACATAAGTACAAGTCACTTCTACCCCGTCACCGCTCCTTCCCTGTCATTTCCCCTGCCCGGTCTCCGCTCCTGCCCGGTCACCGCTCCTGTCCAGTCAGCACTCCTGCCCCATCACCACTCCTGCCCCATCACTTCTCCTGTCCCATCACTTCTCCTGCCCCTATCCGTTCACTGCCCCTATCCGTTCACTGCCCCTATCCATTCACTGCCCCTATCCATTCACTGCCCCTATACATTCACTGCCCCTATCCATTCACTGCTGCCCCTATCTATTCACTGCCTCTATCCGTTCACTGCCCCTATCCGTTCACTGCCTCTATCCGTTCACTGCCCCTATCCGTTCACTGCCCCTATCCGTTCACTGCCCCTATCCGTTCACTGCCCCTATCCATCCACTGCCCTATCCATTCACTGCCCCTATCCATTCACTGCCCCTATCCATTCACTGCCCTATCCATTCACTGTCCCTATCCATTCACTGCTGCCCCTATCCGTTCACTGCCCCTATCCGTTCACTGACCTGTTCGAGGCAAGGAACATAAGTACAAGTCACTTCTATCCCGTCACCGCTCCTTCCCTGTCATTTCCCCTGCCCGGTCTCCGCTCCTGCCCAGTCACCGCTCCTGTCCAGTCAGCACTCCTGCCCCATCACCACTCCTGCCCCATCACTTCTCCTGTCCCATCACTTCTCCTGCCTCTATCCGCACACTGCCCCTATCCGTTCACTGCCCCTATCCATTCCCTGCCCCTATCCATTCACTGCCCCTATCCATTCACTGCCCCTATCCATTCACTGCCCCTATCCATTCACTGCCCCTATCCATTCACTGCTGCCCCTATCCGTTCACTGCCCCTATCCGTTCACTGCCCCTATCCGTTCACTGCCCCTATCCATCCACTGCCCTATCCATTCACTGCCCTATCCATTCACTGCCCCTATCCATTCACTGCCCCTATCCATTCACTGCCCTATCCATTCACTGCCACTATCCATTCACTGCTGCCCTATCCGTTCACTGCCCCTATCCGTTCACTGACCCTATCTGTTCACTGCCCCTATCCATTCACTGCCCTATCCATTCACTGCCCCTATCCATTCACTGCCCCTATCCATTCACTGCCCTATCCATTCACTGCCACTATCCATTCACTGCTGCCCTATCCGTTCACTGCCCCTATCCGTTCACTGCCCCTATCTGTTCACTGCCCCTATCCGTTCACTGACCCTATCCGTTCACTGCCCCTATCTGTTCACTGCCCCTATCCGTTCACTGCCCCTATCCGTTCACTGCCCCTATCCGTTCACTGCCCTATCCGTTCACTGCCCCTATCCATTCACTGACCCTATCCGTTCACTGCCCCTATCCATTCACTGCCACTATCCATTCACTGCTGCCCTATCCGTTCACTGCCCCTATCCGTTCACTGACCCTATCCGTTCACTGCCCCTATCTGTTCACTGCCCCTATCCGTTCACTGACCCTATCCGTTCACTGCCCCTATCTGTTCACTGCCCCTATCCGTTCACTGCCCCTATCCGTTCACTGCCCCTATCCGTTCACTGCCCTATCTGTTCACTGCCCCTATCCGTTCACTGACCCTATCCGTTCACTGCCCCTATCTGTTCACTGCCCCTATCCGTTCACTGCCCCTATCCGTTCACTGCCCCTATCCGTTCACTGCCCTATCCGTTCACTGCCCCTATCCATTCACTGCCCCTATCCGTTCACTGCCCCTATCCATTCACTGCCCCTATCTGTTCACTGCCCCTATCCATTCATTGCCCCTATCCGTTCACTGCCCCTATCCGTTCACTGCCCCTATCCGTTCACTGCCCCTATCCGTTCACTGCCCCTATCCGTTCACTGCCCCTATCCGTTCACTGCCCCTATCCGTTCACTGCCCCTATCTGTTCACTGCCCCTATCCGTTCACTGCCCCTATCCGTTCACTGCCCCTATCCGTTCACTGCCCTATCCATTCACTGCCCCTATCCATTCACTGCTCCTGTCTGTTCACTGCTCCTGCACATGCCTAATCACCGCTCCTGCCCCGTCACTTTTCCTGCCCCATCACTTTTCCTGCCCCGTCACCTCTCCTGCTCCGTCACCTCTCCTGCCCCGTCACCTCTCCATCCCTGTTGCCTCTCCTGAAGGGTCACCTCTCCCGCCCCATCACCTCTACTAACGGGACAGCAAGTAAGCAACCTTCATGTATGTAAGTAACTTGGTCAGCGCGCAAATGATTCCCTTAGCACGGGTCTTTACAGGCAGGGGTTTCCACGAAAATTCATGCCTTTAGAGCACATTCACTCAAGAGAACATTCACGCAAAATCACAATCGCTTCAAACCACCACAACTTGCTGTAGAAAACTGGGAACCTCCGAGATACTCGGTCAAAACGAACTCTTGGTCGCCTTTTCTGGTTCAGAGCAATACATGTCCAGTTCATTGCAGACTAGAACATTCCCCAACACCCCAAACAATTTTGTCCTGCAAAATACGGGTATATCCACAAATGCCGCGTTCAGAGCTGTCTGTTAAAAATGACAGGCCCTGAATAAGCAAAAGTACACAAAGCATCCAAGTCGATAAGCAAGTATCACGACAAAACACCAAGAGACTAACATCACATTACAGAACAGGCCTGGAATGTTAAATTAGCCGCTGTGCAGGAAAACCCCGAATTATTGTCTGGAAAGATTTATAGAGTATGCTGAAGCCACGGTGTGGCTGTGGATCTACAGTTTCTGGCCCTGGTTGCTTCATGACAATCGCAGGAATGGACATCTTCAAGGAGCCGGACAAAGGAGTATCAAGTTTAAACTAGATCATTTGGCACGGACATTAAGGCCTAAATACACAAGTCACAATTTTTCATGCGTTTGTTTTCCTCACAAACTTCTTACAAAGACATCTTACCACCTTAACCAAAAAATAATCAGGCAGGTTTCACAGAGTTGGTGGCAAGTTCCCGACAGTCCTCTGTCTAGGGAAAGCTCCTCTGTAATCACCAACTCAGCATGATATGCTAAAGGCAGAGGGCGGCGCATTGTCATTCGAAAGGGTTAATCAGCCTCAATCGGCCTCAATCGGAATGACAATGGGCCGCCCTCGGTCTGTGTGAGCTCAGGGAGGGGCTGCTGCAGCCTCTCGAGTTCAACAGAGAAGTGCGAGCAGCCCCTGGAAGATGAAAGAATAATCGTTTTGTAAGTTGGACTATTCTTGCTGTCCCGGGACGATTTTTTGAATGACAGAAGTAGGGGAACGGACTAAAAGACTTTTTAAAAGTCCCGCCCACTTCTACCACTGCTCCTTAGAGTGCCTCAGACTCAGTCCAGGTGCAGCATTCTCACGTACGGGAGGGGAAAGCCGCTCTCTCTCTTGTGGCTCCCCTTCCCCGCCACTGCACCCTGCCTCGGGTCGTAGGCTCCACCTCTACTGTCTGCACCAATGCCTTCAGCGGGTGGGCCATCTTCTTACCCGAAAGTTGGGCCGGGGTTCGCAGTTATTCAGGCATCCGGAGCTCACAAAGCTGCTCTCATGGCTCCCGGGCTACACCAGACTACGGCTGCAAAAAGAGAGATTGAAATCTACTGGGGTGATGCTGTATGCCCCACCATTAAAGCTTGGCTGCAAAGCATGATGTATTGAGACCTAATGAGCGAGCTCTACTGTACTCTACAACCCCCCTCTTACTGACTAACAGACATTTGGAAGCCACCTGCTCTTATTTGCTTTCCCTAGACACGGACTCCCCTGAGTCAACACACCAAACATCTATCACTGCACTATCCTCCTGTCACTCCAGCAAGGACACCAATAGATGAATTGAAATAGAGGGGCAGATTTACAATTACTGACGCATCCCTGCATATCGGCAGGGATCCGCCAGTAGTTGTGCGTCGCAGCTCCGCCACCCTTGATGCGCCGCATTTACAATGCGGCGCACCATGGGGTAAAAGCGGCGCATTGCTGGATTTGCGTCGCAAGCGCGCCGCAGCTCCAGCAATGATCAGGGGGGCCCTATGTGCACAATGCTGCGTCAACCCTTACGCCTGCTTCAAGCAGGCGCAGGGTTTTGACGCAGCATGGGCCCAAAAGTGACAGAGTGAAATCTTGTAGATTTCACTCAGCCACTTTTGGGAGGTGTTCCTGCGCCGGAACGCCTCCCCCTGCGATGGCATGCCTCTATTGGTGCAGGGCTTTACAACATGACGCATCTCGGAGATGCGTCACGTTGTAAATACCCCGCACCATGGCGCATCTTTTGCGTCGCCGCTGCATCACAAAAGTGACGCAACGGCGGCGTAAAAGCGGCGCAAGGGGCTTGTAAATCTGCCCCATAGTCTCTTAAACCTCTTCCTTCTCCCAACGCTTATACTTCTGTTCCTCTGTATAATATCAATCATCAATTACTTTGATATGTACCAATGCTTCATAATGCAACTGTGTCAAGCTGTAATCATATGCAAATTCCATGTCTTTGATCATGTGTTTTCTTTTTCTTTGCTTCTTTACCTGTATTGTTATCATTAAAAATTGTTAAATAATGCTTCTTTTTTTTAAGGAGCTAGAAAGGAAAAACAACGGCTGAAGCTCTATCTAAACGAATAGAAACACAGCAAATGATAAGCACAGCTTTTGGAAAACACAGCCCAATTTAGAAAAACACACTATCAGAAATGAAATAACAAGCACATTTCTAACAATAGAATAGAACTTGTATCTCAGCAGGAAGGAAAGAGGTGGTTACTAGAGGTGGTTACTTCCTCAAGACATATATATAGGTTAAGCTCAAGCATGATTAGTGGTTTCACTTACTGTCAACCTATAGTTTGTGACCCAAGGTTTGCTGGGAAGTGAGTTGTGGTTGTTATAATAAAAGTAGCAAGATAAGAAAGCATAATATGAGCCATTGAAGATTCTTGGTTTGTCGAGAGTCATTAGTAACCCTTGCTTGGTCAGATTTGCACGCTGCACAGAGACATAGGGGTCCATTAGGATGACGGGCGGACTTTGCCCGCCCGTCATCCTATCGTAAATCGGGACCGCCCGCCATAAGGGCGGGGGTCCCGGGGGTGCCATTAGGATGTGCCCGCCATAGTGGCGGGCACATCCTGTATTATTTTAAGCGTTGTGGCGGGCGGTGCTCTCTGCACCGCCCGCCACAATGCTGAAAATGCACTTTCACATTGTCATCTTGCAAAGCGGCAGGCTCTGCCTGCCGCTTTGCAAATGACAATGAAGGGGGGTACCACAGGTACCCCCCATGTGCACCCCCCCACCTGTACTTCACTAGACCGCACGCCGCCGCGGAAAGGCATCTAACAATGCCCATTGTAATATGGATGGCGGTGTCTAATAGACACCGCCACCATATTAAACATCTTCCGCCCCGGCCGCAAGGTGACCGGGGCGGAAAAGTGGCGGGCGGTGTTTTGGTCCACTGCGGTCCCCCCCCGCCATTGTAATATGGCGGGGGGGAATTCAGGGAAGCATGTCGGGCGGATTGCCCCCGCCAGGCTGGCGGTAGCCACCACCAGCCTGGCGGGGGCAATCCACCCGATATCCTAATAGACCCCATAGAGTGACTGAGTTGTGACTCGGAAAATATGGTATCCCTAGGTCTAATTGGTGTTATTGTCATTCTTATTTTAACATTTGTGTAGAGCAATCTACTACTAGTATAGAATCGTGGTGCATTTAAAAAATCCAGGGGTGACTTTTCCAAAATGTTACTGACATTTCCATCACAGACTGATTTGATCTGTTAAGTAGACAAACAGATCCCCTCACCAACATTGTCCTTTGGTTTCCATTTCCCGTATGCTGTCATTCCGTATGTTATGTGCAGCCTGCTTACTGTTGTTGTATTACCATAGGGAAAAGTTACCTTCAGAGAAGTTTTCTTTTCTCGCTTGATAGGAAAATGGCAAAGGAGCTGTCATTAATAAAGTTAAACTCTACTGAAACCTAAACATATCAATGGTCTTTTAAGTTTCAATTAGCATCTCAACACTGAACCATAAATGGCGTCCCAAATTCAGGGGTTCTCGACTTCGGAACAGGCACATGAAATGCAAAATATTCATAACTACTGGACAGAAAAACCATAATCACGAAAAAGCCTTTGGCAAATAGTTGCAACTTAAACTATAAAAACAGAAAAGCAGCGAACAAAAAAACACATTTTAAATACAGTTAAGGGAGTTTATCTACATTTTGTATCAGCGTACTAATAATTTTGCAAATGTATTTTTAGCTTTACCTTCAGATTCAAAACATTTAAATATACAGGAAAAAGATCTCCAAACATTTGAAGAATACCATTCACCAAGCATATGCGTAGGCAGAAACCGGAAAAGGGCAACCCCACTATCAATAAAACAATCACAATTCCAACAGACTAGAGCACACTACAAGCACAGCATGTACTCCAAACACTGGCAGCAAACACTTCCTGGGCTGAGGGCTGAAGATCACGGTTCGAACCAACTCGTCAACCAGAGCGAGATGTCATAGTGGACAGGGTGTGAGGCAGTGTGGAACCAACCACAGCTGAAGACACAACAACCCGTCACGTAATAATAATTGAAATGTTAGACAGTTTTAATATTCAGTGTTTCTCCCAGCAACAGCCAGAAAGGTGACTGGATTTCCATATCTGTTATTATCAAGTTCTAAGTAGAGGGACGATAAACCCTTTAGCAAAGATTAATTTTGCATGCATTAGCAAAACAGGTTTTTTGCTATCTAATTGACAGATTTGTACATTCAAAGCAATGCTTCTGTAATGTAAGAAACATTTTGATACTACAAAATAACTCGGAAAACCCAGTGAATTCAAATATATATCAGCAGCAGACACTAATATGATTTATGATTGTATTACAAACAGGCTATCACAAGACTATCTGACAACTCCTTTAGTTGTTATAGTATTCAATTCCATGCTTGTATTTAACTCTTTACATACAAACAAGGCACAATATCAAACCAACAATAAAGGAGCAGAGATCAAAGTCATTTATACTGAATGGCCCCATATAACATTAATACAGTATGGGCCAGATTTACTAATGGCTTGTGCTGTCATTGCGCCACGCATGGGGACACAAGGCAGAACCAGCCTCAACTGGGATTAAATAACCACAAATGGTTTGCACATGGCTTGCCTTGTGTGGCTCTGTATGGTTTAGTAAATCCAAGGTAACTGAAGGCAGCCCATTTCGCTTCCTTGAATTACCTTGTGGCAGGTAGGCCTGCCATGGGTGGAGTGTGGGTGTCACCACGTATCCACCCATGGTTTTTGACAAAATCCCAGATTTACTAATATCAGGATTGATTGCTCCAAAATGCTGCACCCCCATAACCAAGGTGTAACGAGGAGAAACATATTCATTTCTCATCGAAGCTGCATTCTGCAGCACACATAAAAAGAGGAAAATGCCTCCAAGGATTGTTTTTACGAAGGAAGGTGCCCCTTCCCTCACAAAAACAAGCCTGCTCATAACGCAGCCACCCTTGAAGTATGGTGCAAGGGTGCCTGCACTGGGGCTAGGCAGCACACAGTGCGCCAGCGCTAGGAGGCATCAGAAATTCGCCATATCTTATTAATATGGTGCATTTCTGCCTTCTCTATTTCATGCAGTGACTGAGGGGGGAATTACAAGGAATGATACAGGATCATGTTCATGCGCGCTGGGTAAGTATGACTTGATGGAATGGTGGAGCCGCCTATCGCCGTGTGCCACATACGGGTTGAATATGTGACTGCTAACCGTGAGCCTCCTTCGCCTGTTTCACTCCGCGTCTGCTAGGGCTCTTGTGGGTTAGAATATCTGCTTTCTACGAAAGGGCAAGTCGGCATATAATTGACAGAGCCGAGCCGGACATCCTGGTTGGGTGTATGATTTCCACATTGAGAAACATACCAGCCATTTCTACAGTTTTCTTAAGAGGCCTAAGTTTGTCCCCGTGCAGTTGCTACTGAGTCATAGATTTAAGCTCAGGCCGGTGTTTGCCAAGTGTGTCGTTACGGTGAAGAGGCCCGAACCAATTGCTGCTCCTTAAGAGTCATCTTGTAAAATAGGTAGTGCCTCTGTGAGGCATTTCTCTCACTGCTTCAAAATGTGCTTCCTTTCAATTATTGATAGCAACAGTGTGCCGCCCCCTGGTGCCGGTCCAATTAATTTCAGCACCAGCGCATTAAGTCAGCAGAGCCGCTGGCCTGGTCAGTGCCAGTGGTGTGTAGTTCTGTGACAGCCTGTGGCTGTAGGGCTGTATTGGTTACATCATTTCTTTAACAACAAAATCAGGTTAGCTAAGTTAGTGCCCTTCCAATTATGGGTGCTTGCTCAGTGACACTACTAGACCCAAACTTCTGGGGCTGTTGGGGGGACTAACACTCCACCCCAGAGGTAAGATTTACTGTGCACATTCCAAAGTAAGTAAAAATTGGGAAAGTGTTGGACTTCAAAGAGGTTAGATTTACTGTTTCCACTGTAGCATGAGCAAAAGTGGGGAACGTTTTGGAGTTTTAAGGATTTAGATTTACTATTAAGTTAGCTAAGTTAGTGCCCTTCCAATTTTGGGGGCTTGCTCAGGGGCGCAACTAGGCCCAAACTTCTGGGGCTGTTGGGGGGGACTAACATTCCATCTCAGAGGTTAGATTTACTCTTACCATTCCAAAATAGCATGAGCAAAAGTGGGGAACGTTTTGGAGTTTCTAATGGATTTAGATTTACTATTAGCAATTCGTAATTTTTTAATGAAAATATATAAATCTCAAACAAAATAAAAAATTAAACATATTTAAAACAAACCACATATTCATTCATTTAATGATTTAACATTTTATAATATACTTTTTATTAACAAAAATAAATGAAAAATATACAAATGATAAATATTTCAAATATATGCAGTTCCCTCATTACTACCAAAAAACAAACACAAATAACCACTAACAAACATTTAAAATGAGTAAAACAAATAACACGAAACATTAATATTCAAATAATTATTACATAGAACAAAAAAATTAAAACAAATGTGTAAAGTTATGTTGAATGCTTATGGCAATTCTATTCCATTTGCTAAATGTTCAGATATTGAACTTTTTCTTAGCAGTAATCTGGCCATATTGGGTGCAAAACATATTAAAAAATGTTATCTAATGATTTTATGATTTTATCGAGAATTCTAGAAACCTATGCTGAGAGGATTTTTTCATTACAGTAATGGAACAAAATTTGGTCTTGCAATAGTTCACATTGGTTGCCATCTTTTATATACCAGATTAATGCCTTGGTTTTGTATAATGGTTATGTGTCTCCTGTGTAATTATTTAAAGAAAATTGAATTGATGAACCAGATTGATAAGGAACCTTCAAACCTTCTACTTTAAAATACTTATTGATTTTTTTATTATTTTTATATTTTGGTCTGAAGTTTGGGTAAGATTTTCTAAAATTGACTAGATTAATTTTCCTATTTATTATGCTTTCTTCAAAAGTAAATTATCTTCTTTATCTACTAGCATGTCATATGCAGATATGAAACTGTTGGATTTTTTTATTTCTTCAGCAACCAGATTTTTTAGTGTGATTTGGAAAAATGCTCCTGCCTTATCTAATAGCTCTTGGTGAGAATGAATGTTATTTATGCGTAATAAAAGTAAAATTACTTTTAAGAAAAATTGCTTATCTCTTTCATTAAATTTTTTAATGTGGAAAACACTTGATGAATATATTGGGGAGAGGAGTTGGCCTAACGGCTAGGGCGGTCGACCTCGAATTCTGGGGAACCGGGTTTGAGTCTCGGCAATGATGCTGAGCATTCTGTGATTCTGGGCAAATCACTTAATCGCCCCGTGCCTGACACAAATTAATGTGTGCTCTTATGTAACGCAACTGGTGCTATGTAAAGTGCTCTGATACCAGGTCAAGTTTGCGCTATATAAAAATCTGTAAAAAAAATATATGTATATAACCAAAAGTTAATAGTATTCAGTTTCATTATAATTAACATTTTCTATATTTTATCAGAAGCCCTATTTTTTTTATTTTTCATGGTTATTCAAAGACATTTACTAGGTAAACAATAATTATTTTTTTATTGTTCGATTACTATGGTTTATTTCTTTCTTCATAAACTGATAATAATACTGCTATTTTTGTCGATGCCAATCTTATCACATTTAAAACTCAAGCTCGATAAAATATTTTAAACGCAAAAAAATCAATTAGCTTACTCTATTGTGATTCAGTAGGAGCCGAAGGATGCCCCTTTCAGAACCCCTTCTCGCACCAAAATGCAATTAATTGCAAAAGGCAATTGTAAGGCCTATGGTTTTGCAAACTATGAACACAAAATGACTTAGTACATCTGGTCCGTGGTCTTAGTATTCTTATATTAATGGGATTGTTTTCCGGATTTAATTGTGATTGATATTTCATGGAAACTGATACTGAATAAAAATAAAGAAGCACATTCCCAAACCTGTTCACATCACCTTATCTCAGAAATATAAAATGGCTGCGGTTGACAGAATATTTTGCTCACTACTAAAGCAATAAATGTTTCGTAGGAGAGAAAAAAGGGGCAGACTATCACGATTTTTATGCACTCACTCAATGCTACCGTTAAAAAAGATGGATTTTAGTGGGTGTTTTTGAACATGGCCCTGGCTCTGCTTTCAGTTAGGCTTCAAAGATGCACCTACGCTGCTGTTGAACTGGAAAATCCAATGCATGTGAATGACGGCTTTCTTCTTTATCATATACCGAATATCAAATCTGGACAAGCAATTTTCTTATCAATGCCCTAGAAAATTCAGGGATCAGACAATCAACTGCCAGGGAAAACCTTAGACAACTGCCAGCGCTGTGAAAAGCTTGTACCAGAAAATCCACCCTTCCGACAGAGAGTAGATGCTGAGCTTAATGCTTGAAAGGTAATTAACTTTCACTCCTAAACAATAGACCTTTGGGCTTCTTTTCCAGGTGGGAATTAAAAGAAAGTGGCATATTTCTTGACTGACAACACCACTGGGCACCGCACTCGCTTACTGGTAAGGAAGACACACATTTGATACTGGCAGAGATACTGCCTTCTGCATTATCAAGAAAACCCTCTCATCTTTGAAACCAGTGGTGGATATAGCATAAAGAGAGTGGTTCGATTTATGAGGACACCTGAACAAACATCTCCCCCAATCTGAGGATATGTCTTCAGACAAAAACAAAAGTGCCTAAAGGCCCATCATGACACAAAGTCATGGCAAGCCTGGAGTTCCTGGGTTTTTTCACCTCAGCAGCTCACTTCATGTAGCCCTGAGCTATTTCAAGGAAAATAATCACTGGCCTGGCAGTTCGGGCTGTTCGGGCTTGACTGTTCCCAATTGGGAGCAGGGTCAAGACTGATTTGCATATGGCTGGGTCCAAACTGGAATGGAATGGTGAGCAAAAAAACAATGGATTTAGGCATAGATCTCTGTACTGGATTGAATGTATGACATTGTTCTGCATTCTGTCCATCAATTGTTACTTTTGCAGTTGACACCCCGAGTGCAACGGGTATGCCCAGACGTGGGTCCTGTGCTCTCCATGCCACTGGAGTCAAGCTATACTGGCTGATGAGGGATGAATGCCCGAAACCAGTCCTAGGATGGTTGTTTTCAGTCCAGGGAGGACCTGAACTGGCAGTTCGGGGTGGACTGTTCCCATTGGGCGCAGGGTCAAGACTTATTTCCGTGTGGCTGGGTCCAAACTGGAATGGCATGTTGAGCAAACAAAATATGGATTTAGGCCCAGATCTCTGTAGTGGGGTGAATGTATAACATTGTTCTGCATTCTGTCCATCAATTGTTACTTTTGTATGTGTCACCTCGAGTGGGACGGGTATGCCCAGACGTGGGTCACATGCTCTCCATGCCACTGGAGTCAAGCTATCCTGGCTGATGAGGGCTGAAAGCCCGGAACCGGCCCTAGGATGCTTGCTTCAAGTCCAGGGGGGACCTGGCCTGGTAGTTCAGGCTGGACTGTTCTCATTGGGCGCAGGATCAAGAATGATTTGCATATGGCTGGGTCCAAACTGGAATGGCATGGTGAGTACAAAAACGATGGATGTAGGCCCAGATCTCTGTACTAGTTTGAATGTATGACATTGTTCTGCATTCTGTCCATAAATTGTTACTTTTGCATTTGTCACCCTGAGCGGGACAGGTATGCCCAGACGTGGGTCCCATGCTCTACATGCCACTGGAGTCAGGCTATCCTGACTAATGAGGGCTGAAAACCCAAAGCCGGTCCTAGGACGCTATTTTCCAGTCCAGGGAGGACCTGGCCAGGCAGTTCGGGCTGGATTGTTCCCATTGGACGCAGGGTCAAGACTGATTTACATATGGCTGGGTCCAAACTGGAATGGCATGGTGAGCAAAAAAACTATGGATTTAGGCCCAGATCTCTGTACTCAGGTGAATGTACAACATTGTTCTGCATTCTGTCCATCAATTGTTACTTTTGCAACATAAAATGTGGCTGGAAATGGGCCAGGCTAGATTGTGTCTTTGGCACCCCAGCCATATGGAGGGTAGTTGCTTTGACTCAGTGTACATTTGTTTCTCCTAGAAACCTTGTGTTTGTTTCTGTTTCTTCTGTGTGTCCAATTATCCTACTTATATTTTTCTGTGTTCCATTATGTTTGGCTACATGTTCAGGTTGGTGTGATATTAAGAATGTCATAGAGTAGTGATTAGTAGGCCCGGAATTTTTTTTATTACATTGCTTAATTCTCATAATTGCTAGCATTTTCTGTTATGCTTTAAAGCATAATGCAAAATGTCACCACATGGTGTTATTGGGGCGGTCACTTGGTGAAAGATCCTATTACATGAGCCCTGGACCAACGCAAAATTACAGAATGCAAGTGTCTCTTGACGCAATCTTGAATTCTTGTGGGGAACCAATCTTGGATTCTTGGCAGCAGTATTGGGACTCACTGTTGCATAGACCCTCAAGCACGAGGAAGGAAGGGACGCCAACTTCTCTCCATGCTACGCGCTCTTAATCACACACTACCTCCCATGGCATGGGACTCAATCTTGAATTATTGGCAGCAGTTTTGCAACTTGCTGTCCCATAACTCTTCAAGCCTCAAGGAAGGAGTAGTGACCGACATCTCCCTTTGCCGCAAGATCTTAAGCACCCACCACCTTCAGCAACGCGGGACACATTCTTGGCAGCGATATTGGGAATCGCTGTCTCATAGCTCCTCAGGCCCCAGGAAGGAGGGGCCTCCGACATCTCCAAGTACACTCCTAAGCACCCACCACCTCCCATGCAGAGTGATGTGTGGGTCGTGCCCCAGCAAAGCCCTGGCCACTGGAAGGTCCGTCCACGTCTGCCAGATCCCTTAGTTTGGTGTTTAGGCTTCTTGGTGGTTTTTCCTACAAGTCTAGTATTCATCACCCAGGTACAGTTGTTATGTACTCAAGAGGCTGAATTTATCAATGAATTAGTTGCCTGTTTTGCCCTGAGCATGTGCAGGAAATTTTTGTATGCATTTCTTATAGCTGCTATTTTAAATCCGCTCTTCCCTCACATTACCTTTATGGTAAACAACCTTGACAACGCAACTTTTACATCGCAGAGCCTTTACAACGCAACCATTACAACGCAAACTATTACAACGCATTGCTCTGGGGGGCGCTCTAGGATAGGGAATAGGTTAATTTACTATCCAATAACCTTCCCTAGTGTCCACGGGGACTGGAGTTGGAATCGTAAATTAAACTATTCACTATTCAGCACCCCAAAGCACTATGCGTTGTAATGGACTGCGTTGTAATACTTGCGTTGTAAAGGCATGCGATGTAAAAGCATGCGTTGTAATGTCATACATCCTACATTTATATACCTGTTATACTTGATTTGGGATAGGGTCACTTTCCTCAGCTTCAATACCCTGTGTGATTCTGTTATCCATTCAAGCTTCAGCTGGGGAGTGACCCTGTTTCCAAGTTTTGACGGTTCATTTGTTTTGCAAATTATCCTTCAGCATTCTCAATTCTCATTCACCTCATCAGGATCTTCCCTGTGGCAGCTGCACTTTATCAGGGACTGTTAGTATTAACATTGCACCAGGAGGAGCTAATCCCAATAGATGCTATATATTGTCCCAGGTGTTTCCTGGGACCATCTCATGCCACCTGCATTTTATTTGGGAGTTTTAAGTCAGCTCCTCCTAGTATTATTGTGGACCACCTGTATGTTACAGGTACTTTATTTGATGACTTTGAACTCCAGGTTTATCATGCCAGGAGGCGCCAGTGATTGTAAGAGTGTGGAGCCCATAAACACCTTATAGCTCCCCTAATAACCCTGCGGCACCTAGTGGCAGGGCTAGACAACCCTTTTAGGTTTTTAGCCAGAGAAACTCTCTATAGACCTTGAACTATGAACTGTATTAGCTGGCGCCTGTAGAGGCGGCTATGGGTACTCAGTGTACCTCTGTTTCAGCGAGTAAAGGACACATTGTTTTTCAATACATTTATTTTTAGTTATACATATCTAGAATCTTTTGGGTTGGTCAGGCTGTTCCCTATGGCACTAACCATAGGAAGCTTATCCGCACCTTGTTATTGTATACTGTGTAAGTTCAAATAGATTGGTATAATGGGGAACAGAAAAGTGGAGGTGTTAAATGCAGCCGACAAACGACTAAGAACGAGCAATACCATACTGTCATTTTTAAATAATGTGTTGGGCGTGGAAGAAATCTCCAGAGTTAAAGAACAACATGGGTTAGTTCTCCCATCAACAACAGACGAATATACTCTCAAGAATTCTGAAATTGTTTTGTCTGGCCATTTGCAGTCCTCACATATACATCCTGCTCCCCAGGAGGTTCCGAAGGCCCAAGGCAAATCTACCCCTCCACACCTTCACGTGATGGTGCACCCTTGATACAACTTTAGAGGCAGTAGTGAGGGAGGAGGTACCAAGCCTAAAAGTAAAAGGGGGACTTTGTCTCTGACTCAGTCAGCTGACAATAAAAGCGTCCCAGAGGTGCTAAAAAGGGTCCACTTTTAGTATCCCTGGAGAGTAGAATGACCCATAATTTTTGCTCAAAAAATGGAAGGTAAGATTCTAACTGCCTTTGATGTCCTTAATATGAGAATCAATAATCTGGAGGAAACAGTAAGAACCTTAGCAAAAAGGGAGTAGTCCCTGCAGGAGCAGTTGGAAAGTATTGTATCAAAAGAACCCCCCTCAGTCCTATTCCAAGGCCCTAGTCTTCCCACTAATATTCCAATGAATGAGGGGATATTTCCATCCTACACATCAGGTGAGGTGGGGGCTATGAGGGCCTGTGAAGGCAGTGCTAGAGGCTCCACTAACGCTCCTCATTTACCAATGACTGCTCTGGTAGCACCCAAGAGGGCCATAAATGAGAGGGTTGTGGGAAAAGCCGCAGTAGATTCTAATGGCACAAATTCTGAATCAGATAGATTAAGGAGAGACAGACTAACAGTACCTGGGTCTCCCTTGGGCTATATCCCTTGAGATGTCACCATCAACTACTTCTGACGTGTACTCCATATGTTCTGGTTGTTGGCAATATATGGCTGCTAAAACAATCTTTACCACAATCTTACCAGCAAATTAAAAACAAGTTGCTAACAGTTATTTGAGGAGATCATAATAGTTAGAAGAATACGTTGGATTGGGCAGCTTCTGAAAACAGAATAAGGGGTTTGTATTGTGGGTAATTTTCGAAATCCTGTTACAGTGGGCTATAACTTGAACAGGCTTAGGACCAATTCAGCAACCCCCAGTAGAATTCTAGTGCTTCCTTTGGGTTTCTTTTATAAACCCATAAAGGGGTGGGGAAATCAGCCTGGAGGGCTTAATTAGGTTACAAAATGGGGCCCAAATTATAGTATTCCTCAATCACAAGGGTATATTGCACCCCTGTGTAACCGTAATTAGCCATTGATTGGGTTGAATGATCATGACTGGCTGACTAGCTATGAAGGCTATATTGTTCCTGCTAGTGTCAGTACTTCTCGGGAGCTGAAAGTATTAAGCAGAATATTGTGGCTGTGCAATGGAACTTGGGGACACTAAATGGATCAAGGCCCTCAATTCCCAAGACATTATTAGCTTTCCAGAGATTTGGAATCCAAAAGGGGAGTTACATATAGACGGCTAAGCCTCCTTTAGTATCCAGGGAATTCTATCCTCAAGTGGGTGAGCTAGAGGGGGTCTAGTTTCTTTTATCAAATCGGTTCTGTACTGCAACTCGAAAGTGATTCCCTCCAATACCCTTTTTTTCTTGGTGTCTTTTTGTCCCTTTAAAGTAATCTCAGCATCCTTTGCAGTAATGTCTATACAGCTATCCATAGGAAAGAAATCACAGATGTTTTGGGGAACTTAGTAAGTTTTAACATGCTTTTTTTAGTTCTTGCCCCTCTAAACACACGGTGCTATTAATAACTGGGGACTATAACGTACATCCATGTAGAGATTGTTATTTGTATTACTCTACGTACCTATAGGTGGCTAATGTTGAATAGGTCGTGCAAGGAGATCCTCTGAATAGCCTGGTCCTAGACCATAACCTGGTCAATATACTTAGTAAAAGATGCTTAGGCTGGGGGGGTGGTGGACCAACATTCAAAGGCTCTGGATAAGGGTCTATTATTGATTATATTTTTATTTCAGCTGGCTTTTGCACTACCTTTAGTAGTTTTGTAGTAGAATAGAATGTCCACAGTGATCACAATCCCCTCTTTGCTTCCTTTTTATGGGAAAAGAAGCAGCTAGACACGTTCCTATTATATAGTTATGGCCACTACCAAAGATCAGGGCATAGACTGAAATAGGAAACGGTCATCCCAAAGGCCTTTAATGCTGATATGGTATTGAAGTGCCAATCTGTCTTTCAGATTTGCCTAGATGATGAGATCCCAGATGAGGTATCCTCAAAGCATTTGATATGATTTGTGGTTACATTAAATCAGCTCTTACCAAACCGGGGGTGGCTGGCCCCACTTTAGCTTGTAGATGGTTCAATAAGAACTGTACGAGGGACCAGAATGAGCTTCTAGCTGCCTTAAAAGAAATTCCACAAGATAGATTAAAGGTTAAAAGGTCAAGGGCTTCCTTTAGAGTGGCACTTAAGGTTAGGCTGTTTCAGTTCAGGAATGAACTTAGGGAGGACTTGTTAATGGCAAGTAGTTTGAAGGACAGTTCCATGTTTTAGAGGGTTTTTATGTTATGTTATGTTAAACTTTTATTTATATAGCGCACGGCTACTCAACAAGAGTGTCCCGGCGCTTTATGAGGGCGACTCAGCAGTTAAAAAACATAACAGTGACCAGCGGGGAAAACATAAAAAAGAAAAGAAAACAACCTAAAGGTTAAAAAGCCAGGTCTTCAGGCTTTTCCTGAACAGGATCAGGCTGGGAATACTGCGTAGAGCAAGGGGCAGAGAGTTCCACAGCTGGGGAGCCTTAAGGCTAAAGGAACGACCCCCAGTGCGAGCCTTCCTCACCCGGGGAACCACGGCCATGAACAAAGATTCCGACCGCAAAGAGCGGGCCGGACGATAGAGGGCCAGTCTACGCTGCAGATACTTTGCTCCGGAACCAGAGAGTGCCTTATGCACCAGCGTCAAGGTTTTAAACATTATCCGCTTTCGGATGGGGAGCCAGTGAAGAGACTGTAGCACCCCAGATGTTCTTGCCCGCCTGTGAAGGCCGAAAATGGCGCGAGCCGCAGAGTTCTGCGCCACTTGCAACCTTTGGACCAGATAATCCGGAAGTCCTAAATAAAGAGCGTTAGCATAGTCCAGTCTAGATCCTATTAGAGCTTGGACAGTGATCTTTCTATGCTCCTCTTTAAGCAGGGGTAGGAACTTCCGGAGCATCTTAAGGATACCAAAACAGGTGCCCGTCAGACCAAGAATGTGCGATCTGAACGTAAGGTTATTATCAACCTTGACTCCCAGATTTTTGGCAGTCACAGATGACTGGGCGGGGGGACACATGTCCGCTGGCCACCACTCCCGCCATTCCGGTTCCGAAGCACAACCAAAAAGCAGAACCTCCGATTTACTGGAGTTGGCCTTGAGACCATTCTGCTGGAACCAGTCAAAGACCTTCTTCAGACATCCCCGGATGCTCTCCCCATCAAATGGCTGATCTTTCTTGCAGGTGAAGAGAAGCTGCGTGTCATCCGCATAGGACACGATCTGGGCCCCCGAGGCCTCCACAAGTGCCGCCAAAGGGGTCATAAAGATGTTAAAAAGAGTCGGGCTCAACACAGAGCCCTGTGGAACTCCGACTCCCAGTGGCGGCATCTCAGCGGAGCTTGAAGAGGCCCAGACCGTTTGTCGACGGTCCTCCAGAAACGATGTAAACCATTTGAACACCGTCCCCCTCAGACCGATGTCATAGAGTCTGGTGAGTAAAGCCTCGTGGGGGACGGTGTCGAAGGCCGCCGACAAGTCCAGCATGACAAGCACGGCCTTCCCACCTGCATCCAGTGTCTCGCGGATGACCTCAGACACCTCAAGAAGTGCCGTCTCCGTGCTCAGGTTAGGCCGAAAGCCGGATTGCGAGGGATGCAGTAGATCATTTGATTCAAGGAAGCCCGAGAGTACGCCGTGCACGTGCTTCTCTGTAAGCTTCGCAAGGGCCGGAAGAAGAGAAATTGGCCGATAATTAGCCAGAACCCCGGTATCCAGTCCCGGCTTTTTGAGGAGGGGAATCACCATCGCCCTTTTCCAGGGCAAAGGGAGCCTCCCCTCTCTCAAGGATGAATTCAGGAGAGGATTCACCAGGGGGTTCATCAGCAGCGCCATCCTGGCCAAAAATTTGGCAGGGCAGGGATCTAATGGCGACCCAGACTTGAGACTAGCCAGAAGTGAGAGGGAAGCATCAGAGGAGACCGGCGGGAACTCCGCCAACAAAGCCTCTGGCGTAGCCGATGGTGCTCGCCCCACCCCGGTGCTGACGTCCCCCTCCGCAGACTCGGTAGAGAAGGAGGCCTGGCTCAATCTGATTTTGTCAGTAAAAAACCTAGCCAGGTCACAGACCCAGGCCTCAGATGGGACTGCTTGCTGTAGATTGGATCTGGGGGCCGTAAACTCCCTCACCACGGTGAAAATCTCCTTACAGGAGTTGGAGGCCACCTCGATCCTCCTGGCGAAGTACTCTTTTTTAGCGCACAGAATGTTACGATGGTACGCTTTGACCGCCAACCTATAGGTGAATCTGGCCTCCCCCCCATACTGAGAACGCCAAGCCCTTTCCGCCACCTTGCACTGGCTGCGTTCAATACGCAACACCCCCGTAAACCACGGCGCAGACTGCCGCTCACCCACTGATCGAGGAGCTCTTACAGGGGCCAGGTCATCCAACCTCTCTATCAGCCACGCTTGCAGGGCCTCAGTGTCCAGGTCCAAGTCACCCACAATAGGACATGGATGGTCAGCAAACGCCCGCGCTAGCAAATCAGGCGTGACTTTATGTAGTGCCCTAGAGGCTACTCCAGACTGAGCCTGAGTGCTGCTAGATACATGGTCACTCCCTTGTATGAAAAATCTGGCCAGTCTGTGGTCAGACCAGAGTACCGGGAGAAGTTCTGTGTCCACTAAGGGAACAGAAGAAAACACCTGATCTAGTGTATGTCCCTGATCATGTGTGGGGCCCGACAACTCAGGAGCAAGACCCAAAGGGGTGGTGATATCAAACAATTTGTTTGAATTCACGTCCCCCACAATGTCCAGGTGAAAATTAAAATCACCTGCCAGCAAACAATGCTGAGCAGACAAGGCCAGTATGGATAGTGCCTCCTGGAGGTCCTCAAAGAAGGAACCCACCGATCCAGGGGGTCTATAAACCAGCAGGCCCTTTAGGGCTTGATGGGGGGTCAGCCTGATAGCAAAGGCAAGGGACTCAGAGCCAGCAATGATCTCCATAGGGAGGATAGAACATGGGACGCTTTTCTTGACCACGACCGCCACTCCGCCACCCCTTCCCTTAGCTCTATCCTGGCGGAAGATGTTATAATCTGATGGAATGGCCGTAAGAATGTCCGGGTTGGACGACTCCCCAGCCAAGTTTCCGTCAGAAGTAGGCATAAAGGTTTTTCCCTGACCAAGAGATCATAAATGTCAAGGGCATGCCTACCTACTGACCGTGTATTCAGCAATAGGCACAGGTGCTTCACACAACCCTCGGCTAACCGATGGAAGGGGGAGGGAGCAAAAGTAGGTGACCAGCCACAGACAGGGCAGCGATGCTTACCCCTATACCGCCCAGGGAAAACAGATCGACACGCGCAGGGAGTAGGTTGAAGGGAGCGTAGAGTCATGGGAGAATAGCAAATCATTCTCCTCTCCAAGCCAGAGTTCTGCACCGCTCCGCCGCCTCCGGGACGCTGATGGGTGCAGACAGGCAGGACTCTGGCAAGACTCCGGCAAAGCGGAGGCCGACCCGCTGCGTGATCCCGCTGCGCTCGGAGGACAGGTTTAAATAGTCCCTCCAGGTGGGGAGCAGACCTACCCTCCGGTACACCCAAGATGGCGCTGGAAGAGCGTCAAAGCCCTTCTCAAGATGGCGCCCGCTAGGTAGCTAAAGAAAACCCTCAGCAACCCCAGAACCGGGCCCGCACAAGCGGCGGTGTAATAAACAATTAAAGTGCAGGTAAGGGGTGAGCCCCAGGAGTACTGCCTGTTAAAATCAGGGGGTAAAAAAATAAACGAACAAAAATACAAAAACGGGCTTTTTAAAACCAGAACGCGCTCACCACGCTGCGCAGAGCTGTTAATTAGCTGCCAATGCCTGGCCCGTCGTTTCAATCAGGATATTCAGAGCCCGAGGACCGCCTTAGATAATCACTTTTTTTCAATGATATACCTTTTAATTTTCAATAAAGAGTTATGACACACAAAAATAGCAGAAAAGCTTTCAGATCAGCCCATAACAGTACCTTCCCAGGTTTGGGTGAACCATTTTTCAGCCCTCTGTGACTGTGAGTGTACTGAACCCCCGATTCTGACTGTCCAAGAGGCTGATAGGCTTATAATACACTGGCATGAAGTGAGAGAAACAAATGTATCCTTATCCCTAGTGCAGGCCCCGGGAGCCAAAGGGGTTCCAGCTGACCTGCTGAAGTCCTTAGTGGACTTGTAGGCACCCGGTATTACCCTCCATGTTAATGCAGCTATTTGTGGATCTTTACCAGAAGCCTGGTGTCACTCTGTGCTAGTGCCAGTGTTTAAAAAATGGGAGAAAGCTGACACTGCCTGCTGTAGAACGTCTTTATTAGTGGATGTAGAGGTTAACATTGTAGGATGGGTCATCCTGGAGACACTGACTAGGTGGGCCGATGCAGTCAGACCGACAATATGGGTTAAGGCCGGGTAGGGGAACAGTGGAGCAGAATCTAAATGTGTACCTGCTAATCTCCAAACATACAAAGGCTTGTATGAACTCGGTACACCTGGCTTTCTTGGAACTCAGCTCAGCTTTTGATTAAGTCAACATAGAAGCTCTGGACAGAGGTGGGGTCCATGGGGGTTGAATCCATACTGATCACATTTCTGAGAGATCTTCATAATGGTCTCACTGCATCTGTGACACCATTATGAAGATCTAAGTAATAGGGAATGTACCCAGCCTTTTCATTTAAAAACAGGTGCTCGACAGGGGTGTATTCCTGCACCTTTTCTTTTTATTATGTATATTAATCGGCTGGAGAGGGTGTTATCTGGTGGAGGGTTTGATGTCCCTAGAGCAGGTGGAAGAGAAATCCCTGCTCTTTTATACGCCGACAATACCGTGTTGATTGCCCGTACAGCCAGAAGCCTTAAGGGTCTTTTAGATCTATTTGTTCTTTTTATGGATAGTTTGGATCTGTTCACTAATTTAAAAAAATCTGATTTTATGGCGGTTGGCCACAGGAATATCAAAACATTCAGTTTCTCAATCCAGGGACAGATATTAAGCAAGGTGGGGAACATTTCATACCTGGGAATCTTAATACATTCTGGTCTTGGTTGCCAACCGCAGGTTAAGAAAAATGCAGGGAATTTAAAGAGGGCCATCTCTGGTTTACATCATTTCGCTAATCATCTAGGACATAAACCTCCACAACTATTGAGAGATCTATATAAAGCCAAATGTTTTCCAATGGCTAATTTTGGATGTGAGATCTGAGGATATGCCTCTATTGACCAAATCCAGCAAAGAGAAAATGTATATATGAGCGGCCTGTTGGGTTTGGGGCAGGGCATCCCAGCCGAGATCATACATGAAGTACTGGGCTTGAGTTTTATTACAGGTTTATTTCGCCTACCCCCTTTGGCATTCTGGTACACAGTTTGGTATAAGGAGGAGTTAAAATTCAATAGGTTAATCCTTCGGGACTGCCTGACCTTGGACTATAGCTGTCAGATAATATGGGTGCATTACATAGAAGCTAATTTTAAAGTTTTAGGGGAGGCCTGAGCTGTTTTCTGACCTGAAGGACATCGACAAAAATGTTTTGGCTTGGGTTAAGCAGACCTTCTTTCGTAGGGTGGCAGCAGAACGGGAGGCTTTTGACTTAACCAAGCAGTCAATGCGCCAGTATATTATGGTAAAGTCAGTCTGTGGGATGGAGCTTTACCTCCTTCTGGAAATACCCATTCACCATCGTCAATATTTTAGTCTGGGCATATTTTGCCAGTTATTGTTCCCAAAGGGTTTTTGGTATAAACTATCTAATTTGCCGCCCTATATATGTGATAATGTCTCAGTCTGTGATGCTATGCATATTGTTCCTATCTTTCCCAGATGTAATTCCCTCCCCCATATACACCTACGGCCCCTTCTGATGTGAACTGTTTAGAGGCAGGATAGACCTGCATTTTTAAATTTCCAACTTCTATCTGATTCTAAAATGTGCTTTTATGTATCCTGGTTTTTGGCTGGTGTTTATAAGTGCAAGTTTGTAGGCTTTCACAAATATGTTTTAGCTGTAATTGCTGACTAGGTTATCATTTCGTTTTGTCTTCTTACTTTCATTTAAGGTTGTCTGCGGGCCTTTGGGAATCCTTCAAATTAATGTTTTTACACTTGATGATGTAATTGTAGCACTTTTGTTAAGATATGTCTGTTTTGATATTAGATGAAATGTGGTTGATCTGTATACTTGTATGATTTTTGTTTTAACCATCAAATAAAGTAATATGATTGTTAGATCTGGGGGTCTCTAGTTGGCAGAGGTAGGTACCACTGTCCAAATAGGGACCCTTGCTTCTGTTGAAAATGGCAATGTATATGCACATAAGCGGCGTTCATTTGTGTTCACTGTACCCCTTGTTGTAAGCAGAACGGATATCGCTAAACACTGACTGTGTTATCCCGCCAGCATAGACCCATGCACACACGTACACAACAGCCATTTTAGGCACCATGGCCTCTCTGCCCGTTTGTTCCCGGCACCCCTCCCCGCGCGCACTGCTCATTCATGCATCGGCCATAAAACCCTCTCCCTCTGCGTGACCCTGCTCTAGAAGTAACACTCCTGCTTGACCCACACCCCCCCCATTTCCTCCCAAGAACACCCTTCCCCTCAGCTGACGACCCCCCCCAGCTGCACTTGGCCTTTCGACCCGGTCCCAAGTCCTAAGACCAAGCCTCGTGGATGTACACCCCCCCCTTTTTCCTGCCCAGCATAACAAAACCGTGATACACCAGCCGAAGTGCCCGATCTTATCGCCTGCCCAACCTTTGATCTGATCATCCCCTCCTGCCCTCGTGTCCTGTAGGAATGTCCGGCTGAGAGATCACAATCTCTTGTTACATTCAGGAGGGGAGGATGACATCTGAGCGACTGGTATGGGAATAGGCCTGAAGCTGGGATTCCAAGCATGTTTTTTTCCTACTTCAAAGCGTCTTTATTGCAATAAGGAATGTTTGTGCATCATAAACATGTGTATAAAAGACGAAGCCTCAGAGAAACTGGGGGGGCAGCAGGAGAGAGCACCTCCTGAAGACACTATGCGAGTGTCCGAAATGACAGGCTCTCCTCATGAGAAATAAAACTCTGTTCTTGTTTTCCTGCTTCCAGCGCCCGTCTCTTTATTTGGTAATTGTTCAAGATGGGAACTAAGAGGCGTCCTGCGCCAGCAGCCTGGGCATCAGGTGCGTTATGGGCTGACTTTTCCACACTTCTAGTCAGGGCAAGGAGATAACCCTCTGAGATAACCCCTGCTCACCCTCTAGGTAGCTTGGCACGAGCAGTCTAGGCTAACCAGAGGCAATGCGTAAAGTATTTGTACCAACACTCACAGTAACACAGTGAAAACACCACAAACTGACACCACAACAGTTTAGAAAAATAAAGGTATTTTAATCTAAACTACACAAGACCTAAACGACAAAAATCCAACATACACAGTTCAAGAATATGGTTTCAAAAAGAGTTCTTAAGGTTGCGTTAGAATTCTCTACGTTGCGATAGAATTCTCTACTGATGCGTGAAAAGTTCACAGTTGCGTCACGTTTACTCACAGTACCTTTTAGTTGCAACAAAGTTCCAAAAGCAGAAGCTGGTGTGGTGGAAAACAAGCGATGCGTTGCTCCTGAGACCCTGGGGAGGCGATGCGACAGCCCCGCTGCAGCAGCGGGCGTGTTGCGACGAATCCGGTCTGTATGGGGAGGAAGGCCACTTGTATGGATTCCGGTGCGTAGGTTCCGTAGGAAGTCTGTTCTCGCAAAGGCACGATGCGACGATCTCGTAGGGGCTGCGACGATCTCCGGGGCGACGATGCGCGGTCCAGCGGTGATCCTCTCTCTCGCAGCTCCTCGATGCGATGGTTCTGCGACGATGCTCGCAGCGACGTGATGCGGTCCGCAAGCAAGCGGTGCGGCGTTCTCACCCAGTGACGACAGGCTCTGCGACGATACTCGCAGCGATGTTCGATTCTCCCGCGCCGGTCTGGTGCGTCCCGCAAACGAAGGATGCGACGTCTCTGGCAGCGGCGTCAGGCGCTGGGACGATCTTGACCTCCGTAGCGGCGGGAAACTTCTCGCACTGTCGGGGATGCGCTCCGCAAGCGAGCGATGCGACACTTCTCAGTTTCAAAAGTCACTCAAGCTTAGTTTCAAGCTTCCCAGCTCAGGTACAACTTCCAGAGGCCCCACAACTGGATCAAGCACTCTAGGAAGGACAGAACTCTCTCAGCAGAGTTCAGGGAAGCTGGGGGTGAAGTCCTTTTGTTCCTGGGACTTCAAAACAGGGAGCCAGCTCTTCTCAGGCCCTTGGAGATTCCTTCAAGACAGGGGACACAGCTCAGCAGCAAAGTCCTTCCCCTCTCCTTGGCAGCAAAGCAACAGGTCAGTCCAGCAGAGCAACAGCAGGACAATCTTCCTTCTTCAGTCTCAGCTTTCTCCTTGGCAGAGGTTCCTTCTTGATTTCCAGGATGATCTAATTTTCTGTTGTCAGGGGCCCTGTACTTATACCCCTAAAGTCTTTGTTCTCTTGGTGCATGTGGGCCCTGAGCCCGGTCTGAACCACTTCTGGGTGGATCCTGAGCACTTTGTTTTGCTGGCTGCATCTTTCCTTTCAGAGTGAGGGGCAGGGTCCTCAGCCGCCCAGCAGGGGGGTGGAGCCAGCATTGTGGAAGGCAGGCACAGCCCTATTCAGCCCAGGTGCTAACTCCTCCCACCACTCCAGTTGCAATTGCAGTCATTCAGCCTAGTGCTGACTCATCCAGCCTCCTGGGGAATCCCCCAGCCCCTGTCACTCTCAAACCAGACAGTCAATACATAAACAGGCCCAGGCACACAGATGGGTCAGACATGAGAACAGCAACTTTCTAAAAGTGCTGTTCTCAAACACAGGATTTAAAAACAACCTTTCCTAAAAGATGTGTTATTAAATTCTGAGTTCAGGGATACTAGATACTTATGTCCTATCTTGTTCCTATGGGAAGAAATGATGTTAACCACTGTAGCCAGCATCCCCCATGTTAACCTATGGAGCAAGATAGCCTTACAGTAGTGAAAAGCGAAAATGGCTGTAATTCACTAGCAGAACATGTTACCTGCACTAGTACATGCTCTACCTTTCACATACACTGCACCCTGCCCAGGGGGGTACCTTGGGCCTTCCATAGGGGTGACTGATGTGCACAAAAAGGGAAGGGTTAGGCCCGGTCAGTGGGGACACTGACCAGGAGGACATGGCAGTTCTAAACTGCACACAGGCACTGCAGTGTCAGGCCTGAGACATCATTTTAGGGCTACTCCTGTGGGTGGCACAATCAGTGCTGCAGGCCCACTAGTAGCATTTGTCATCACCAGCCCTGGCACACCCACTGCACTTTACTAGGGACTTCATGGTGATACAATATGCCAAACATGTATATCCAATCAGAATAAAAATTTACATAGAGAGCATATGCACTTTAGCACTGATCAGCAGTGGTAAAGTGCGCAGAGTCCTATTGCCAACAGCCACGGGTCAGGAAAAATAAGGGAGGAAGAAGCAAAAAGGTTGGGGATGACCCTGCAAGAAGGGCCAGTTCCAACAATGATGAAGAAGTGTCTCTTGTTTGCAGCACTTGTGTTTTTTGCAATTTTTTTTTTTAGCCCAAAGCGCATTCTTGCTTTAATTTTGGGAAACGAGGAAGCACTGAGTATTAAACAAAATGGCGCATAATGCCAGATTTGCATTTTGGGTAATTGTAATATTTCGTAATGTGTAATTTGTCAAAGATTTTATGTAATTATGCAACATAAAATAATGCAATTTTTGCCAGCCAAAAATAATGGTGTCCCATTGGGAAAGCCAAGTGCTGACCAACGTTACATATTTAAGCCAAAATTGAAACTGTACAAAAGAGGCTAAAGAGAAGGCATTGATGTGCTGTATCCGAGTGTAATAGGGTCCACCGTATGCATGCGCCTGTATGTAACAATATTCACTCTGTCTGTCTGCGTGATAGCATTCACTCTGCATGCGTTTCAAAGAATTTCCAACTGAATTAATGTTTAACTGTAGTGTTCATGTGTCTTCAGGAAAGGACTAATGAGGTTTTCCAAAGGCACCCTTTATCAAACATATAAGAGCTCTAGAAGGCAGGTCCGATGCATTTTAAGTAGCCTAAAAGGCACAGAAGGGAAATGAAAAGGGCGACCAGTGGATGAAAAAGAGACAATCAAAGTTTTTTCTTGAAAATGTAATATTTTATTAAGTGCCTGAAGTTAGGGTGACTTTTTTTTATCTATCCGGGTGATTGCAGATACCAGATACAGTCAAGGACTTTTCTGTGCTCGCCTCATGTATTCTAGGTCTTCGTTTGCTTTTTTTTTTTTAACTAATTAGACCAACACTCCGGAAATCAGTGATTTGCAGTGAACATGTAGGACTGGAGACAGTGTTCATAATAATCTTGAGTGATGGGAGCTCCATATCTGAAGTTTACTATAAAAAATTACATATGTATGTGGTAGCAAAAGTTTGTGATTAAAGTTAGACCTAAAAAGCAGAGCCAATTACACATTAAATGAATTAGGAAACAACAAAGTTTCAGAAATATATAGTTCATGTTAATTGAACAATCAAAGTTATATCAAAGCTAGTTACGAAACAGGGAAGACTTCATATGCATTTTCATCTTTATTTACGTTTTTTTAAAATAGACTCTGAGGATTCCAAAAATGTGCTACTATCTTCTCCAGCTTCAATTGTATATATGCTCCGAAAGCATCAAATAGCCCATATATATTTAACTTGTTGTCCAGATTAGCCAGAAAGTAAATACCTATTGCCTTATATCTCAAACACGCTACTTTTAAGTGTAATCTTGCCTCTATCAGCAAAGAATGAGGATGCTGCAACAGAAAACAGATTTGCCTTGCGCTATTGTGTACCCTTAGTGGTAAATTAGGCAGTGCTTAGTGCAAATACTTTTTTGAACCATATTATGAAATCAGGTTTCAGGAGGTGGTAATCTGTCAAAATAAAATGTGTGCATATTTGTTGTGTTGAATTTTCTTGTGTTGATCATTTGTTCTGGTATTTTTAGGCGGATGGTTTTTGGGCCTTGTTATATTGTTTTGTTGTATTGTACTGTAGTTATTGTGTTGTGCTAAATTAAATTTTCAATGTGTTTTTGTGTTCTGTTCTGCTCTGTTATATTTGTGTTGTTATTTTGCTTTCTGTTATCTTCTTCTGTTTACTTTGGAGATGTCAACAATCTCTGCTTCATTTTAAGTCAACAGCAACTCATTCCATTAAAGTTCCACTCACAGCTAACTGCTTAACATTAATAGGTGGTTAAATAATTATATTATACCTTTTTAACTCTTTAAGGCACCAAAGAGCCAAACATTTGGCAGAGACTTTTTCGCAACTTTGCTTTTCCATTGCTCACTATGTGATTCACCCAGGTATCTCAGGAAAGGTGTTACTAGCCAGGATGCAGCCTGTAACATTGTGTGAGCAAGAGTGGTTATTGGGAGGCCAGCCAAAACAGCATTTCCTGAGTTTATCCCTGATATGCACTGCACCTGGACCTTGTGGGAACATGTTTTATACAGATTAAATAGATAAAAAGCTGCTGACCTATCCATATTGATTACGTGACTCCAGGCACAAGTGACATTTTAAGATTTACCAGTACCGATTTTAGCGAAAAAGCCAAAACTCTATATTGTTCAATCCGCTACTGGCAGTTTTCTCATCCGGACCTAAATGAGCAGATGAAAATTTGATCTGGCCAACAACGTCACCAGTACATTAGTCTCCTACCTCGACATACCTGCAATATAAAAAAGTAGCATTTCGTTATTAACCCTGCCACTGTCATCCATCACACAACCTACCTTCAGTTCCAATGGCTTTGCTGCCTTTTTATCCCGACACGTTGCTTGTATATATCCCATTTTAATCTTTCATGCAAATTCTTCCTCTGTCCCACTCGTCAATCTTTACTTTCCTCCAAACTTCACTGATAGAATGTGCCTGCTCTGAACACTTACATTTTTAGATTTTTTTAAACTCATTTCTCTTTACTGTCACCCACATATTTCTTCAAATCAGTTATCCCTAACTTCCACAAAACTGCAGCAAATATGACTAATCTGAATGAACCACACGCTGACCCCCACCATGCTCCCCTGTTCTTCTGTTAAGCCATTGAAAGACTTATCTTCAAAGGTTTCAACAGTGCCTTACCTTAAACAACCTTGGGAATAGTCCATGTCTCAGTTCATTACAACTGCACATCACTTCACATCACAATTATCTGTACTCCCTTCTGCCAAAGGCAAGCCCGTCTGCGCCCGTCCGCAGCCGACTGGGGCCAGGGGCCAGAACCCCTGCATGTTCTGACCTAGGTCTGCATTATAACTTTCAACAGCTATATGCGCTCTGCCCCACATTGGGAGAGGAGTGCAGGCACAGTTTAAAGGTAGATAGTGACAGCAGGAAGTGCAATCACTGCTCTTACACAGTTAGCCCACAGTTGAAGCCTAGGGTGTTTGGCCAGAGATTGAGCCTCTCCTTGATCAACTGTCGATCCATGAGGAAGCACAGACTGGATATTCATGACCACCTATTAGATGGTCAGATAGATGTCGTCTACCTCACGGAAACGTGGCTAAATGAGGATGCAGCCCCTGACATTTTGGAAGCCCTCCCCAATGGTTATGGCATCACTAGGGTGGACAGACCCATGGGGAGAGGAGGGAGGATTGCAATAATTTATAAACATTCTATACAGTGCACCCTCGAGCCCATTAACATTGTGGATACCAAAGCGGGGTTTTTTCTATAACTGTATCTAACAACTATATTATCAAGGGCCTTCTGTAATACAAACCCCCAGGACCTTCCACACGGTTCGCTAGCCGGCTGATCGAGTGCCTAGTCCACCCAGGACTATGGTATGAGAAACTATTGTTACTAGGAGATTTGAACCTACATTTTGATGATGCCTCTGACTCTGGGGCGCAAGGGATCTGCCAAGAATTGGCAGCATTACAGATGACACTTAAATCAGAGTTCCCCACTCATCTACTTGGCCATCCACTTGACCCAATCCTTGCTAATTGGGATGCTCTAGAAATAGAGCCACCGCTTCCGGTTCCCTGGTCGGATCATTTTGTGATCTCTTTTAAGGTGTGGATGCCGATTCAAAATGCACAAGCGAAAGTGGAATTTAAGATGAAACACAGGAGGTGGGCGAGCTTCTCGCAATAGAAAGAATTTTGACAAGGCCCTTTCACAGGGTGGGCCCCCGGGCGGTCGGGAGATTGACTCGGCCTGCGAGTCCTTAGATATGCGCATTACGGAAGCACTTGACAGTAGTGCACCCTGGGCTGCAAAGGCATCCAGAAGGCAAGCAAAATCAGATCCTTGGTTCGGAGACGAACTCAGAATGGCAAAAGCAGCCTGTAAACGTCTTGAAAGACGATGGAGAAGGGATTTCCCGGCTCCGATTAAGAATGAATACAAAGTTAGTCTCAAGTGCTATCATGCCCTTATCAGGGAAACGCGGGCTTCCTACTATAAGGAGAGAATCGAAAGAGCTGAAAACTGGGTTAAAGAGTTGTTTACCGTCTACAAAGAGATCTACTCCTTGGTCAATATCGCAGCACCGATCATGGGTTCAGTGGAATCCTGTAACCGGGTAGCAGTTTTTCGCTGAGAAGGTAGCGAAAATCTATTCCACCTTCCCGGTCTCTGCAAGGGAGGGGGGCGCTGAGGTTGCTGCCCCCATTAACATAAAGGGGGGAGAATGCCTGGATATTTTTTCTATCCCTAACCATGAGACCCTGAAGAAGATAGCTAGTAGCATTAAGTCCGGTTCTCCCAGAGACCCTGCAAGGCCCAGGGTGCTGAGCGGGAGTATGGAGTGCCTTGAACCCTGCATCAGGCATTTGTTAGAGCTCTCCTTTAGTTCAGGCACTGTGCCCAAAAAATGGAAGGAGGTTGTGGTCTTACCGCTGAATAAGAAGCCTACTGCCAGCATGGACCAGCTGAACAATTTGCGTCCTATCTCTTAACTTCCTTACTTTGCGAAAATTGCAGAGAAGGTTGTGAACATCCAGTTGACGGCCCATATTAGCAAATGTAGTCTTCTCCCCCCCACCCAGTCCAGTTTTTGAGCATCGTATTCGACCAAATCGGCTCTGCTCCTCTTCACTGAGACCATTCGGAGGTACGTTGATGAGGGACAGACGGCGACTTTAATTGTATTAGATCTGAGTGCCACCTTTGACACTGTGGCTCATCCTACGTTGCTACAGTGTCTCAGACAGGGAAGGGTGGTTGGTAAGGCCTTGGAATGGATGGAATCTTTCCTGCAGGACCGCAGTTTTCAGGTAGCGCAGGAACCCTATCTATCTAAGAACATCAGGCTTAAACAGGGGGTGCATCAGGGGTCCACCCTCAGTCCGACCCTTTCAATCTCTATGTCACCCTTGTGGCAAAGATCACTGAAATGTTCGGGGTCAAAGTCATGTCTTACGCTGATGACACGCAACTGGTGGTGTCCCTAACACAATCTGATGAGAAGGGTGCCACTAATTTTAATACATGCCTGCAAGAACTAGCGTTATGGATGGCCAACAACTGCCTCAAATTGAACGGGAGCAAAACAGAAGTGCTGGTTATTGGTAAAGCACCTTCTGTGTGGACATCTGCTTGGTGGCCACAGACTTTGGGTCCTATCCCTGTGCCCAGTGAACAGGTTAAGAACCTAGAGGTGTGGCTTGACCCCAAGCTCTTGAATGAGCACCATACAAGGCGGGTGGCAGGTACATGTTTTGGAGTCTTGCGCGGACTCCGGAAGACCCTGGACCTGCTGCCTACCGCAGCCAGGAAAGCCATGGTCCAAGCTTTGGTAACATCGAGGCTGGACTACGGAAATGTACTTTACCTGGGGGGCTGATGTCATCTGCATACAGAGGCTTCTACGTATCCAGAACGCAGCAGCCCGCCTGGTTCTGATGGTACCCAAGACAGCCTCCTCCAGTAAGGCCTTGGTCTCCCTGCATTGGCTCCCAATTAAGGAGTGAATCCTGTTTAAGGCTCTTTGTGTGAGCCATCGGATTCTACAAAGGAAGGGGCCCACATACCTACCTAACTCTGTATGTCCCTTCCTGCCAATTTAGATCTAGCGGGATGGGGCAGGTTAAAATACCCGTAATCTGGAGGGCAAGGGTGGGCGGTCGCTCCTTTTGTTTCATGGCGGCTCAGCAGTGGAACAAACTCCCGTGGGGGCTTTGGTTGGAGGCCTCAGGGACGACTTTTTGCAAGAAGTTGAAAACTTTCTTATTCCCCACTGATTAGTTTTACTGAATGCTTTTTTTTGGGCTTGTACCATAGCGCTGGGACACACTAGCCTAGTGTAACCAAGCGCTTTATAAACTTGATTATTATTATCCTTCACAACCCTTCAGAACCCTTCTTCAGCCCTGTGAAGCCTTTTGGCACTGTTGACAATTGTCTAATCCTATGTCAAACTGGTGTTGACTTTATTTGGATCTCCTACATTAGAACCTGAGGCTGTACTATCAATGGTGTTACTCCAGTTTCAAGCATCACCTGGGGAATTGTGTTTGGTCTCCTTTTCTTCTAATTCACAGCCTCTCTTTGTGACCCAATCTCATCATTCCATTTCCCATTCCATCTCCTTGTCAACAACATATACTTCTCCTTCTCTTCACAGATTCACTTGGAGCTTATGCGATAAATTCTTATCTGCCATGCATTACTTGAACAACGTCCTCCAAGTCAGAATCCTCACCAATGCCCACAACTTCAAAGAACTTTTCTCCATCATCCAGGAATTTGCTGAACCCGGCAACAAAACTACAGACGTCCCTCCCTCCCAAGATCTCTGCAGCAGACTCAGCACCAATTTCCTCCTCAAGAATAAGACGCTCTATGACAACTTCGACAACCAGAACCTCTGCATTGCTTCAGCCCCCACCCCCAATGACACCACCCAATAGACCCTACTCACTTGGACCCCTCTCATGACAGAAGACACCTTAAAGACCATGAAGAACATCCACTCCGGAGCACTCTCACACCCCTGTCCCCCCACATCTTCCACAGAGTCGCCACTGCCGTCGCCCCTGATCTACACTGGACCATCAACTGCTTCTCCGAGACCACCACATTCCACCATGACTGGAAACATGCTGAAGTCAACCCCCTCCTGAAGTAACCCTAGGCAGACCCGACAGACCTCAAGAATTTCAGGTCCATCTCACTGCTTCCAATTGCAGCCAAAGTCATTGAAAAGGTCGTCAACACCCAGCTAGTAAACTTAATTGAAGCTAACAACGTCCTGGACATATCCCAGTCCAGATTCCGCAGCAACCACAACACCAAGACCGCCCTACTTTCCTCCACTGATGACATCCGCCCCCTCCTCGACCAGAGCCAAACAACAGCCCTCATCCTCCTGGACCTCTCAGCTGCCTTCAACACCGTCTCCCAACTCACACTAGCCAACAGACTCCATGACACCGGCATCCGAGGAAAGGCCCTCGACTAAATACGCTCATTTCTCACAGGCCGAGCGCAGTGAGTCAAACTCCCACTTTACCTCCCAGAACCCACAAAGACCAAATGTAGAGTACCTTAGGGATCCTCCCTCAGCCCCAGCCTCTTCAATATCTACATGGCCCCCCTTGCAACCATCATCCAAAACCGCGGGCTCAACCTCATCTCCTACGCTGAAGGCACCCAGCTCATCCTCTCCCTTACCAAGGAACCCAACATCACCATGCACAACTTCCATAAGGGATGAAAGCTGCCACCACCTGGATGAAGGACAGCTACCTGAAACTCAACTCAGAGAAAACAGATGTCCTCATCCTTGGCTCCACCCCTCTACATGGGATAACACCTGGTGACCACCTACCCTCGGAAACCCACCCTCCCCAACAGACCACACGTGAAACCTCAGCATTATACTGGACTCATCAGTCACTATGAACTGCCAGATCAATGCTGTATCCTCGGCCTGCTTTAACACCCTCCGCATACTCCGGAAAACATTCAGATGGATCCTCTCTGAATCCAGAAAAACGGTCATACACGCCCTCATTACTAGCAGATTGGACTATGGCAACGCCCTCTACGCTGCAATCAACAGAAAACTCCTTCCCAAGCTCCAGACCGTCCAAATCGCCGCAGCCAGACTGATCCTAGACATCCCCTGCCGCAACCACATAACCCAACACCTCTGTGACCTCCACTGGCTCCCCATCAGAAGAATAACCTTCAAGCTCCTCACGCACGCATACACGGCCCTCCACATCATCAGACCAGCAAACCTAAACAACTGCCTCTCCTTCCTCGCACCCAGGAGAAACCTCCAATCAGCCGACCTCTCTCTGGCCACCATGCCACGCATCTACAATACCTGAACAGCGGGAAAGTCCTTCTCCTACCTCGCAGCCAAGGCCCGGAACAACCACCACCTCCAGCAAAGCCCTACACTGCTCCCGTTCTGGAAGGGCCTCAAGACCTGGCTCTCCAGATGACCACTGTACCCTATGGAGCTGCCACCAGCACCTTGACACCCTCAAAGGTGAGTAGCTGCGCTATGCAAACCCATGATTGATTGATTGATTGATTGATTGATTGATTGAAGGTCATGCATTATTTATCGCTCAAGAATGGAAAGACACAAATCTTTTACTTTCCCAGATCCACTGTAGACCAAACCACCCTGCATCCTATCTTCGTTCTGCAAATTTACACTGTCCTCTCCCCTCTTCAACATATCATTACACCTGAAAAATAGTATGCAGCCACAAATATAAAACACATATCTGTACCAGGTACTGGAGTTTTCACAGCAGATTAACATTTAGGTGTACAAAATACACACTAACAATTCGTATGTCCATGTTGCAGGCACCAATACCGAATTTCTGACTTACCTTGTAGAGTTATCATGCAGCAAGTGCTGGAGGTAAGCTACAGTGCACACCATGATGCATCACGTGTCGCATTCATTCGTCATAAGCGCTAGTGTGAAAAATGGAATTAAAGGTCAGGAATAGAATGCCACCATGGGTATAAATCTATCACCAATAGCCACTACATACAAGTATTGTCAGTATGTCACCCCTAATTCCCACAATTTGTCATGGAAGGGACACCCTTATCTCAGAAATAGCAAGCATATAGCCAAACCTGCCCACAATATGTCATTGATTGGCCATCATTATATGAGGAATAGTAAGCCACCATAGGTATAAATCTATCACCAATTGCCACTACATGCAAGAAAAGACAATATGTCACCTCTAATTCCCATAAACTGTCATGGAAGGGAAACCCTTATGTCCGAAATAGCAAGCATATAGCCAAACCTGCCCACAATATGTCACTATGGAGCCCCCATTATGTCAGAGATAGTCAGCTTGTTATCAAAAAACACAAATGCAGGTCATCAGTGGGAAATTGTTTGAAGTAGTGAGCAGCATGACACCAAGAAAGGGCAACATATGTCACTGCTGGGCCACCATTATGTGAGATGGAGCAACTATTTAGCCCAGAATTCCCACTGATGGGCCATTATATTGTAGGGGTCACCTGCTTTGCAATTAAAGACCACATATATATCAGTAACATACCGCTCCTTACTGGGCTAATAAGCACATCTCCCCAAACGCCATCACAAAGGAGCTGCTTCTGGCCAGCCAAACTTCTTTCACACACAGCAAAACTGCAGCAGGGACAACACCTTTCCTCATACATAAAGAATGGAAAATGTAGGAGACACAATGTAACTTTCCTAAATCCAAAGCGGTACATTAGGTGAAAAAGTAGAGCACCCTACCTTGTATTCAAACAGATACCACAGTAGAAATGGCAATTAAACGTTCCTCACATAGATATGGCACCAATTATTGCAGCTGGCTCCAGACCCAGCCATTGAGTCAGGTGGCTGCAGTAGAATACAACAGCGGAGATATAGCCTGACATCCTCACAGATGGGTACAGATGCTGGGCATCAAAAGAGGCTCACAACAAGAGTCAGGTTCGCTTCTGTGCCTCATGGTAAAGTGTGACAGACGGGCGGCCATGGGAGTTGGGTTACAGCAGCATGAGTGCATCCATTGGTGCATTTTTCAGATGCAGCAGTAGCATCCATCTTAGACAGAGTTCTTCGTTGCCAAGGTACAGCTTCCTGAGGCGCTGTTATTGGGTGTGCTAGCACAGACCACTTTGATGCATCACTGGTCACAGCAGGGATGCGGCTTCAGTACCACTCCAGTCATAGCAATTACCCCTCTGAACCGTGACCACCAAAAGACTGAAGACCATACTCCTAGGGCTGGCAGATCCCTCTCCACAGTCTTCCTTCTCCTGGTTGACTTTCTCACCAATGGGGTCAAACTGCTTCTAATACTTCCTGGACATGTCTCACCTACTGTGGAGGCAGGCAGTAAGAAATTGGGTCATTAGTTACGGGGCGTGGAAGCCCCATTCAAGAAAATAACCTCAGTCCTTGTCAGGGTGTACCACAAAAGTCACTAAATTACCCAGTGTGAAATTAGAGGCAAAGTGTACAGCATTTATGCAGCACACAAGCAGGAATAAAGTCAAAACACAACACGGGAAAAATCCCAAACCACTTTAAAAGAATAAAGTAACTTTTAATAAATAAAATGATACCACAATGAAAAAAACTTCAATCAGTAGAACTGGAGATATGCAATTTTAAAGTTTTAGGCAGATATAGCACCTCGAAGCACAGAGTGCCACTCGCGATCATCTGGTCGTGCTAGACAGGGATAAAGTCAGGCCACCAGTGATGGAGCTTGGGTTGGATACAGAGAACAGATTAGTCCCCCTGAAAAAGTTACCTTCTCAGGAGTTCTGTTTGCAGTGGCGATGCTGTGAGGAGCTGGGAGAGTGTCTCATGTGGTTATCGCTGAAGCTCGAGGAGCAGGCCAGGTGGCACAGATCATGGTCTCTGTAGCGCAAAATATCAGTCAGGCATTGTGTGTGGTCGCTACTGGAGTTTCACGTTGGTGGCCACCGCAGGCTGTCGTTGCTGAAGGGCAGTGTTGCTAGTCGTCGCTGGTGGTCACAGTAGTGCAGAGAGTCGAGTTCACCAGAGTTTTGCATTTGCAGTACTCACAGGTGGCGGAGACTTGGTCCAAACGGACCAGTTTGTGGTCGTGAAGAGCCCAAAACGTCAGGATTTCTTCTTTCTTCTTATATAGAACTTAGCTGATGCCATCCAGTGGTCCAAAACCTGGAGAGGCACCTCTTAGGGATCAGGAACTCACTCCAGCAGAGGCCAGTAGGACTCAGGCAAGTCCAGTTGCAAGTCCAGTGCAGCAGGTCAGCTAGGCAGTTGCAGAGAAGTCTCTGGAGCTGGTGTCCCTGTAGGTCAGACAAAAGATTAGGCGAATGACCCTTGGAGTCACTCAAATTAGCCTAGGATGAAGGGAAGCAGGTTCAGTCTTCCTTCTCAGAGAGCAGGCCCCAAGCAGCAGGTCAGTCATCGGGTAGCAGTAAGGAAGCTCTTTGGTGGCTAGACAGACCTTCTTCTGTAATGTCCCCCAGTCAAGGTGTGTACTGATGAGTGGCTCTGGAGGTCCAATATTTCTACCTGATGCCAGCCTTTGAAGTGCGGGTATTCCCTATGCTACCCCCACATTTTATTCGGTGAAGTTCTTCCCTTCTCCTGTCAAGGCTCCAAGAACTCTGGGGTAACAAAAGACAGGCATGGTCAGGGGAAATATTCCTTTGCATGTGTGGGAGGCAGAAGCCTTTAAGGTGCAAGCAGAACTGGGTATAGATCATCCCAGTCATCCTACCAGGATGGCCCATCCTGTCCTCACCTAAGCTCCGTTTGTGTTATTGTCTAGAAGGCATACACAAAGCTCAACAGAGTCAATCACAGTCATGTAACCCAGGACACTGGCAAAAGGCACAAATGTTTAGGACTAGACAATTCCAACTTTATAAAAGTGACCTTTCAGAATCATGACATAAAATCTGACTTTACCATTAAAGAGGATTTAAAATGACAATTCATTTGAGTGTAAACACCATATCATAAAAGTAATAGGGTAACCCAGTGTTAGTCAATGGGTAAGATAGGCCTTACAACTGTTATTTTAAGAGTTTCTCACTACTTGGACATGTAAGGTTTAAACTCACATGTCCTACTTTTAAATACACTTCCCCCTGCCCTATAAGCCTTTAGGGCCTATTTTAGGGGTGACTCATATGTATTGAAGGCTTAGGGCTGGCAAAAGTTTCCGGGTCGAAAAGCAGTTTTAAACTGCACTTCAGGCTGAAGTGGCAGGCCTGAGGCTTGTTTTAAAAGGCTACTTTAGTGGATAGCACAATGAGTGTTGCAGGCCCACCTGTAACATTTCATTTACAGGCCCTGGGTACATGTAGTACAATTTACTAGGGACTTAAAAGTAAATTGAAGGTGCCAATGGGTGTGAGCCAATTTTACCATGCGTGAAGGAGAGAGCACAAACACTTTAGGCACTGTTGCACTAGTTAGTAGTGGTCCTAACTCCAGCAAAAATTAATTTAGAAAACAGGAGGTGTGAAAGCAAAATGTTTGGGGGAGTATCTCACCAAGGACGTTAAGTCTAACACATGCAGAATGATTTCTAAGGGTTCAAGTCAGAGGAATAGCTTCTTCCAGCATGGCAAGATTTTGGGTGATTTTCGTTCGCCTCTCCGAACTGGCTGTCAGGAGGAAACCAGCTATGAATATATAGCAGTTTTCTAAGTGTTCTGTGGAGCACTCCCATCCATGATCTAAAAGAACTTGGAACTTGAATACAAGGGGTTTAGTGTCTCCCACTTTTATACTGTCAAATCACACAGGCGATGTGGATGCCTTGTCTTCACTTTCAGAACCTGTTTGGGGTTATTCTTGCTCAACTGTCTGTTTCAGGCTACTCGTCAGATATATCCTTTGTGTAGAGTGATGCTCCTCGTAGCAGGGTATTCTCCCATACCTTCCCATATTCTTCTTGAGCACCCATGTTGGACTTGGGCCTTTTTGGCAGGTTAACCCCCAAACTTTTTGCCTTTAGCCTCCGACATGGTGGTAGTGATTTTAGACCACTGCGCACTTTAGCACTGTGGCCCAGTGTAAAGTGCGTGCGCACTCTGAGTGCGTGTGGTGAGATGGTCTGCCCTCCCATAGGAATGCATGGGGGATATGTGTGTCCATGGTAGTTCCTGATATGAGGGGAGTGCAGGGTCTGGTTTAGTATGTGCGAACTCGTGAGAATAAATACTGCGCAATAGTGTGCGCAGATTTATTTTGGTAAGTCTAGAAATGCCACTTTTAGAAGTGGTTGTATGACGTTACAACGCATACTTTTACAACGCATACCTTTACAACGCATTTTTTTACAACGCAACCTCCATTAGAACGCATTCCATTACAACGCATGCCATTACAACGAATTTTTAAAAACTGCCTTTACAACGCATTCCATTACAACGCATGCTACCTTTACAACGCATACCATTACAACGCATAACATTACATTGCATGTATGGTAAGTATTGGATAGTGTAGGGGTAAAAATTACTATTCTAACTCCAGGAGGTGCAACAGTAGGGTAAGTGTTGTATAGTGTAGGGGTAAAAATTACTATTCTAACTCCAGGGGGTGCAACAGTAGGGTAAGTGTTGGATGGTAATGGTTTGCGTTGTAATGGTATGCGTTGTAATGACTGCGTTGTAATGACATGCGTTGTAGTGTCATGCGTTGTAATGGTTGCGTTGTAATGGCATGCGATGTAATGGATGTTGCGTTGTAAAAGTTTTGTTGTAATGGTAGTGCGTTGTTTCCCTTTAGAAGTTGGCATTTCTGTGTGCTGTGAGATGTGAATTGCCTGTCTGGCTTGTGAGTGACAGGGACTGGCTGGTGTGGTTGGCTCCAGGAGCCAGGATGAGTCTGCCCGGTGGTGAATAGGGAGATCTGCATGTAGATGGGAGGGAGGAGTGGCACCTGGACCTGAATAGGGCTGTGCCTTCCCTCCACGATGCTGGCTCCACCTCCTGTGGTGTGTCTGATGTCCCTGGCCTGTCTTGTGAAAGGGAGAGAGAAGCTGGGCAAAACAAAGTGCTCCTGAACCAGTTGTATCTGGTTCTCCCATTGCCTGCACCTTTGAGACAAAGGATTTGGTGGTATAAGAAGGGGCTGTGACCCCATGTAAATGTTCTTGTTCTTGGACTTGAATCTACTAGGGATGTGCTGCTGCTGGGGCTCAGGGGAAGGCTTGACTCCCTGGGCTCTGCCCTCCCCCTGGATGCCTGGAGGACTTCTTGGGACCCTTCTGCTTTGCTTCTATTTCAAGACCTTAAAAAGACTTTGGCTTCCTTTTTATCCTTGAGGGCTTTTGCACCCTGGGAGCGCTGTGCTTCTTTTCCTTGTTGGCCTTCCCCAGCATAGGGATTCCCCCGTGAAACCGACCTTGCGGGTGCCCACCCCGCCTATTTAATTATTTCCAGTGCGCAGGTGCCACCCTGCAGCTTCGTTTTATTTTTATAAATTAATGCGGGTGCCCACGCCGCTTATGTGAGCACTAGCCGGTGACCACCTTGCATGCTAGCTTTATTTTTATTCTCGAGGGAGCCCACCCCTCATTTGCTGCTGTTAAAATCACTGCCACGGCGAAAACAGAAGTCAGGCCACCAGGTGCCTGACTGCGGGCAGGACTTCCGGTTTTGAGGAGGAAGTCCCGCACACGCCCGGCAGCCTGAAAAAGTCACCTGCAGCCACCTGGAGGGAGAACGATGGTGCCTGCCTGCACGGGGCTCCCATGACTGAGGGAGAGCCCCGCAGGCGCCACCAAGGGCAGCTTGAAGGCAGAGGGGGCTCGAGTCACATTGCCGGTGCCTGCCCCCACCGCGTGTGCAGAGGAGACCAATCCCCAGCAAGGAGCCCCCGGTGAGTAGGGTCTCCGTCCTTGTGTGTCCCGACCTATGTCCCGAGCGGCCCCCGCCTAATAGGGGGTTGCACCACCGAAGGGGGCACATTGTTGGTTAGAGAGCCCAGAGGGGCCCAGGATTTTTCCCCGCATTGGCTCCAACGTTTTCATATTGGTTCAACCTGGCCATGGTGGCTAAGAGGGCAGCTGCCACTCTTTTGGGAGTCATAGTGGTATTAGGGCCACAGTGCTTGGGGGTTGCTTGCTTGCAGAGCGCGTGTGGTCCCACCATGTGCATATTTATTTAAAGCGCCAGTGCACTCCACAGTGCCTGGGGCAAATTCTTGTTCTATTTTGCGCATAATTACTTCAGGAGCCAGTGTGCTCCAGGGGACATGATTTGTAGAGCCTACATGGCTCCAATGTTTGGCGCATTTGTCTCTGAGGGCCACTGAGAGCCCATACAACTTTTTAACTTTCAGAGCTGCCCAGCAAGTAGTGGTCAGCTGCACCGTTTGGGCCGTGCGTTATTTTAGGGGACATATCGTGTACTCAGGAGTGAGACGCACTCCTTCGCCCCCATCTTTTCCTGCACAGCTGCGCAGCACTTAGTGCCAGCTGCTACGTTTAGGCCCTGCATTTAAGATTCACAGCTGCCCAGCAAGTAGTGGGCAGCTGCAGCATTTAGGTTTGCACCAAGTGCGCACCCTTCACTGTCGCTGCATTGGCCGTGCGCCCTGTCTTTGGACAGAGGGCATTTGAGCCCCTTAGAGATGGCCAGTTGGACAAGGGGGCTGTTAGATTTGTAGGGCTCCAGGCCCTAGTGTGATTTTTATAGGTGCTAGGAAATGTAATTTATATGGTATGTTTTATGCACCTTGGTTTATGTTTATAGATGTGATTCTATGCTTATTAGGTTTTACCTACTGTCTTATGTTGTATTTGATTCTCTATTGTGGTCTAGGTTTGATTTATTCCCTACTGCAGTTTATGTTAGTCAGTTTGTTTCCTAATGCAAGTTATGTTTAGGAGATTATGGTCTACTGTATTTAGGCTTATGAGGTTGGCGCAGAATAGAGTTGAAATGAAATGAAATGAATGAAATGAAATGAAAAAGGTACTTGTAAAGCATATGGCTACCATGAGGCCTCCCAGCGCTAAGAACCTAGTCTGCCAGTGCCCATTTTAACTGGATGGATATAAAAATGTTTTCAGCTGCTTACAAAAAGCCAGACGGTCTTCTTCTAACCGAATATAGTCAGGAAGAGTGTTCCACCTTCTGGAGGCAGCATAAGAGAATTGTTGGCCTCGACTTCTGGTCTTGCGAATTCTCAGGATAGTAGCCAGGCATTTATTTCCAGAGCGCAGAGCTCTGTTGGGATGATTTAGGACAATGATTGACTGTAGAATTGGCGAGCTTTTGGCAGCCATAATCTTGTGGGTGACGCAGAGGGCTTTGAACTGAATCCTCTATGTGACAGGCAGCCAGTGCAGCAAAGCTATGACTGCTTGAGCTGATTCTCTGCGGGGAATATTCAGGAGCAGTCTGGCGGCACAATTCTGCACTGCCTGGAGTCTCATTATTGTGGATCGTGGTGATACGACATAGAGGGCAGTCGCGTAGTCCAAACAGGAGAGGATTAATGCTTGGACCACTAGTTTCTTAGTCTCCCAGGACAATATCAGGAAAACTTTCCTCATCATCCTTAGTAATCCAAAGCAGCATCCTGCAACCTTCTGCTCTTGGACTTTCATGTTTAGTTTATTGTCCAGCCAGACTCCCAGACTTTTTATTTGGTCTTTGGGGGTTGGTGCACTGCCCAAACAAATAGGCCACATGGGGGTGGACCCCTCCGGGAGAGGTTTACCCAGAAGCATCAATTCTGTTTTTGCTCCATTTAGTTGAAGGAAGGAGCGCTCCATCCAGGCTGAGATTGTTTTAAGACAATTGGCTAGAATGTTTGGGCTGTGTCCTGGTTGGTTGAGGGATATTATCAACTGGGTGTCGTCAGCATATGTAACAATTCGGATGCCAAAGGGCTCAACTATTTTGGCCAGGGGGCTCATCTACATATTCAAAAGGGTGGGGCTCAGGGATGAGCCTTGTGGCACCCCACACCTCAAGGCCATGCTTCTAGAGGAGCAGTTTTCCTCGAAGACCTGGAATGAGCGGCCTTATGTGATACTGTGCATGTTATGATTTGTGTTACAGGTTGGCGCTGAGTATAGTGTCTGCCAGTGATTACTGGCTGTGTTCTAAGTTCCTGATATATTCTTACTTTTACTATTTTTACCAAGTGATGATTCTGACAGTAGCCCACGTGGCCCTGTCTTGTGTAAATAATCCCCTGTAAATATTGGCCATGCCGGTTGGCACCGTGTATATTGTCTGATTACCATCTAATGTGTTTTATGATAATACAAAGGCTATTTTTATATATGACCTTGTGTGGGAGTTCCTTTTGTGGTGTGCCTAGTATGTTGTTACTTTGTGTGTTGTGCAAATGCTTTACACATCGCCACCGGGATAAGCCTAACTGCTCATGCCAAGCTACCATGGGGGTGAGCAGGGGTTAACTTTGGCGTGTAACTCCGAAGCCCTGACTAGAGTGGTGGTCTCTGCCTGGCTTTGGCACAGGCCTTAGCCAACCAGTGATCCCCATTTCTAACAACACATAATAGAGGCACAAAGAGGTGGAAAATGTCTGCACATGGCTATCAACAGCCAAATGAACAATTACGGAAGAGACTAATGGCTAGCCTCTCATAAAAGTGTCCCTTTCATATTGAATGACAAAGGCTACAGTCCCATCCTTCACCGCCACGATCTTCCAAATGGCAGCGCTACAGGAAAACGAATCTGCAGCTCCTCTTAGCAAAAGGCATTATTGAATTTCCAAAGATGCCTTGTCTTCTCTGTCCTGACTTCATTGTCTAGATCTCTTCCCTCCAGCTACTGGAATGTCAGCAATACACTTCCTCTGTCTGGAAAAATAACCTCATCTTCATTTTGGGCACAGAAAGTGCAATGCCATCCTTTCTGTTTGATGTCAGCGATAGGGAATCAGTTTGAAGTGTGCATCTCCACAACATCACCCAAATTTTAATATTCTTTTCAGCCTCAACAACCAACACATTTTAACACACATGCCTCGTTTCAGCTACATTTTCTATTACTAAATCTAAACAGATAATAATTTTGTAGATAATGTTTAAGACACAATGGGGGATATGTACAATAGAACTGGCAGAGTGAGGCGTTAGCCTTCCTGGCTTAATGCCTCACCTTGCCACTTATGAAACACAAGGCGGCACCATATTTACAACGATACGATATGGCGCAGCCTTGGATTTCCCCCTGCGATGGCGCTACACTTATCAATGTAGCGCCAAGGCAGGCCCCCTTGCACCATAGTGCAAGGGTGTCTGCATGCAGGGGAGGATTGTTTATGTGTAGGAAGGTGTCCCTTCCTACACATAAACAACCCTGAAATGCCTTTTTGTCTTATGCTTAATGCAGCACACATTAAAGTCACAACATTGAATTTTTTAAAAAGATTGTTTATGTACAGGGCAGAGGACCTGGAATCTTCAAAATTACACGTTCAAAACCTTCTCTTGAGGCCTGTTTATGAAAGGTGTGCATACATATAGTCTGTCCCAGCTTAGCAAGTCCGCCCCTCCTTCATTTAGCCAATGAGGGTCCTGTTTAAGCACAATTGTCACTTGTATTAGCTGGCATGATAGGTTCTAAGCAGGTGTCTACAGGTTTGGGCTGGCCTATAAGGCAATCAGGCAGTGCCCGATGGGCTGGTCTGACATGTCAGTGAGTGGGTTACTTTTTGGCAATTTGTGGGCATGTTTTATGGTCTGCTGGGCAGGTTTTGCTTTTGACTTTCCTGATATTACACAAACATTTCTGAAGCAAGCTCAACTCCATGTAGTCTTCCGTACAATGCGAAACACTTACACAACATATCTTTACAAGTCAAAAATTGCATCAATTTGCAACTAAAGCACGCCTTTTGAGGTATCTAGTTCACAAATGGGTGTCACTTTTATTTTGATTTGAAGGCCTATTTTCTATCTCAGTCCAATGCAGGGCGCCTAATTACTATGTCGGGCGGACTTGCATCCGCCAACAATGTTGCGGATTGGAATCACCTGACCATAGGTCGGCGGTTCTGTTCACACAATTTGGATGCAACCACCCTATGGACGGTTGGAAACATCCATTTTCCAATGGCAGCTTGGCTGGCAGGCTGAAAAGACCAGCCACACAAGCTGCCATTGGAAAATTGATGTTTTTAAACATCCCTGCACCATGTGGCAGGCACCATGCGGTGCCTGCCATACGGTGCAGGGATGTTAAGGAGGGCACTATAGGTGCCCCAGGCACCATAGTGGAGGGTCTGAGCGGGAAAGGGGCAATGCTAGGGGTCCCCAAACTCACAGCCTTTCCATGTCAGAAAGACCGATATGGAAAGGATGTTGGAAACTGACCTCATAATCCCCACGACAGAGCTGTGGCTGGCTCTGCCGTCATTATGGGATTATTTGTGTTTCCAAAGCTCCAACAGGCTCCTTGAGCCCATCGAAAGAGCAGTGGAATCCCCCCCGCAGCTTTCACTCCACTGTCATCGTAATATGGTGGTTGGAGTGAAATCAATGATGTCTGTCGGAAAGTCTGACGCTTTCTGTCTGACATCGTAATTGGGCCCTGGGGGTCAATCAAAGCTGTGTGCCCCACCCCGTTCTTTCCATGTTCTTCCATGCTAAGTTCCCCAGTTTCTAGCCCTTTACTGTAGGGCAAAATACCTGGAAATTAGATTTCCATTTAATTCTGAATTCGTAATCGTCTGGACTAGCACTGTCATTGGGTACATTTGGGTTCTGTGCTCCGGTGATTAGTCCTCCCTCATAATGGGGCCCGTGCAGGGAATCACCCTGAGGGGTGGCTTTTCCAAAGCGGGCAACTTTGGGGACTTCGAATGTAAGAGCGAGTAACGATGCCCCTATTCCTCGGCCTTTGTTGTAAACTATGTAGTCAATTAGTCCAGGGATATTCTTGACTTTCATCAGCGCCTCTTGCCGCAAATCCAGGACCCAACAATGGTAGTGCGCTTTTGTGTCACTGGGCATGAAACCTTGCTCAGGAGTCGTGATGTGGGTCCTCCTAAGTATGGAAAAGACAAAGTCATCCCTCATGCCAGCTCCTCCATCCTCACGCGCCCACGGTTGGATGTATCAGATAGAAAGGACCACTGGCCAGGATGCCGCTTGCATCTTGAAGTGACACTCTAAGGCAAAGGGGCAAAAGGCGGGCAAACCTTTGCTAGTGGCGTTTCAATTGCCTTTCAGTGTAACTGCAACTCTCAAGTCCTCCTGTTGTCAAAGGTGTTTCACCGTCATTTTCACTTTCTCGGCAATATTTTTAATATGCACACGTTTTGTTCGGTAGTACTGCAAAAGCAGAGCATGCGGGATCAAGGATGCTCGTCTTGCAACAAAAGGTAAGTTTCGAGTAACATGTTATTGAACAATTGACGAAAATGAGTATTATGGAAACGAAAAGGCACATTGTGTATAAATTACTTTATAATCTGTTTCTTCAACAAACACATCCATGCTCTGGTACAGAGGGGAAAAGGGAATGCGTAGCTCAGAATACCTGATTTTAACACAATACCCTGCGAGCAGTGCTGGAACACTAGGGCTAATGTTATTCACGGATTTAGCACACAATGCAGGCCGAATATAGGATGATTCCGCGTGAAAATGATCTACCCAAGGAAAAAGATGTGCAACAAAGCTGCATCGCTATTTGTATCACCAGTGGACAGTAAAAATGAACATTAGGAAGCGTTGACCTATGTGGTCGTATATCAAAGAGAGCATAAATCTGTCTAACGCTTTTAAATCCCTCAATAATGCCATTTAAACAAAATGTCAGGCCATGCTGAGTGTACAGAAGAATTACATTTAAATTCCATTTAATATACAGACGATCAATCTTGTGACACTGGCAGCAGAGATTCATTTTCACTCCTGATGTTTCATTCAGTAGTTCAGAAAGCTGTGTGTATGTGTGAAAAATATTACTGCAGCATTTTACGACTTGAGCTTAGGTTAAAGTAACACATGAACGCCTGTTTCAATGCCTTAGCGAGATTGGTGTAACTGAAAAAATGTGTGTGTGCTGAAATGAGTTAAACTCGTTTAAAAACCAAAAACTCTTAAATTCACCGGTTTCAGTTTACTGAGCTAAATATAACTTGAAGTTGCTCCCTGCCATGCACTGCTTATGAACTCACATATTACATTTACATGTCAAATGAATCATCAATGACTTCCATTTAAAAAAAGTTAATTTCTATGTCATGTCAACTCATAACTATAACACAACTGTAACCTTTTGCTTTGGGTTTTGTTTACGTAATGTAAGATCTTATTGCCAGGCTATAATGTTGTCACCTTAACCTTTGTATCTATCTATCTATCTATCTATCTATCTATCTATCTATCTATCTATCTATCTATCTATCTATCTATCTATCTATCTATCTATCTATCTATCTATCTATCTATCTATCTATCTATCTATCTATCTATCTATCTATCTATCTATCTATCTATCTATCTATCTATCTATCTATCTATCTACCTGTCTGTCTGTCTATCTATCTATCTATCTATCTATCTATCTATCTATCTATCTATCTATCTATCTATCTATCTATCTATCTATCTATCTATCTATCTATCTATCTATCTCTGCTTCCTGGGAATTGCAGCGCTCACCATGGGTGCATCTCCCTATGGCGGAACCACGCCGTTTTCAATGTTTAAACTCACTCCTTCTCACGAAAGAAAATGTGGCGCACACCTTGAGTTTTGCACAGCAGTATACGTGAAGCAGTATACGTGATCCAATTATACAGGATAAAAAATGAGTGATCTACACTATCATGACCAAGGTGTCAGGGACACCGAAACGGGTAGATCACTCGCTTTTTATCCTGTATAATTGGAATGATCCAGAATTAAATCATGTATGCTGTGGAAAACTCAAGGTGTGCGCCCCATTTTCTTTTGTGAGAAGGAGTGAGTTTAAATATATATATAATTATATATATATATATATATATATATATATATATATATATATATATATATATATATATATATGTATATATACACACATTTAGATATATATTTTACAGAGAAGCAGTAGCCACTATGTAGTTATAGTTATGATTGCCAGGAATAGGAATTTCTGTGATTTTTGCTCGTTAGTAGCTATGCGCCTGTTTGACGAATTTCCAGCAAACTTTGCAAACCTATAGCTTTTTCTAGAATGGAGGATGATGCATCGTTTCACAGTGATTCATGAAGGGGTGCAAAGAAAAAAGGGGCGTCACAAAACAGGGTTTTCCACCAAGGCATTTTGTATAGACTTTTTGTATCTCGTGTAATGGAAAAACATTATGGTTTGCAGATGATCCTTCTTGGTATTACAGGTAAGCAGGGTGAGTATTTTTCAAGTTATAAGGCATTTAAACTTAGTGATATCTGTGACAGCAGTACTTTTGTGTAATTGCACAAAATTACGCAAACTATTGCGGTACATTGCGATGACAAATTATTATCTGATGGGATAATGACTGCCTTTACAAACGTTTAAGGCAGTCATGTTGTTTTAAGGCCACATTGACTGTGTTCCGGCTTAAGGCCTTAGAACGTAAGTATTTATATTTGTTCCTACCTATTACCACTTTAGTAAATTTGTAATAGTTATGGAAAAGTAATTATAAGTTTCTATAAATTTAAAAACAAACTGTTACAGAGTACAGCGACACAACCTAGAAAGTACAACAAAACTTAAAACAATAAATACAACCTTAAAAAATGTGGTGTAGTACAGTGTATTTAAATTTTTTAACATGTTTAATTCTGTAAAAAAAGGACAGAGTACCACTGAAATATTTACAAAAATACTGCGTAAAGTCCATGCAACTTAAAAAATGAATAAAAAAAGAAACATTTCCTAAAAAATGGAGTACTTACTAGGTACAAGTGCGGTACTCCATAAACAGCATTAAAAATATGTAAAAACAAAACCCCCTACTTATTACCACTTTAATACAGTGGTAATAGGTAGGAAACAACAATAAAACCTACTACTTACTTATATCTAAGGTCCTAACAGAGAATACAGTCACAGTAAAAACAATGGCTGTCTTTGAATGTTCAGAAAACCGCCCTTTTCTGATTATATACTAGCTTGTCATTGTAATGTACCACGATATATACCACATAGTTACCATTGTACACTGTGGCCCAAAATATAACTAAGGCTTAGGTGCATTATTGTATTGAGGTACCCTTGCACCGCACATGGTGTCGCATGGGCAAAGCAATACTTAAGTATAGTGGTAGTGCAATTCTACATTGATGCTGAATTTTCACATACTTCCGTTTACCACTCCACTGTACAGCACTCCACTATACACCTCTCCACTTAACTGTATTCCATTACAGGTCACTCCAGGGTACACCACCCCACTCTATGCCATTCCACTGTATGCCCCTCCACTATACACCACACCAGTATACAGTAGACCACTCTACACCACTCAACAGTATACCTCTCCACTGTCTGATACTGCACTCTAATCCACTACACTCTACACTATTACATTGTACGCAATTCCAATATATGACACTCCAATCTTCGCCACTTCACTGTGTGCGACTCGACTATACGCTATTCCACTCTATGCCACTCCACTCTATGCAATTACTCTGTATGCAACTCCACTGTACCACAGTTCACTCTACACTATTCCACTCTATGCCACTCAAATCTACAACACTCCACTGTACATTGATCCACTGTATGCCATTTCACTATATGCTACCCTACTATACGCCACTCCAATGTATACCACTCTACTCTACGCCTCTCCATTCTATGCTATTCATTGGACACCACTCCACTGTTTGCCATTACACTCTACACCACTCAACTGTAGGTTACTTCAGTCTAAACCACTCCACTGTATTCCACCCCAAATATACACTAATGCACTGTACTATATTTCACTGTATGCCACTCCACCCTAAAACACTCCAGTGTATGCTATTCCACTGAATGCGACTCCATTGTATGCTACTCCACTCTACTCTAGTCCAGTGTACTCTCCACCACTCTATGCAACTACAATCTACAAAACTCTACTCCACTCTTTGTCACTCTACTAAACTCTACTTCACTCTATCCTTGAACACTTCACTGTTCAAATTTATACTCAACTCTACGCCCGTACACTCGATTGTACAACACTCTACTCCACTCTACAAAGTTTACAACACTGAATAACACAGCTCTCCACTCTAGTGTACGAGATGACACTTTAGTTTGTAACAGTTTACTTGACTCTACGATATGCCACTCCAATGAACGCCACTTCACTCTATGCTGATCCACTATACCCTACCCCACTCTATGCCACGCCACAATACACCAACCCACTCTCACAATTCCACCGTATGCCACTCCACTCTGCTATACTCCACTGTACCCTACTCCACTGTACGGTATTCCACTGTACACCCCTATGGTGTACACCACTGCACTCTACACCACCCCACTGCAGAACACTCTCCTCCACTCTTTATAACTCCACTCTATAAAAATCTACTACACTTAATGGCACCCTAAGCCACTCCACTCCACTCTATCCTCATATACTCCACTGTCCAACTCTATAGTATACTTCACTCTAAGCCTGTACACTCCATTGTACAACACTCTATTCTACTATACACCACTGTTTGCCATTGTGTTCTATAACACTGTATGCCAATCCACAGAGGAGCTGGGTTAAATTGCACCGTCCTGGATTTCGGTTGGAAGAGAGGCCTTGGGATTGGGCGTGTCTCTAAGCACTTGTTTTGGGGAATCAGATGCCGAAGATGCCTGCTGGTGTGAATCCTGTGTACCCCCCTCCCGGAAGAAATGGGGAAGTTGAGCTGATTATTAAAGTGCCTTTTGATGTTATTTTGTAAAGGGCATGAACTGGTGCTACAGGAGTGACCTGTGGGAGATAGTGAACTGTGTTGATAATGACCAAGCTAAAGACTGTGAACAAGGGAGCCACCAGAAAATGCCCCCCACCCCACTTTGAACTTCTCATGGCACCCAGTGAACAAAGCAAGTAAGCCCACCATTCCTAGACTAGTCCCCTTCACTCTTTTATCCTCCCTTCCTTCCTTCCACCCTTCTATGCTTTCACCCATCCAGTCATTCACCCATCAATGCTTTCTCCTTTCTATCCATCCATCCAATTATCATTTAGTTTACAAGTCGATTATCCATCATTTCACTGTTTAATCCATTTATTTTTCACATTTCCATCCTTTTACCCATCCATCCTTTCACTTTTCCATCCGTCCATACATGCAATTATACATCCAATGAACATTTCGTACACACGTCGATAATCCATCCTTTCACTGTAATATCCTTTCACATTTCTATTAATGCTTGCATCCATCTATCAAAACATTCTTCCACCCTTTCTTCCATGATTTCACTTAAATCTATCCATTCTTTCATCCTTCCTTCCATCCAGCCTTGCACTCTTTCTTCCTTTGTTCTTTTCACCCTGCCTCCTTTCCACTGTTCCTTTTTAGCACCATTTCTTTCCCATTTTCTACCTTTGACCCCTTCTTCCATCACACTCCTTTTCCAGTGTCTTCCCTCACATTGTTTTGTTTCTTACCTTTCCCTTCCCCATGCTCTATTTGCTGCTATCTTCCCTTTTTAGATCTTTTACTCATTTCTGTCTCTTTCATTGACATTGGCTCACTTAGCAGCCGTTCTCTGCAGAGTGCAGAGAGGAGATTGGAAAGACAGGCAGAGAAGACCTTTAGCGGGCCACACACAAACAAGGCAACTGGGTGCAGTGGCTTCCCCCCTCTTCAGCTACAAAATCGGGGGGTTCACACATCACTCTCTGTGAATGTGACATTTAGTCAGTGTGCTTTGAGACAGTTGGTTTGATACTCGGAGGAATGTAATGACATGGCACTTCCCAGAGGTCCCTGGGGTTGTCTGAAGTGAATGAGGTTTGAGACACATTCACAATGTTGGGAACATCCATATATAAACATTTACTATTATTCCACACAATGCAGCACAGCAAGGGACCTTGCCGTGCAGTGTTGTATGAAAGGATGAGAGCAAATATGTGCCATATTTTCAGAAATATGGAGCATTTTTCTCTCTTTTTGTGCTAGCACACTGTGTGCTACCTAGCACAATGCAGGCACCCGTGTACCACTGTGGAAGGGTGCCTGTGTTACAGGCAGGATTGTTTTTGTGCAGGAATAGATATATTTCTGCCCAAAAATAATCAAAAGAGGAAATAACGAGGAGAAAAAAAAGTTCTCCTCGTTACCTCATCTTCTGGGAGGCATATCCATTTGACGCAATCCCAGGGTTCTAAACTTTGCAAATTTGGGATTGTGTTAAATCTATGGGTGGATGCACAGTAATGCCTAGACTCGACCCATGGAAAGCATACAAGCTCTAAATATATCTGATGAAGCAAGTAAAGATTTGCAACACTGCATTGGAGCACAGCATTCAATCAATCAATCAATTATTTGTAAAGCGCACTTCATACCCGAGAGGGTCTCAAGGTGCTGGGGAGGAGGAGCGCTACTGATCGAAGAGCCAGGTCTTGAGTATCCTCCGTAACGTCAGCAGGTCTTGGATCTGTCGTAGGCTCAGTGGGAGGGTGTTCCATGTCTTGGCGGCGAGGTGGGAGAAAGATCTCCCACCGGTGGTTGTTTTTCGGAAGCACGGATGGTGGTGAGTGAGAGGTCGGCGGAGCGTAGCTGGCGGTTGGGGATGTAGAAGGAGAGCTGCCTGTTGAAGTAGGCTGGGCTGGTCTTGTGAAGTGCCTTGTGTGCATGGGTGGGGAGCTTGAAGGATATCCTCTTGTTGATGGGGAGCCAGTGCAGGTTTCTGAGGTGGGGGTGATGTTGTTGTGGCATGGTACGTCGAGGATCAGTCGTGCCGAGGCGCTTTGGATGCATTGTAGTCGTTTGATGAGCGCGATCTGGGCTCCCACGTAGAGGGCGTTTCTGTAGTCGAGTCTGCTGCTAACAAGGGCCTGGGTGGCTGTCTTCCTTGTATCTGTCGGGATCCATCTGTAGATCTTGTGGAGCATGCGGTGTTGAAGCAGGAGGAGGAGACGGCGTTGACTTGCTTGGTCATTGAAAGCATTGAGTCGAGGATGATTCCCAGGTTGCGTGCGTGGTCGTGGGTGTCGGGACTGCCCCCAGTGCCGCCGGCCTCCAGGAGTTGTCCCAGGCTGAAGGGTTGGAACCGAGGATGAGGACCTCCATCTTGTCCGAGTTCAGCTTCAGACTTCTGGTCTTCATCCAGTCGACGACGGCCATTATTCCTTCGTGGAGGTTGCCTCTGGCGGTGATGGGGTCCTTGGTGAGGGAGAGGATCAGCTGATTGTCGTTGGTGTAGGAGATTATGTTGAGGTTGTGCTGTTGGGCTACGTGTGCGAGCGGGGCCATGTAAATGTTGAACAGCGTCGGGCTGAGGGAGGATCCCTGGGGTACGCCGCAGATGATCTTGGAGGCTTTGGAACGGAATAGGGGAGGCGGACACTCTGGGTCCTGCTGGAGAGGAAGGAGGTAGTCCAATCCAGAGCCTTGTCTCAGATCCCTGCGGCGTGTAGGCGTGCGTGTAGTGTGCGGTGGCAGACTGTGTTGAAGGCTGCAGAGAGGTCTAGGAGGATGAGCGATGGGGTCTTGCCATTGTCCAGCAGTATCCTGATGTCGTCGGTGGCGGCGATGAGGGCAGTCTCGGTGCTGTAGTTGCTGTGGAACCCTAACTGGGAAGGGTCCAGGATTTTGTTTTCTTCAACGTATCGGGTTAGCTGTCTGTTGATGGTTTTCTCGATGACCTTGGCCGGGAAGGGGAGCAGAGAGATGGGCCGGAAGTTCTTGAGGTCTCTTGGGTCTGCCTTAGGTTTTTTTAGTAAGGCGTTGATCCCAGCATGTTTCGAGATCTCTGGGAAGGTTGCGATCTCGAGGTAGAGATTGATGATGCTGCGCAGGTGGGGTGCGATGGAGCTGCTTGCTCTGTTGAAGACGTGGTGCGGGAATGGGTCTGACGGAGAGCCGGAGTGGATTGTGTACATGGTCTTGATGATGTCATCGATGCTCATGCTGGCCCAGGCTAGCAGGGGGTCTTGGTCGATGGTATGCAGAGGGTCTGTTGTGTTGCTGTATGTTGGTACTGTCTGGGTGTTGAAGCTGTTGTGGATGTCTGCTATCTTGAGATGGAAGAAGGTGGCGAGGGAGTGGCACAAGGATTGCGACGGCGGGATGTCATTGGTGTTCGAGCTGGGGCTAGAGAGCTCCTTCACAATGTTGAAGAGCTCCTTCCTATTGTGTGCGTTGTTATCGAGGCGGTCTTTGATGGAGGTCCTCTCGGCCGCCCTGATGAGGTGGTGGTGGTTGCGGAGGGCGTACTTGTGTGCTGGTGGGTGTCAGTAGTTTGTCCACTGTGCCATTTCTTCTCTAGTTTCCAGCAGGCTTACTCGGAGGCTAGGAGTTCTGGGGTGAACAAGCAGGCCCTCTTGCTGGTGTCTCTGAGGGGGGTTTCTTCAGCAGGGCGGGGGTGTTGGTGCAGTTCTCGATCCAGCGTCTGAGGCTGTGGGCAGCGTCTTCGGTGTTGGAGGGTTCGGTGGGTGGGCTGAGAGCGAGGTTTGCGTGTAGTTGTTCTTCGGTGATTTTGCTCCAGCAGCGGCGGGGGATCTGTTGGGTGCGGTGGTTTGTGGTGGGATTCTGGAAGGCGAAGTGGATGCAGCGGTGGTCGGTCAAGAGGAGTTCGGTGGTGTGGCTGACAGGCGTGCAGGCTTGAGGAGAAGACGGGGTCGAGCGTGTGGCCGGCGGAGTGGGTGGGCGTTGTGACGAGTTGCTTCAGTCTGAGGTTGGCGAGGTTGTCGATAAGGGTTGTGGAGTTGTTGTTCTCAAGGTGAAAGTTCAAGTCTCCGGGGAGGATGTAGTCGGTGGAGGTCAGGGCGTGCGTACTGATCAAGTCGGCGATGGAGTCGCTGAACTGGGGCGGGGTCCGGGGGGTCGGTAGAGAAGGGTGCCTCTGAGGGTGAAGTTAGGGTCTGTGTGGATCTGGAAATGCATGTGTTTGGCGGGGCTGAGCGTGTCGTCGGTGCTAATCGAGACCCTGATGCTGTTCTTGTGGGCAATGGCGATTCCTCCTCCAACTTGGTTCGTGCGGTCTCTGCAGGTGATCTTGTAGCCATCTGGGATGGCTATGGCGATGTCAGGTGCGGAGGAGTTATTAAACCAGGTCTCTGTCACGAAGGTGACATCCGGGGATGTTGTGTCGAGCAGGTCCTAGAGCTCGACGGCATGCTTGCATGCGGAGAGGGTGTTCAGTAGTATGCATCAGAGGTGGTTGGGGTCTTTCTTAGCGGGTGGTTCGTCGGCTCTGAGACTGGTGTAGCTGCAGTTCCGACAGGTGAAGGGGCCATGTGTGCGTTTTGGGGCTGCCTTGAAGCAGGTGTGGCTCCATCCGGAGTTGAGAGCGTGCAGAGTGCTGGCGTCGTAGTGGTGGCGGTCGTCATGGTGGGTGCGAGGGCCAGGGGTTCTGGTCCTGGGCACTGTCCAGGTGCAGACGGGCTTGCCTTAGGCGCGGCCGCGCAGCGGCCGGCATACATGGGGAGGTGAGAGGGAGGAACAGCTGGGTGGCGGCAAGCTGGGGCAGCGAATGCGCAGTGGGCAGTCAGGGGGGCGGGGCCACTGGGGACGCAGTGGTGAGGGCGGTGAGGGACAACAAAGGTAACTGAAGGAAAAAGGGGCACAGAAACGAGGGAAAAACGAGTGGCTGAGAGGGCAGAGGGGCACAAAAACGAGGGAAAAATGAGTGCACAGAGGGCAGAAGGGCACAAAAAAATGAGTGAAACAGAGGGAAGAAGGGCACAAAAATACGAGTGGAACAGAAGGCAAAGAGGCACAAAAACAAGAGAAAAACGAGTGGCACAGAGGGCAGAAGGGCACCAAAAAAACGACTGGATCAGGAGGCAAAAGAGTCACAAAAACGAGGGAAAAACAAGTGGCACAGAAGGCAGACGGGCACAAAAAATGAGTGGAACAGAAGGCAAAAGAGGCACAAAATCGAGGGAAAAACGAGTGACACAGAAGGCAAAAAGGGCACAGAAATACCGGAAAACGAGTGGCACAGAGGCAAAATACAGAACACAGAAATGCAGGGGCAGCTAAGAACAGAAGGCAGAATGGGAAAGACCGGGCAGTGAGAGCACGGGGACAGCGAACGGAACAGAGGGAAGAAAAAGGGGCATGGACCACGTACAGGCAGCGGGAAAAGACAGACAACAGCAGTCACAGACACAACAATGAAAATACAGGCAGTACAATAAAAGCAATAGAGCGGAGGATGAACAAACCTACCTACGGCCTACCACTGGCCACCAGGGATGAGGCGCAGGTGGCAGCTGCGTGTGGTGGAGGGCCTCGATCTTCCTCAGCAGTGGCAGCTGGGGCAGGGAGACACAGGCGGTGCTGTGCGGAGGGGGAGTGACCTACCTGGTGGGGTCAAGGGCATTGATACCGGTGAAACTTAATTTAAAGGTCTCCAAGAGAATGAAAGCAACCCATGAAGCAGTGGAGATCCCAATAGAAAATGTCAATGAAATGTGAACCAACAAGGTTAAACTGTAGGATACCAAAGGAAAGCAAGCAGCAAATGTGGATGATGCGCAGGGAATGTCCCATAGGATTAACCTTCATATTTCGGGGTTTCCAGAGAGATGCAAAGAGCCTGCTGAGGAGCTCTTTCTGGAGAAATGGATCTTAGAAACACTTCATCTAATGGCCTTGTCAAACTTTTTTCTGTTGACAGGGTGCACAGGGCTCTCACGCCACCACTGAGGACAGGTGCATCTCCCCAACCTATGATAGTTCAATTATTAAATTATTGAAACAAAGACACCATTTGAATCTACAACATACAAGAGGATGCTCAGTTCAAGCCTAACAATTCTTCTTTCCCAAACTGCACACATCCTTTGATACTGTGAAATGATGACTAAGGTTCACAATCTCAAATATATTCCCAGCTAAATTGAGCGTAATAAAAGATGGAAGGTCTTAATTTCTCCTTTACCCAGAGACTGCCAGAAGAACATTGAGGTGGCCTGTTTGGTGACACAGGCATGGGGACTTCTTCTGGCCCTGGCCTTCAATAGGGTTTTATTACAATGCAAAAAGGTCACCATGAATGATGATATCCCAATGAATATGCACTGATAGGATCTGATCTAGAGCATTACGGACAGGCCACTCTGCCACAAATGTGACGGATATTCTATCTTGATTATTACAAGTGCCATTTGATACAATGTTCCTGTAATATGCGGGATGAGAGTAGCCCATCCACTGAAATCTAAATCTTGCCCTAAATATCTAATGTATTTCCTGATATGGTTTGATGAATTTAACTGTGAGAGCTGCACCAAAGTATTATTTTTTTCTCAGCGGGGGGCCTACTCTTTTCCCCACTCACAGGGATTGTGAGTCCTCACCAGGGTGAATAATTCCGATCTGTGGCCCCACCTTGTTCAAAGGCTGGAGCCATGGTCCTATAGGATGTTATCCCCTGCAAGTGTTTTGACATGTTACTGTTGCATTTATGATTTGCTTGTTGTTCTGGAGTTGGGGCTTTGGAGGGTTGGAATGGAAAAGGAACTGGTGAGGTATTAGCATAGGTGGCTTCTTGGAAGTAAGGTTGAATGTTGACATGGCCTGGACTGGGGGACTGAGTTTGTCAGATACTTTATGTTCTATTCCAAGGCCCAGGTCATTTAGCGAGTTTGTTAAAATATTTAACATTGAAAAGTGTGCGGCAAGTTCGTGCTATCCATTGACTTATTGGATGACCGCCTACGGAATTGAAAACATTGCCTGTTATGGCAGGCAGACTTAAGATAATGGCTGTGGCACCTAGAAAGAGAAGCTTCAGCCAAATTATCAGCCAAACTCCTCTACGATCTCTGGGCAAATAGGCATGCCAAGTTCTGGAAACTGGTGAAGAACTTAAATGAGCTATTGCAATTAAGAGAGATAGCTAACACCTCTGAAGAGATTTGGCATCAGTACCTTGCCAAACACCTTGGTCATTCAAGTGTCAAATCAATCCAGATGACAAGCTTCATTAGTTTGACGTTAATGGGTGCTCCAACTGAGCCAGTGACACCATGCCCATTACCGACTCGAGCTTCTATAATCGATGACATGTTCATCATTTGCAATGGGTCAGTAGAGCCAGCTCAGAATTTCATTGAGGTCCTCAATGAGAATGAGGTCAATCTAGAGTTCACAGGTGAAGTGAATGCAGCCTCAGTGACCTATTTAGATCTAAACATCTATATAGAAGGAGGACAGCTGAAGACCGGGCTGTATCGAAAGGCAATCCCAGGGAATTCTGTCCTGCATGCCTCCAGCAGCCATCCCTCTAATCTGGTTAGCAGCATCCCCTATGGGAGTTACTAAGGATCAAGAGAAACAGCTCAGAGGAGGTGAGTTTTAGTTGGCAGCGAAGGAAAGTGTAGGACGTTTCAAAGCACGGGGCTACAGCCAGCAAGTCCTAGACAAGGCCTATGTGAGGGCTAATTCACTTAAGGGAGAGGAGCTTCTGGTGCAGAAGGACATACAGAATACTGTTCTCAGTACTAGTGAGGGTAAATTCCGCCTCATAACGACCTACTCCAGGAATGCCGAGGACCTGAAAAGAATAATGAAAAGAATAATGAAGAGAAACTGGCATATTTTGTAGACTGATAATGTGATAGGGGGAGATCTTCCACCTAATCCCCTTGTCACATTTAAGAAGGTGAGGTCGTTGAAAAACGACCTTGTCCGGAGTCATCTCATTTACGCCCTTAGATCTGCTTTTGGCTTGATGCAGGGGTTCTTCCCATGCAGGAAATGCAAAGCCTGCAAGGGGAGCAAGAGGGTCCCCACTTATCAAATTCCCATTGTAGGGGTCTGTAAGAGAATTAGGACGTTTTTGACCTGTACAACTCCCTATACAGTGTATTGTCTCATGTGCCCCTGTGGCCTACGTTACATAGATAGCACGATCCATCCTACGAAAATTAGGATATTGGAGCATATGTGGGCGATAGTGAAGGGTGATGAGGCTTACCCTGTTGCGCGTCATTTTGACAAGGAACATCATCGTAACAGGGATTTGCTGAGTTACTTTTGTCTGGATCATGAACCCAGTAACCCTCGAGGTGGAGATAGAATCTTGAGGCTAAGGAGGCTGGAGTCACGGTTTATAATTGACCTTCAAACGAAGGCGCCGCTTGGCCTCAATAGTAGTGAAGAACTTGCAATACATCTGGGGGAATGATGTATTTGTATGTCTAGTCTGTATAATGAACTGTTTGTGTATAATTACTGAGAAGATGGCATTTGTATATAGGAATGTATATAGGAGAATTTCCGATGAACGTATCATGTGACTGGTCATTTGATTGGTCTCTTGATTTGATCTTCCTTTTCTTGTCTCTTTCTTTTTCTTTTTCTTCTCCTTCTTCCTCTTTTGTCCATTACTTTCACTGTTTTCTATATCTTTCCCATCGATTTCGATCTATCGCCTTGGGGGTTAGAAGAGCAGTATAGAATCATTTGTAATCATTTGTAAATAGTTGTATAGTATGTATAGAGGTGGCCTTAAGTCAAGTGAAATTGTTTTTGAAGACCTGCAACACCTTACTTATTATTGGGATGGAATATTGGCCCATTCAAGGCATGATGAACTGATTAGCACAATGACACGCTAGAGGAGCATTTGTGCCCATCTAGGGGCGCTATAGATTTTACGATGTGTAAAATTTCTTTGCGCATGTTCAGCGTTGTTAGGAATTTTATGAGAAGAATGCTGGCATTTTGCTTTTGTATTTTTGCTTATCTGATGTTCAGGTTTGCTTATTTTTGCATTTTGGACATTCAAAGATGGCGCTTAAGTTGTGCTTAGGGGCGTCGTGATATCGCGACAGGCCATTCTTTGTGTTGTTGCAGGAAATGAATTGTTTAAAAATATGACTGTCCGACGCAACGGTAAACATAGAAGAAGGTTGTTACCGAAACGCGTCTGTTTGTTTGGATGTGCGAGTATTCTGTGTAAATAAATTAACAGGTAAATTAACAGTCAGAAACAAGAAGCAAGAGGCAAGAAAGAAGTCAGAAATGAGCAGCAAGAGGCAGAATGAAGGTCAAGAGTGAGCAGAAAGAGGCAAAATAACGGGCAGAATGATCAGAAAGAGGCAAAATACAGGGCAGCAGTGAAGACAGAAGAGGCAATAAAATGAGCAGAAAACGAGGGGAGGAGACAAAAAAATCAAAGGCAGAAGAGGATAGCGGCCTGCAAGCATGCTAGACAGGAAGACCATCACAGTGGGAGCTGGCACAAGGACCTGCTCCCGAGTGCCCCCTACTTGTTTTTACCATCTATATGAAATGAAATACAAGTATTTGTAAAGCGCACAGCTACCTCCGAAGTGGTGTCCCGACGCTGGGGGCCCTCGGGAAGATTAAGCAAGCTATTGCCCAGAGTCACATGTTGCTAGGCCAACTTGTCGCCGGTACTGGGGATCGAACTGTGAACCCTGTAGTCCGGAGTCAGGCACCCTGGCTGCTGCGCTACACCTCTTCCACTACCATACACCCACTCATACACATGTGCCCACTCACAAACCCACTCATGTTTCTACTCACAGACCCACTGACAGACACTCAGATACTCATGCACCCACTCAAAGAGCCACTCAAGCACTCATTCATCCACAAACAGACCCACTGAGAGGCTCACACACACACATTCACATATCCACTAGGAGACTCACTCACACACCCTCTCACACACTTATACATCCAGTCATAGATCCACTTAGAGACTCACACACCCACTCACAGACCCACTCACACACTCACGCACCCACTCAGTGACTCTCGCATGCTCTCCCAGACCCACTCAGACACTCATCTGCCCACTCACAGACCCATTCAGGTACTCATGTTCCCATTCTTAGACCCACTCAGAGACGCATCCACTCTCTGACGGGTTCACTCGGAGAGGCATGCAACCACTGACTGACCCACTCAGACACTGACTCACCTACTCACAGACATACTCAGAAACTCACCCAATCACTTTCAGACCCAGTCAGACACTCATGTACCCACTCAGAGACTCATCCATCCACTCACAGACCTTCTAAGACACTTATGCACCCGCTCACAGACCCAGTCAGAGAATCAGGCACCAACTCACAGACCCACTCAGACACTCACACACAAACTCTCAGACCCACTCAGAGACTCATGTACTCACTCATAGACCCAGTCATGCATCCACTCACAGACCCACTTAGACACTCATGTACCCACTCACAGACCTACGCAGACATTCACACACACACTGGCAGACCCACTCAAACACTCTAACACCCTCTCACAGACTTACTGAGAGACTCATGCAATCAGGCACTCACTGTCAAAGGTTAGTGGCTACATTTAGGAAATGAAATAAAAAAAAAAACTAGAAAATCACTTAAAAACTAAAGGTTATAGGACGTTTTAGTTCAGAAACAACATTAAAAAAGCCCTAGAAATTCACTGAAAAACCAAAGCAAAGGTTACAGGGATGTTACAGTTGGAGAAGAGAATTAAAAGAATCTTTTAAATTTACTATAAAAACGAAAGGTTCCAGGGACGTTATAGTGGGGCTCAAATTTCATTCATAGAAAACTAGTGAAATTCAGATGTTATAGTTAGCTGAGCTTACTATAACTAACTCCCCAGCAATGTACTGCTTACGACCTCACATAGTACATCACTCATGACATGGTCAGTGACAGCACTCATGACATCACTGATAATCTAGTGAACCACTCACACACTCACTTACACCCCTATGCAGCATATCATACACCCACTATCACACAACCAGTGACATACCCATTCACAGGCCCATAGAAACACTCACATACCTACACACTGATCAATCGAAGCACTCACACATAAACTCACCTAGGTGAGGGGCATCCTTAGAATCCACATAGTAGGTATCAGGATGCAGACTTCTAAATGCCACATGTGCAACACTGAAGCTGGCCCTCCAGCTCCCCTACAAATCTGCAGTAGTCCATTGTTCTAAATACAAAGACATGATTGCAGAAATTGGGGTATAAACAGAATGAATTAAATCACAAACAAGAAGAGCTATCTCAGGAGAAATACGTTTGAACACGGAAGAAACTGGAAGAGACATCTTCTGGACCCAGTCTTTTCCAATATTCCTTCCTTAAAGGTCCAGGTTCCTATTCCTATGACTTGGTCTGACCACTCCCTCATTTCTATATCTATAATCTCGAAGGCTCCAAACCACAGTCCCAACGCACTCACTCTATTAAGCGCACTTGGCAAAAGCTTGATTCCAATTTATTTCACGAACTCCTCCGCAAACTATCACTCAATATGGAGGTAGCTAATAGTTCCCTGCATGGCTGGATCACACACGCACTAGACAGGTGTATTCCTGCTAAACCTACTCATAGCAAATGATCTCAGGCCAGTCCTTGGTTTAATGAGTCCCTGACCCTAGCAAGAACAATTGATAGGTTCTAGTACGAGCCGGGAGATGATCCTATGAGCACGTAGCCAAATGATGCTACCAAGCAGCCATCAAGGCTTATCACAAACAGATCTAGAAGTCGAGGGCTGCACTCTTTGGGAAAAAAATAAAAAATAGTAGCAACCCCACTAAAACATTTTTTCCCTATTAAAGGGCATGATGAAACCCTCATTAGCAGCAGAGCCTATTATTTCCACTAATGTGAGAAATTGACCAAGTATTTCACTGGGAAAGTAGAACGTATTTATAATAACTTCGGTCCAGATAGCATGGACTCTCACTCTGTGCTGTCCTCTAAACATTCTTCTTCACCCCTCCTTTCCTTTCCCCCTATGTCCTTTGGAGATCTCCTAACTTTATGTAACAAGATAAAGTTGGATTCCCTGACGACCCTCTTAGACCCGACTTATTCCAAAAGTTTCAGGCAGGACTGTCTGCTTCTTGTGTGTCTTAAATAGGCCTGGGCGGTAAATTTGGTTACGCTCATGGAATTTGCGATATTTTGACATTTTAGCGTTCTGCCAAGAGCGCCTAAATGTAAAAACTTTCACAATCTGCCGCGAAACTGAAGTTTTTTCTTGTTCGCGCTTTAAAAAGGCATTCTCGTGCACGCTGTAGCGACTTACCGGGTCCCTGCATTCGCCGATGAGTTTTCCTATCCATTCGTGTGTGCCACGAGATGTTGGATTGTTGTTAACCGGTCGCGCAATCCTGCGCGAGTTTGCGATCGCGAACACGTCATTCGACCTGGAAGAGGAAATAAGCATGAGACGGCCGCGCCCATTAGCGACCGCATGGGCAAGTTAGAGGTACATTTCCCCGCGAGCACTCAAAAACACATCGCGAACGGGCGGGAAAAGCAATCTCCGCATCTTCGTGAAAGTTCTGCATGCTTGCAGAGATTTTGCGCAATTTCGCGATAGTTTGCGAAAGTAAATTTAGCAAATTTCGCCCACCCCTAGTCTTGAATTGATAAATCTGTCTTTGTAGTCAGCCTCAGTACCAGTTATGTGGACAACATACAAAAGTTATTCCGTTATAAAAAAAAACCTGCTCTGGATGCTTCCAAACCTGAAAATGTCCACCCTATTTCTCTGCTACCTTTGCTCGCCAAAATCACTGAATCTCATATCAATGCTATCTTAACTAATTTCCTGGAATCTAATTTAATCCTAGATTCCTCACAAAATTGTTTCAGACCCCAACATAGCACAGAATCTGCTTTGCTAGGTTTCACAGAGCGCATACTCAGAGTTTTTTTATCTCTGCTTCCACTCTGTCATATTCCTCATTGGTACTACATACCCTTTTTTTGTTAGCACTGCTTCTCAAGGCTCTTCTTGGTGCGTCATATTTGCGAGCAAATGCTAGAATGCGCCCTTGCTCATAGTCTCGAGCGTCTCTCTGAAATTTCGTTAGCTTCCATTTTATGATTTTGTCCTCATAAGCAATGAGGCATTTTTTCATTGCCTCACGCAGTTGGTCTCGTTGTACTGAGTCTGGGTCCTGTCTATAGTGCTTCAAGCACTTCAATTTCCTTCCGACATTTCTCTCTATCGCTCCACGCGACTCCCAAAGGGTTCAACAGTGGAGAAGAGATGGCAGTACATCTAGGAGATTAGTTAGTGACGAAGTGTCAGATTTAGCAAAGAGTGGAAAGCGAAACAGAAGAAAAGAAAAATTGGTGATATAGGCTAATAATCCAGTGGTCCTTGTATTAACGTCTAGCATGTGAGAGTGACGACTATATGGTATTGTTTAATTAAATGAATTTGGCCGATACACGGCATGATAACTGACACGTTGCCTAGTAAGAGAATAGAAGTAATAGCCAATACACGGCATAATAGGAATAAAACACGGCAATCGGGATGCTCAAACAGATCGCTGTTAACACACTAGAAAACAAATATATTGCTTTATAACTTAACTCATTGTTAACAATACGGATACATGAATTTATTGTAAGAAGTTGGGTGTATATACATACTATTTCTCCGAATGGAATATAACCACTGCAATATGGCGGCTCGCATTGAAATGGCGAAGTCCACTTTTTGTGTTGTTGGTCACATGGTCGGAAATGCTATGACGAAAGAAGAGTATTGTAAATAAAAATGCCGGTTTATGAAGCGTGAATGTCAAAACATTTGATAAAGGCAGTAGCCGAAATGCGTAATGTTTTGCTGAAGACAACAATAAAAACGGATGATAATGAGCCCCGCGAATCTCTTTATGAAGGACGGAGAGCGAGCGGAATAAGTGATGCGGCAGCAACGCCGCGGGAACGGCACCCGTATGGGAGTGCACCTTCTTGGTGCGAAGGAGCAGAATATATATATATATATATATATATATATATATATATATATATATATATATATATATATATATATATATATATATATATATATATATAATCAATAGAAACAATCCTCCAAAAACCCACTCCTGGTGTAAATGAAGAAGGTGGACCACGAGGAACAAGGCAGAAAGGTATTTATTTCACTTCCCCGCTCTGCTGCGACGCGTTTCGAGCACAGCCGTGCTCTTGCTCACACAAAGATTTTGGCAGCATCATGTTACTTTTAAATCTACTCAGACTGCCTGCCCCTTGGTGCACATAATCACGTGATTCACTAATGCATAGACATTAAAGACATACTCATGTAACGTGCCCTTTACCTCTTGTTGATCAGTGCATTAAATATTTCCATTTTAAGATTACTTAATAAACATACATAAATGTACAGATGTAAACATAAACTCTCCTACTCGGCTTAAATACCTAAGTGTAGCCACACCCCTCCAATATTTATAATGCAAAATTATGCAATAAATAAATAGAGATATATAACATCAATATCCACGACAAATAAATAAATATACACCAATTACTAAACTTCATAAATATAATTTCTCTAGTTAAAACTATAAATATATAAATCTCATATATATACACACAATACTCAACAGTTGTATCTTTGTAACCATTTCGTTATCAAATGGGAGTATATACATGTCTTGTGTACAATTTATTTGGATATTTTGATGTTCTATTGTTGATTTGAAGTTAAATTTCCTGTATTCAGAGAGTAATTATTTATGCATGAGTGCAAATTTTCATCAATGCTTGCACTGATTCAACTTAATGGAGGTCTACACAAAGTGCTTAAGAATATAAAGTGCTCAAAGTGCTCAAAGTGCCACACAATACAAAATCTGTAACCCATAAAAGTAAACAACACATATAGTTTCAGTTAAAATAACTCACGGTTTCTTAGAGGAATAAAATAGAATTTCATATGCCACAAATCGATAAATAAACCCTTGTCAATAACAACTGGAGATTTATTCAACCAACTTTACACATTCCTGACTATATTAAATTCATGCATGTATACCTTCATCCAGGGTTATTTTAATCTATAGGTAATGGTGCAGATCTTCGGTGTTATTCAACCCATTAGGATTTTTACTCAACCCATTAGGATTATATATATATTACCTACTGGCGGACGCCAGTAGGTAGTTACAGTTAGGACCTATTATCCATAGGAAATCTGCAACATTTTATTGGCAATAACTTTGGCGTCGATTGATCAATCTTCTTGAAATTTTCCAAACTTTTGGCCAGCTCAATTCCGCTGCTTTCCTGAAAGTGTGGGGGTGATTGGTGAAGCGAGGGCCGAGAAAAAAGGGGGTCCCAAAACGTGTTTTCCCCATCCAATTTCCCATAGGACCCTGAGCCACGGCTACAGCCCGATCGGCTGAAAGGAATTACACCAAATTTGGCAGAGAGGTAGACCTCAGTTCTGACTTGTGCCTTTTGCATATCTGGTGTCAATCTGTTCAGTAGTTTCTTTGAAAATTACGGTTAAAGTCATTTATGTATCTATGGGCGCGGAGGATCTGCGGATTGTGCGAGGATTGGCCTCGTAGGATAAGCGCACCATCCCGATCACGCGCTCAATTCTAATTGGCTGTCAAACGGCTGTAAACATTTCAAATCAGGAACTGTTGGCAGCCATTTTGTGCCTCGGTAGAAGCGAGGCTGAGAAAGTCATTGAAATATGTGTGCAACATGTGAAAAGGGGGCAGGATAGACACACCCTGACTCCCTAGGCCTGCTCAGGGGGTCACATAAGGACCCGTAGGGACAAAAAAGTAAGATAGAATTTTTCTTTTTTTTAAAAAGTTGCGGGATGCGCCGAAGATCCGCGGATTTCACTGCCAAAATAAAGAATCATGCATTTTTGAGATATACATCAAGCTTGGAAGAGGTGTGGCGCCGCGGCCAAGGCGACTGACACTGGAATCTGGGGACCACGGTTCGATCCCCAGCTCCGGCGGCAGGTTAGCCCAGCACCATGTTACTCTGGGCAATAGCTCGCTTAATCTTCCCGACGGCCCCCAGCGCCTAGAGACCCTTACGGGTGATTGTGCGCTTTACAAATGTGGACTTTACTTTACTATGTGTATAGATGTTGGGTGGCACTAAAAAGAGCCCTTGTGTTTATTGAGAGATTTTAGTACTTACAAGTAAGTACTGATGCAGAGTCTAAAGTTCATTAGAAAGACTCATTTGTAAAATGTACACCACCTCTCCTATAGATGCCATGCATATTGAAACGCAGATTTTTGTGGTATATGGACACCATTCTATAGTTCCGGAGAAAAGTAGAAACAGATTTATTCACATTTTTTCCTAGTTTTCTCAATCTGTGGACAAAATAGATTGGAGTTGTTTCATTTCTGCCTTTGGCATATGTTAGAATAGACAAAGGGAGTTTGGGGAAAAAGTGAAATTAAAACAGAAAAGAAATGATTGGTTGTTTGACAACATTCTACACAGAAAACCAGGGTGCAGATCTGGTGAAAAGCTAGCCTCAGAATTATACTTCAAATTATAAATATCATTTCTATAGTGGACTGTTACCCCCAAAAAAACAGGAGCATATACTTATCTTCAACCTCGGCAATTTGCTGCTGATTTATGTAACACTCTGCAAAGTGAAAATAGAGTAAAAAATGTATATGTTGTACATATGTCCAAGATTAATTTAAATGTACATACAAATATTTGTTTTCAATAGGATTGGGGATGAAAAGCAATCATCAGAGGTTATATTTGGCAAGCAAAATAGGAAATAGCATTGCATTATACAAATGTTAGGCCGAGAATGGTCACTCACTTCATTTACAAACTCCTGGCCTTGATCTTATAGAACCCTTTTTGGTCTTCCATGATCTAGAAATTGAGAAATAAACATCAAGAAAAATTGAAAGACACGTCTTCAAATAAAATAATTCAAAACAACATTTTCACTTTGTATCTCAAGTGCAGGCTGAAAATGTGTAACAAGCATTTAAATGAGAAACATATGTGTTTCAGAAACAAACGTCTATAAGACTATCACAAAGGAGATATACATTTCATAAAAAATATTTATAGAAGCAAGAAAAATTATAACACACATTGTTCAATTTCAAATCACATATTTGGCAAATAAAATCGCGAGGACATGTTTTTATTGGTTTTCTTGCTACCAGAATGCCCACTAATTCAACCAAAACATGAGAACAGCACAGTTATCTGTCTGCAAACACATGAAATACACAAATGCTTATCTCAGAATGTTTTTCAATCATGAAATGTTAAAGTCAAACCTGATAACTCCATTAGGTCCATTGCAATTTTCAGCTGATAGCATATGGAGAGCAGTCAGTGGATCTGGTATGTCGAGTGCTTGATTACCATCTGGTATATTACATGGGCAGGAATAAACAGCTTGTGGTGACCACTACGTCCCATGGTTGAGATATCTGTATAATGAGGTAGAACAGAGGACAAAAAAAAGTTTACGTTTATTAAAAAACTTGGAGAGCGTGCTAAAATACAACATTGGTTAATTGATTACATGTGCAGTGCATGGGGAGGAAGTAGCACGTTGTGCAATACTTTCAAAAATTAAAGACGGCAGGATTAAGTAATTGTCCAGAAACATCGCCTACCAAGGTAAAATATTGGAGGTATAAGAGCTGGAAACCGTGCTAAAATACACTATTGCCAAAACATTACTTTTGCAATGCATGGGGCACGTGACGCACTACTTACACGAGAAGAACGACATCACATTAAGTTGAACAGCACGTAGCACACTGTTGCAGGAACCGCCACATGGAGCTTGGCAAATTAAAGAAACGTGACAGGATTAACTGATTTGCACAGAACAAAGTATAGCAAATCAAGTTTAACGTTACTAAAAAACATAAAGAGTGTGCTAAAATACGACATTGGTAAATCGATTACATGTGCTGTGCATGGGGGGAAGCAGCACGTGACGCACTACTTACAAAATTGAAGGCGGCAGGATTAAGTGATTTGCCTAAAAACATTGCCTACCAAAGTAAGATATTGGAGGTATAAGAGCTGGTAATCGTGCTAAAATACAGCATTGCCGAAAACTTTACTTTTGCAATGCATGGGGAACGTGACACACTACTTACACGAGAAAAACTACATTGCATTAAGTTGTACAGCACGTAGCACACTGCTGCGGGAACGGCCACGTGGCGCTTGGCAAATTAAAGAAACGTGGCAGGATTAACTGATTTGCACAGAACAAAGGATAGCAAATCAAGTTTAACGTTATTAAAAAACATGAAGAGCGTGCTAAAATATAACATTGGCCAATCGATTACATGTGCACTGCATGGGGAGGAAGCAGCACGTGGCGCAATACTTACAAAATTGAAGGCGGCAGGATTAAGTGATTTGCACAGAAACAAAAGTTACAAAGTCAACTTTAACGAGATAAAAAAGTAGGAAAGCGTGCTTAAAAAAAACATTGTCAAATCGAAAAAATGTGAATTTACGCGGTATTTAAAGATCATTCAGATTAATTAATTTAATTATTCCTAAAAAAGTGCTCACCTATAACGAAGTGGATACGAACACTATCAATGGCTGTGACTGCGGAATAGGAAAAGTTCGAGAAGGTTGGCAGGGTATAAATGCTTTGCAGATAGATGATTGGTTGAGCATGATATCACTGGGTGTGAAGGCTGTGATTGGGCATGTTGTAATTGAGCATGCGCACACAAAAAGAAATATGTTAGGGGTACATAGCCAAACGCTGGGACGTATTGTGCTCATACGTGATATTAACACGCATGTGCTACCACAAACGTGCATGCACAAAGTAAAGGCAACTCCTAGGTGGTACATACACAGATGGAGGTCAGATGTCGATAGAACACCGGCTCCCGCAAGAGGGGGGGAGCCGGTGGTACAGTGGGGAAATTGAAGACCATCGCACGGTCCTCAAAGGTGATGGTCATAATAAATTTTAAAGAAGCCCGTCCCCGGGGAATGGGGTCCCTGGGGCCTTGAAGTGGCTTCAGTATGGGGGCTTTGCAGCCCTCCTTCATAAAATAATAATATAGAATTAGCCATGCCTCGGGGGATGGGGACCTCGGTGCCCGTAATTGACCACGGGAGGGGGGCCACACGGCCCCCTTCCCATAACAAAAATTTAATATGGATACTCTGCTTATTGTCATCGTACCATAAGCGCAGCCTTCCGATCACGCGGTGAATGCTAATTGGCTATCAAGTGCTTGTCAACATTCGAAATGAGGCACTGTTGTCAACCATTTAATGCCTCAGTAGAAGGGAGCGCGAAGAAGCGTGTGAAATGTGAGTTTACAACGTGAAAAGGGGAGGGTAGACACACCCTGACCATCTAGGTCTGCTCAGGTGGTTCCACAAGGACCCTCTGGGCCCCAATGTTTTATTTTTTTGGGTAAAATCGCGGGGTGCATTCTAGCGATATTAAAAAAAAAAAAAAAAAGAGACGTGGGCTTCTGCGCGTCTTTGGTAATTTGCATTCTTTCAACTGTTTAGAGGTGATGCAGCAGTGCTGGATTCAGGATCCATCCCTGAGTAAGAAAAAGTAATAATAACACTATTTACCTGCTAAGTGAATTTCCTTTCATAGGCTGACATTGAATGGTTTCAGTTGCAAATTCTTCTAAGTGTGCAGTTTTCGAACTTTAAAATATTCACCTTAAGTCATTCGAACAACGAATTCCAATTTATTCATTTGTTAACAGGAGAGAAGCCAGTGCTGCATCCTTTAGGCCAGCACTGACCCTGAAAAGTAGTTCCAAGCATACTTACAAGTAACTTGTATTTCCTTCCATAGGAATCCCATTCCTATAAAAAAAAAATGAATACATTTAGATTTGCGGGTCAGGCTCTAGGGGATGGGGTCCAGGGCCCAAAAAAAATAAAAAGAAGGGGGGCCACACTATGTAATGTAATTTAAAACATAAAATATCTAAAAATAAATAGTTTTAAAAAAAATAGTAAATCAGTATCAAAAAAATAAATATAAGAATAAATGTATTTAAAAATTGTCATTTACAAAACCTTTAAAATTCACTGAAAAAACTATAGGTTTCAGACATGTTATAGTTAGGAATTAGTATTTAAAAAACCTTTGAAATTCACTGAAAAAAACATAGGTTTCAGACATGTTATAGTTAGGAATTAGCATTTAAAAAACCTCAGAAATCCACTGAAAAAAACACAGGTTTCAGGGGTGTTATAGTTAGTTGGACATTTCACTCTTACAAAACCATTGAAATTACCCCGTTATAGTTAGTTGTTCTAACTATAACTCACGCACCCGCAATGCACTGCTGATGACGTCACATATTACATCACTCATGAAATGGTCAGTGACATCACTCATGACATCACTGATGACATAATTAGCTGAACTAACTATAACGGGGGCATTTCAATGGTTTTGTATGAGTGAAATGTCCAGCTAACTATAACACCCCTGAAACCTTTTTTTTTTTTAAGTGAATATATAGATATATAAACAACATCCCAAGGTTCGGCCACACCGGGACAACACACTGGCACAGACTCCAGTTTAGGAGAATAAGAAAGTTGTTTATTGCAACATCAAGTCCAAATGACGTGATTCAGCCGCTGAACTGCGGCCTGGATCACATATATATATATATATATATATTGCACCAGAATTTTCCCATACCGCACCGGCGGCGAAGAACGAGCGACTTCAATTGTTGAGGAATGCACATAAATGGTTTATCGGCACAAAACAGACACGTTTTGACCTCTCTCGGGGTCTTGGTCACAAGACCAGTTTAAATGTTCAGGATCTTAAATGGATGTTCCGTTATGCATGACACAGCGTGCAACATGGTCATAGTGAATAGACTGTATGCAAATCAGTGTGCATGATTTAACAAATATTTACAAAAAGCAATTTGAAACAATTAATTCATTGTTTTTGATATACTTTGTTACTACCACAATTCTTTTGGACAAGCTCGGTTTAACGGCAAGCGTACTGTTGCAACAGTGTCTTATATTAATTGTGCATGTCAGTATTATGAAGTGTGTGACTGGGCAAACAGTGCAGGTGTAGTGCAGGTGTAGTGCCCACTCATAACAAATCATTGTCTAAATGGCGAGAAAATGAGTGGTGACTCGTTCAGAGAACAGACTTCCACCTCATGTGCTCTTAACAGTAAAGATGGCTATTCTTTAGTTTGGTTGTATCCCCGGAATTCTGTCAAAACATGAGAATCATAGCAAAAGAAACACATTAGTATTCACATATTACTTGTTGATACATGTGTCAGCTATTAGCATAGCTACAACTAGTATGCCTTAGCATGCCCTCCTTTTTACTTGTATTATAAATTCCACATTCATGGTAGCAAGGCTAAAAGCTGAAAACCAAATATTAAACAAACTTGGTGATTCCCGTACAGGCTGCTCTAAGCACAAAGATAAACCAGTTAAAACCCGGGATTGCTATGCAAATCCTGAACTCCCTAGAGTTGGGCTGGGTATAATCAGGCGATTTAAAGATGTGAATGTAACGCCTCATCATTATTCATCCCCATAGGAAACATGCTGTCTGCTTGTAGAATGAAACGTGACTCGACTCTACGTAATGCTTGAACTTGGTTACCCCCTCTGGGGTGTTTGAGTACTGTGTCTAGCCCAAAGGACTTCCCTAATGTCCAAACGCTGTTGTGGACATCATAAAAGTGTTTTGCTATGTTGTAGCTTAGATCTCGACTTGTTATAGCTCTCCAGTGCTCCAATATATATATGGGCGGAGCTTGCCTGGCTCCAAGATGGCAGCTTCCGTGTAAGACTCCCTAAATCCCACGTAAGACTCCCAAAGCCTGGCTTCCCATGCTGCAGAATCCTGATTTATAAGGCATTAAGCAATGAGTGTCTCCCCCTCCAGAGGGCTCAGAAGCACCACCGGCTATGACGCTCTCATTTTGCGTGACCTTGTGAGGTGATGGTGTCTAATCCTGACTGGTACCCTGAGTGAGGTCTACGCCGTGTTGCGAAGGGGGAAGCGGCCTTAAGAGGAGCATCCCCGGGCCGCTACTTTCCTGGGATATTACCTGCCTTGCCTGGAGCGGAGAGGGCAGAGCCGGCATAGTACCCGGATTAACTGCCGCACATTTAGCGGGAGGGATTTTGTTGCCGACTGGAGTGCTGCAGAAGTGCCTATGACTTTGCTTGGCTAGGTCAGAGTTTTGGTCATGGCAGAGGTAGGAGATCGTGACTCGGTACTTGCCCTCCCCCCCACTTTGGAATCACTTACTTTATTTGGGCCCTGCTGTGAAAGACCTGGATGGGCCTCCCCGACTGGGGAGTGCGCTGCTGAAGAGACTACTAGAGTCCAGAGCTGCTGATGTGGCGGGACTCCCCTAGAGGCACCCAATTAATCAACTGCATTGCTACTGTCCCTGCGGTTTTGCACCCTCTGACTTGCCTGTAGGAGCAGAGACCGAGAACCACTGGTGGACATGGGGGACTCAAAAGGGATCAAGGGGTCACGCTTGATCAGCAGGACTGACCTCCAATATTGGATTGCTGCGGAGCACCACTCAGAAGGAAGTGGCTCAAGGCTATGCTAGCACTGCCATAGTGCTGACCGAGGCAGCCCCTGCTGATCTGCTCCTGCTTCCCCTCGCGTGGCTCTTCTGGAAGGGGGTAGACCCTATGTACTCAGCCACTGTGATATGAGGATTTCTGATAAGCTTGTTAAGATTAGACCCACCACTATAAGTCAATACAAGGCTGCTACCTAGCCGCATCACTCAACGATATTGACAGCCTCCTACAACAAGCAGAGCTGTTGCTGCCTCAGCTCAGGTAGGCAGAGCATGAAAGTTATAAGTGAAGTACCTCGATTTACTTGTTCCTACACGCCTTAAATACTAATAGGGAGTGGATAGTACCAGCTGCCTGCAAAATGGGGAGAAATTATAAATCTCAATTCAAGCTCCAGTTCGAGCCACGAAAGACGGCCAGACAACCGGACATGGACAAAGCGGCTTCTGAGTCTGGATCAGAGGCTGGAGAGCCGTCAGTGGACTCAGACTTAAAACAAATCCTAGTGGCGATGCAGCGAAGCTTGACCAAAATAGATGGGAAGATTGACGTTTTATCATTCTGCTTGGGCAGAATGTCGGAATGCTTAGACAAGCACACCGAACGGTTAGATTTGGTGGAAAAACGAGTTTCAGATGCTGAATATACCTTAAACACTAGCTCCCTGGTGCAACACAAAATGGATAAGCTATTACGTGCAGTTCAGGCCAAAGCCGAAGATTTAGGGGCAAGATCTCGGCGTAACAATTTAGGACTGGCGGGCATTGCAGAATTGACCAATATCCTAAACATGGAACTCTTTGTTGAACACTTGAGACATATTCTCTGTAGAGAGAGCCCACTGGCGCTTGCGCCCAGACCTATACTAGGAGCCCCTGTGAGGGTAATAATTCCCAAGTTGCTCAACTACAGAGATCAGGATGAAGCCTTACGCAAAGTCAGAGAACTATGTACATTGTGAAATGAGGGTATGGACATTTCACTATATCCAGACTTCACGCAGCAGGTGCAGGAAGAAAGACACTTGATTCTCCAGATAAAACAGAAACATTGCGACCTTAATCTAGATTATAATATGATGTACCCTGCCAAATTGCATATACACACTGATGGCAAAGCATTCATATTCACCGACACGAAGCAGGCGCTACAGTTAATAACGAAGAGGAAGAGTGGAATATCTAGCAGGGAACCCTCAAATTCACCAGCTTCTATGGGAGAGGTTGCTCCTGTATTTGACAAACAGTGATTCTAATCAGCCATCCACTGGTCTCATCAAACTGATATTTCAACAGAACATGCTGTTTTGGGAGATGCCTCTCCAATGAGTGAGCTGTTGGGCCCTCTGACCGAAAGCTGGTAGGGGTGGTGGGTCTTCATCGAGCAGCGGGGCAAGGCCATGGCAACTCCTTTTATTTACCTGCCCCTTGAGAGCATCAAAGTGATAACTATGTTCTTATAGTCCTCTTATAACTTCCGATTTGCCTGACAGTCATTCTCAATGCATGAGTTTAATGCATGTAAGCTCTTGACGACATTAATCAGGCTGTCATTGATGGACTTGTGAGGACGGCCGAGTCCAACCCTAGAGACAGCTTAAATGAATATTGGAGCATTCCGGAGGGGAAGTGTATTCGCTGTATTATTGTGTTAATTGCCGGATGCCGGAGTAAGTTTGCAGCCTGTAACACCTGCTCCTGTGTGTTATTCGCCTTTTGCCAATGAAACTGCTTATAGTTCGGGTGGGGGGTGATTTGGGGTCTGTCTAATTATTGGGGTGGGCAACTTTTCGACTATGCTCAGTTGGGAATTGTATAGCGTGGGAGGGAGGATGTTTATAGTACAAGTACAGACACAAAAAGAATTACTCTGGGCACTCAGGGCTGGCTGGCAATACGGGGAACATGGAAGTTGAGTGTTTCACTATGACGAATGGGAATCTATGACAAAGTACCAAAAACAATAAAATCGACCTACAAAATTATCGAGTACTAAATATCGAGGACAAATAAATCGACCTCCTATATTTAACTAACAAACAACATAAATATCGAGTTAACAATATCGTTAAACACAAATATCGACCACAAAAAAATCGTAAGCACACATTTTGAAATCAATTATATCGACAGTCTTAAATAAATATAGCACATATCTAAAATATCGTAAACAAAAATATAGACATCAATATTATCGACAATACATAAATATCGACAGCTAGAAAATACAAATAAATTCTTGATTTACACACTATAATTGCAAATAATGAAATACACACTCATAAAAAATGTTATATACATAACAAGCACAACTGAAACGAAAAATTCACAATAAAAATAAATAAGCATACTAAATAAACTAAAACATTTTAAATAAACACACTTAATTTATAAAACAATTATAAACAATATAATACCTTTTCAAAAACAACATACTTTAAAAAGACCTTTCATAAAATGAGAAAAACACAGCAAAATGTGACGTTACAAATTCACATACAATTTAAATATTTAACAAAGTGAAAAAAAATCAAACTAACCAATAGAAACACATTTAAATATAACTAACCAATCAAAATGAACAACTAATTAAATACTCACTATATAAAGAACTAAACTGAAAACTCTCACACCTTCAAGGAAAGAAACAAGGAGAAACTCTACCACATCTGTTACAACTTTAAGGACTAACTTGAAAACGAATATCAAAAAGTAAGTAAATAAAACTTTAAAAATAAACTAACAATTTACTTGTAACCTGCCTTTCATCATCAAAACATAAATACACATTTACATTTTTATGTCTCTATATAGCCACAACAGACCCAACTACAAAAACCAGAAGAGCATTTTCTACCTACAAAAACAACAAATCTAAAAAGTAAGTATACTATTCCAATGCCTTAAACACTAAATAAAAGACAACTAAACAGCTAAAATGTTCCAAGTATGAAACAAATGCCATTCTGATTTTTAATATTTCCTTAAAATGTTAACACATTTTTTAAACACAAATAAAATGAATCTGCTCTTTAAAAAATGCTTAATGTATATAAAAATAAAATTCAACACATAAAATACATATGACTTTCTTTCCACAGCCAACTGAATAAATTAAGCAGAAAAATCTTACAAGAACATCAACATTGAAGTGCAAAGAAACAACACTTGGTAAGTATATATTAAAAAGCACAAATACTACTAATAATGCTTAATATTTAACAAATTCTAAAGTTAACTTAATGAAACAACTTGTCCATTTTCTTAAATACTTTTATTAAATGCTTAAAAGAGAAAATGAATATGCTAGTCATAAAACATTAAATCCTACAAAATGCTAAAACCAATAAAACATTTAAACATGAACTAAAATGTAATTCACTTTTTTCCACAGATCACTAACATACAAAAGAGCATCAACCAAAGAAGAACAAAACTACATGCAAAGTACACTAAAATATAATTGGTAAGTATATATTAAAAATGCATATATTATTACTAATGCCTAAACATTAAAAAATGTGCCTACAATATTTTATATATTTTTTCTAGAAATAAGAAATCCACAATGACTGAAGATGCAAAATGTATTACATCTCAAAAAGGCAAATTTCTGTTTTGCTATATGGGGTATATTTATACTCAAGAGAAACAAAAAGACCTTAAAGTAAATTGGAAATGTACAAAGTATTACAGTAATAATTGTTATGGTCGTGCCGCAACTAGGGAAACAAGTGTGATAAATGCAACTGAACACAATCATTCACCTAATCTATCAGAAATAGAAGTTAGATCTACTATGGAAAATATTAAAGAATTAAGCAGCACCTCAGAACTAACAACAAGTGTAATACTTAAAGAAGTACTTCCTAAAGTACCTAGAGAAGCTAGAGGTCAACTACCAACAATAGCTTCTATAAAAAGAACTAGAACTAGAACTAAAAAATCTACACGACCAACAATACCAACACCTAAAACTTTTGAAGAGATAGTAATTCCCCCTGACCTTACCGTAACTCATAATGACAAACCTTTTATCTTTTATGATAACAACAATAAAGATAAAAGAATAATTATGTTTTCTATAATAAACAATATAAACAAATTAAAACAAAGCCAAACATGGATGATGGATGGCACCTTTAATCTATGTCCCAAACTATTCTACCAACTATATACAATACATGGACAATACCATAACACCTGCATTCCATTTATTTATTGTTTGTTGACAAACAAACTTCAACATACACAGAAATGTTGAACAAAATAAAAGAAGAAACCATCAGACTTCTTTCCCCTTAAAATAATAATTGACTTTATTTTATTTATTTTATTTTAATTTCTTTTATAGCGCTGGAATCAATCCCGTAAGGGTATCTCCGCGCTTTGCCAGCTAAGAATCATCAGATAGTGTGACATGAGAGGTTAAAAGGACAGAAATGCTTCTTGATAAAGAAGGGTCTTTAATGTCTTTCTAAAAGACATATGGTTAGTGGTCATTCTTATGTCAGTGGGGAGTTTATTCCATAAGGCAGGTCCAACCGAGGAGAACGCACGGTCTCCTTGTCTGAATTTCTTTGTGGCAGGGGGTTTTAAAAGGGCGTTATTGCTTGAGCGGAGAGACCTGCTAGGCTGGTATAACTCAAGGGATTGTGACAGGTATTTAGGACTTGCTCCATAAAGGCATTTGTGGACCGTACAGCATATCTTAAAGTTGATACGCTGCCGTATGGGGAGCCAATGTAGTTCTTTCAACAAGGGCTTAGAGGTGGTCCTGGCCGGTGCACTCATGACCAGTCTTGCTGCTGTGTTCTGCACTACCTGCAAACGACCTACTGCATCTGCGTTTGCTAATGTCAGCAGGCCGTTGCAGCAGTCCAGACGGCTGGTAACCAAGGCCTGTACCAGTGTCTTCCTATAGGTGGCATTGAGATAGGGGAAGGCACGTCTAAGGAGGCCAATGGTATGAAAACACAACCCTGCGATGTAATTGGTGTGTTCCTTCAAAGTCAGCTTTTGGTCCAACTTAACCCCTAAATTCATTACATGAGGTTTGGATGTAGGTACTGGGCCAAGATCTATTGGCCACCAGTCTGGGGACCAGAGGAAACTCGCTTTGCCAAAGAGCATGACCTCAGTTTTTCCCACATTACATTGGAGGCAGTTCACAGCCATCCAATGTGACACTGCCCTCATACCCTCAGCAAAGTTCTCCTTGACTTTGGGGCCAAGGGAGCTGAAAGGGTAGAGGAGCTGGGTGTCATCAGCGTAGGAAACCGGTATGAACCCATATTTCCGCACAATCTCAGCAAGGGGGGCCACATATACATTAAACAATGTAGGGCTAAGGCATGAGCCCTGTGGCACCCCCTTCGTGAGCACCCTTGAGATGGAACGAACAAGGGTGCATGACAAGCCATGATAAATACCATCCTTAAAATATACCCTCACACATCCATACAGGGATGTTACTTCCACTTCAATAAATGTCTATGGAGACTTTTACAAAAATCAACACCTAGGGATCCATTAGGATGGCGGCCACGGAAAGGCAGGCGGTCTTCACTCTGGGGGCCCCCTGCGGTCCCCCAGAGTGAAGGTGGGTAGGGGCATGCATATACAAAGCGGCAGGCACCGCGCGGGGCCTGCCGCTTTGTTTACGTAAATGCTGCAAAGCAATTTTTGTATTGTGGCGGGCGGTGCAGAGGGCTCCGCCACAATACTGAAAATACATGATGTGCCCGCCACTGTGGCGGGCACATCCTAATGCCACCCACGGGACCCCCGCCCTTATGGCGGGCGGTCCCGTTTACCGATGGGATGGCGGGCGGGCAAAGTCCGCCCGCCATCCTAATGGACCCCTAAGTGTTGATTATGCTACCAACATGACATTCGCATACCAAATAAAACACCTAATAGCCCTAGCATACGTGGCAGTCACAGACAGCGCTGAGCACTACAACATACTAATACAAAGTCCATTCTACACCAAAAATGAACAAAAACTAGCTCCCCTTTTAGACTATTTCGAGGACACCTGGGTGGGGAGACTACACAGATCAGGCCATAGATGACAACCAAAGTTCCAAATCCCTTGGTGGAATGTATATCTATCAACCCTAAACCAAGAATCAAAAACAAACAACGCAGTTGAAGGTTGGCATAATGCCTCCCTATCTTCAACAGGCCGAACTACTCCTACCCTACACAAACTCCTAATAGCAATCCAAAAAGAACAAAGCTTTCAAGAACTAAGAATGGAGCAATCTGTCTTACAATTAAAACCCAAACTATCACGACAAACTGCTTAAATGTACCAATATTTACAACAAGTCCAACTTTATCCAACAACAAAAGGACTAGAATACTTAAGAATGATTGCCAAAACCCTAATCTAAAATTTAAAACTTATTAAACTAACATCAAACAAAAATATCTCTAAAATAATAACAAACACTTTTCATTTAAAAAAATGAATAATTATTTTGTCGAAAATATATATAATTTTTCTTAAATATATAGACAAAATAATTATATAACAAAACACCAACAATCAAAAATAGCACTTTTCCCCACCCCCAATAAAATGTATTTAAAATAACTTACCTTTACCAAAGATGTAAATCGACAATCCAACGTCTCCAAAATAATCCAGATAGTTATAAATCCATGGAGAAAAAAAAATAAACCCCAACAAAATGGAAAGATACAACTGTGCCAAAGCCATCGAATATCCATAAAAAAACGATAATCCCCAATCCACAAAAAACCCGAAAAAGTCAAAAAAGTCAAAAAAACGCTCCAGGAAAACCCGAATAATAAAGGAAGTGTTAAAAAAAACATTAGTTGAAACCACTACAAAACACTTCCTTTTACAAACAAAACACAAATCTTCAAAAAAGGAAAACGCTTTCTCCAAAAACCTAGAAAAGAAAAACAAACATTCCCACCCACGTAAAACGTTAAATTACACATTTTAAAAAACAATCACATGCATCATAGACACAAAAACTAACTAAATACATACAAACACAATAAGACTAAGTACGCCGTAAATCCAAAAAACGCCACTAAAATTTAAAACCTAAATAAACGACTACAATCATCACAACTTCTAAAACATAACTCCACACACCCTAAATATGAAACTACTACCTTCAAAACACACTTAAAATAGTTAACAAATAAAGAAAATATCTCTTACCTTCTCAAACGCGAAGCAGCTTCCAACCCCGAACTTGAATCTTCCCAAATGACCCAAAAAGACCAAGAGTGGTTACAAAATAAAACACCCACATAATAATATCAATGCAATAATAGTTAAATAAATGACTAAAAAATGTATTTAACAAAAAATAAATATTAGAAAAATTATACATACATTGTTCCAATTTTCTAAAATTGTATATAATGTATTACAAAATGTTTTTTTTCATATATTGTAAAATTATACAATTAAATATCACATTATAATATTTATTATTATAATTAAAAAAATATGTGTTTGAAAAAATTGCAAATTAACATATACATTACATTTTTTTCAAATAATACATTTCCTAATATTTGAAAATTATTAATATTAACAAAAACATATTAATATTAATAAAATTCATCAATTGTATTCTTACAGAAATGCTGAAATATTAATATATAAAAACTGTATAGTATAAAATGTACAAGATATATTGTAATCCATTTACTTTACATTTATATTTACATATATATCATAATTGTTTGAAAAAAATAATATGCAAAATGTATTAAAAAGTATATAGTTATACACATTTTGTAATAGAAAAATAAAAATTCATCCAACTATATGTACAAAATATATTCAAATGTATAATGTATTTACATTGACTATACTGTTTCTATATCCCTATAATACACTTCTCTCAAAAACTATACAAATGAAAAACAATTTGTATTAAATTGAAAAATCCAAATACTTATATATTTGTTAAAAATGCATACTATCATTTATAATAAATAGTTGCTTTAATTTATGTACTCTTGGAATAATGTAATAAAAAATATTTGTAAAAAATGTGTAATTTATTTTAATACCAAAAAATAACTAACACTCGCATTGTACAAAAATGTGTCTTTTTTTAGAATTTTAAAATATATGTACTCAAGGCTGCATTTAATTGTGGTAGGTGCTGGATAGTAAACCTAATTAATTTACTATTCACACTCCATTCTACATTTAATTGGGGAAGGTGCTGGACACTGAACCTAATTAATTTACTATTCCCATTCCATTCTACATTTAATTAAAGTAGGTGGTGGACACTGAACCTAATTAATTTATTATTCCCACTCCAGTCTACATTTAATTTGGGGAGGTTATGGACACTGAACCTAATTAATTTACTATTTCCACTCCAGTCTACATTTAATTGGGGTATGTGCTGGATTGCAAACCTAATTAATTTAATATTCCCACTCCAGTCTACATTTAATTGAGGTAGTTGCTGGATAATAAACCTAATTAATTTACAATTCCCACTCAAGTCTACATTTAATTGGGGTAGGTGCTGGACACAGAACCTAATTAATGTACTATTCCCACTCCAGTCTACATTTAATTGAGGTAAGTGCTGGATTGTAAACCTAATTAATTTAATATTCCCACTCTAGTCAACATTTAATTGAGGTAGGTGGTGGACACTGAACCTAATTAATTTACTATTCCCACTCCAATAAACATTTAATAGGGGTAGGTGCTAGATGATAAACCTAATTAATTTACTATTCCCACTCCAATCTACATTTAATTGGGGTAGGTGCTGGATAATAAACCTAATTAATTTATTACTCCCACTCCAATATACATTTAATTGGGGTAGATGCTGGATAATAAACCTAAATATTTTACTATTCCAACTCCAATCTATATTTAATTGGGGTAGGTGTTGGATAATAAACCTAATTAATTTGCAATTCCCATTTCAATATACATTTAATTAGGGTAGGTGCTGGACACTGAACCTAATTAATTTACTATTCCCACTCCAATAAACATTTAATTGGAGTAGGTGATGGATAATAAACCTAATTAATTTACTATTCCCACTCCAATCTACATTTAATTGGGGTAGGTGCTGGATAATAAACCTAATTAATTTACCATTCCCACTCCAATCTACATTTAATTGAGGTAGGTGCTGGATAATAAACCTAATTAATTTACTATTACCACTCCTATATATACATTTAATTAGGGTAGATGCTGGACACTGAACCTAATTAATTTACTATTCCCACTCCAGTCTACATTTAATTGGAGTACGTGCTGGATTGTAAACCTAATCAATATGCTATTCCCACTCCAATCTACATTTAATTGGGTAGGTGCTGGATAATAACCCTAATTAATTTACTATTCCCACTCCAGTCTACATTTAATTGGGGTAGGTGCTGGACACTGAACCTAATTAATTTACTATTCCCACTTCAGTCTACATTTGATTAGGGTAGGTGTTGGATAATAAACCTAATTAATTTGCTATTCCCACTCCAATATATATTTAATTGTGGTAGGTGCTGGACACTGAACCTAATTAATTTACTATTCCCACTCCAGTCTACATTTAATTGGAGGAGGTTATGGACACTGAACCTAATTAATTTAATTTTCCCACTCCAGTCTACATTTAATTGGGGTACGTGCTGGATTGTAAACCTGATTAATTTAATATTCCCACTCCAGTCTACATTTAATTGAGGTAGGTGCTGGATAATAAACCTAATTAATTTACTATTACCACTCCAATATACATTTAATTAGGGTAGGTGCTGGACACTGAACCTAATTAATTTACTATTCCCACTCCAATCTACATTTAATTGGAGTAGGTGCTGGAGAATAAACCTAATTAATTTACTATTCCCATTCCAGTCGACATTTAATTGGGGTAGGTGCTGGACACTGAACCTAATTAATTTACTATTCCAACTCCAGTCTACCTTTAATTGGAGGAGGTTATGGACACAGAACCTAATTAATTTAATATTCCCACTCCAGTTTACATTTAATTGGGGTAAGTGCTGGATTGTAAACCTAATTAATTTAATATTCCCACTCCAGTCTACATTTAATTGAGGTAGGTGGTGGACACTGAACCTAATTATTTATTATTCCCACTCCAATAAACATTTAATTGGGGTACGTGCTGGATAATAAACCTAATTAATTTATTATTCCCACACCAATATACATTTAATTGGGGTAGATGCTGGATAACACACCTAAATAATTTACTATTCCAACTCCAATCTATATTTAATTGGGGTAGGTGTTGGATAATAAACCTAATTAATTTACTATTCCCACTCCAATAAACATTTCATTGGAGTAGGTGATGGATAATGAACCTAATTATTTTACTATTCCCACTCCAATCTACATTTAATTGGGATAGGTGCTAAACCTAATTAATTTACTATTCCCACTCCAGTCTACATTTAATTGGGTAGGTGCTGGACACTGAACCTAATTAATTTACTATTCCCACTCCAATCTACATTTAATTGGGGTAGGTGCTGGATAATAAACCTAATTAATTTATTATTCCCACACCAATATACATTTAATTGGGGTAGATGCTGGATGAAAAACCTAAGTTATTTACTATTCCAACTCCAATCTACATTTAATTGGGGTAGGTGCTGGATAATAAACCTAAATAAATGACTATTCCAACTCCAATCTACATTTAATTGGAGTAGGTGTTGGATAATAAACTTAATTAATTTGCTAATCCCACTCCAATATACATTTAATTGGGGTAGGTGCTGGACACTGAACCTAATTAATTTACTATTCCCACTCCACTCTACATTTAATTGGAGGAGGTTATGGACACTGAACCTAATTAATTTAATATTCCCACTACAGTCTACATTTAATTGGCGTAAGTGCTGGATTGTAAACCTAATTAATTTAATATTCCCATTCCAGTCTACATTTAATTGAGGTAGGTGCTGGATAATAAACCTAATTAATTAACTTTTACCACTCGAATATACATTTAATTAGGGTAGGTGCTGGACACTGAACCTAATTAATGTACTATTCCCACTCTAATCTACATTTAATTGGAGTAGGTGCTGGAGAATAAACGTAATTAATTTACTATTTCGATTCCAGTCTACATTTAATTGGGGTAGGTGCTGGACACTGAACCTAATTAATTTACTATTTCCACTCCAGTCTACATTTAATTGGAGGAGGTTATGGTCAATGAACCTAATTAATGTAATATTCCCACTCCAATCTACATTTAATTGGAGTCGGTGCTGGAGAATAAACCTGATTAATTTACTATTCCCACTCCAGTCTACATTTAATTGGAGTAAGTGCTGGATTGTAAACCTAATTAATTTAATATTCCCACTCGAGTCTACATTTAATTGAGGTAGGTGGTGGACACTGAACCTAATTATTTACCATTCCCACTCCAATTACCATTTAATTGGGGTAGGTGCTGGATAATAAACCTAATTAATTTACTATTCCCACTCCAATCTACATTTAATTGGTGTAGGTGCTGGATAACAAACCTAATTAATTTATTATTCCCACTCCAATATACATTTAATTGGGGTAGATGCTGGATAATAAACCTAAATAATGTACTATTCCAACTCCAATCTACATGTAATTGGGGTAGGTGTTGGATAATAAACCTAATTAATTTGCTATTCCCACTCCAATATACATTTAATTGGGATAGGTGCTGGACACTGAGCCTAATTAATTTACTATTCCCACTAAAGTCTACATTAAATTGAGGTAGGTGGTGGACACTGAACCTAATTAATTTACTATTTCCACTCCAATTTACATTTAATTGGAGTAGGTGCTGGAGAATAAACCTAATTAATGTACTATTCCCACTCTGGTCTACATTTAATTGTAGTAAGTGCTGGATTGTAAACCTAATTAATTTAATATTCCCACTCCAGTCTACATTTAATTGAGGTAGGTGGTGGACACTGAACCTAATTAATTTACTATTCCCACTCCAATAAACATTTAATTGGGGTAGGTGCTGGATAATAAAACTAATTAATTTACTATTCCCACTCCAATCTACATTTAATTGGGGTAGGTGCTGGATAATAAACCTAATTAATTTACAATTCCCACTCCAGTCTACATTTAATTGGGGTAGGTGCTGGACACTACACCTAATTCATTTACTATTCCCACTTCAGTCTACATTTAATTGGGGTAGGTGCTGGATAATAAACCTAATTAATTTACTATTCCCACTCCAATGTACATTTAATTGGGGTAGGTGCTGGATAATAAACCTAAACGATTTACTATTCCAACTCCAATCTACATTTAATTGGGGTAGGTGTTGGATAATAAACCTAATTAATTTGCTATTCCCACTCCAATATACATTTAATTGTGGTAGGTGCTGGACACTGCATCTAATTAATTTCCTATTCCCACTTCAGTCCATATTTAATTGGGGTAGGTGCTGGATAATAAACCTAATTAATTTACTATTCCCACTCCAATCTACATTTAATTGGGGTAGGTGCTGGATAATAATCCTAAATGATTTACTATTCCAACTCCAATCTACATTTAATTGGAGTAGGTGTTGGATATTAAACCTAATTATTTGCTATTCCCACTCCAATATACATTTTATTGTGGTAGGTGCTGGACACTGAACCTAATTAATTTGCTATTCCCACTCCAGTCTACATTTAAATGGAGGAGGTTATGGACACTGAACCTAATTAATTTAGTTTTCCCACTCCAGTCTACATTTAATTGTGGTAAGTGCTGGATTGTAAACCTAATTAATTTAATATTCCCACTCCAGTCTACATTTAATTGAGGTAGGTGCTGGATAATAAACCTAATTAATTTACTACTACCACTCCAATATACATTTAATTAGGGTAGGTGCTGGACACTGAACCTAATTAATTTACTATTCCCACTCCAATCTACATTTAATTGGAGTAGGTGCTGGAGAATAAACCTAATTAATTTACTATTCCCAATCCACTCGACATATTATTGGGGTAGGTGCTGCACACTGAACCTAATTAATTTACTATTCCCACTCCAGTGTACCTTTAATTGGAGGAGGTTATGGACACTGAACCTAATTAATTTAATATTCCCACTCCAGTCTACATTTAATTGGGGTAAGTGCTGGATTGTAAACCTAATTAATTTAATATTCCCTCTCCAGTCTACATTTAATTGAGGTAGGTGGTGGACACTGAACCTAATTATTTACTATTCCCACTCCAATAAACATTTAATTGGGGTAAGTGCTGGATAATAAACCTAATTAATTTACTATTCCCACTCCAATCTACATTTACTTGGGGTAGGTGCTGGATAATAAACCTAATTAATTTATTATTCCCACCCCAATATACATTTAATTGGGGTAGATGCTGGATAATACAAATAAATAATTTACTATTCCAACTCCAATCTACATGTAATTGGGGTAGGTGTTGGATAATAAACCTAATTCATTTGGTATTCCCACACCAATATACATTTAATTGTGGTAGGTGCTGGACACTGAGTCTAATTAATTTACTATTCCCACTCCGGTCTACATTTAATTGAGGTAGGTGGTGGACATGAACCTAATTAATTTACTATTCCCACTCCAATAAACATTTAATTGGGGTAGGTGCTGGATTGTAAACCTAATTTATTTAATATTCCCACTCTAGTCAACATTTAATTGAGGTAGGTGGTGGACACTCAACCTAATTAATTTACTATTCCCACTCCAATAACAATTTAATTGGGGAAGGTGCTAGATAATAAACCTAATTAATTTACTATTCCCACTCCAATCTACATTTAATTGGGGTAGGTGCTGGATAATAAACCTAAATAATTTACTATTCCCACTCCAATCTACATTTAAATGAGGTACGTGCTGGATAATAAACCTAAATATTTTACTATTACCACTCCAATATACATTTAATTAGGGTAGGTGCTGGACACTGAACCTAATTAATTTACTATTCCCACTCCAATTTACATTTAATTGGAGTAAGTGCTGGAGAATAAACCTAATTAATTTACTATTCCCACTCCAGTCTACATTTAATTGGAGTAAGTGCTGGATTGTAAACCTAATTAATTTAATATTCCCACTCCAGTCTACATTTAATTTAGGTAGGTGGTGGACACTGAACCTAATTAATTTACTATTCCCACTCCAATACACATTTAATTGGGGTAGGTGCTGGATAATAAACCTAATTAATATGCTATTCCCACTCCAATCTACATTTAATTGGGTAGGTGCTGGATAATAACCCTAATTGATTTACTATTCCCACTCCAGTCTACATTTAATTGGGGTAGGTGCTGGACAGTGAACCTAATTAATTTACTATTCCCACTTCAGTCTACATTTGATTGGGGTAGGTGTTGGATAATAAACCTAATTAATTTGCTATTCCCACTCCAATATATATTTAATTGTGGTAGGTGCTGGACACTGAACCTAATTAATTTACTATTCCCACTCCAGTCTACATTTAATTTAAGGAGGTTATGGACACTGAACCTAATTAATTTAATTTTCCCTCTCCAGTCTACATTTAATTGGGGTACGTGCTGGATTGTAAACCTGATTAATTTAATATTCCCACTCCAGTCTACATTTAATTGAGGTAGGTGCTGGATAATAAACCTAATTAATTTACTATTACCACTCCAATATACATTTAATTAGGGTAGGTGCTGGACACTGAACCTAATTAATTTACTATTCCCACTCCAATCTACATTTAATTGGAGTAGGTGCTGGAGAATAAACCTAATTAATTTACTATTCCCATTCCAGTCGACATTTAATTGGGGTAGGTGCTGGACACTGAACCTAATTAATTTACTATTCCAACTCCAGTCTACCTTTAATTGGAGGAGGTTATGGACACAGAACCTAATTAATTTAATATTCCCACTCCAGTTTACATTTAATTGGGGTAAGTGCTGGATTTTAAACCTAATTAATTTAATATTCCCACTCCAGTCTACATTTAATTGAGGTAGGTGGTGGACACTGAACCTAATTATTTACTATTCCCACTCCAATAAACATTTAATTGGGGTACGTGCTGGATAATAAACCTAATTAATTTACTATTCCCACTCCAATCTACATTTAATTGGGGTAGGTGCTGGATAATAAACCTAATTAATTTATTATTCCCACATCAATATACATTTAATTGGGGTAGATGCTGGATAAAAAACCTAAGTTATTTACTATTCCAACTCCAATCTGTATTTAATTGGGGTAGGTGTTGGATAATAAACCTAATTAATGTGCCATTCACACTCCAATATACATTTAATTGGGGTAGGTGCTGGACACTGAACCTAATTAATTTACTATTCCCACTCCAATAAACATTTCATTGGAGTAGGTGATGGATAATAAACCTAATTAATTTACTATTCCCACTCCAATCTACATTTAATTGGGGTAGGTGCTAAACCTAAATAATTTACTATTCCCACTCCAGTCTACATTTAATTGGGTAGGTTCTGGACACTGAACCTAATTAATTTACTATTCCCACTCCAATCTACATTTAATTGGGGTAGGTGCTGGATAATAAACCTAAATAAATGACTATTCCAACTCCAATCTACATTTAATTGGAGTAGGTGCTGGACACTGAACCTAATTAATTTACTATTCCCACTCCAATATACATTTAATTGGGGTAGGTGCTGGACACTGAACCTAATTAATTTACTATTCCCACTCCACTCTACATTTAATTGGAGGAGGTTATGGACACTGAACCTAATTAATTTAATATTCCCACTACAGTCTACATTTAATTGGCGTAAGTGCTGGATTGTAAACCTAATTAATTTAATATTCCCATTCCAGTCTACATTTAATTGAGGTAGGTGCTGGATAATAAACCTAATTAATTAACTTTTACAACTCGAATATACATTTAATTAGGGTAGGTGCTGGACACTGAACCTAATTAATGTACTATTCCCACTCTAATCTACATTTAATTGGAGTAGGTGCTGGAGAATAAACATAATTAATTTACTATTTCGATTCCAGTCTACATTTAATTGGGGTAGGTGCTGGACACTGAACCTAATTAATTTACTATTTCCACTCCAGTCTACATTTAATTGGAGGAGGTTATGGTCAATGAACCTAATTAATGTAATATTCCCACTCCAATCTACATTTAATTGGAGTCGGTGCTGGAGAATAAACCTGATTAATTTACTATTCCCACTCCAGTCTACATTTAATTGGAGTAAGTTCTGGATTGTAAACCTAATTAATTTAATATTCCCACTCGAGTCTACATTTAATTGAGGTAGGTGGTGGACACTGAACCTAATTATTTACCATTCCCACTCCAATTACCATTTAATTGGGGTAGGTGCTGGATAATAAACCTAATTAATTTACTATTCCCACTCCAATCTACATTTAATTGGTGTAGGTGCTGGATAACAAACCTAATTAATTTATTATTCCCACTCCAATATACATTTAATTGGGGTAGATGCTGGATAATAAACCTAAATAATGTACTATTCCAACTCCAATCTACATGTAATTGGGGTAGGTGTTGGATAATAAACCTAATTAATTTGCTATTCCCACTCCAATATACATTTAATTGGGATAGGTGCTGGACACTGAGCCTAATTAATTTACTATTCCCACTAAAGTCTACATTAAATTGAGGTAGGTGGTGGACACTGAACCTAATTAATTTACTATTTCCACTCCAATTTACATTTAATTGGAGTAGGTGCTGGAGAATAAACCTAATTAATGTACTATTCCCACTCTGGTCTACATTTAATTGTAGTAAGTGCTGGATTGTAAACCTAATTAATTTAATATTCCCACTCCAGTCTACATTTAATTGAGGTAGGTGGTGGACACTGAACCTAATTAATTTACTATTCCCACTCCAATAAACATTTAATTGGGGTAGGTGCTGGATAATAAAACTAATTAATTTACTATTCCCACTCCAATCTACATTTAATTGGGGTAGGTGCTGGATAATAAACCTAATTAATTTACAATTCCCACTCCAGTCTACATTTAATTGGGGTAGGTGCTGGACACTACACCTAATTCATTTACTATTCCCACTTCAGTCTACATTTAATTGGGGTAGGTGCTGGATAATAAACCTAATTAATTTACTATTCCCACTCCAATGTACATTTATTTGGGGTAGGTGCTGGATAATAAACCTAAACGATTTACTATTCCAACTCCAATCTACATTTAATTGGGGTAGGTGTTGGATAATAAACCTAATTAATTTGCTATTCCCACTCCAATATACATTTAATTGTGGTAGGTGCTGGACACTGCATCTAATTAATGTCCTATTCCCACTTCAGTCCATATTTAATTGGGGTAGGTGCTGGATAATAAACCTAATTAATTTACTATTCCCACTCCAATCTACATTTAATTGGGGTAGGTGCTGGATAATAATCCTAAATGATTTACTATTCCAACTCCAATCTACATTTAATTGGAGTAGGTGTTGGATATTAAACCTAATTATTTGCTATTCCCACTCCAATATACATTTTATTGTGGTAGGTGCTGGACACTGAACCTAATTAATTTGCTATTCCCACTCCAGTCTACATTTAAATGGAGGAGGTTATGGACACTGAACCTAATTAATTTAGTTTTCCCACTCCAGTCTACATTTAATTGTGGTAAGTGCTGGATTGTAAACCTAATTAATTTAATATTCCCACTCCAGTCTACATTTAATTGAGGTAGGTGCTGGATAATAAACCTAATTAATTTACTACTACCACTCCAATATACATTTAATTAGGGTAGGTGCTGGACACTGAACCTAATTAATTTACTATTCCCACTCCAATCTACATTTAATTGGGGTAGGTGCTGGATAATAAACCTAATTAATTTATTATTCCCACATCAATATACATTTAATTGGGGTAGATGCTGGATAAAAAACCTAAGTTATTTACTATTCCAACTCCAATCTGTATTTAATTGGGGTAGGTGTTGGATAATAAACCTAATTAACCACTTCAGCGCTAATGACAAGGGTAACTCGTCATGGACTTTCCATTGATTTCAATGGAAAGTCAATGGAAGATCATCAGGTGCCTTAGCAGCCAAGTGGTTAATGTGCCATTCACACTCCAATATACATTTAATTGGGGTAGGTGCTGGACACTGAACCTAATTAATTTACTATTCCCACTCCAATAAACATTTCATTGGAGTAGGTGATGGATAATAAACCTAATTAATTTACTATTCCCACTCCAATCTACATTTAATTGGGGTAGGTGCTAAACCTAAATAATTTACTATTCCCACTCCAGTCTACATTTAATTGGGTAGGTTCTGGACACTGAACCTAATTAATTTACTATTCCCACTCCAATCTACATTTAATTGGGGTAGGTGCTGGATAATAAACCTAAATAAATGACTATTCCAACTCCAATCTACATTTAATTGGAGTAGGTGCTGGACACTGAACCTAATTAATTTACTATTCCCACTCCAATATACATTTAATTGGGGTAGGTGCTGGACACTGAACCTAATTAATTTACTATTCCCACTCCACTCTACATTTAATTGGAGGAGGTTATGGACACTGAACCTAATTAATTTAATATTCCCACTACAGTCTACATTTAATTGGCGTAAGTGCTGGATTGTAAACCTAATTAATTTAATATTCCCATTCCAGTCTACATTTAATTGAGGTAGGTGCTGGATAATAAACCTAATTAATTAACTTTTACAACTCGAATATACATTTAATTAGGGTAGGTGCTGGACACTGAACCTAATTAATGTACTATTCCCACTCTAATCTACATTTAATTGGAGTAGGTGCTGGAGAATAAACATAATTAATTTACTATTTCGATTCCAGTCTACATTTAATTGGGGTAGGTGCTGGACACTGAACCTAATTAATTTACTATTTCCACTCCAGTCTACATTTAATTGGAGGAGGTTATGGTCAATGAACCTAATTAATGTAATATTCCCACTCCAATCTACATTTAATTGGAGTCGGTGCTGGAGAATAAACCTGATTAATTTACTATTCCCACTCCAGTCTACATTTAATTGGAGTAAGTTCTGGATTGTAAACCTAATTAATTTAATATTCCCACTCGAGTCTACATTTAATTGAGGTAGGTGGTGGACACTGAACCTAATTATTTACCATTCCCACTCCAATTACCATTTAATTGGGGTAGGTGCTGGATAATAAACCTAATTAATTTACTATTCCCACTCCAATCTACATTTAATTGGTGTAGGTGCTGGATAACAAACCTAATTAATTTATTATTCCCACTCCAATATACATTTAATTGGGGTAGATGCTGGATAATAAACCTAAATAATGTACTATTCCAACTCCAATCTACATGTAATTGGGGTAGGTGTTGGATAATAAACCTAATTAATTTGCTATTCCCACTCCAATATACATTTAATTGGGATAGGTGCTGGACACTGAGCCTAATTAATTTACTATTCCCACTAAAGTCTACATTAAATTGAGGTAGGTGGTGGACACTGAACCTAATTAATTTACTATTTCCACTCCAATTTACATTTAATTGGAGTAGGTGCTGGAGAATAAACCTAATTAATGTACTATTCCCACTCTGGTCTACATTTAATTGTAGTAAGTGCTGGATTGTAAACCTAATTAATTTAATATTCCCACTCCAGTCTACATTTAATTGAGGTAGGTGGTGGACACTGAACCTAATTAATTTACTATTCCCACTCCAATAAACATTTAATTGGGGTAGGTGCTGGATAATAAAACTAATTAATTTACTATTCCCACTCCAATCTACATTTAATTGGGGTAGGTGCTGGATAATAAACCTAATTAATTTACAATTCCCACTCCAGTCTACATTTAATTGGGGTAGGTGCTGGACACTACACCTAATTCATTTACTATTCCCACTTCAGTCTACATTTAATTGGGGTAGGTGCTGGATAATAAACCTAATTAATTTACTATTCCCACTCCAATGTACATTTATTTGGGGTAGGTGCTGGATAATAAACCTAAACGATTTACTATTCCAACTCCAATCTACATTTAATTGGGGTAGGTGTTGGATAATAAACCTAATTAATTTGCTATTCCCACTCCAATATACATTTAATTGTGGTAGGTGCTGGACACTGCATCTAATTAATGTCCTATTCCCACTTCAGTCCATATTTAATTGGGGTAGGTGCTGGATAATAAACCTAATTAATTTACTATTCCCACTCCAATCTACATTTAATTGGGGTAGGTGCTGGATAATAATCCTAAATGATTTACTATTCCAACTCCAATCTACATTTAATTGGAGTAGGTGTTGGATATTAAACCTAATTATTTGCTATTCCCACTCCAATATACATTTTATTGTGGTAGGTGCTGGACACTGAACCTAATTAATTTGCTATTCCCACTCCAGTCTACATTTAAATGGAGGAGGTTATGGACACTGAACCTAATTAATTTAGTTTTCCCACTCCAGTCTACATTTAATTGTGGTAAGTGCTGGATTGTAAACCTAATTAATTTAATATTCCCACTCCAGTCTACATTTAATTGAGGTAGGTGCTGGATAATAAACCTAATTAATTTACTACTACCACTCCAATATACATTTAATTAGGGTAGGTGCTGGACACTGAACCTAATTAATTTACTATTCCCACTCCAATCTACATTTAATTGGAGTAGGTGCTGGAGAATAAACCTAATTAATGTACTATTCCCACTCTGGTCTACATTTAATTGTAGTAAGTGCTGGATTGTAAACCTAATTAATTTAATATTCCCACTCCAGTCTACATTTAATTGAGGTAGGTGGTGGACACTGAACCTAATTAATTTACTATTCCCACTCCAATAAACATTTAATTGGGGTAGGTGCTGGATAATAAAACTAATTAATTTACTATTCCCACTCCAATCTACATTTAATTGGGGTAGGTGCTGGATAATAAACCTAATTAATTTACAATTCCCACTCCAGTCTACATTTAATTGGGGTAGGTGCTGGACACTACACCTAATTCATTTACTATTCCCACTTCAGTCTACATTTAATTGGGGTAGGTGCTGGATAATAAACCTAATTAATTTACTATTCCCACTCCAATGTACATTTAATTGGGGTAGGTGCTGGATAATAAACCTAAACGATTTACTATTCCAACTCCAATCTACATTTAATTGGGGTAGGTGTTGGATAATAAACCTAATTAATTTGCTATTCCCACTCCAATATACATTTAATTGTGGTAGGTGCTGGACACTGCATCTAATTAATTTCCTATTCCCACTTCAGTCCATATTTAATTGGGGTAGGTGCTGGATAATAAACCTAATTAATTTACTATTCCCACTCCAATCTACATTTAATTGGGGTAGGTGCTGGATAATAATCCTAAATGATTTACTATTCCAACTCCAATCTACATTTAATTGGAGTAGGTGTTGGATATTAAACCTAATTATTTGCTATTCCCACTCCAATATACATTTTATTGTGGTAGGTGCTGGACACTGAACCTAATTAATTTGCTATTCCCACTCCAGTCTACATTTAAATGGAGGAGGTTATGGACACTGAACCTAATTAATTTAATTTTCCCACTCCAGTCTACATTTAATTGTGGTAAGTGCTGGATTGTAAACCTAATTAATTTAATATTCCCACTCCAGTCTACATTTAATTGAGGTAGGTGCTGGATAATAAACCTAATTAATTTACTACTACCACTCCAATATACATTTAATTAGGGTAGGTGCTGGACACTGAACCTAATTAATTTACTATTCCCACTCCAATCTACATTTAATTGGAGTAGGTGCTGGAGAATAAACCTAATTAATTTACTATTCCCAATCCACTCGACATATTATTGGGGTAGGTGCTGCACACTGAACCTAATTAATTTACTATTCCCACTCCAGTTTACCTTTAATTGGAGGAGGTTATGGACACTGAACCTAATTAATTTAATATTCCCACTCCAGTCTACATTTAATTGGGGTAAGTGCTGGATTGTAAACCTAATTAATTTAATATTCCCTCTCCAGTCTACATTTAATTGAGGTAGGTGGTGGACACTGAACCTAATTATTTACTATTCCCACTCCAATAAACATTTAATTGGGGTAAGTGCTGGATAATAAACCTAATTAATTTACTATTCCCACTCCAATCTACATTTACTTGGGGTAGGTGCTGGATAATAAACCTAATTAATTTATTATTCCCACCCCAATATACATTTAATTGGGGTAGATGCTGGATAATACAAATAAATAATTTACTATTCCAACTCCAATCTACATGTAATTGGGGTAGGTGTTGGATAATAAACCTAATTCATTTGGTATTCCCACACCAATATACATTTAATTGTGGTAGGTGCTGGACACTGAGTCTAATTAATTTACTATTCCCACTCCGGTCTACATTTAATTGAGGTAGGTGGTGGACATGAACCTAATTAATTTACTATTCCCACTCCAATAAACATTTAATTGGGGTAGGTGCTGGATTGTAAACCTAATTTATTTAATATTCCCACTCTAGTCAACATTTAATTGAGGTAGGTGGTGGACACTCAACCTAATTAATTTACTATTCCCACTCCAATAAAAATTTAATTGGGGAAGGTGCTAGATAATAAACCTAATTAATTTACTATTCCCACTCCAATCTACATTTAATTGGGGTAGGTGCTGGATAATAAACCTAAATAATTTACTATTCCCACTCCAATCTACATTTAAATGAGGTACGTGCTGGATAATAAACCTAAATAATTTACTATTACCACTCCAATATACATTTAATTAGGGTAGGTGCTGGACACTGAACCTAATTAATTTACTATTCCCACTCCAATTTACATTTAATTGGAGTAAGTGCTGGAGAATAAACCTAATTAATTTACTATTCCCACTCCAGTCTACATTTAATTGGAGTAAGTGCTGGATTGTAAACCTAATTAATTTAATATTCCCACTCCAGTCTACATTTAATTTAGGTAGGTGGTGGACACTGAACCTAATTAATTTACTATTCCCACTCCAATACACATTTAATTGGGGTAGGTGCTGGATAATAAACCTAATTAATATGCTATTCCCACTCCAATCTACATTTAATTGGGTAGGTGCTGGATAATAACCCTAATTGATTTACTATTCCCACTCCAGTCTACATTTAATTGGGGTAGGTGCTGGACAGTGAACCTAATTAATTTACTATTCCCACTTCAGTCTACATTTGATTGGGGTAGGTGTTGGATAATAAACCTAATTAATTTGCTATTCCCACTCCAATATATATTTAATTGTGGTAGGTGCTGGACACTGAACCTAATTAATTTACTATTCCCACTCCAGTCTACATTTAATTGAAGGAGGTTATGGACACTGAACCTAATTAATTTAATTTTCCCTCTCCAGTCTACATTTAATTGGGGTACGTGCTGGATTGTAAACCTGATTAATTTAATATTCCCACTCCAGTCTACATTTAATTGAGGTAGGTGCTGGATAATAAACCTAATTAATTTACTATTACCACTCCAATATACATTTAATTAGGGTAGGTGCTGGACACTGAACCTAATTAATTTACTATTCCCACTCCAATCTACATTTAATTGGAGTAGGTGCTGGAGAATAAACCTAATTAATTTACTATTCCCATTCCAGTCGACATTTAATTGGGGTAGGTGCTGGACACTGAACCTAATTAATTTACTATTCCAACTCCAGTCTACCTTTAATTGGAGGAGGTTATGGACACAGAACCTAATTAATTTAATATTCCCACTCCAGTTTACATTTAATTGGGGTAAGTGCTGGATTTTAAACCTAATTAATTTAATATTCCCACTCCAGTCTACATTTAATTGAGGTAGGTGGTGGACACTGAACCTAATTATTTACTATTCCCACTCCAATAAACATTTAATTGGGGTACGTGCTGGATAATAAACCTAATTAATTTACTATTCCCACTCCAATCTACATTTAATTGGGGTAGGTGCTGGATAATAAACCTAATTAATTTATTATTCCCACATCAATATACATTTAATTGGGGTAGATGCTGGATAAAAAACCTAAGTTATTTACTATTCCAACTCCAATCTGTATTTAATTGGGGTAGGTGTTGGATAATAAACCTAATTAATGTGCCATTCACACTCCAATATACATTTAATTGGGGTAGGTGCTGGACACTGAACCTAATTAATTTACTATTCCCACTCCAATAAACATTTCATTGGAGTAGGTGATGGATAATAAACCTAATTAATTTACTATTCCCACTCCAATCTACATTTAATTGGGGTAGGTGCTAAACCTAATTAATTTACTATTCCCACTCCAGTCTACATTTAATTGGGTAGGTTCTGGACACTGAACCTAATTAATTTACTATTCCCACTCCAATCTACATTTAATTGGGGTAGGTGCTGGATAATAAACCTAAATAAATGACTATTCCAACTCCAATCTACATTTAATTGGAGTAGGTGCTGGACACTGAACCTAATTAATTTACTATTCCCACTCCAATCTACATTTAATTGGAGTAGGTGCTGGAGAATAAACCTAATTAATTTACTATTCCCATTCCAGTCGACATTTAATTGGGGTAGGTGCTGCACACTGAACCTAATTAATTTACTATTCCCACTCCAGTCTACCTTTAATTGGAGGAGGTTATGGACACTGAACCTAATTAATTTAATATTCCCACTCCAGTCTACATTTAATTGGGGTAAGTGCTGGATTGTAAACCTAATTAATTTAATATTCCCTCTCCAGTCTACATTTAAGTCAGGTAGGTGGTGGACACTGAACCTAATTATTTACTATTCCCACTCCAATAAACATTTAATTGGGGTAGGTGCTGGATAATAAACCTAATTAATTTACTATTCCCACTCCAATCTACATTTACTTGGGGTAGGTGCTGGATAATAAACCTAATTAATTTACTATTCCCACTCCAGTCTACCTTTAATTGGAGGAGGTTATGGATACTGAACCTAATTAATTTAATATTCCCACTCCAGTCTACATTTAATTGGGGTAAGTGCTGGATTGTAAACCTAATTAATTTAATATTCCCTCTCCAGTCTACATTTAATTGAGGTAGGTGGTGGACACTGAACCTAATTATTTACTATTCCCACTCCAATAAATATTTAATTGGGGTAGGTGCTGGATAATAAACCTAATTAATTTACTATTCCCACTCCAATCTACATTTACTTGGGGTAGGTGCTGGATAATAAACCTAATTAATTTATTATTCCCACTCCAATATACATTTAATTGGGGTAGATGCTGGATAATACAAACAAATAATTTACTATTCCAACTCCAATCTACATGTAATTGGGGTAGGTGTTGGATAATAAACCTAATTAATTTGGTATTCCCACACCAATATACATTTAATTGTGGTAGGTGCTGGACACTGAGTCTAATTAATTTACTATTCCCACTCCGGTCTACATTTAATTGAGGTAGGTGGTGGACATGAACCTAATTAATTTACTATTCCCACTCCAATAAACATTTAATTGGGGTAGGTGCTGGATTGTAAACCTAATTTATTTAATATTCCCACTCTAGTCAACATTTAATTGAGGTAGGTGGCGGACACTCAACCTAATTAATTTACTATTCCCACTCCAATAAAAATTTTATTGGGGAAGGTGCTAGATAATAAACCTAATTAATTTACTATTCCCACTCCAATCTACATTTAATTGGGGTAGGTGCTGGATAATAAACCTAAATAATTTACTATTCCCACTCCAATCTACATTTAAATGAGGTAGGTGCTGGATAATAAACCTAAATAATTTACTATTACCACTCCAATATACATTTAATTAGGGTAGGTGCTGGACACTGAACCTAATTAATTTACTATTCCCACTCCAATTTACATTTAACTGGAGTAAGTGCTGGAGAATAAACCTAATTAATTTACTATTCCCACTCCAGTCTACATTTAATTGGAGTAAGTGCTGGATTGTAAACCTAATTAATTTAATATTCCCACTCCAGTCTACATTTAATTGAGGTAGGTGGTGGACACTGAACCTAATTAATTTCCTATTCCCACTCCAATAAACATTTAATTGGGGTAGGTGCTGGATAATAAACCTAATTAATATGCTATTCCCACTCCAATCTACATTTAATTGGGTAGGTGCTGGATAATAACCCTAATTAATTTACTATTCCCACTCCAGTCTACATTTAATTGGGGTAGGTGCTGGACACTGAACCTAATTAATTTACTATTCCCACTTCAGTCTACATTTGATTGGGGTAGGTGTTGGATAATAAACCTAATTAATTTGCTATTCCCACTCCAATATATATTTAATTGTGGTAGGTGCTGGACACTGAACCTAATTAATTTACTATTCCCACTCCAGTCTACATTTAATTGAAGGAGGTTATGGACACTGAACCTAATTAATTTAATTTTCCCACTCCAGTCTACATTTAATTGGGGTACGTGCTGGATTGTAAACCTGATTAATTTAATATTCCCACTCCAGTCTACATTTAATTGAGGTAGGTGCTGGATAATAAACCTAATTAATTTACTATTACCACTCCAATATACATTTAATTAGGGTAGGTGCTGGACACTGAACCTAATTAATTTACTATTCCCACTCCAATCTACATTTAATTGGAGTAGGTGCTGGAGAATAAACCTAATTAATTTACTATTCCCATTCCAGTCGACATTTAATTGGGGTAGGTGCTGGACACTGAACCTAATTAATTTACTATTCCAACTCCAGTCTACCTTTAATTGGAGGAGGTAATGGACACAGAACCAAATTAATTTAATAGTCCCACTCCAGTTTACATTTAATTGGGGTAAGTGCTGGATTGTAAACCTAATTAATTTAATATTCCCACTCCAGTCTACATTTAATTGAGGTAGGTGGTGGACACTGAACCTAATTATTTACCATTCCCACTCCAATTACCATTTAATTGGGGTAGGTGCTGGATAATAAACCTAATTAATTTACTATTCCCACTCCAATCTACATTTAATTGGTGTAGGTGCTGGATAACAAACCTAATTAATTTATTATTCCCACTCCAATATACATTTAATTGGGGTAGATGCTGGATAATAAACCTAAATAATGTACTATTCCAACTCCAATCTACATGTAATTGGGGTAGGTGTTGGATAATAAACCTAATTAATTTGCTATTCCCACTCCAATATACATTTAATTGGGATAGGTGCTGGACACTGAGCCTAATTAATTTACTATTCCCACTAAAGTCTACATTAAATTGAGGTAGGTGGTGGACACTGAACCTAATTATTTACTATTCCCACTCCAATAAACATTTAATTGGGGTAGGTGCTGGATAATAAACCTAATTAATTTACTATTCCCACTCCAATCTACATTTACTTGGGGTAGGTGCTGGATAATAAACCTAATTAATTTACTATTCCCACTCCAGTCTACCTTTAATTGGAGGAGGTTATGGATACTGAACCTAATTAATTTAATATTCCCACTCCAGTCTACATTTAATTGGGGTAAGTGCTGGATTGTAAACCTAATTAATTTAATATTCCCTCTCCAGTCTACATTTAATTGAGGTAGGTGGTGGACACTGAACCTAATTATTTACTATTCCCACTCCAATAAACATTTAATTGGGGTAGGTGCTGGATAATAAACCTAATTAATTTACTATTCCCACTCCAATCTACATTTACTTGGGGTAGGTGCTGGATAATAAACCTAATTAATTTATTATTCCCACTCCAATATACATTTAATTGGGGTAGATGCTGGATAATACAAACAAATAATTTACTATTCCAACTCCAATCTACATGTAATTGGGGTAGGTGTTGGATAATAAACCTAATTAATTTGGTATTCCCACACCAATATACATTTAATTGTGGTAGGTGCTGGACACTGAGTCTAATTAATTTACTATTCCCACTCCGGTCTACATTTAATTGAGGTAGGTGGTGGACATGAACCTAATTAATTTACTATTCCCACTCCAATAAACATTTAATTGGGGTAGGTGCTGGATTGTAAACCTAATTTATTTAATATTCCCACTCTAGTCAACATTTAATTGAGGTAGGTGGCGGACACTCAACCTAATTAATTTACTATTCCCACTCCAATAAAAATTTAATTGGGGAAGGTGCTAGATAATAAACCTAATTAATTTACTATTCCCACTCCAATCTACATTTAATTGGGGTAGGTGCTGGATAATAAACCTAAATAATTTACTATTCCCACTCCAATCTACATTTAAATGAGGTAGGTGCTGGATAATAAACCTAAATAATTTACTATTACCACTCCAATATACATTTAATTAGGGTAGGTGCTGGACACTGAACCTAATTAATTTACTATTCCCACTCCAATTTACATTTAACTGGAGTAAGTGCTGGAGAATAAACCTAATTAATTTACTATTCCCACTCCAGTCTACATTTAATTGGAGTAAGTGCTGGATTGTAAACCTAATTAATTTAATATTCCCACTCCAGTCTACATTTAATTGAGGTAGGTGGTGGACACTGAACCTAATTAATTTCCTATTCCCACTCCAATAAACATTTAATTGGGGTAGGTGCTGGATAATAAACCTAATTAATATGCTATTCCCACTCCAATCTACATTTAATTGGGTAGGTGCTGGATAATAACCCTAATTAATTTACTATTCCCACTCCAGTCTACATTTAATTGGGGTAGGTGCTGGACACTGAACCTAATTAATTTACTATTCCCACTTCAGTCTACATTTGATTGGGGTAGGTGTTGGATAATAAACCTAATTAATTTGCTATTCCCACTCCAATATATATTTAATTGTGGTAGGTGCTGGACACTGAACCTAATTAATTTACTATTCCCACTCCAGTCTACATTTAATTGAAGGAGGTTATGGACACTGAACCTAATTAATTTAATTTTCCCACTCCAGTCTACATTTAATTGGGGTACGTGCTGGATTGTAAACCTGATTAATTTAATATTCCCACTCCAGTCTACATTTAATTGAGGTAGGTGCTGGATAATAAACCTAATTAATTTACTATTACCACTCCAATATACATTTAATTAGGGTAGGTGCTGGACACTGAACCTAATTAATTTACTATTCCCACTCCAATCTACATTTAATTGGAGTAGGTGCTGGAGAATAAACCTAATTAATTTACTATTCCCATTCCAGTCGACATTTAATTGGGGTAGGTGCTGGACACTGAACCTAATTAATTTACTATTCCAACTCCAGTCTACCTTTAATTGGAGGAGGTTATGGACACAGAACCAAATTAATTTAATAGTCCCACTCCAGTTTACATTTAATTGGGGTAAGTGCTGGATTGTAAACCTAATTAATTTAATATTCCCACTCCAGTCTACATTTAATTGAGGTAGGTGGTGGACACTGAACCTAATTATTTACTATTCCCACTCCAATAAACATTTAATTGGGGTACGTGCTGGATAATAAACCTAATTAATTTACTATTCCCACTCCAATCTACATTTAATTGGGGTAGGTGCTGGATAATAAACCTAATTAATTTATCATTCCCACATCAATATACATTTAATTGGGGTAGATGCTGGATAAAAAACCTAAGTTATTTACTATTCCAACTCCAATCTATATTTAATTGGGGTAGGTGTTGGATAATAAACCTAATTAATGTGCCATTCACACTCCAATATACATTTAATTGGGGTAGGTGCTGGACATTGAACCAAATTAATTTACTATTCCCACTCCAATAAACATTTCATTGGACTAGGTGATGGATAATAAACCTAATTATTTACTATTCCCACTCCAATCTACATTTAATTGGGGTAGGTGCTAAACCTAATTAATTTACTATTCCCACTCCAGTCTACATTTAATTGGGTAGGTTCTGGACACTGAACCTAATTATTTACTATTCCCACTCCAATCTACATTTAATTGGGGTAGGTGCTGGATAATAAACCTAAATAAATGACTATTCCAACTCCAATCTACATTTAATTGGAGTAGGTGTTGGATAATAAACTTAATTAATTTGCTAATCCCACTCCAATATACATTTAATTGGGGTAGGTGCTGGACACTGAACCTAATTAATTTACTATTCCCACTCCACTCTACATTTAATTGGAGGAGGTTATGGACACTGAACCTAATTAATTTAATATTCCCAATACAGTCTACATTTAATTGGGGTAAGTGCTGGATTGTAAACCGAATTAATTTAATATTCCCACTCCAGTCTACATTTAATTGAGGTAGGTGCTGGATAATAAACCTAATTAATTAACTTTTACCACACGAATATACATTTAATTAGGGTAGGTGCTGGACACTGAACCTAATTAATGTACTATTCCCACTCTAATCTACATTTAATTGGAGTAGGTGCTGGAGAATAAACCTAATTAATTTACTATTTCGACTCCAGTCTACATTTAATTGGGGTAGGTGCTGGACACTAAACCTAATTAATTTACTATTTCCACTCCAGTCTACATTTAATTGGAGGAGGTTATGGACAATGAACCTAATTAATTTAATATTCCCACTCCAATCTACATTTAATTGGAGTCGGTGCTGGAGAATAAACCTGATTAATTTACTATTCCCACTCCAGTCTACATTTAATTGGAGTAAGTGCTGGATTGTAAACCTAATTAATTTAATAATCCCACTTGAGTCTATATTTAATTGAGGTAGGTGGTGGTCACTGAACCTAATTATTTACCATTCCCACTCCAATTACCATTTAATTGGGGTAGGTGCTGGATAATAAACCTAATTAATTTACTATTCCCACTCCAATCTACATTTAATTGGGGTAGGTGCTGGATAACAAACCTAATTAATTTATTATTCCCACTCCAATATACATTTAATTGGGGTAGATGCTGGATAATAAACCTAAATAATGTACTATTCCAACTCCAATCTACATGTAATTGGGGTAGGTGTTGGATAATAAACCTAATTAATTTGCTATTCCCACTCCAATATACATTTAATTGGGATAGGTGCTGGACACTGAGCCTAATTAATTTACTATTCCCACTAAAGTCTACATTAAATTGAGGTAGGTGGTGGACACTGAACCTAATTAATTTACTATTTCCACTCCAATTTACATTTAATTGGAGTAGGTGCTGGAGAATAAACCTAATTAATGTACTATTCCCACTCTGGTCTACATTTAATTGTAGTAAGTGCTGGATTGTAAACCTAATTAATTTAATATTCCCACTCCAGTCTACATTTAATTGAGGTAGGTGGTGGACACTGAACCTAATTAATTTACTATTCCCACTCCAATAAACATTTAATTGGGGTAGGTGCTGGATAATAAAACTAATTAATTTACTATTCCCACTCCAATCTACATTTAATTGGGGTAGGTGCTGGATAATAAACCTAATTAATTTACAATTCTCACTCCAGTCTACATTTAATTGGGGTAGGTGCTGGACACTACACCTAATTCATTTACTATTCCCACTTCAGTCTACATTTAATTGGGGTAGGTGCTGGATAATAAACCTAATTAATTTACTATTCCCACTCCAATGTACATTTAATTGGGGTAGGTGCTGGATAATAAACCTAAATGATTTACTATTCCAACTCCAATCTACATTTAATTGGAGTAGGTGTTGGATATTAAACCTAATTATTTGCTATTCCCACTCCAATATACATTTTATTGTGGTAGGTGCTGGACACTGAACCTAATTAATTTGCTATTCCCACTCCAGTCTACATTTAAATGGAGGAGGTTATGGACACTGAACCTAATTAATTTAATTTTCCCACTCCAGTCTACATTTAATTGTGGTAAGTGCTGGATTGTAAACCTAATTAATTTAATATTCCCACTCCAGTCTACATTTAATTGAGGTAGGTGCTGGATAATAAACCTAATTAATTTACTACTACCACTCCAATATACATTTAATTAGGGTAGGTGCTGGACACTGAACCTAATTAATTTACTATTCCCACTCCAATCTACATTTAATTGGAGTAGGTGCTGGAGAATAAACCTAATTAATTTACTATTCCCAATCCACTCGACATATTATTGGGGTAGGTGCTGCACACTGAACCTAATTAATTTACTATTCCCACTCCAGTTTACCTTTAATTGGAGGAGGTTATGGACACTGAACCTAATTAATTTAATATTCCCACTCCAGTCTACATTTAATTGGGGTAAGTGCTGGATTGTAAACCTAATTAATTTAATATTCCCTCTCCAGTCTACATTTAATTGAGGTAGGTGGTGGACACTGAACCTAATTATTTACTATTCCCACTCCAATAAACATTTAATTGGGGTAAGTGCTGGATAATAAACCTAATTAATTTACTATTCCCACTCCAATCTACATTTACTTGGGGTAGGTGCTGGATAATAAACCTAATTAATTTATTATTCCCACCCCAATATACATTTAATTGGGGTAGATGCTGGATAATACAAATAAATAATTTACTATTCCAACTCCAATCTACATGTAATTGGGGTAGGTGTTGGATAATAAACCTAATTCATTTGGTATTCCCACACCAATATACATTTAATTGTGGTAGGTGCTGGACACTGAGTCTAATTAATTTACTATTCCCACTCCGGTCTACATTTAATTGAGGTAGGTGGTGGACATGAACCTAATTAATTTACTATTCCCACTCCAATAAACATTTAATTGGGGTAGGTGCTGGATTGTAAACCTAATTTATTTAATATTCCCACTCTAGTCAACATTTAATTGAGGTAGGTGGTGGACACTCAACCTAATTAATTTACTATTCCCACTCCAATAAAAATTTAATTGGGGAAGGTGCTAGATAATAAACCTAATTAATTTACTATTCCCACTCCAATCTACATTTAATTGGGGTAGGTGCTGGATAATAAACCTAAATAATTTACTATTCCCACTCCAATCTACATTTAAATGAGGTACGTGCTGGATAATAAACCTAAATAATTTACTATTACCACTCCAATATACATTTAATTAGGGTAGGTGCTGGACACTGAACCTAATTAATTTACTATTCCCACTCCAATTTACATTTAATTGGAGTAAGTGCTGGAGAATAAACCTAATTAATTTTCTATTCCCACTCCAGTCTACATTTAATTGGAGTAAGTGCTGGATTGTAAACCTAATTAATTTAATATTCCCACTCCAGTCTACATTTAATTTAGGTAGGTGGTGGACACTGAACCTAATTAATTTACTATTCCCACTCCAATACACATTTAATTGGGGTAGGTGCTGGATAATAAACCTAATTAATATGCTATTCCCACTCCAATCTACATTTAATTGGGTAGGTGCTGGATAATAACCCTAATTGATTTACTATTCCCACTCCAGTCTACATTTAATTGGGGTAGGTGCTGGACAGTGAACCTAATTAATTTACTATTCCCACTTCAGTCTACATTTGATTGGGGTAGGTGTTGGATAATAAACCTAATTAATTTGCTATTCCCACTCCAATATATATTTAATTGTGGTAGGTGCTGGACACTGAACCTAATTAATTTACTATTCCCACTCCAGTCTACATTTAATTGAAGGAGGTTATGGACACTGAACCTAATTAATTTAATTTTCCCTCTCCAGTCTACATTTAATTGGGGTACGTGCTGGATTGTAAACCTGATTAATTTAATATTCCCACTCCAGTCTACATTTAATTGAGGTAGGTGCTGGATAATAAACCTAATTAATTTACTATTACCACTCCAATATACATTTAATTAGGGTAGGTGCTGGACACTGAACCTAATTAATTTACTATTCCCACTCCAATCTACATTTAATTGGAGTAGGTGCTGGAGAATAAACCTAATTAATTTACTATTCCCATTCCAGTCGACATTTAATTGGGGTAGGTGCTGGACACTGAACCTAATTAATTTACTATTCCAACTCCAGTCTACCTTTAATTGGAGGAGGTTATGGACACAGAACCTAATTAATTTAATATTCCCACTCCAGTTTACATTTAATTGGGGTAAGTGCTGGATTTTAAACCTAATTAATTTAATATTCCCACTCCACTCTACATTTAATTGAGGTAGGTGGTGGACACTGAACCTAATTATTTACTATTCCCACTCCAATAAACATTTGATTGGGGTACGTGCTGGATAATAAACCTAATTAATTTACTATTCCCACTCCAATCTACATTTAATTGGGGTAGGTGCTGGATAATAAACCTAATTAATTTATTATTCCCACATCAATATACATTTAATTGGGGTAGATGCTGGATAAAAAACCTAAGTTATTTACTATTCCAACTCCAATCTGTATTTAATTGGGGTAGGTTTTGGATAATAAACCTAATTAATGTGCCATTCACACTCCAATATACATTTAATTGGGGTAGGTGCTGGACACTGAACCTAATTAATTTACTATTCCCACTCCAATAAACATTTCATTGGAGTAGGTGATGGATAATAAACCTAATTAATTTACTATTCCCACTCCAATCTACATTTAATTGGGGTAGGTGCTAAACCTAATTAATTTACTATTCCCACTCCAGTCTACATTTAATTGGGTAGGTTCTGGACACTGAACCTAATTAATTTACTATTCCCACTCCAATCTACATTTAATTGGGGTAGGTGCTGGATAATAAACCTAAATAAATGACTATTCCAACTCCAATCTACATTTAATTGGAGTAGGTGCTGGACACTGAACCTAATTAATTTACTATTCCCACTCCAATCTACATTTAATTGGAGTAGGTGCTGGAGAATAAACCTAATTAATTTACTATTCCCATTCCAGTCGACATTTAATTGGGGTAGGTGCTGCACACTGAACCTAATTAATTTACTATTCCCACTCCAGTCTACCTTTAATTGGAGGAGGTTATGGACACTGAACCTAATTAATTTAATATTCCCACTCCAGTCTACATTTAATTGGGGTAAGTGCTGGATTGTAAACCTAATTAATTTAATATTTCCTCTCCAGTCTACATTTAAGTCAGGTAGGTGGTGGACACTGAACCTAATTATTTACTATTCCCACTCCAATAAACATTTAATTGGGGTAGGTGCTGGATAATAAACCTAATTAATTTACTATTCCCACTCCAATCTACATTTACTTGGGGTAGGTGCTGGATAATAAACCTAATTAATTTACTATTCCCACTCCAGTCTACCTTTAATTGGAGGAGGTTATGGATACTGAACCTAATTAATTTAATATTCCCACTCCAGTCTACATTTAATTGGGGTAAGTGCTGGATTGTAAACCTAATTAATTTAATATTCCCTCTCCAGTCTACATTTAATTGAGGTAGGTGGTGGACACTGAACCTAATTATTTACTATTCCCACTCCAATAAACATTTAATTGGGGTAGGTGCTGGATAATAAACCTAATTAATTTACTATTCCCACTCCAATCTACATTTACTTGGGGTAGGTGCTGGATAATAAACCTAATTAATTTATTATTCCCACTCCAATATACATTTAATTGGGGTAGATGCTGGATAATACAAACAAATAATTTACTATTCCAACTCCAATCTACATGTAATTGGGGTAGGTGTTGGATAATAAACCTAATTAATTTGGTATTCCCACACCAATATACATTTAATTGTGGTAGGTGCTGGACACTGAGTCTAATTAATTTACTATTCCCACTCCGGTCTACATTTAATTGAGGTAGGTGGTGGACATGAACCTAATTAATTTACTATTCCCACTCCAATAAACATTTAATTGGGGTAGGTGCTGGATTGTAAACCTAATTTATTTAATATTCCCACTCTAGTCAACATTTAATTGAGGTAGGTGGCGGACACTCAACCTAATTAATTTACTATTCCCACTCCAATAAAAATTTAATTGGGGAAGGTGCTAGATAATAAACCTAATTAATTTACTATTCCCACTCCAATCTACATTTAATTGGGGTAGGTGCTGGATAATAAACCTAAATAATTTACTATTCCCACTCCAATCTACATTTAAATGAGGTAGGTGCTGGATAATAAACCTAAATAATTTACTATTACCACTCCAATATACATTTAATTAGGGTAGGTGCTGGACACTGAACCTAATTAATTTACTATTCCCACTCCAATTTACATTTAACTGGAGTAAGTGCTGGAGAATAAACCTAATTAATTTACTATTCCCACTCCAGTCTACATTTAATTGGAGTAAGTGCTGGATTGTAAACCTAATTAATTTAATATTCCCACTCCAGTCTACATTTAATTGAGGTAGGTGGTGGACACTGAACCTAATTAATTTCCTATTCCCACTCCAATAAACATTTAATTGGGGTAGGTGCTGGATAATAAACCTAATTAATATGCTATTCCCACTCCAATCTACATTTAATTGGGTAGGTGCTGGATAATAACCCTAATTAATTTACTATTCCCACTCCAGTCTACATTTAATTGGGGTAGGTGCTGGACACTGAACCTAATTAATTTACTATTCCCACTTCAGTCTACATTTGATTGGGGTAGGTGTTGGATAATAAACCTAATTAATTTGCTATTCCCACTCCAATATATATTTAATTGTGGTAGGTGCTGGACACTGAACCTAATTAATTTACTATTCCCACTCCAGTCTACATTTAATTGAAGGAGGTTATGGACACTGAACCTAATTAATTTAATTTTCCCACTCCAGTCTACATTTAATTGGGGTACGTGCTGGATTGTAAACCTGATTAATTTAATATTCCCACTCCAGTCTACATTTAATTGAGGTAGGTGCTGGATAATAAACCTAATTAATTTACTATTACCACTCCAATATACATTTAATTAGGGTAGGTGCTGGACACTGAACCTAATTAATTTACTATTCCCACTCCAATCTACATTTAATTGGAGTAGGTGCTGGAGAATAAACCTAATTAATTTACTATTCCCATTCCAGTCGACATTTAATTGGGGTAGGTGCTGGACACTGAACCTAATTAATTTACTATTCCAACTCCAGTCTACCTTTAATTGGAGGAGGTTATGGACACAGAACCAAATTAATTTAATAGTCCCACTCCAGTTTACATTTAATTGGGGTAAGTGCTGGATTGTAAACCTAATTAATTTAATATTCCCACTCCAGTCTACATTTAATTGAGGTAGGTGGTGGACACTGAACCTAATTATTTACTATTCCCACTCCAATAAACATTTAATTGGGGTACGTGCTGGATAATAAACCTAATTAATTTACTATTCCCACTCCAATCTACATTTAATTGGGGTAGGTGCTGGATAATAAACCTAATTAATTTATCATTCCCACATCAATATACATTTAATTGGGGTAGATGCTGGATAAAAAACCTAAGTTATTTACTATTCCAACTCCAATCTATATTTAATTGGGGTAGGTGTTGGATAATAAACCTAATTAATGTGCCATTCACACTCCAATATACATTTAATTGGGGTAGGTGCTGGACATTGAACCAAATTAATTTACTATTCCCACTCCAATAAACATTTCATTGGACTAGGTGATGGATAATAAACCTAATTATTTACTATTCCCACTCCAATCTACATTTAATTGGGGTAGGTGCTAAACCTAATTAATTTACTATTCCCACTCCAGTCTACATTTAATTGGGTAGGTTCTGGACACTGAACCTAATTATTTACTATTCCCACTCCAATCTACATTTAATTGGGGTAGGTGCTGGATAATAAACCTAAATAAATGACTATTCCAACTCCAATCTACATTTAATTGGAGTAGGTGTTGGATAATAAACTTAATTAATTTGCTAATCCCACTCCAATATACATTTAATTGGGGTAGGTGCTGGACACTGAACCTAATTAATTTACTATTCCCACTCCACTCTACATTTAATTGGAGGAGGTTATGGACACTGAACCTAATTAATTTAATATTCCCAATACAGTCTACATTTAATTGGGGTAAGTGCTGGATTGTAAACCGAATTAATTTAATATTCCCACTCCAGTCTACATTTAATTGAGGTAGGTGCTGGATAATAAACCTAATTAATTAACTTTTACCACACGAATATACATTTAATTAGGGTAGGTGCTGGACACTGAACCTAATTAATGTACTATTCCCACTCTAATCTACATTTAATTGGAGTAGGTGCTGGAGAATAAACCTAATTAATTTACTATTTCGACTCCAGTCTACATTTAATTGGGGTAGGTGCTGGACACTGAACCTAATTAATTTACTATTTCCACTCCAGTCTACATTTAATTGGAGGAGGTTATGGACAATGAACCTAATTAATTTAATATTCCCACTCCAATCTACATTTAATTGGAGTCGGTGCTGGAGAATAAACCTGATTAATTTACTATTCCCACTCCAGTCTACATTTAATTGGAGTAAGTGCTGGATTGTAAACCTAATTAATTTAATAATCCCACTTGAGTCTATATTTAATTGAGGTAGGTGGTGGTCACTGAACCTAATTATTTACCATTCCCACTCCAATTACCATTTAATTGGGGTAGGTGCTGGATAATAAACCTAATTAATTTACTATTCCCACTCCAATCTACATTTAATTGGGGTAGGTGCTGGATAACAAACCTAATTAATTTATTATTCCCACTCCAATATACATTTAATTGGGGTAGATGCTGGATAATAAACCTAAATAATGTACTATTCCAACTCCAATCTACATGTAATTGGGGTAGGTGTTGGATAATAAACCTAATTAATTTGCTATTCCCACTCCAATATACATTTAATTGGGATAGGTGCTGGACACTGAGCCTAATTAATTTACTATTCCCACTAAAGTCTACATTAAATTGAGGTAGGTGGTGGACACTGAACCTAATTAATTTACTATTTCCACTCCAATTTACATTTAATTGGAGTAGGTGCTGGAGAATAAACCTAATTAATGTACTATTCCCACTCTGGTCTACATTTAATTGTAGTAAGTGCTGGATTGTAAACCTAATTAATTTAATATTCCCACTCCAGTCTACATTTAATTGAGGTAGGTGGTGGACACTGAACCTAATTAATTTACTATTCCCACTCCAATAAACATTTAATTGGGGTAGGTGCTGGATAATAAAACTAATTAATTTACTATTCCCACTCCAATCTACATTTAATTGGGGTAGGTGCTGGATAATAAACCTAATTAATTTACAATTCTCACTCCAGTCTACATTTAATTGGGGTAGGTGCTGGACACTACACCTAATTCATTTACTATTCCCACTTCAGTCTACATTTAATTGGGGTAGGTGCTGGATAATAAACCTAATTAATTTACTATTCCCACTCCAATGTACATTTAATTGGGGTAGGTGCTGGATAATAAACCTAAATGATTTACTATTCCAACTCCAATCTACATTTAATTGGAGTAGGTGTTGGATATTAAACCTAATTATTTGCTATTCCCACTCCAATATACATTTTATTGTGGTAGGTGCTGGACACTGAACCTAATTAATTTGCTATTCCCACTCCAGTCTACATTTAAATGGAGGAGGTTATGGACACTGAACCTAATTAATTTAATTTTCCCACTCCAGTCTACATTTAATTGTGGTAAGTGCTGGATTGTAAACCTAATTAATTTAATATTCCCACTCCAGTCTACATTTAATTGAGGTAGGTGCTGGATAATAAACCTAATTAATTTACTACTACCACTCCAATATACATTTAATTAGGGTAGGTGCTGGACACTGAACCTAATTAATTTACTATTCCCACTCCAATCTACATTTAATTGGAGTAGGTGCTGGAGAATAAACCTAATTAATTTACTATTCCCAATCCACTCGACATATTATTGGGGTAGGTGCTGCACACTGAACCTAATTAATTTACTATTCCCACTCCAGTTTACCTTTAATTGGAGGAGGTTATGGACACTGAACCTAATTAATTTAATATTCCCACTCCAGTCTACATTTAATTGGGGTAAGTGCTGGATTGTAAACCTAATTAATTTAATATTCCCTCTCCAGTCTACATTTAATTGAGGTAGGTGGTGGACACTGAACCTAATTATTTACTATTCCCACTCCAATAAACATTTAATTGGGGTAAGTGCTGGATAATAAACCTAATTAATTTACTATTCCCACTCCAATCTACATTTACTTGGGGTAGGTGCTGGATAATAAACCTAATTAATTTATTATTCCCACCCCAATATACATTTAATTGGGGTAGATGCTGGATAATACAAATAAATAATTTACTATTCCAACTCCAATCTACATGTAATTGGGGTAGGTGTTGGATAATAAACCTAATTCATTTGGTATTCCCACACCAATATACATTTAATTGTGGTAGGTGCTGGACACTGAGTCTAATTAATTTACTATTCCCACTCCGGTCTACATTTAATTGAGGTAGGTGGTGGACATGAACCTAATTAATTTACTATTCCCACTCCAATAAACATTTAATTGGGGTAGGTGCTGGATTGTAAACCTAATTTATTTAATATTCCCACTCTAGTCAACATTTAATTGAGGTAGGTGGTGGACACTCAACCTAATTAATTTACTATTCCCACTCCAATAAAAATTTAATTGGGGAAGGTGCTAGATAATAAACCTAATTAATTTACTATTCCCACTCCAATCTACATTTAATTGGGGTAGGTGCTGGATAATAAACCTAAATAATTTACTATTCCCACTCCAATCTACATTTAAATGAGGTACGTGCTGGATAATAAACCTAAATAATTTACTATTACCACTCCAATATACATTTAATTAGGGTAGGTGCTGGACACTGAACCTAATTAATTTACTATTCCCACTCCAATTTACATTTAATTGGAGTAAGTGCTGGAGAATAAACCTAATTAATTTTCTATTCCCACTCCAGTCTACATTTAATTGGAGTAAGTGCTGGATTGTAAACCTAATTAATTTAATATTCCCACTCCAGTCTACATTTAATTTAGGTAGGTGGTGGACACTGAACCTAATTAATTTACTATTCCCACTCCAATACACATTTAATTGGGGTAGGTGCTGGATAATAAACCTAATTAATATGCTATTCCCACTCCAATCTACATTTAATTGGGTAGGTGCTGGATAATAACCCTAATTGATTTACTATTCCCACTCCAGTCTACATTTAATTGGGGTAGGTGCTGGACAGTGAACCTAATTAATTTACTATTCCCACTTCAGTCTACATTTGATTGGGGTAGGTGTTGGATAATAAACCTAATTAATTTGCTATTCCCACTCCAATATATATTTAATTGTGGTAGGTGCTGGACACTGAACCTAATTAATTTACTATTCCCACTCCAGTCTACATTTAATTGAAGGAGGTTATGGACACTGAACCTAATTAATTTAATTTTCCCTCTCCAGTCTACATTTAATTGGGGTACGTGCTGGATTGTAAACCTGATTAATTTAATATTCCCACTCCAGTCTACATTTAATTGAGGTAGGTGCTGGATAATAAACCTAATTAATTTACTATTACCACTCCAATATACATTTAATTAGGGTAGGTGCTGGACACTGAACCTAATTAATTTACTATTCCCACTCCAATCTACATTTAATTGGAGTAGGTGCTGGAGAATAAACCTAATTAATTTACTATTCCCATTCCAGTCGACATTTAATTGGGGTAGGTGCTGGACACTGAACCTAATTAATTTACTATTCCAACTCCAGTCTACCTTTAATTGGAGGAGGTTATGGACACAGAACCTAATTAATTTAATATTCCCACTCCAGTTTACATTTAATTGGGGTAAGTGCTGGATTTTAAACCTAATTAATTTAATATTCCCACTCCACTCTACATTTAATTGAGGTAGGTGGTGGACACTGAACCTAATTATTTACTATTCCCACTCCAATAAACATTTGATTGGGGTACGTGCTGGATAATAAACCTAATTAATTTACTATTCCCACTCCAATCTACATTTAATTGGGGTAGGTGCTGGATAATAAACCTAATTAATTTATTATTCCCACATCAATATACATTTAATTGGGGTAGATGCTGGATAAAAAACCTAAGTTATTTACTATTCCAACTCCAATCTGTATTTAATTGGGGTAGGTTTTGGATAATAAACCTAATTAATGTGCCATTCACACTCCAATATACATTTAATTGGGGTAGGTGCTGGACACTGAACCTAATTAATTTACTATTCCCACTCCAATAAACATTTCATTGGAGTAGGTGATGGATAATAAACCTAATTAATTTACTATTCCCACTCCAATCTACATTTAATTGGGGTAGGTGCTAAACCTAATTAATTTACTATTCCCACTCCAGTCTACATTTAATTGGGTAGGTTCTGGACACTGAACCTAATTAATTTACTATTCCCACTCCAATCTACATTTAATTGGGGTAGGTGCTGGATAATAAACCTAAATAAATGACTATTCCAACTCCAATCTACATTTAATTGGAGTAGGTGCTGGACACTGAACCTAATTAATTTACTATTCCCACTCCAATCTACATTTAATTGGAGTAGGTGCTGGAGAATAAACCTAATTAATTTACTATTCCCATTCCAGTCGACATTTAATTGGGGTAGGTGCTGCACACTGAACCTAATTAATTTACTATTCCCACTCCAGTCTACCTTTAATTGGAGGAGGTTATGGACACTGAACCTAATTAATTTAATATTCCCACTCCAGTCTACATTTAATTGGGGTAAGTGCTGGATTGTAAACCTAATTAATTTAATATTCCCTCTCCAGTCTACATTTAAGTCAGGTAGGTGGTGGACACTGAACCTAATTATTTACTATTCCCACTCCAATAAACATTTAATTGGGGTAGGTGCTGGATAATAAACCTAATTAATTTACTATTCCCACTCCAATCTACATTTACTTGGGGTAGGTGCTGGATAATAAACCTAATTAATTTACTATTCCCACTCCAGTCTACCTTTAATTGGAGGAGGTTATGGATACTGAACCTAATTAATTTAATATTCCCACTCCAGTCTACATTTAATTGGGGTAAGTGCTGGATTGTAAACCTAATTAATTTAATATTCCCTCTCCAGTCTACATTTAATTGAGGTAGGTGGTGGACACTGAACCTAATTATTTACTATTCCCACTCCAATAAACATTTAATTGGGGTAGGTGCTGGATAATAAACCTAATTAATTTACTATTCCCACTCCAATCTACATTTACTTGGGGTAGGTGCTGGATAATAAACCTAATTAATTTATTATTCCCACTCCAATATACATTTAATTGGGGTAGATGCTGGATAATACAAACAAATAATTTACTATTCCAACTCCAATCTACATGTAATTGGGGTAGGTGTTGGATAATAAACCTAATTAATTTGGTATTCCCACACCAATATACATTTAATTGTGGTAGGTGCTGGACACTGAGTCTAATTAATTTACTATTCCCACTCCGGTCTACATTTAATTGAGGTAGGTGGTGGACATGAACCTAATTAATTTACTATTCCCACTCCAATAAACATTTAATTGGGGTAGGTGCTGGATTGTAAACCTAATTTATTTAATATTCCCACTCTAGTCAACATTTAATTGAGGTAGGTGGCGGACACTCAACCTAATTAATTTACTATTCCCACTCCAATAAAAATTTAATTGGGGAAGGTGCTAGATAATAAACCTAATTAATTTACTATTCCCACTCCAATCTACATTTAATTGGGGTAGGTGCTGGATAATAAACCTAAATAATTTACTATTCCCACTCCAATCTACATTTAAATGAGGTAGGTGCTGGATAATAAACCTAAATAATTTACTATTACCACTCCAATATACATTTAATTAGGGTAGGTGCTGGACACTGAACCTAATTAATTTACTATTCCCACTCCAATTTACATTTAACTGGAGTAAGTGCTGGAGAATAAACCTAATTAATTTACTATTCCCACTCCAGTCTACATTTAATTGGAGTAAGTGCTGGATTGTAAACCTAATTAATTTAATATTCCCACTCCAGTCTACATTTAATTGAGGTAGGTGGTGGACACTGAACCTAATTAATTTCCTATTCCCACTCCAATAAACATTTAATTGGGGTAGGTGCTGGATAATAAACCTAATTAATATGCTATTCCCACTCCAATCTACATTTAATTGGGTAGGTGCTGGATAATAACCCTAATTAATTTACTATTCCCACTCCAGTCTACATTTAATTGGGGTAGGTGCTGGACACTGAACCTAATTAATTTACTATTCCCACTTCAGTCTACATTTGATTGGGGTAGGTGTTGGATAATAAACCTAATTAATTTGCTATTCCCACTCCAATATATATTTAATTGTGGTAGGTGCTGGACACTGAACCTAATTAATTTACTATTCCCACTCCAGTCTACATTTAATTGAAGGAGGTTATGGACACTGAACCTAATTAATTTAATTTTCCCACTCCAGTCTACATTTAATTGGGGTACGTGCTGGATTGTAAACCTGATTAATTTAATATTCCCACTCCAGTCTACATTTAATTGAGGTAGGTGCTGGATAATAAACCTAATTAATTTACTATTACCACTCCAATATACATTTAATTAGGGTAGGTGCTGGACACTGAACCTAATTAATTTACTATTCCCACTCCAATCTACATTTAATTGGAGTAGGTGCTGGAGAATAAACCTAATTAATTTACTATTCCCATTCCAGTCGACATTTAATTGGGGTAGGTGCTGGACACTGAACCTAATTAATTTACTATTCCAACTCCAGTCTACCTTTAATTGGAGGAGGTTATGGACACAGAACCAAATTAATTTAATAGTCCCACTCCAGTTTACATTTAATTGGGGTAAGTGCTGGATTGTAAACCTAATTAATTTAATATTCCCACTCCAGTCTACATTTAATTGAGGTAGGTGGTGGACACTGAACCTAATTATTTACTATTCCCACTCCAATAAACATTTAATTGGGGTACGTGCTGGATAATAAACCTAATTAATTTACTATTCCCACTCCAATCTACATTTAATTGGGGTAGGTGCTGGATAATAAACCTAATTAATTTATCATTCCCACATCAATATACATTTAATTGGGGTAGATGCTGGATAAAAAACCTAAGTTATTTACTATTCCAACTCCAATCTATATTTAATTGGGGTAGGTGTTGGATAATAAACCTAATTAATGTGCCATTCACACTCCAATATACATTTAATTGGGGTAGGTGCTGGACATTGAACCAAATTAATTTACTATTCCCACTCCAATAAACATTTCATTGGAGTAGGTGATGGATAATAAACCTAATTATTTATTATTCCCACTCCAATCTACATTTAATTGGGGTAGGTGCTAAACCTAATTAATTTACTATTCCCACTCCAGTCTACATTTAATTGGGTAGGTTCTGGACACTGAACCTAATTATTTACTATTCCCACTCCAATCTACATTTAATTGGGGTAGGTGCTGGATAATAAACCTAAATAAATGACTATTCCAACTCCAATCTACATTTAATTGGAGTAGGTGTTGGATAATAAACTTAATTAATTTGCTAATCCCACTCCAATATGCATTTAATTGGGGTAGGTGCTGGACACTGAACCTAATTAATTTACTATTCCCACTCCACTCTACATTTAATTGGAGGAGGTTATGGACACTGAACCTAATTAATTTAATATTCCCAATACAGTCTACATTTAATTGGGGTAAGTGCTGGATTGTAAACCTAATTAATTTAATATTCCCACTCCAGTCTACATTTAATTGAGGTAGGTGCTGGATAATAAACCTAATTAATTAACTTTTACTACTCGAATATACATTTAATTAGGGTAGGTGCTGGACACTGAACCTAATTAATGTACTATTCCCACTCTAAACTACATTTAATTGGAGTAGGTGCTGGAGAATAAACCTAATTAATTTACTATTTCGACTCCAGTCTACATTTAATTGGGGTAGGTGCTGGACACTGAACCTAATTAATTTACTATTTCCACTCCAGTCTACATTTAATTGGAGGAGGTTATGGACAATGAACCTAATTAATTTAATATTCCCACTCCAATCTACATTTAATTGGAGTCGGTGCTGGAGAATAAACCTGATTAATTTACTATTCCCACTCCAGTCTACATTTAATTGGAGTAAGTGCTGGATTGTAAACCTAATTAATTTAATAATCCCACTTGAGTCTATATTTAATTGAGGTAGGTGGTGGACACTGAACCTAATTATTTACCATTCCCACTCCAATTACCATTTAATTGGGGTAGGTGCTGGATAATAAACCTAATTAATTTACTATTCCCACTCCAATCTACATTTAATTGGGGTAGGTGCTGGATAACAAACCTAATTAATTTATTATTCCCACTCCAATATACATTTAATTGGGGTAGATGCTGGATAATAAACCTAAATAATGTACTATTCCAACTCCAATCTACATGTAATTGGGGTAGGTGTTGGATAATAAACCTAATTAATTTGCTATTCCCACTCCAATATACATTTAATTGGGATAGGTGCTGGACACTGAGCCTAATTAATTTACTATTCCCACTAAAGTCTACATTAAATTGAGGTAGGTGGTGGACACTGAACCTAATTAATTTACTATTTCCACTCCAATTTACATTTAATTGGAGTAGGTGCTGGAGAATAAACCTAATTAATGTACTATTCCCACTCTGGTCTACATTTAATTGTAGTAAGTGCTGGATTGTAAACCTAATTAATTTAATATTCCCACTCCAGTCTACATTTAATTGAGGTAGGTGGTGGACACTGAACCTAATTAATTTACTATTCCCACTCCAATAAACATTTAATTGGGGTAGGTGCTGGATAATAAAACTAATTAATTTACTATTCCCACTCCAATCTACATTTAATTGGGGTAGGTGCTGGATAATAAACCTAATTAATTTACAATTCTCACTCCAGTCTACATTTAATTGGGGTAGGTGCTGGACACTACACCTAATTCATTTACTATTCCCACTTCAGTCTACATTTAATTGGGGTAGGTGCTGGATAATAAACCTAATTAATTTACTATTCCCACTCCAATGTACATTTAATTGGGGTAGGTGCTGGATAATAAACCTAAATGATTTACTATTCCAACTCCAATCTACATTTAATTGGGGGTAGGTGTTGGATAATAAACCTAATTATTTGCTATTCCCACTCCAATATACATTTAATTGTGGTAGGTGCTGGACACTGCATCTAATTAATTTACTATTCCCACTTCAGTCCACATTTAATTGGGGTAGGTGCTGGATAATAAACCTAATTAACTTACTATTCCCACTCCAATCTACATTTAATTGGGGTAGGTGCTGGATAATAACCCTAAATGATTTACTATTCCAACTCCAATCTACATTTAATTGGAGTAGGTGTTGGATATTAAACCTAATTATTTGCTAATCCCACTCCAATCTACATTTAAATGAGGTAGGTGCTGGATAATAAACCTAAATAATTTACTATTACCACTCCAATATACATTTAATTAGGGTAGGTGCTGGACACTGAACCTAATAATTTACTATTCCCACTCCAATTTACGTTTAATTGGAGTAAGTGCTGGAGAATAAACCTAATTAATTTACTATTCCCACTCCAGTTTACATTTAATTGGAGTAAGTGTTGGATTGTAAACCTAATTAATTTAATATTCCCACTCCAGTCTACATTTAATTGAGGTAGGTGGTGGACACTGAACCTAATTAATTTACTATTCCCACTCCAATAAACATTTAATTGGGGTAGGTGCTGGATAATAAACCTAATCAATATGCTATTCCCACTCCAATCTACATTTAATTGGGTAGGTGCTGGATAATAACCCTAATTAATTTACTATTCCCACTCCAGTCTACATTTAATTGGGGTAGATGCTGGACACTGAACCTAATTAATTTACTATTCCCACTTCAGTCTACATTTGATTAGGGTAGGTGTTGGATAATAAACCTAATTAATTTGCTATTCCCACTCCAATATACATTTAATTAGGGTAGGTGCTGGACACTGAACCTAATTAATTTACTATTCCCACTCCAATCTACATTTAATTGGAGTAGGTGCTGGAGAATAAACCTTATTAATTTACTATTCCCATTCCAGTCGACATTTAATTGGGGTAGGTGCTGGACACTGAACCTAATTAATTTACAATTCCAACTCCAGTCTACCTTTAATTGGAGGAGGTTATGGACACAGAACCTAATTAATTTAATATTCCCACTCCAGTTTACATTTAATTGGGGTAAGTGCTGGATTGTAAACCTAATTAATTTAATATTCCCACTCCAGTCTACATTTAATTGAGGTAGGTGGTGGACACTGAACCTAATTATTTACTATTCCCACTCCAATAAACATTTAATTGGGGTACGTGCTGGATAATAAACCTAGTTAATTTACTATTCCCACTCCAATCTACATTTAATTGAGGTAGGTGCTGGATAATAAACCTAATTAATTTATTATTCCCACACCAATATACATTTAATTGGGGTAGATGCTGGATAAAAAACCTAAGTTATTTACTATTCCAACTCCAATCTATATTTAATTGGGGTAGGTGTTGGATAATAAACCTAATTAATTTACTATTCCCACTCCAATAAACATTTCATTGGAGTAGGTGATGGATAATAAACCTAATTAATTTACTATTCCCACTCCAATCTACATTTAATTGGGGTAGGTGCTAAACCTAATTAATTTACTATTCCCACTCCAGTCTACATTTAATTGGGTAGGTGCTGGACACTGAACCTAATTAATTTACTATTCCCACTCCAATCTATATTTAATTGGGGTAAGTGCTGGATAATAAACCTAAATAAATGACTATTCCAACTCCAATCTACATTTAATTGGTGTAGGTGTTGGATAATAAACTTAATTAATTTGCTAATCCCACTCCAATATACATTTAATTGGGGTAGGTGCTGGTCACTGAACCTAATTAATTTACTATTCCCACTCCACTCTACATTTAATTGGAGGAGGTTATGGACACTGAACCTAATTAATTTAATATTCCCACTACAGTCTACATTTAATTGGGGTAAGTGCTGGATTGTAAACCTAATTAATTTAATATTCCCACTCCAGTCTACATTTAATTGAGGTAGGTGCTGGATAATAAACCTAATTAATTAACTTTTACCACTCGAATATACATTTAATTAGGGTAGGTGCTGGACACTGAACCTAATTAATGTACTATTCCCACTCTAATATACATTTAATTGGAGTAGGTGCTGGAGAATAAACCTAATTAATTTACTATTTCGACTCCAGTCTACATTTAATTGGGGTAGGTGCTGGACACTGAACCTAATTAATTTACTATTTCCACTCCAGTCTACATTTAATTGGAGGAGGTTACGGTCAATGAACCCAATTAATGTAATATTCCCACTCCAATCTACATTTAATTGGAGTCGGTGCTGGAGAATAAACCTGATTAATTTACTATTCCCACTCGAGTCTACATTTAATTGAGGTAGGTGGTGGACACTGAACCTAATTATTTACCATTCCCACTCCAATTACCATTTAATTGGGGTAGGTGCTGGATAATAAATCTAATTAATTTACTATTCCCACTCCAATCTACATTTAATTGGGGTAGGTGCTGGATAATAAACCTAATTAATTTACAATTCCCACTCCAGTCTACATTCAATTGGGGTAGGTGCTGGACACTACACCTAATTCATTTACTATTCCCACTTCAGTCTACATTTAATTGGGGTAGGTGCTGGATAATAAACCTAATTAATTTACTATTCCCACTCCAATGTACATTTAATTGGGGTAGGTGCTGGATAATAAACCTAATTAATGTGCCATTCACACTCCAATAAACATTTAATTGGGGTAGGTGCTGGACACTGAACCTAATTAATTTACTATTCCCACTCCAATAAACATTTCATTGGAGTAGGTGATGGATAATAAACCTAATTAATTTACTATTCCCACTCCAATCTACATTTAATTGGGGTAGGTGCTAAACCTAATTAATTTACTATTCCCACTCCAGTCTACATTTAATTGGGTAGGTTCTGGACACTGAACCTAATTAATTTACTATTCCCACTCCAATCTACATTTAATTGGGGTAGGTGCTGGATAATAAACCTAAATAAATGACTATTCCAACTCCAATCTACATTTAATTGGAGTAGGTGCTGGACACTGAACCTAATTAATTTAATATTCCCACTCCAGTCTACATTTAATTGGGGTAAGTGCTGGATTGTAAACCTAATTAATTTAATATTCCCTCTCCAGTCTACATTTAATTGAGGTAGGTGGTGGACACTGTACCTAATTATTTACTATTCCCACTCCAATAAACATTTAATTGGGGTAGGTGCTGGATAATAAACCTAATTAATTTACTATTCCCACTCCAATCTACATTTACTTGGGGTAGGTGCTGGATAATAAACCTAATTAATTTACTATTCCCACTCCAGTCTACCTTTAATTGGAGGAGGTTATGGATACTGAACCTAATTAATTTAATATTCCCACTCCAGTCTACATTTAATTGGGGTAAGTGCTGGATTGTAAACCTAATTAATTTAATATTCCCTCTCCAGTCTACATTTAATTGAGGTAGGTGGTGGACACTGAACCTAATTATTTACTATTCCCACTCCAATAAACATTTAATTGGGGTAGGTGCTGGATAATAAACCTAATTAATTTACTATTCCCACTCCAATCTACATTTACTTGGGGTAGGTGCTGGATAATAAACCTAATTAATTTATTATTCCCACTCCAATATACATTTAATTGGGGTAGATGCTGGATAATAAACCTAATTAATTTACAATTCTCACTCCAGTCTACATTTAATTGGGGTAGGTGCTGGACACTACACCTAATTCATTTACTATTCCCACTTCAGTCTACATTTAATTGGGGTAGGTGCTGGATAATAAACCTAATTATTTTACTATTCCCACTCCAATGTACATTTAATTGGGGTAGGTGCTGGATAATAAACTTAAACGATTTACTATTCCAACTCCAATCTACATTTAATTGGGGTAGGTGTTGGATAATAAACCTAATTAATTTGCTATTCCCACTCCAATATACATTTAATTGTGGTAGGTGCTGGACACTGCATCTAATTAATTTCCTATTCCCACTTCAGTCCACATTTAATTGGGGTAGGTGCTGGATAATAAACCTAATTATTTACTATTCCCACTCCAATCTACATTTAATTGGGGTAGGTGCTGGATAATAATCCTAAATGATTTACTATTCCAACTCCAATCTACATTTAATTGGAGTAGGTGTTGGATATTAAACCTAATTATTTGCTATTCCCACTCCAATATACATTTTATTGTGGTAGGTGCTGGACACTGAACCCAATTAATTTGCTATTCCCACTCCAGTCTACATTTAAATGGAGGAGGTTATGGACACTGAACCTAATTAATTTAATTTTCCCACTCCAGTCTACATTTAATTGATTGTGGTAAGTGCTGGATTGTAAACCTAATTAATTTAATATTCCCACTCCAGTCTACATTTAATTGAGGTAGGTGGTGGACACTGAACCTAATTATTTACTATTCCCACTCCAATAAACATTTAATTTGGGTACGTGCTGGATAATAAACCTAATTAATTTACTATTCCCACTCCAATCTACATTTAATTGGGGTAGGTGCTGGATAATAAACCTAATTAATTTATTATTCCCACATCAATATACATTTAATTGGGGTAGATGCTGGATAATAAAAAACCTAAGTTATTTACTATTCCAACTCCAATCTGTATTTAATTGGGGTATGTGTTGGATAATAAACCTAATTAATGTGCCATTCACACTCCAATATACATTTAATTGGGGTAGGTGCTGGACACTGAACCTAATTAATTTACTATTCCCACTCCAATAAACATTTCATTGGAGTAGGTGATGGATAATAAACCTAATTAATTTACTATTCCCACTCCAATCTACATTTAATTGGGGTAGGTGCTAAACCTAATTAATTTACTATTCCCACTCCAGTCTACATTTAATTGGGTAGGTTCTGGACACTGAACCTAATTAATTTACTATTCCCACTCCAATCTACATTTAATTGGGGTAGGTGCTGGATAATAAACCTAAATAAATGACTATTCCAACTCCAATCTACATTTAATTGGAGTAGGTGCTGGACACTGAACCTAATTAATTTAATATTCCCACTCCAGTCTACATTTAATTGGGGTAAGTGCTGGATTGTAAACCTAATTAATTTAATATTCCCTCTCCAGTCTACATTTAATTGAGGTAGGTGGTGGACACTGAACCTAATTATTTACTATTCCCACTCCAATAAACATTTAATTGGGGTAGGTGTTGGATAATAAACCTAATTAATTTACTATTCCCACTCCAATCTACATTTACTTGGGGTAGGTGCTGGATAATAAACCAAATTAATTTACTATTCCCACTCCAGTCTACCTTTAATTGGAGGAGGTTATGGATACTGAACCTGATTAATTTAATATTCCCACTCCAGTCTACATTTAATTGGGGTAAGTGCTGGATTGTAAACCTAATTAATTTAATATTCCCTCTCCAGTCTACATTTAATTGAGGTAGGTGGTGGACACTGAACCTAATTATTTACTATTCCCACTCCAATAAACATTTAATTGGGGTAGGTGCTGGATAATAAACCTAATTAATTTACTATTCCCACTCCAATCTACATTTACTTGGGGTAGGTGCTGGATAATAAACCTAATTAATTTATTATTCCCACTCCAATATACATTTAATTGGGGTAGATGCTGGATAATACAAATAAATAATTTACTATTCCAACTCCAATCTACATGTAATTGGGGTAGGTGTTGGATAATAAACCTAATTAATTTGGTATTCCCACACCAATATACATTTAATTGTGGTAGGTGCTGGACACTGAGTCTAATTAGTTTACTTTTCCCACTCCGGTCTACATTTAATTGAGGTAGGTGGTGGACATGAACCTAATTAATTTACTATTCCCACTCCAATAAACATTTAATTGAGGTAGGTGCTGGATTGTAAACCTAATTTATGTAATATTCCCACTCTAGTCAACATTTAATTGAAGTAGGTGGTGGACACTCAACCTAATTAATTTACTATTCCCACTCCAATAAAAATTTAATTGGGGAACGTGCTAGATAATAAACCTAATTAATTTACTATTCCCACTCCAATCTACATTTAATTGGGGTAGGTGCTGGATAATAAACCTAAATAATTTACTATTCCCACTCCAATCTACATTTAAATGAGGTAGGTGCTGGATAATAAACCTAAATAATTTACTATTACCACTCCAATATACATTTAATTAGGGTAGTTGCTGGACACTGAACCTAATTAATTTACTGTTCCCACTCCAATTTACATTTAATTGGAGTAAGTGCTGGAGAATAAACCTAATTAATGTACTATTCCCACTCCAGTCTACATTTAATTGGAGTAAGTGCTGGATTGTAAACCTAATTAATTTAATATTCCCACTCCAGTCTACATTTAATTGAGGTAGGTGGTGGACACTGAACCTAATTAATTTACTATTCCCACTCCAATAAACATTTAATTGGGGTAGGTGCTGGATAATAAACCTAATTAATATGCTATTCCCACTCCAATCTACATTTAATTGGGTAGCTGCTGGATAATAACCCTAATTAATTTACTATTCCCACTCCAGTCTACATTTAATTGGGGTAGGTGCTGGACACTGAACCTAATTAATTTACTAATCCCACTTCAGTCTACATTTGATTGGGGTAGGTGTTGGATAATAAACCTAATTAATTTGCTATTCCCACTCCAATATATATTTAATTGTGGTAGGTGCTGGACACTGAACCTAATTAATTTACTATTCCCACTCCAGTCTACATTTAATTGAAGGAGGTTATGGACACTGAACCTAATTAATTTAATTTTCCCACTCCAGTCTACATTTAATTGGGGTACGTGCTGGATTGTAAACCTGATTAATTTAATATTCCCACTCCAGTCTACATTTAATTGAGGTAGGTGCTGGGTAATAAACCTAATTAATTTACTATTACCACTCCAATATACATTTAATTAGGGTAGGTGCTGGACACTGAACCTAATTAATTTACTATTCCCACTCCAATCTACATTTAATTGGAGTAGGTGCTGGAGAATAAACCTAATTAATTTACTATTCCCATTCCAGTCGACATTTAATTGGGGTAGGTGCTGGACACTGAACCTAATTAATTTACTATTCCAACTCCAGTCTACCTTTAATTGGAGGAGGTTATGGACACAGAACCTAATTAATTTAATATTCCCACTCCAGTTTACATTTAATTGGGGTAAGTGCTGGATTGTAAACCTAATTAATTTAATATTCCCACTCCAGTCTACATTTAATTGAGGTAGGTGGTGGACACTGAACCTAATTATTTACTATTCCCACTCCAATAAACATTTAATTGGGGTACGTGCTGGATAATAAACCTAATTAATTTACTATTCCCACTCCAATCTACATTTAATTGGGGTAGGTGCTGGATAATAAACCTAATTAATTTAATAATCCCACATCAATATACATTTAATTGGGGTAGATGCTGGATAAAAAACCTAAGTTATTTACTATTCCAACTCTAATCTATATTTTATTGGGGTAGGTGTTGGATAATAAACCTAATTAATGTGCCATTCACACTCCAATATACATTTAATTGGGGTAGGTGCTGGACACTGAACCTAATTAATTTACTATTCCCACTCCAATAAACATTTCATTGGAGTAGGTGATGGATAATAAACCTAATTAATTTACTATTCCCACTCCAATCTACATTTAATTGGGGTAGGTGCTAAACCTAATTAATTTACTATTCCCACTCCAGTCTACATTTAATTGGGTAGGTTCTGGACACTGAACCTAATTAATTTACTATTCCCACTCCAATCTACATTTAATTGGGGTAGGTGCTGGATAATAAACCTAAATAAATGACTATTCCAACTCCAATCTACATTTAATTGGAGTAGTTGTTGGATAATAAACTTAATTAATTTGCTAATCCCACTCCAATATACATTTAATTGGGGTAGGTGCTGGACACTGAACCTAATTAATTTACTATTCCCACTCCACTCTACATTTAATTGGAGGAGGTTATGGACACTGAACCTAATTAATTTAATATTCCCAATACAGTCTACATTTAATTGGGGTAAGTGCTGGATTGTAAACCTAATTAATTTAATATTCCCACTCCAGTCTACATTTAATTGAGGTAGGTGCTGGATAATAAACCTAATTAATTAACTTTTACCACTCGAATATACATTTAATTAGGGTAGGTGCTGGACACTGAACCTAATTAATGTACTATTCCCACTCTAATCTACATTTAATTGGAGTAGGTGCTGGAGAATAAACCTAATTAATTTACTATTTCGACTCCAGTCTACATTTAATTGGGGTAGGTGCTGGACACTGAACCTAATTAATTTACTATTTCCACTCCAGTCTACATTTAATTGGAGGAGGTTATGGACAATGAACCTAATTAATTTAATATTCCCACTCCAATCTACATTTAATTGGAGTCGGTGCTGGAGAATAAACCTGATTAATTTACTATTCCCACTCCAGTCTACATTTAATTGGAGTAAGTGCTGGATTGTAAACCTAATTAATTTAATATTCCCACTTGAGTCTACATTTAATTGAGGTAGGTGGTGGACACTGAACCTAATTATTTACCATTCCCACTCCAATTACCATTTAATTGGGGTAGGTGCTGGATAATAAACCTAATTAATTTACTATTCCCACTCCAATCTACATTTAATTGGGGTAGGTGCTGGATAACAAACCTAATTAATTTATTATTCCCACTCCAATATACATTTAATTGGGGTAGATGCTGGATAATAAACCTAAATAATGTACTATTCCAACTCCAATCTACATGTAATTGGGGTAGGTGTTGGATAATAAACCTAATTAATTTGCTATTCCCACTCCAATATACATTTAATTGGGATAGGTGCTGGACACTGAGCCTAATTAATTTACTATTCCCACTAAAGTCTACATTAAATTGAGGTAGGTGGTGGACACTGAACCTAATTAATTTACTATTTCCACTCCAATTTACATTTAATTGGAGTAGGTGCTGGAGAATAAACCTAATTAATGTACTATTCCCACTCTGGTCTACATTTAATTGTAGTAAGTGCTGGATTGTAAACCTGATTAATTTAATATTCCCACTCCAGTCTACATTTAATTGAGGTAGGTGCTGGATAATAAAACTAATTAATTTACTATTCCCACTCCAATCTACATTTAATTGGGGTAGGTGCTGGATAATAAACCTAATTAATTTACAATTCTCACTCCAGTCTACATTTAATTGGGGTAGGTGCTGGACACTACACCTAATTCATTTACTATTCCCACTTCAGTCTACATTTAATTGGGGTAGGTGCTGGATAATAAACCTAATTAATTTACTATTCCCACTCCAATGTACATTTAATTGGGGTAGGTGCTGGATAATAAACCTAAATGATTTACTATTCCAACTCCAATCCACATTTAATTGGGGTAGGTGTTGGATAATAAACCTACTTAATTTGCTATTCCCACTCCAATATACATTTAATTGTGGTAGGTGCTGGACACTGCATCTAATTAATTTACTATTCCCACTTCAGTCCACATTTAATTGGGGTAGGTGCTGGATAATAAACCTAATTAACTTACTATTCCCACTCCAATCTACATTTAATTGGGGTAGGTGCTGGATAATAACCCTAAATGATTTACTATTCCAACTTCAATCTACATTTAATTGGAGTAGGTGTTGGATATTAAACCTAATTATTTGCTAATCCCACTCCAATCTACATTTAAATGAGGTAGGTGCTGGATAATAAACCTAAATAATTTACTATTACCACTCCAATATACATTTAATTAGGGTAGGTGCTGGACACTGAACCTAATAATTTACTATTCCCACTCCAATTTACATTTAATTGGAGTAAGTGCTGGAGAATAAACCTAATTAATTTACTATTCCCACTCCAGTCTACATTTAATTGGAGTAAGTGCTGGATTGTAAACCTAATTAATTTAATATTCCCACTCCAGTCTACATTTAATTGAGGTAGGTGGTGGACACTGAACCTAATTAATTTACTATTCCCACTCCAATAAACATTTAATTGGGGTAGGTGCTGGATAATAAACCTAATCAATATGCTATTCCCACTCCAATCTACATTTAATTGGGTAGGTGCTGGATAATAACCCTAATTAATTTACTATTCCCACTCCAGTCTACATTTAATTGGGGTAGGTGCTGGACACTGAACCTAATTAATTTACTATTCCCACTTCAGTCTACATTTGATTAGGGTAGGTGTTGGATAATAAACCTAATTAATTTGCTATTCCCACTCCAATATATATTTAATTGTGGTAGGTGCTGGACACTGAACCTAATTACATTATTATTCCCACTCCAGTCTACATTTAATTGGAGGAGGTTATGGACACTGAACCTAATTAATTTAATTTTCCCTCTCCAGTCTACATTTAATTGGGGTACGTGCTGGATTGTACACCTGATTAATTTAATATTCCCACTCCAGTCTACATTTAATTGAGGTAGGTGCTGGATAATAAACCTAATTAATTTACTATTACCACTCCAATATACATTTAATTAGGGTAGGTGCTGGACACTGAACCTAATTAATTTACTATTACCACTCCAATCTACATTTAATTGGAGTAGGTGCTGGAGAATAAACCTAATTAATTTACTATTCCCAATCCACTCGACATATTATTTGGGTAGGTGCTGCACACTGAACCTAATTAATTTACTATTCCCACTCCAGTCTACCTTTAATTGGAGGAGGTTATGGATACTGAACCTAATTAATTTAATATTCCCACTCCAGTCTACATTTAATTGGGGTAAGTGCTGGATTGTAAACCTAATTAATTTAATATTCCCTCTCCAGTCTACATTTAATTGAGGTAGGTGGTGGACACTGAACCTAATTATTTACTATTCCCACTCCAATAAACATTTAATTGGGGTAGGTGCTGGATAATAAACCTAATTAATTTACTATTCCCACTCCAATCTACATTTACTTGGGGTAGGTGCTGGATAATAAACCTAATTAATTTATTATTCCCACTCCAATATACATTTAATTGGGGTAGATGCTGGATAATACAAATAAATAATTTACTATTCCAACTCCAATCTACATGTAATTGGGGTAGGTGTTGGATAATAAACCTAATTAATTTGGTATTCCCACACCAATATACATTTAATTGTGGTAGGTGCTAGACACTGAGTCTAATTAATTTACTATTCCCACTCCGGTCTACATTTAATTGAGGTAGGTGGTGGACATGAACCTAATTAATTTACTATTCCCACTCCAATAAACATTTAATTGGGGTAGGTGCTGGATTGTAAACCTAAATAATTTAATATTCCCACTCTAGTCAACATTTAATTGAGGTAGGTGGTGGACACTCAACCTAATTAATTTACTATTCCTACTCCAATAAAAATTTAATTGGGGAAGGTGCTAGATAATAAACCGAATTAATTTACAATTCCCACTCCAATCTACATTTAATTGGGGTAGGTGCTGGATAATAAACCTAAATAATTTACTATTCCCACTCCAATTTATATTTAATTGGAGTAAGTGCTGGAGAATATACCTAATTAATTTACTATTCCCACTCCAGTCTACATTTAATTGGAGTAAGTGCTGGATTGTAAACCTAATTAATTTAATATTCCCACTCCAGTCTACATTTAATTGAGGTAGGTGGTGGACACTGAACCTAATTAATTTACTATTCCCACTCCAATAAACATTTAATTGGGGTAGGTGCTGGATAATAAACCTAATTAATTTGGTATTCCCACACCAATATACATTTAATTGTGGTAGGTGCTGGACACTGAGTCTAATTAATTTACTATTCCCACTCCGGCCTACATTTAATTGAGGTAGGTGGTGGACATGAACCTAATTAATTTACTATTCCCACTCCAATAAACATTTAATTGGGGTAGGTGCTGGATTGTAAACCTAATTAATTTAATATTCCCACTCTAGTCAACATTTAATTGAGGTAGGTGGTGGACACTGAACCTAATTAATTTACTATTCCCACTCCAATAAACATTTAATTGGGGTAGGTGCTGGATAATAAACCTAATTAATATGCTATTCCCACTCCAATCTACATTTAATTGGGGTAGGTGCTGGATAATAACCCTAATTAATTTACTATTCCCACTCCAGTCTACATTTAATTGGGGTAGGTGCTGGACACTGAACCTAATTAATTTACTATTCCCACTTCAGTCTACATTTGATTGGGGTAGGTGTTGGATAATAAACCTAATTAATTTGCTATTCCTACTCCAATATATATTTAATTGTGGTAGGTGCTGGACACTGAACCTAATTAATTTACTATTCCCACTCCAGTCTACATTTAATTGGAGGAGGTTATGGACACTGAACCTAATTAATTTAATTTTCCCTCTCCAGTCTACATTTAATTGGGGTACGTGCTGGATTGTAAACCTGATTAATTTACTATTCCCACTCCAATCTACATTTAATTGGAGTAGGTGCTGGAGAATAAACCTAATTAATTTACTATTCCCATTCCAGTCGACATTTAATTGGGGTAGGTGCTGGACACTGAACCTAATTAATTTACTATTCCAACTCCAGTATACATTTAATTGAGGTAGGTGGTGGACACTGAACCTAATTAATTTACTATTCCCACTCCAATAAACATTTAATTGGGGTAGGTGCTGGATAATAAACCTAATTAATATGCTATTCCCACTCCAATCTACATTTAATTGGGGTACGTGCTGGATAATAAACCTAATTAATTTACTATTCCCACTCCAATCTACATTTAATTGGGGTAGGTGCTGGATAATAAACCTAATTAATTTATTATTCCCACACCAATATACATTTAATTGGGGTAGATGCTGGATAAAAAACCTAAATTATTTACTATTCCAACTCCAATCTATATTTAATTGGGGTAGGTGTTGGATAATAAACCTAATTAATGTGCCATTCACACTCCAATATCCATTTAATTGGGGTAGGTGCTGGACACTGAACCTAATTAATTTACTATTCCCACTTCAATAAACATTTCATTGGAGTAGGTGATGGATAATAAACCTAATTAATTTACTATTCCCACTCCAATCTACATTTAATTGGGGTAGGTGCTAAACCTAATTAATTTACGATTTCCACTCCAGTCTACATTTAATTGGGTAGGTGCTGGACACTGAACCTAATTAATTTACTATTCCCACTCCAATCTTCATTTGATTGGGATAGGTGCTGGATAATAAACCTGAATAAATGACTATTCCAACTCCAATCTACATTTAATTGGAGTAGGTTTTGGATAATAAACTTAATTAATTTGCTAATCCCACTCCAATATATATTTAATTGTGGTAGGTGCTGGACACTGAACCTAATTAATTTACTATTCCCACTCCAGTCTACATTTAATTGGAGGAGGTTATGGACACTGAACCTAATTAATTTAATTTTCCCACTCCAGTCTACATTTAATTGGGGTACGTGCTGGATTGTAAACCTGATTAATTTATTATTACCACTCCAATATACATTTAATTAGGGTAGGTGCTGGACACTGAACCTAATTAATTTACTATTCCCACTCCAATCTACATTTAATTGGAGTAGGTGCTGGAGAATAAACCTAATTAATTTACTATTCCCATTCCAGTCGACATTTAATTGGGGTAGGTGCTGGACACTGAACCTAATTAATTTACTATTCCAACTCCAGTCTACATTTAATTGAGGTAGGTGGTGGACACTGAACCTAAATATTTACTATTCCCACTCCAATAAACATTTAATTGGGGTACGTGCTGGATAATAAACCTAATTAATTTACTATTCCCACTCCAATCTACATTTAATTGGGGTAGGTGCTGGATAATAAACCTAATTAATTTATTATTCCCACACCAATATACATTTAATTGGGGTAGATGCTGGATAAAAAACCTAAATTATTTACTATTCCAACTCCAATCTATATTTAATTGGGGTAGGTATTGGATAATAAACCTAATTAATGTGCCATTCACACTCCAATATCCATTTAATTGGGGTAGGTGCTGGACACTGAACCTAATTAATTTACTATTCCCACTCCAATAAACATTTCATTGGAGTAGGTGATGGATAATAAACCTAATTAATTTACTATTCCCACTCCAATCTACATTTAATTGGGGTAGGTGCTAAACCTAATTAATTTACGATTTCCACTCCAGTCTACATTTAATTGGGTAGGTGCTGGACACTGAACCTAATTAATTTACTATTCCCACTCCAATCTTCATTTGATTGGGATAGGTGCTGGATAATAAACCTAAATAAATGACTATTCCAACTCCAATCTACATTTAATTGGAGTAGGTTTTGGATAATAAACTTAATTAATTTGCTAATCCCACTCCAATATACATTTAATTGGGGTAGGTGCTGGACACTGAACCTAATTAATTTACTATTCCCACTCCACTCTACATTTAATTGGAGGAGGTTATGGACACTGAACCTAATTAATTTAATATTCCCACTACAGTCTACATTTAATTGGGGTAAGTGCTGGATTGTAAACCTAATTAATTTAATATTCCCACTACAGTCTACATTTAATTGAGGTAGGTGCTGGATAATAAACCTAATTAATTAACTTTTACCACTCGAATATACATTTCATTAGGGTAGGTGCTGGACACTGAACCTAATTAATGTACTATTCCCACTCTAATCTACATTTAATTGGAGTAGGTGCTGGAGAATAAACCTAATTAATTTACTATTCCGACTCCAGTCTACATTTAATTGGAGGAGGTTGTGGACAATGAACCTAATTAATTTAATATTCCGACTCCAATCTACATTTAATTGGAGTCAGTGCTGGAGAATAAACCTGATTAATTTACTATTCCCACTCCAGTCTACATTTAATTGGAGTAAGTGCTGGATTGTAAACCTAATTAATTTAATATTCCCACTCGAGTCTACATTTAATTGAGGTAGGTGGTGGACACTGAACCTAATTATTAACCATTCCCACTCCAATTACCATTTAATTGGGGTAGGTGCTGGATAATAAACCTAATTAATTTTCTATTCCCACTCCAATCTACATTTAATTGGGGTAGGTGCTGGATAACAAACCTAATTTATTTATTATTCCCACTCCAATATACATTTAATTGGGGTAGATGCTGGATAATAAACCTAAATAATGTACTATTCCAACTCCAATCTACATGTAATTGGGGTAGGTGTTGGATAATAAACCTAATTAATTTGCTATTCCCACTCCAATATACATTTAATTGGGATAGGTGCTGGAAACTGAGCCTAATTAATTTACTATTCCCACTAAAGTCTACATTTAATTGAGGTAGGTGGTGGACACTGAACCTAATTAATTTACTATTCCCACTCCAATAAACATTTAATTGCGGTAGGTGCTGGATAATAAACCTGATTAATTTACTATTCCCACTCCAATCTACATTTAATTGGGGTAGGTGCTGGATAATAAACCTAATTATTTTACTATTCCCACTCCAATCTACATTTAATTGGGGTATGTGCTGGATAATAAACCTAAATATTTTACTATTCCAACTCCAATCTACATTTAATTGGGGTTGGTGTTGGATAATAAACCTAATTAATTTGCTATTCCCCATCTCCAATATACGTTTAATTGTGGTAGGTGGTGGACGCTGAACCTAATTAATTTACTATTCCCACTCCAGTCTACATTTAATTGGAGGAGGTTATGGACACTGAACCTAATTAATTTAATTTCTCCACTCCAGTCTACATTTAATTGGGGTATGTGCTGGATTGTAAACCTCATTAATTTAATATTCCCACTCCAGTCTACATTTAATTGAGGTAGGTGCTGGATAATAAACCTAATTAATTTACTATTACCACTCCAATATACATTCAATTAGGGTAGGTGCTGGACACTGAACCTAATTAATTTACTATTCCCACTCCAATCTACATTTAATTGGAGTAGGTGCTGGAGAATAAACCTAATTAATTTACTATTCCCACTCCAGTCTACATTTAATTGGGGTAGGTGATGGACACTGAACCTAATTAATTACTATTCCCACTCCAGTCTACATTTAATTGGAGGAGGTTATGGACACTGAACCTAATTAATTTAATATTCCCACTCCAGTCTACATTTAATTGGGGTAAGTGCTGGATTGTAAACCTAATTAATTTAATATTCCCACTCCAGTCTACATTTAATTGAGGTAGGAGGTGGACACTGAACCTAATTATTTACTATTCCCACTCCAATAAACATTTAATTGGGGTAGGTGCTGGATAATAAACCTAATTAATATATTATTCCCACTCCAATATACATTTAATTGGGGTATATGCTGGATAATAAACCTAAATAATTTACTATTCCAACTCCAATCTACATGTAATTGGGGTAGGTGTTGGATAATAAACCTAATTAATTTGCTATTCCCGTTCCAATATACATTTAATTGGGGTAGGTGCTGAACACTGAGCCTCATTAATTTACTATTCCCACTCCAGTCTACATTTAATTGAGGTACGTGGTGGACACTGAACCTAATTAATTTACTATTCCCACTCCAATAAACATTTAATTGGGGTAGGTGCTGGATAATAAACCTAATTGATTTACTATTCCCACTCCAATCTACATTTAATCGGGGTAGGTGCTGGATAATAAAACTAAATAATTTACTATTCCAACTCCAGTCTACATTTAATTGGGGTAGGTGTTGGTTAATAAACCTTATTAATTTGCTATTCCCACTCCAATATACATTTAATAGTGGTAGGTGCTGGACACTGAAACTAATTATTTTACTATTCCCACTCCAGTCTACATTTAATTGGAGGAGGTTATGGACATTGAACCTCATTAATTTAATGTTTCCACTCCAGTCTACATTTAATTGGGGTACGTGCTGGATTGTAAACCTAATTAATTTAATATTCCCACTCCAGTCTACATTTAATTGAGGTCGGTGCTGGATAATAAACCTAATTAATTTACTATTACCACTCCAATATACATTTAATTAGGGTAGGTGCTGGACACTGAACCTAATTAGTTTACTATTCTCACTACAATCTACATTTAATTGGAGTAGGTGCTGGAGAATAAACCTAATTAATTTACTTTTCCCACTCCAGTCTACATTTAATTGGGGTAGGTGCTGGACACTGAACCTAAATAATGTACTATTCCCACTCCAGTCTACATTTTATTGGAGGAGGTTATGGACACGAACCTAATTAATTTAATATTCCCACTCCAGTCTACATTTAATTGGGGTAAGTGCTGGATTGTAAACCTAATTAATGTAATATTCCCACTCCAGTCTACATTTAAATGAGGTAGGTGGTGGACACTGAACCTAATTATTTACTATTCCCACTCCAATAAACATTTAATTGGGGTAGGTGCTGGATAATAAACCTAATTAATTTACTATTCCCACTCCAATCTACATTTAATTGGAGTAGGTGCCGAATAATAAACCTAATTAATTTAATATTCCCACTCCAATATACATTTAATTGGGGTAGGTGCTGGACACTGAGCCTAATTAATTTATTATTCCCACTCCAGTCTACATTTAATTGAGGTAGTTGGTGGACACTGAACCTAATTATATACTATTCCCACCCCAATAAACATTTAATTGGGGTAGGTGCTGGATAATAAACCTAATTAATTTACTATTCTCACTCCAATCTACATTTAATTGGGGTAGGTGCTTGATAATAAACCTAATTAATTTATTATTCCCACTCCAATATACATTTAATTGGGGTAGATGCTGGATAAAAAACCTAAATAATTTACTATTCCAACTCCAATCTATATTTAATTGGGGTAGTTGTTGGATAATAAACCTAATTAATGTATTATTCCCACTCCAATATACATTTAATTGGGGTAGATGCTGGATAAAAAACCTAAATAATTTACTATTCCCACTCCAGTCTACATTTAATTGGAGGAGGTTATGGACAATGAACCTAATTAATTTAATATTCCCACTCCAGTCTACATTAATGTACTATTCCCACTCCAATCTACATTTAATTGAGGTAGGTGCTGGATAATAAACCTAATTAATTAACTTTTACCACTCGAATATACATTTAATTAGGGTAGGTGCTGGACACTGAACCTAATTAATGTACTATTCCCACTCTAATCTACATTTAATTGGAGTAGGTGCTGGAGAATAAACCTAATTAATTTACTATTCCCACTCCAATCTACATTTAATTGGAGTCGGTGCTGGAGAATAAACCTGATTAATTTACTATTCCCACTCCAGTCTACATTTAATTGGAGTAAGTGCTGGATTGTAAACCTAATTAATTTAATATTCCCACTCGAGTCTACATTTAATTGAGGTAGGTGGTGGACACTGAACCTAATTATGTACCATTCCCACTCCAATTACCATTTAATTGGGGTAGGTGCTGGATAATAAACCTAATTAATTTACTATTCCCAGTCCAATCTACATTTAATTGGGGTAGGTGCTGGATAACAAACCTAATTAATTTATTATTCCCACTCCAATATACATTTAATTGGGGTAGATGCTGGATAATAAACCTAAATAATGTACTATTCCAACTCCAATCTACATGTAATTGGGGTAGGTGTTGGATAATAAACCTAATTAATTTGCTATTCCCACTCCAATATACATTTAATTGGGATAGGTGCTGGACACTGAGCCTAATTAATTTACTATTCCCACTAAAGTCTACATTAAATTGAGGTAGGTGGTGGACACTGAACCTAATTAATTTACTATTTCCACTCCAATTTACATTTAATTGGAGTAGGTGCTGGAGAATAAACCTAATTAATGTACTATTCCCACTCTGGTCTACATTTAATTGTAGTAAGTGCTGGATTGTAAACCTAATTAATTTAATATTCCCACTCCAGTCTACATTTAATTGAGGTAGGTGGTGGACACTGAACCTAATTAATTTACTATTCCCACTCCAATAAACATTTAATTGGGGTAGGTGCTGGATAATAAAACTAATTAATTTACTATTCCCACTCCAATCTACATTTAATTGGGGTAGGTGCTGGATAATAAACCTAATTATTTACAATTCTCACTCCAGTCTACATTTAATTGGGGTAGGTGCTGGACACTACACCTAATTCATTTACTATTCCCACTTCAGTCTACATTTAATTGGGGTAGGTGCTGGATAATAAACCTAATTAATTTACTATTCCCACTCCAATGTACATTTAATTGGGGTAGGTGCTGGATAATAAACCTAAATGATTTACTATTCCAACTCCAATATACATTTAATTGGGGTAGGTGTTGGATAATAAACCTAATTAATTTGCTATTCCCACTCCAATATACATTTAATTGTGGTAGGTGCTGGACACTGCATCTAATTAATTTACTATTCCCACTTCAGTCCACATTTAATTGGGGTAGGTGCTGGATAATAAACCTAATTAACTTACTATTCCCACTCCAATCTACATTTAATTGGGGTAGGTACTGGATAATAACCCTAAATGATTTACTATTCCAACTCCAATCTACATTTAATTGGAGTAGGTGTTGGATATTAAACCTAATTATTTGCTAATCCCACTCCAATATACATTTAATTGGGGTAGGTGCTGGACACTGAACCTAATTAATTTACTATTCCCACTCCTCTCTACATTTAATTGGAGGAGGTTATGAACACTGAACCTAATTAATTTAATATTCCCACTACAGTCTACATTTAATTGGGGTAAGTGCTGGATTGTAAACCTAATTAATTTAATATTCCCACTCCAGTCTACATTTAATTGAGGTAGGTGCTGGATAATAAACCTAATTAATTTACTACTACCACTCCAATATACATTTAATTAGGGTAGGTGCTGGACACTGAACCTAATTAATTTACTATTCCCACTCCAATCTACATTTAATTGGAGTAGGTGCTGGAGAATAAACCTAATTAATTTACTATTCCCAACCCACTCGACATATTATTGGGGTAGGTGCTGCACACTGAACCTAATTAATTTACTATTCCCACTCCAGTCTACCTTTAATTGGAGGAGGTTATGGACACTGAACCTAATTAATTTAATATTCCCACTCCAGTCTACATTTAATTGGGGTAAGTGCTGGATTGTAAACCTAATTAATTTAATATTCCCTCTCCAGTCTACATTTAATTGAGGTAGGTGGTTTACACTGAACCTAATTATTTACTATTCCCACTCCAATAAACATTTAATTGGGGTAGGTGCTGGATAATAAACCTAATTAATTTACTATTCCCACTCCAATCTACATTTACTTGGGGTAGGTGCTGGATAATAAACCTAATTAATTTATTATTCCCACTCCAATATACATTTAATTGGGGTATATGCTGGATAATACACCTAAATAATTTACTATTCCAACTCCAATCTACATGTAATTGGGGTAGGTGTTGGATAATAAACCTAATTAATTTGGTATTCCCACACCAATATACATTTAATTGTGGTAGGTGCTGGACACTGAGTCTAATTAATTTACTATTCCCACTCCGGTCTACATTTAATTGAGGTAGGTGGTGGACATGAACCTAATTAATTTACTATTCCCACTCCAATAAACATTTAATTGGGGTAGGTGCTGGATTGTAAACCTAATTAATTTAATATTCCCACTCTAGTCAACATTTAATTGAGGTAGGTGGTGGACACTCAACCTAATTAATTTACTATTCCCACTCCAATAAAGATTTAATTGGGGAAGGTGCTAGATAATAAACCTAATTAATTTACAATTCCCACTCCAATCTACATTTAATTGGGGTAGGTGCTGGATAATAAACCTAAATAATTTACTATTCCCACTCCAATTTACATTTAATTGGAGTAAGTGCTGGAGAATAAACCTAATTAATTTACTATTCCCACTCCAGTCTACATTTAATTGGAGTAAGTGCTGGATTGTAAACCTAATTAATTTAATATTCCCACTCCAGTCTACATTTAATTGAGGTAGGTGGTGGACACTGAACCTAATTAATTTACTATTCCCACTCCAATGAACATTTAATTGGGGTAGGTGCTGGATAATAAACCGAATTAATATGCTATTCCCACTCCAATCTACATTTAATTGGTGTAGGTGCTGGATAATAACCCTAATTAATTTACTATTCCCACTCCAGTCTACATTTAATTGGGGTAGGTGCTGGACACTGAACCTAATTAATTTACTATTCCCACTTCAGTCTACATTTGATTGGGGTAGGTGTTGGATAATAAACCTAATTAATTTGCTATTCCCACTTCAATATATATTTAATTGTGGTAGGTGCTGGACACTGAACCTAATTAATTTACTATTCCCACTCCAGTCTACATTTAATTGGAGGAGGTTATGGACACTGAACCTAATTATTTAATTTTCCAACTCCAGTCTACATTTAATTGGGGTACGTGCTGGATTGTAAACCTGATTAATTTAATATTACCACTCCAGTCTACATTTAATTGAGGTAGGTGCTGGATAATAAACCTAATTAATTTATTATTACCACTCCAATATACATTTAATTAGGGTAGGTGCTGGAAACTGAACCTAATTAAGTTACTATTCCCACTCCAATCTACATTTAATTGGAGTAGGTGCTGGAGAATAAACCTAATTAATTTACTATTCACATTCCAGTCGACATTTAATTGGGGTAGGTGCTGGACACTGAACCTAATTAATTTACTATTCCAACTCCAGTCTACCTTTAATTGGAGGAGGTTATGGACACAGAACCTGATTAATTTAATATTCCCACTCCAGTTTACATTTAATTGGGGTAAGTGCTGGATTGTAAACCTAATTAATTTACAATTCCCACTCCAATCTACATTTAATTGGGGTAGGTGCTGGATAATAAACCTAAATAATTTACTATTCCCACTCCAATGTACATTTAATTGGAGTAAGTGCTGGAGAATAAACCTAATTAATTTACTATTCCCACTCCAGTCTACATTTAATTGGAGTAAGTGCTGGATTGTAAACCTAATTAATTTAATATTCCCACTCCAGTCTACATTTAATTGAGGTAGGTGGTGGACACTGAACCTAATTAATTTACTATTCCCACTCCAATGAACATTTAATTGGAGTAAGTGCTGGAGAATAAACCTGATTAATTTAATATTCCCACTCCAGTCTACATTTAATTGAGGTAGGTGCTGGATAATAAACCTAATTAATTTATTATTACCACTCCAATATACATTTAATTAGGGTAGGTGCTGGACACTGAACCTAATTAATTTACTATTCCCACTCCAATCTACATTTAATTGGAGTAGGTGCTGGAGAATAAACCTAATTAATTTACTATTCCCATTCCAGTCGACATTTAATTGGGGTAGGTGCTGGACACTGAACCTAATTAATTTACTATTCCAACTCCAGTCTACCTTTAATTGGAGGAGGTTATGGACACAGAACCTGATTAATTTAATATTCCCACTCCAGTTTACATTTAATTGGGGAAGGTGCTAGATAATAAACCTAATTAATTTACAATTCCCACTCCAATCTACATTTAATTGGGGTAGGTGCTGGATAATAAACCTAAATAATTTACTATTCCCACTCCAATTTACATTTAATTGGAGTAAGTGCTGGAGAATAAACCTAAATAATTTACTATTACCACTCCAATATACATTTAATTAGGGTAGTTGCTGGACACTGAACCTAATTAATTTACTGTTCCCACTCCAATTTACATTTAATTGGAGTAAGTGCTGGAGAATAAACCTAATTAATGTACTATTCCCACTCCAGTCTACATTTAATTGGAGTAAGTGCTGGATTGTAAACCTAATTAATTTAATATTCCCACTCCAGTCTACATTTAATTGAGGTAGGTGGTGGACACTGAACCTAATTAATTTACTATTCCCACTCCAATAAACATTTAATTGGGGTAGGTGCTGGATAATAAACCTAATTAATATGCTATTCCCACTCCAATCTACATTTAATTGGGTAGCTGCTGGATAATAACCCTAATTAATTTACTATTCCCACTCCAGTCTACATTTAATTGGGGTAGGTGCTGGACACTGAACCTAATTAATTTACTAATCCCACTTCAGTCTACATTTGATTGGGGTAGGTGTTGGATAATAAACCTAATTAATTTGCTATTCCCACTCCAATATATATTTAATTGTGGTAGGTGCTGGACACTGAACCTAATTAATTTACTATTCCCACTCCAGTCTACATTTAATTGAAGGAGGTTATGGACACTGAACCTAATTAATTTAATTTTCCCACTCCAGTCTACATTTAATTGGGGTACGTGCTGGATTGTAAACCTGATTAATTTAATATTCCCACTCCAGTCTACATTTAATTGAGGTAGGTGCTGGGTAATAAACCTAATTAATTTACTATTACCACTCCAATATACATTTAATTAGGGTAGGTGCTGGACACTGAACCTAATTAATTTACTATTCCCACTCCAATCTACATTTAATTGGAGTAGGTGCTGGAGAATAAACCTAATTAATTTACTATTCCCATTCCAGTCGACATTTAATTGGGGTAGGTGCTGGACACTGAACCTAATTAATTTACTATTCCAACTCCAGTCTACCTTTAATTGGAGGAGGTTATGGACACAGAACCTAATTAATTTAATATTCCCACTCCAGTTTACATTTAATTGGGGTAAGTGCTGGATTGTAAACCTAATTAATTTAATATTCCCACTCCAGTCTACATTTAATTGAGGTAGGTGGTGGACACTGAACCTAATTATTTACTATTCCCACTCCAATAAACATTTAATTGGGGTACGTGCTGGATAATAAACCTAATTAATTTACTATTCCCACTCCAATCTACATTTAATTGGGGTAGGTGCTGGATAATAAACCTAATTAATTTAATAATCCCACATCAATATACATTTAATTGGGGTAGATGCTGGATAAAAAACCTAAGTTATTTACTATTCCAACTCTAATCTATATTTTATTGGGGTAGGTGTTGGATAATAAACCTAATTAATGTGCCATTCACACTCCAATATACATTTAATTGGGGTAGGTGCTGGACACTGAACCTAATTAATTTACTATTCCCACTCCAATAAACATTTCATTGGAGTAGGTGATGGATAATAAACCTAATTAATTTACTATTCCCACTCCAATCTACATTTAATTGGGGTAGGTGCTAAACCTAATTAATTTACTATTCCCACTCCAGTCTACATTTAATTGGGTAGGTTCTGGACACTGAACCTAATTAATTTACTATTCCCACTCCAATCTACATTTAATTGGGGTAGGTGCTGGATAATAAACCTAAATAAATGACTATTCCAACTCCAATCTACATTTAATTGGAGTAGTTGTTGGATAATAAACTTAATTAATTTGCTAATCCCACTCCAATATACATTTAATTGGGGTAGGTGCTGGACACTGAACCTAATTAATTTACTATTCCCACTCCACTCTACATTTAATTGGAGGAGGTTATGGACACTGAACCTAATTAATTTAATATTCCCAATACAGTCTACATTTAATTGGGGTAAGTGCTGGATTGTAAACCTAATTAATTTAATATTCCCACTCCAGTCTACATTTAATTGAGGTAGGTGCTGGATAATAAACCTAATTAATTAACTTTTACCACTCGAATATACATTTAATTAGGGTAGGTGCTGGACACTGAACCTAATTAATGTACTATTCCCACTCTAATCTACATTTAATTGGAGTAGGTGCTGGAGAATAAACCTAATTAATTTACTATTTCGACTCCAGTCTACATTTAATTGGGGTAGGTGCTGGACACTGAACCTAATTAATTTACTATTTCCACTCCAGTCTACATTTAATTGGAGGAGGTTATGGACAATGAACCTAATTAATTTAATATTCCCACTCCAATCTACATTTAATTGGAGTCGGTGCTGGAGAATAAACCTGATTAATTTACTATTCCCACTCCAGTCTACATTTAATTGGAGTAAGTGCTGGATTGTAAACCTAATTAATTTAATATTCCCACTTGAGTCTACATTTAATTGAGGTAGGTGGTGGACACTGAACCTAATTATTTACCATTCCCACTCCAATTACCATTTAATTGGGGTAGGTGCTGGATAATAAACCTAATTAATTTACTATTCCCACTCCAATCTACATTTAATTGGGGTAGGTGCTGGATAACAAACCTAATTAATTTATTATTCCCACTCCAATATACATTTAATTGGGGTAGATGCTGGATAATAAACCTAAATAATGTACTATTCCAACTCCAATCTACATGTAATTGGGGTAGGTGTTGGATAATAAACCTAATTAATTTGCTATTCCCACTCCAATATACATTTAATTGGGATAGGTGCTGGACACTGAGCCTAATTAATTTACTATTCCCACTAAAGTCTACATTAAATTGAGGTAGGTGGTGGACACTGAACCTAATTAATTTACTATTTCCACTCCAATTTACATTTAATTGGAGTAGGTGCTGGAGAATAAACCTAATTAATGTACTATTCCCACTCTGGTCTACATTTAATTGTAGTAAGTGCTGGATTGTAAACCTGATTAATTTAATATTCCCACTCCAGTCTACATTTAATTGAGGTAGGTGCTGGATAATAAAACTAATTAATTTACTATTCCCACTCCAATCTACATTTAATTGGGGTAGGTGCTGGATAATAAACCTAATTAATTTACAATTCTCACTCCAGTCTACATTTAATTGGGGTAGGTGCTGGACACTACACCTAATTCATTTACTATTCCCACTTCAGTCTACATTTAATTGGGGTAGGTGCTGGATAATAAACCTAATTAATTTACTATTCCCACTCCAATGTACATTTAATTGGGGTAGGTGCTGGATAATAAACCTAAATGATTTACTATTCCAACTCCAATCCACATTTAATTGGGGTAGGTGTTGGATAATAAACCTACTTAATTTGCTATTCCCACTCCAATATACATTTAATTGTGGTAGGTGCTGGACACTGCATCTAATTAATTTACTATTCCCACTTCAGTCCACATTTAATTGGGGTAGGTGCTGGATAATAAACCTAATTAACTTACTATTCCCACTCCAATCTACATTTAATTGGGGTAGGTGCTGGATAATAACCCTAAATGATTTACTATTCCAACTTCAATCTACATTTAATTGGAGTAGGTGTTGGATATTAAACCTAATTATTTGCTAATCCCACTCCAATCTACATTTAAATGAGGTAGGTGCTGGATAATAAACCTAAATAATTTACTATTACCACTCCAATATACATTTAATTAGGGTAGGTGCTGGACACTGAACCTAATAATTTACTATTCCCACTCCAATTTACATTTAATTGGAGTAAGTGCTGGAGAATAAACCTAATTAATTTACTATTCCCACTCCAGTCTACATTTAATTGGAGTAAGTGCTGGATTGTAAACCTAATTAATTTAATATTCCCACTCCAGTCTACATTTAATTGAGGTAGGTGGTGGACACTGAACCTAATTAATTTACTATTCCCACTCCAATAAACATTTAATTGGGGTAGGTGCTGGATAATAAACCTAATCAATATGCTATTCCCACTCCAATCTACATTTAATTGGGTAGGTGCTGGATAATAACCCTAATTAATTTACTATTCCCACTCCAGTCTACATTTAATTGGGGTAGGTGCTGGACACTGAACCTAATTAATTTACTATTCCCACTTCAGTCTACATTTGATTAGGGTAGGTGTTGGATAATAAACCTAATTAATTTGCTATTCCCACTCCAATATATATTTAATTGTGGTAGGTGCTGGACACTGAACCTAATTACATTATTATTCCCACTCCAGTCTACATTTAATTGGAGGAGGTTATGGACACTGAACCTAATTAATTTAATTTTCCCTCTCCAGTCTACATTTAATTGGGGTACGTGCTGGATTGTACACCTGATTAATTTAATATTCCCACTCCAGTCTACATTTAATTGAGGTAGGTGCTGGATAATAAACCTAATTAATTTACTATTACCACTCCAATATACATTTAATTAGGGTAGGTGCTGGACACTGAACCTAATTAATTTACTATTACCACTCCAATCTACATTTAATTGGAGTAGGTGCTGGAGAATAAACCTAATTAATTTACTATTCCCAATCCACTCGACATATTATTTGGGTAGGTGCTGCACACTGAACCTAATTAATTTACTATTCCCACTCCAGTCTACCTTTAATTGGAGGAGGTTATGGATACTGAACCTAATTAATTTAATATTCCCACTCCAGTCTACATTTAATTGGGGTAAGTGCTGGATTGTAAACCTAATTAATTTAATATTCCCTCTCCAGTCTACATTTAATTGAGGTAGGTGGTGGACACTGAACCTAATTATTTACTATTCCCACTCCAATAAACATTTAATTGGGGTAGGTGCTGGATAATAAACCTAATTAATTTACTATTCCCACTCCAATCTACATTTACTTGGGGTAGGTGCTGGATAATAAACCTAATTAATTTATTATTCCCACTCCAATATACATTTAATTGGGGTAGATGCTGGATAATACAAATAAATAATTTACTATTCCAACTCCAATCTACATGTAATTGGGGTAGGTGTTGGATAATAAACCTAATTAATTTGGTATTCCCACACCAATATACATTTAATTGTGGTAGGTGCTAGACACTGAGTCTAATTAATTTACTATTCCCACTCCGGTCTACATTTAATTGAGGTAGGTGGTGGACATGAACCTAATTAATTTACTATTCCCACTCCAATAAACATTTAATTGGGGTAGGTGCTGGATTGTAAACCTAAATAATTTAATATTCCCACTCTAGTCAACATTTAATTGAGGTAGGTGGTGGACACTCAACCTAATTAATTTACTATTCCTACTCCAATAAAAATTTAATTGGGGAAGGTGCTAGATAATAAACCGAATTAATTTACAATTCCCACTCCAATCTACATTTAATTGGGGTAGGTGCTGGATAATAAACCTAAATAATTTACTATTCCCACTCCAATTTATATTTAATTGGAGTAAGTGCTGGAGAATATACCTAATTAATTTACTATTCCCACTCCAGTCTACATTTAATTGGAGTAAGTGCTGGATTGTAAACCTAATTAATTTAATATTCCCACTCCAGTCTACATTTAATTGAGGTAGGTGGTGGACACTGAACCTAATTAATTTACTATTCCCACTCCAATAAACATTTAATTGGGGTAGGTGCTGGATAATAAACCTAATTAATTTGGTATTCCCACACCAATATACATTTAATTGTGGTAGGTGCTGGACACTGAGTCTAATTAATTTACTATTCCCACTCCGGCCTACATTTAATTGAGGTAGGTGGTGGACATGAACCTAATTAATTTACTATTCCCACTCCAATAAACATTTAATTGGGGTAGGTGCTGGATTGTAAACCTAATTAATTTAATATTCCCACTCTAGTCAACATTTAATTGAGGTAGGTGGTGGACACTGAACCTAATTAATTTACTATTCCCACTCCAATAAACATTTAATTGGGGTAGGTGCTGGATAATAAACCTAATTAATATGCTATTCCCACTCCAATCTACATTTAATTGGGGTAGGTGCTGGATAATAACCCTAATTAATTTACTATTCCCACTCCAGTCTACATTTAATTGGGGTAGGTGCTGGACACTGAACCTAATTAATTTACTATTCCCACTTCAGTCTACATTTGATTGGGGTAGGTGTTGGATAATAAACCTAATTAATTTGCTATTCCTACTCCAATATATATTTAATTGTGGTAGGTGCTGGACACTGAACCTAATTAATTTACTATTCCCACTCCAGTCTACATTTAATTGGAGGAGGTTATGGACACTGAACCTAATTAATTTAATTTTCCCTCTCCAGTCTACATTTAATTGGGGTACGTGCTGGATTGTAAACCTGATTAATTTACTATTCCCACTCCAATCTACATTTAATTGGAGTAGGTGCTGGAGAATAAACCTAATTAATTTACTATTCCCATTCCAGTCGACATTTAATTGGGGTAGGTGCTGGACACTGAACCTAATTAATTTACTATTCCAACTCCAGTATACATTTAATTGAGGTAGGTGGTGGACACTGAACCTAATTAATTTACTATTCCCACTCCAATAAACATTTAATTGGGGTAGGTGCTGGATAATAAACCTAATTAATATGCTATTCCCACTCCAATCTACATTTAATTGGGGTACGTGCTGGATAATAAACCTAATTAATTTACTATTCCCACTCCAATCTACATTTAATTGGGGTAGGTGCTGGATAATAAACCTAATTAATTTATTATTCCCACACCAATATACATTTAATTGGGGTAGATGCTGGATAAAAAACCTAAATTATTTACTATTCCAACTCCAATCTATATTTAATTGGGGTAGGTGTTGGATAATAAACCTAATTAATGTGCCATTCACACTCCAATATCCATTTAATTGGGGTAGGTGCTGGACACTGAACCTAATTAATTTACTATTCCCACTCCAATAAACATTTCATTGGAGTAGGTGATGGATAATAAACCTAATTAATTTACTATTCCCACTCCAATCTACATTTAATTGGGGTAGGTGCTAAACCTAATTAATTTACGATTTCCACTCCAGTCTACATTTAATTGGGTAGGTGCTGGACACTGAACCTAATTAATTTACTATTCCCACTCCAATCTTCATTTGATTGGGATAGGTGCTGGATAATAAACCTGAATAAATGACTATTCCAACTCCAATCTACATTTAATTGGAGTAGGTTTTGGATAATAAACTTAATTAATTTGCTAATCCCACTCCAATATATATTTAATTGTGGTAGGTGCTGGACACTGAACCTAATTAATTTACTATTCCCACTCCAGTCTACATTTAATTGGAGGAGGTTATGGACACTGAACCTAATTAATTTAATTTTCCCACTCCAGTCTACATTTAATTGGGGTACGTGCTGGATTGTAAACCTGATTAATTTATTATTACCACTCCAATATACATTTAATTAGGGTAGGTGCTGGACACTGAACCTAATTAATTTACTATTCCCACTCCAATCTACATTTAATTGGAGTAGGTGCTGGAGAATAAACCTAATTAATTTACTATTCCCATTCCAGTCGACATTTAATTGGGGTAGGTGCTGGACACTGAACCTAATTAATTTACTATTCCAACTCCAGTCTACATTTAATTGAGGTAGGTGGTGGACACTGAACCTAAATATTTACTATTCCCACTCCAATAAACATTTAATTGGGGTACGTGCTGGATAATAAACCTAATTAATTTACTATTCCCACTCCAATCTACATTTAATTGGGGTAGGTGCTGGATAATAAACCTAATTAATTTATTATTCCCACACCAATATACATTTAATTGGGGTAGATGCTGGATAAAAAACCTAAATTATTTACTATTCCAACTCCAATCTATATTTAATTGGGGTAGGTATTGGATAATAAACCTAATTAATGTGCCATTCACACTCCAATATCCATTTAATTGGGGTAGGTGCTGGACACTGAACCTAATTAATTTACTATTCCCACTCCAATAAACATTTCATTGGAGTAGGTGATGGATAATAAACCTAATTAATTTACTATTCCCACTCCAATCTACATTTAATTGGGGTAGGTGCTAAACCTAATTAATTTACGATTTCCACTCCAGTCTACATTTAATTGGGTAGGTGCTGGACACTGAACCTAATTAATTTACTATTCCCACTCCAATCTTCATTTGATTGGGATAGGTGCTGGATAATAAACCTAAATAAATGACTATTCCAACTCCAATCTACATTTAATTGGAGTAGGTTTTGGATAATAAACTTAATTAATTTGCTAATCCCACTCCAATATACATTTAATTGGGGTAGGTGCTGGACACTGAACCTAATTAATTTACTATTCCCACTCCACTCTACATTTAATTGGAGGAGGTTATGGACACTGAACCTAATTAATTTAATATTCCCACTACAGTCTACATTTAATTGGGGTAAGTGCTGGATTGTAAACCTAATTAATTTAATATTCCCACTACAGTCTACATTTAATTGAGGTAGGTGCTGGATAATAAACCTAATTAATTAACTTTTACCACTCGAATATACATTTCATTAGGGTAGGTGCTGGACACTGAACCTAATTAATGTACTATTCCCACTCTAATCTACATTTAATTGGAGTAGGTGCTGGAGAATAAACCTAATTAATTTACTATTCCGACTCCAGTCTACATTTAATTGGAGGAGGTTGTGGACAATGAACCTAATTAATTTAATATTCCGACTCCAATCTACATTTAATTGGAGTCAGTGCTGGAGAATAAACCTGATTAATTTACTATTCCCACTCCAGTCTACATTTAATTGGAGTAAGTGCTGGATTGTAAACCTAATTAATTTAATATTCCCACTCGAGTCTACATTTAATTGAGGTAGGTGGTGGACACTGAACCTAATTATTAACCATTCCCACTCCAATTACCATTTAATTGGGGTAGGTGCTGGATAATAAACCTAATTAATTTTCTATTCCCACTCCAATCTACATTTAATTGGGGTAGGTGCTGGATAACAAACCTAATTTATTTATTATTCCCACTCCAATATACATTTAATTGGGGTAGATGCTGGATAATAAACCTAAATAATGTACTATTCCAACTCCAATCTACATGTAATTGGGGTAGGTGTTGGATAATAAACCTAATTAATTTGCTATTCCCACTCCAATATACATTTAATTGGGATAGGTGCTGGAAACTGAGCCTAATTAATTTACTATTCCCACTAAAGTCTACATTTAATTGAGGTAGGTGGTGGACACTGAACCTAATTAATTTACTATTCCCACTCCAATAAACATTTAATTGCGGTAGGTGCTGGATAATAAACCTGATTAATTTACTATTCCCACTCCAATCTACATTTAATTGGGGTAGGTGCTGGATAATAAACCTAATTATTTTACTATTCCCACTCCAATCTACATTTAATTGGGGTATGTGCTGGATAATAAACCTAAATATTTTACTATTCCAACTCCAATCTACATTTAATTGGGGTTGGTGTTGGATAATAAACCTAATTAATTTGCTATTCCCCATCTCCAATATACGTTTAATTGTGGTAGGTGGTGGACGCTGAACCTAATTAATTTACTATTCCCACTCCAGTCTACATTTAATTGGAGGAGGTTATGGACACTGAACCTAATTAATTTAATTTCTCCACTCCAGTCTACATTTAATTGGGGTATGTGCTGGATTGTAAACCTCATTAATTTAATATTCCCACTCCAGTCTACATTTAATTGAGGTAGGTGCTGGATAATAAACCTAATTAATTTACTATTACCACTCCAATATACATTCAATTAGGGTAGGTGCTGGACACTGAACCTAATTAATTTACTATTCCCACTCCAATCTACATTTAATTGGAGTAGGTGCTGGAGAATAAACCTAATTAATTTACTATTCCCACTCCAGTCTACATTTAATTGGGGTAGGTGATGGACACTGAACCTAATTAATTACTATTCCCACTCCAGTCTACATTTAATTGGAGGAGGTTATGGACACTGAACCTAATTAATTTAATATTCCCACTCCAGTCTACATTTAATTGGGGTAAGTGCTGGATTGTAAACCTAATTAATTTAATATTCCCACTCCAGTCTACATTTAATTGAGGTAGGAGGTGGACACTGAACCTAATTATTTACTATTCCCACTCCAATAAACATTTAATTGGGGTAGGTGCTGGATAATAAACCTAATTAATATATTATTCCCACTCCAATATACATTTAATTGGGGTATATGCTGGATAATAAACCTAAATAATTTACTATTCCAACTCCAATCTACATGTAATTGGGGTAGGTGTTGGATAATAAACCTAATTAATTTGCTATTCCCGTTCCAATATACATTTAATTGGGGTAGGTGCTGAACACTGAGCCTCATTAATTTACTATTCCCACTCCAGTCTACATTTAATTGAGGTACGTGGTGGACACTGAACCTAATTAATTTACTATTCCCACTCCAATAAACATTTAATTGGGGTAGGTGCTGGATAATAAACCTAATTGATTTACTATTCCCACTCCAATCTACATTTAATCGGGGTAGGTGCTGGATAATAAAACTAAATAATTTACTATTCCAACTCCAGTCTACATTTAATTGGGGTAGGTGTTGGTTAATAAACCTTATTAATTTGCTATTCCCACTCCAATATACATTTAATAGTGGTAGGTGCTGGACACTGAAACTAATTATTTTACTATTCCCACTCCAGTCTACATTTAATTGGAGGAGGTTATGGACATTGAACCTCATTAATTTAATGTTTCCACTCCAGTCTATATTTAATTGGGGTACGTGCTGGATTGTAAACCTAATTAATTTAATATTCCCACTCCAGTCTACATTTAATTGAGGTCGGTGCTGGATAATAAACCTAATTAATTTACTATTACCACTCCAATATACATTTAATTAGGGTAGGTGCTGGACACTGAACCTAATTAGTTTACTATTCTCACTACAATCTACATTTAATTGGAGTAGGTGCTGGAGAATAAACCTAATTAATTTACTTTTCCCACTCCAGTCTACATTTAATTGGGGTAGGTGCTGGACACTGAACCTAAATAATGTACTATTCCCACTCCAGTCTACATTTTATTGGAGGAGGTTATGGACACGAACCTAATTAATTTAATATTCCCACTCCAGTCTACATTTAATTGGGGTAAGTGCTGGATTGTAAACCTAATTAATGTAATATTCCCACTCCAGTCTACATTTAAATGAGGTAGGTGGTGGACACTGAACCTAATTATTTACTATTCCCACTCCAATAAACATTTAATTGGGGTAGGTGCTGGATAATAAACCTAATTAATTTACTATTCCCACTCCAATCTACATTTAATTGGAGTAGGTGCCGAATAATAAACCTAATTAATTTAATATTCCCACTCCAATATACATTTAATTGGGGTAGGTGCTGGACACTGAGCCTAATTAATTTATTATTCCCACTCCAGTCTACATTTAATTGAGGTAGTTGGTGGACACTGAACCTAATTATATACTATTCCCACCCCAATAAACATTTAATTGGGGTAGGTGCTGGATAATAAACCTAATTAATTTACTATTCTCACTCCAATCTACATTTAATTGGGGTAGGTGCTTGATAATAAACCTAATTAATTTATTATTCCCACTCCAATATACATTTAATTGGGGTAGATGCTGGATAAAAAACCTAAATAATTTACTATTCCAACTCCAATCTATATTTAATTGGGGTAGTTGTTGGATAATAAACCTAATTAATGTATTATTCCCACTCCAATATACATTTAATTGGGGTAGATGCTGGATAAAAAACCTAAATAATTCACTATTCCCACTCCAGTCTACATTTAATTGGAGGAGGTTATGGACAATGAACCTAATTAATTTAATATTCCCACTCCAGTCTACATTAATGTACTATTCCCACTCCAATCTACATTTAATTGAGGTAGGTGCTGGATAATAAACCTAATTAATTAACTTTTACCACTCGAATATACATTTAATTAGGGTAGGTGCTGGACACTGAACCTAATTAATGTACTATTCCCACTCTAATCTACATTTAATTGGAGTAGGTGCTGGAGAATAAACCTAATTAATTTACTATTCCCACTCCAATCTACATTTAATTGGAGTCGGTGCTGGAGAATAAACCTGATTAATTTACTATTCCCACTCCAGTCTACATTTAATTGGAGTAAGTGCTGGATTGTAAACCTAATTAATTTAATATTCCCACTCGAGTCTACATTTAATTGAGGTAGGTGGTGGACACTGAACCTAATTATGTACCATTCCCACTCCAATTACCATTTAATTGGGGTAGGTGCTGGATAATAAACCTAATTAATTTACTATTCCCAGTCCAATCTACATTTAATTGGGGTAGGTGCTGGATAACAAACCTAATTAATTTATTATTCCCACTCCAATATACATTTAATTGGGGTAGATGCTGGATAATAAACCTAAATAATGTACTATTCCAACTCCAATCTACATGTAATTGGGGTAGGTGTTGGATAATAAACCTAATTAATTTGCTATTCCCACTCCAATATACATTTAATTGGGATAGGTGCTGGACACTGAGCCTAATTAATTTACTATTCCCACTAAAGTCTACATTAAATTGAGGTAGGTGGTGGACACTGAACCTAATTAATTTACTATTTCCACTCCAATTTACATTTAATTGGAGTAGGTGCTGGAGAATAAACCTAATTAATGTACTATTCCCACTCTGGTCTACATTTAATTGTAGTAAGTGCTGGATTGTAAACCTAATTAATTTAATATTCCCACTCCAGTCTACATTTAATTGAGGTAGGTGGTGGACACTGAACCTAATTAATTTACTATTCCCACTCCAATAAACATTTAATTGGGGTAGGTGCTGGATAATAAAACTAATTAATTTACTATTCCCACTCCAATCTACATTTAATTGGGGTAGGTGCTGGATAATAAACCTAATTATTTACAATTCTCACTCCAGTCTACATTTAATTGGGGTAGGTGCTGGACACTACACCTAATTCATTTACTATTCCCACTTCAGTCTACATTTAATTGGGGTAGGTGCTGGATAATAAACCTAATTAATTTACTATTCCCACTCCAATGTACATTTAATTGGGGTAGGTGCTGGATAATAAACCTAAATGATTTACTATTCCAACTCCAATATACATTTAATTGGGGTAGGTGTTGGATAATAAACCTAATTAATTTGCTATTCCCACTCCAATATACATTTAATTGTGGTAGGTGCTGGACACTGCATCTAATTAATTTACTATTCCCACTTCAGTCCACATTTAATTGGGGTAGGTGCTGGATAATAAACCTAATTAACTTACTATTCCCACTCCAATCTACATTTAATTGGGGTAGGTACTGGATAATAACCCTAAATGATTTACTATTCCAACTCCAATCTACATTTAATTGGAGTAGGTGTTGGATATTAAACCTAATTATTTGCTAATCCCACTCCAATATACATTTAATTGGGGTAGGTGCTGGACACTGAACCTAATTAATTTACTATTCCCACTCCTCTCTACATTTAATTGGAGGAGGTTATGAACACTGAACCTAATTAATTTAATATTCCCACTACAGTCTACATTTAATTGGGGTAAGTGCTGGATTGTAAACCTAATTAATTTAATATTCCCACTCCAGTCTACATTTAATTGAGGTAGGTGCTGGATAATAAACCTAATTAATTTACTACTACCACTCCAATATACATTTAATTAGGGTAGGTGCTGGACACTGAACCTAATTAATTTACTATTCCCACTCCAATCTACATTTAATTGGAGTAGGTGCTGGAGAATAAACCTAATTAATTTACTATTCCCAACCCACTCGACATATTATTGGGGTAGGTGCTGCACACTGAACCTAATTAATTTACTATTCCCACTCCAGTCTACCTTTAATTGGAGGAGGTTATGGACACTGAACCTAATTAATTTAATATTCCCACTCCAGTCTACATTTAATTGGGGTAAGTGCTGGATTGTAAACCTAATTAATTTAATATTCCCTCTCCAGTCTACATTTAATTGAGGTAGGTGGTTTACACTGAACCTAATTATTTACTATTCCCACTCCAATAAACATTTAATTGGGGTAGGTGCTGGATAATAAACCTAATTAATTTACTATTCCCACTCCAATCTACATTTACTTGGGGTAGGTGCTGGATAATAAACCTAATTAATTTATTATTCCCACTCCAATATACATTTAATTGGGGTATATGCTGGATAATACACCTAAATAATTTACTATTCCAACTCCAATCTACATGTAATTGGGGTAGGTGTTGGATAATAAACCTAATTAATTTGGTATTCCCACACCAATATACATTTAATTGTGGTAGGTGCTGGACACTGAGTCTAATTAATTTACTATTCCCACTCCGGTCTACATTTAATTGAGGTAGGTGGTGGACATGAACCTAATTAATTTACTATTCCCACTCCAATAAACATTTAATTGGGGTAGGTGCTGGATTGTAAACCTAATTAATTTAATATTCCCACTCTAGTCAACATTTAATTGAGGTAGGTGGTGGACACTCAACCTAATTAATTTACTATTCCCACTCCAATAAAGATTTAATTGGGGAAGGTGCTAGATAATAAACCTAATTAATTTACAATTCCCACTCCAATCTACATTTAATTGGGGTAGGTGCTGGATAATAAACCTAAATAATTTCCTATTCCCACTCCAATTTACATTTAATTGGAGTAAGTGCTGGAGAATAAACCTAATTAATTTACTATTCCCACTCCAGTCTACATTTAATTGGAGTAAGTGCTGGATTGTAAACCTAATTAATTTAATATTCCCACTCCAGTCTACATTTAATTGAGGTAGGTGGTGGACACTGAACCTAATTAATTTACTATTCCCACTCCAATGAACATTTAATTGGGGTAGGTGCTGGATAATAAACCGAATTAATATGCTATTCCCACTCCAATCTACATTTAATTGGTGTAGGTGCTGGATAATAACCCTAATTAATTTACTATTCCCACTCCAGTCTACATTTAATTGGGGTAGGTGCTGGACACTGAACCTAATTAATTTACTATTCCCACTTCAGTCTACATTTGATTGGGGTAGGTGTTGGATAATAAACCTAATTAATTTGCTATTCCCACTTCAATATATATTTAATTGTGGTAGGTGCTGGACACTGAACCTAATTAATTTACTATTCCCACTCCAGTCTACATTTAATTGGAGGAGGTTATGGACACTGAACCTAATTATTTAATTTTCCAACTCCAGTCTACATTTAATTGGGGTACGTGCTGGATTGTAAACCTGATTAATTTAATATTCCCACTCCAGTCTACATTTAATTGAGGTAGGTGCTGGATAATAAACCTAATTAATTTATTATTACCACTCCAATATACATTTAATTAGGGTAGGTGCTGGAAACTGAACCTAATTAAGTTACTATTCCCACTCCAATCTACATTTAATTGGAGTAGGTGCTGGAGAATAAACCTAATTAATTTACTATTCACATTCCAGTCGACATTTAATTGGGGTAGGTGCTGGACACTGAACCTAATTAATTTACTATTCCAACTCCAGTCTACCTTTAATTGGAGGAGGTTATGGACACAGAACCTGATTAATTTAATATTCCCACTCCAGTTTACATTTAATTGGGGTAAGTGCTGGATTGTAAACCTAATTAATTTACAATTCCCACTCCAATCTACATTTAATTGGGGTAGGTGCTGGATAATAAACCTAAATAATTTACTATTCCCACTCCAATGTACATTTAATTGGAGTAAGTGCTGGAGAATAAACCTAATTAATTTACTATTCCCACTCCAGTCTACATTTAATTGGAGTAAGTGCTGGATTGTAAACCTAATTAATTTAATATTCCCACTCCAGTCTACATTTAATTGAGGTAGGTGGTGGACACTGAACCTAATTAATTTACTATTCCCACTCCAATGAACATTTAATTGGAGTAAGTGCTGGAGAATAAACCTGATTAATTTAATATTCCCACTCCAGTCTACATTTAATTGAGGTAGGTGCTGGATAATAAACCTAATTAATTTATTATTACCACTCCAATATACATTTAATTAGGGTAGGTGCTGGACACTGAACCTAATTAATTTACTATTCCCACTCCAATCTACATTTAATTGGAGTAGGTGCTGGAGAATAAACCTAATTAATTTACTATTCCCATTCCAGTCGACATTTAATTGGGGTAGGTGCTGGACACTGAACCTAATTAATTTACTATTCCAACTCCAGTCTACCTTTAATTGGAGGAGGTTATGGACACAGAACCTGATTAATTTAATATTCCCACTCCAGTTTACATTTAATTGGGGAAGGTGCTAGATAATAAACCTAATTAATTTACAATTCCCACTCCAATCTACATTTAATTGGGGTAGGTGCTGGATAATAAACCTAAATAATTTACTATTCCCACTCCAATTTACATTTAATTGGAGTAAGTGCTGGAGAATAAACCTAATTAATTTACTATTCCCACTCCAGTCTACATTTAATTGGAGTAAGTGCTGGATTGTAAACCTAATTAATTTAATATTCCCACTCCAGTCTACATTTAATTGAGGTAGGTGGTGGACACTGAACCTAATTAATTTACTATTCCCACTCCAATGAACATTTAATTGGGGTAGGTGCTGGATAATAAACCGAATTAATATGCTATTCCCACTCCAATCTACATTTAATTGGTGTAGGTGCTGGATAATAACCCTAATTAATTTACTATTCCCACTCCAGTCTACATTTAATTGGGGTAGGTGCTGGACACTGAACCTAATTAATTTACTATTCCCACTTCAGTCTACATTTGATTGGGGTAGGTGTTGGATAATAAACCTAATTAATTTGCTATTCCCACTTCAATATATATTTAATTGTGGTAGGTGCTGGACACTGAACCTAATTAATTTACTATTCCCACTCCAGTCTACATTTAATTGGAGGAGGTTATGGACACTGAACCTAATTATTTAATTTTCCAACTCCAGTCTACATTTAATTGGGGTACGTGCTGGATTGTAAACCTGATTAATTTAATATTCCCACTCCAGTCTACATTTAATTGAGGTAGGTGCTGGATAATAAACCTAATTAATTTATTATTACCACTCCAATATACATTTAATTAGGGTAGGTGCTGGACACTGAACCTAATTAATTTACTATTCCCACTCCAATCTACATTTAATTGGAGTAGGTGCTGGAGAATAAACCTAATTAATTTACTATTCCCATTCCAGTCGACATTTAATTGGGGTAGGTGCTGGACACTGAACCTAATTAATTTACTATTCCAACTCCAGTCTACCTTTAATTGGAGGAGGTTATGGACACAGAACCTGATTAATTTAATATTCCCACTCCAGTTTACATTTAATTGGGGTAAGTGCTGGATTGTAAACCTAATTAATTTAATATTCCCACTCCAGTCTACATTTAATTGAGGTAGGTGGTGGACACTGAACCTAATTATTTACTATTCCCACTCCAATAAACATTTAATTGGGGTACGTGCTGGATAATAAACCTAATTAATTTACTCTTCCCACTCCAATCTACATTTAATTGGGGTAGGTGCTGGATAATAAACCTAATTAATGTATTATTCCCACACCAATATACATTTAATTGGGGTAGATGCTGGATAAAAAACTTAAATTATTTACTATTCCAACTCCAATCTATATTTAATTGGGGTAGGTGTTGGATAATAAACCTAATTAATGTGCCATTCACACTCCAATATACATTTAATTGGGGTAGTTGCTGGACACTGAACCTAATTAATTTACTATTCCCACTCCAATAAACATTTCATTGGAGTAGGTGATGGATAATAAACCTAATTAATTTACTATTCCCACTCCAATCTACATTTAATTGGGGTAGGTGCTAAACCTAATTAATTTACGATTCCCACTCCAGTCTACATTTAATTGGGTAGGTGCTGTACACTGAACATAATTAATTGACTATTCCCACTCCAATCTTCATTTGATTGGGGTAGGTGCTGGATAATAAACCTAAATAAATGACTATTCCAACTCCAATCTACATTTAATTGGAGTAGGTTTTGGATAATAAACGTAATTAATTTCTAATCCCACTCCAATATACATTTAATTGGGGTAGGTGCTGGACACTGAACCTAATTAATTTACTATTTCCACTCCAGTCTACATTTAATTGGAGGAGGTTGTGGACAATGAACCTAATTAATTTAATATTCCCACTCCAATCTACATTTAATTGGAGTCAGTGCTGGAGAATAAACCTGATTAATTTACTATTCCCACTCCAGTCTACATTTAATTGGAGTAAGTGCTGGATTGTAAACCTAATTAATTTAATATTCCCACTCGAGTCTACATTTAATTGAGGTAGGTGGTGGACACTGAACCTAATTATTTACCATTCCCACTCCAATTACCATTTAATTGGGGTAGGTGCTAGATAATAAACCTAATTAATTTACTATTCCCACTCCAATATACATTTAATTGGGGTAGATGCTGGATAATAAACCTAAATAATGTACTATTCCAACTCCAATCTACATGTAATTGGGGTAGGTGTTGGATAATAAACCTAATTAATTTGCTATTCCCACTCCAATATACATTTAATTGGGATAGGTGCTGGAAACTGTAGTGTAGCTCCTATTTTCCCAATAGGCTCTGCGCATTGGAATAGTGCCTACAGCAGTAAAGGCCTAGGCCAGACGTTAACTAGGTCTACTACTGTCGATACTAGACTTAATTTTTGGGTTTGCCAGCTAAGCTCAGAGTTCGCTAGAAACTTTCTCGAATGTTCAAGGAAGGTTTAACTCCCCTGATTAGACAAGAAGGGATTTAGTTTCTGACAACCATAGAACATGACAACTTTGCTCTCCCCTAATCAAGAGTCAATCTCGAGAGTCGTGTGAGCACAAGGCAATTATTTTACTCAGTCAGTACGTGCATTCTTAGTCTCATCAGAATGTAGAGAAAAGGAAGAGACGGGCGTGTTCAATAAAAGATGTTATTTATTGATCAGTCTCTTTTCTCGTACAAGAGAAATGGATCGATATTATTGCAATACTTATAGTTAAGTAAAGTGCATACATTAGAAGCAATAGTATAAAATAATACTGTAAAAACATTGATATGGTTTCTGAGCCATATGATGTTTAAAATGATTAAAATATATTTACATACACATATACATTTGACTAAACGTACTCAACTGGTGTTTCTAAATACGCCTACCCCGTGTACCTGACCTAAGTCTAATGCGTGGGCGGGAATAGAAAGTTACAGTTTAGTTTAAGTTTGTTTTTGCCAAGTGAATAACTAAAGAATTCTCTAGGAGGGGTTATTCAGTTCTGTACCTGGAATTTAGGATGAATGAGGAATGGTATCTCTTTCTCTGCTCTCGATATTCCAGGCTGCCTGCGAGGGCTGCCCAGAAGCGCCGGTGCTGGGTCTCTCGGCTTGAGATAGCAGCGCGTCTCTCAGCGCGTCAGGAAGGCGGGGCTGCTGCCTGCGGGGTCTGCTTCTGCTCTCGGCTTCGGCAAGTATGGCTGCTCCGTCTTGTCACCACGCGTGTGTTTGCATAGGGCAAGGTCGGCAATATTTATACCTTAAAGGTGCCGAGATTGACGTAAGGATGGACATAGGTACGTCAATAAAGATGTCATACGACTTGCTCGTTAGCACATTCTTTACTAAAGTTCTCTGTGAAATCAAAACAATGGCCGCACGGATTATCCAGGTTGTCATAGGTTTGATTTGTTATGAGAACGTCGTATGCCTTATCAGGGGCTGGAGGAATGTCGCTTGTCTAATTAGATCTCAAGCGTTATGACCTAATCAGATAACACGTTCCTGTGCCGTAGTGTGACTGCGTCAGATAACGTTATCTGCATCATGGGGGATTTCTTGCCTCATGGGCTGACTGTTAGTTAACTAGCTAGTAAGTTTAACCAGAATAGGGTCAGGAATAGGGGGATCGAATCAGAACCTATAGAAATACACGACACCCACTCCACGCTAACTATGGTCATATCTACTAATCTATGCATAGTATAACATAGTACAACATACTATAGAGTATAGTGTATACCTTACCACCCCAAAATACATAAAAGCATTTCGAAATTTTCAAATATACTGAAAAATTGCAGTCATATATATTGTATGCACTTAAGCTATGAATTAGATGCAAAAGTGAACACGCATTGTTATGCATTATTGATTGTTGGTATATGAGAAATACACATGAAATGGCTCTTAATATGGCTATACAGAAAAAAAGTCGAAACCATTTCATCACATAAAATCTATTGCGAACATACCAGCGGGCAGCTAAAGTCTATAAAGTCTATAAAGTATCTAAAATAGAAATCTTAGTTCTCTAGGAATAGTCTCTTACTTTAAGCAGAAAATCAGTGTCCCGGGAAAAAATATATAGAAAAATATTTTAGGGGCTTGCTGAAAAAAGTTGCTGTCCGTGAACTGGATTGTAATTGTTCATGTGACTTTATTTTTAAGTTGAAGGCCGAATTCAGGGAACGCCGTGTGCGAGTTTACTCAAAAGTCTCTATTTCTGTTCCGGAGAGAACATCATATCATTCAGGCTTTCGAAAAAACTGTCAACAGCTTCATGGGAAAGTTCCTCTAAGTCGGAAATAGGGGTAACCATGCATTCATGCGCATGATTGTCTCCATTGACATTCTGATTTGCATTGCTGACAGAAGGTCGTACCTGTTCGATGCTGCTTTCATCTTGAACTTCACTACTCTTCAATCGCAGTGGTGAAGATTCCAGGAATGCCGTCATCAGAATTGGCAGCCTTTGAGGGCAGCACAGTGCGTGAACCTTGGTAGGAACCAACAGTGTATCTGCATCCACCGGCGCATCCGATTGTAGCGTCAGACAGGTGTCTAACACGCATTCTTCTCCGCATAGCAGACACCTTAGTACAGGTAAAACACACCTTTGCCACATTGGTCGAAATGATAGAAACCAAGTCATGTTTAGGTCTCTAAGCCGGGATAGTCCCAGGATTTTTGATATCCGGTCCCGGTATCCAATGGCTAGGATCGTATCTTCCATTGTCGCGAGAGTTTGATCTGTGACATGGGTTGCCATAACGAAAAATAAGGACTAGGAATAGGATTCCTGCAATTAGTCCTAGGATCAGGGGAAGTCCGCCAAAAATCGAATGGACGAAGTCTGGAAAAATACCCAGTATGGCTTTGAATGGTGTTAATGCCATCGAAAATACTGTCTTAAATACCTTTGAGACCCCTGTGGTATCAGAAATATTTAAGATTTCGCTCAGGATTTCCGCGAAATGTACGGGGGAATTAGTTGATAATAATGTATGTATCTCTGCAGTCGTCCTTGCGACTTGTAGATCATACGTTTCTTTAGATGACGTGAGCCTTGTAGGCGTCTGAAGAAGCACTGTTTTCATTCTGCTTAAAGTGTCTATTCGAATAGAAGTAATTTTCAAACTGGGCCATGCCCTTGCCTCCCTGTCTGGAAAGGAGCTGGGAAACAAAGAACGTCCACAGCACTTGACCTTCGCCGTCGTAGTGACGAGATAAGGAGTCCCGGGCATAAGACTACAGCATCTGCGGTCTACAATAAGAATGTAACTCCCATTATAGAGTCTTTGAAAGAATGGTTCTATTTCAGTTGCAGGTGCGCCTTGCTGGTGACATGAAAGGTTGTATGAATTCCCTTCACAGGCTCCGTGCAAACTAATACCGTTACACAGAAGCGTGCCGCTTAGTGACATAGCACAATTGTTGCCACTAAGAAACACTTTCTGTCCTTTGTTACTGACACATGCATGTGAATAGGGCAGGTTCCATGTTGTTTTAAGGTACCCCTTTCCCAATTTCTCGTACATGCCAGCCTGTATATATTTTTGGCAGTATTGAAACCTGAAGGTTGAGATTGGAATATTTATGATTCCGTGGATTATCCATTCACTGACAGGTCGTTCTGACATTGTCAACGGTAATCTTTCTAGTTTTTCAATGCTCAAGATTGTATAATCAGCACCCTTCTGAGCCATACCGATTTGTCTATCAGTAAGGTTAAAGATTTGGAATAGTGACGTTGTGTTGATTAAACGCCAAGGCACATAGCCTGAACGCAGATTTTGTAACGTCCAGCCAAGCTGTACAATAGAACGCAATTGTGACTGACCATGTTGTAATAACAGTAAGTCTTGCGATAATATATCGATTGCTGAAGACACAATGCTGTCCAATGAAAAAATTCTGGAGGACAGAGTCATTAACCCATTGTCCACTACAGAAAGTGATTTTTCCAAATTAATACGGTCAATTTCCCGTATTCTTTCTGCTGTTTCAATTTGAGTAACCTTCCAGGCCTCATTGTATGCTGCATATACAGAGGCTGCTATGAAACGCTTTTGACGCTGTTTGCGTGGTCCCATTATGAAATCACGCAAGTCAGCACCATCAGTAAGTAAAGTTAGGTGTTGCTTAATTTCAGGCAGTGTGGAAGTTTGTAGCCATTGAAGGCATAATTTGCCCACACTGTAGGTTGTTATTATCCCTGGGTGATGTCTTTGGGGATATCTAGGGTCTGGCCTGGTCATTTTGAAACCCTGTGTTTTATTCAGGAATCTATCTTGACAGTTATTTGTATCTGTGGGCCAGATCAACCATTGTTTCCAATCAGGATGTGTTCTGTTTTGGTTAAGTATATGGTTTATGTCTATTTCTTCATCTGTTTCAGAGTTATTGCTAAACATTGTTGGCTTTGGAATAGACAGGTTATTTAAATCTTTGATTTTGGCTAAGCCAAGACAGGTGGTTTGTTGAACGGTGTCATTTAAAAATATCATTTGTTCTGGGATCATGCAGGCTCTAAACAAAGCTTCTATACCCTGTACTTGCCATTCTTTTGTGCCCCAAACACTTTTCAAATCAACATGTTTGTCCCAATAATCAAATCCAAAAGTATTCATTTTTTCAAAGAAAGAATCTGAATATATCAATTTTGTGTTGGTTATCATGGTTTTCATCCCTGTCTTGTTTGACAATTTGTAATAAAATGTTTCAGCATTAGTTATGTTAAAACCTGAAAAATATGAATATTTGCCATACACGGTTCTAGAGCTCCCTTTTGGAGGTGTAGCACAATGTTCCCATTGATTAAAATTTAAAACATTTCTAGGTTGTGCAGATTTATGCAAGAAATGGTTACCATAATGGTTATAGCAGTACATGCTGTCATAATTTGTAGAACCCTGCAAATAATCATGTTTTGTAAATTTAGCAGACATTACTAAGTCAGACATCATATTGTTTATACTTTCAAAGTCCCAATCATCAGCAAATGAGTTTGGTTTTGCAAAGTCACTCAAGGAGATCTTGATTTGGTGTGGATATTTCAGGATCTCGACCGGACCATAAATTTCATAGTCAGTGTTGTCCCAGGCTACCCCACCAGATATTGCAATTGCTGTGAAGTTGGCTGAAGAAAGTTCTGAAGAAAGTTCTCTTTTCTCGACGTGTGAAGATGTGTGTGGTTTGAGGACCAAGTTGATGTTCTGACTTGCTGTGTCCATTTTAGCATATTTTCCCTCAATGAAGCGTCCCAAGGTAAATACCATGATGAGCCAAAGTATGAGGATAAATGCACCAAAACCCACCCAAAATTCAATCCATGGAGAAACTAGATATGTTTCTTTCAGTTGTTTCAAAAATTCCTTAGCTTTGTCTTTAAAGGATTTTGATGATGGCTGTGTCTTTTGTTCGCTGAAGCCGTCAGAGGAATCATCGAAGTTGATGAAGTAACCGGATGCAGTTCTGTCAATTGTTCCAATTGGTTCAGGATTTATGTTTCTCGCATTTTCACTTGGTACTTCTGTATAGATTGGTGTGTCTCTGCTAAATGTCTTTATTTGGGTTTTCAGAGGTCTAAGTTCTATTGCATTGTTGCATAGTCCTTGTTGTTCTTCCGTAGGCGTTTCGAATGTGATGAGCCTCTTTGATAGGACCTCTGTACTGGTAGCAAACCTTGGTGTTCTGCTACTTATTGGGAGTCCACTTGGCCTACTGTTTGTTATCGGCCACATGTTGTGGTTTTACCAGGTCGATGGATACAACTCGGTTCTCCTTTTTTCCAGCAAGTGGCGGTAGTACAACTGATCTTGTCCCGTTGACAGACAAGACAGGAACTGCTTTTCTGTAAGAAGGCCCAAATTCCTTCTTTACCGCGATCTTCTCCCTGACTAGATCCCCGACTTTTGGAATCCAGACAGGTCTTGCTGGGACAGGTGGTGATTCTTCAGTGGTCGTTGGCTGTTCTTTCAACTGTATGTTGCTCAGGTCTTTTCTTGTTTTGTTTAAGTCCTGCAAAATAGCCAAACGGTCTTTGACATCAAAGCTTTTTTCTGTTACCACTGAAGTCTGACTATCAAGGTCAGAGATCAACATCCTAGTTCCGAATAATAATTCGTACGGACTGAATCCCTTCAGAGAATTTCTTGGCAAGTTATTAAGACTACGTTGGACACTTATTAGATGTTTGACCCACCCAGCTCCCGAACCTAATATCCTTTCTATTATAGATTGCTTTCTGTCTTGGTTTTTTCTTTACACCATCCCATACCCTCAGGAAGGAAGTGAGAAGATTCCCGCTGGGCTGTGCTCATTTGGCCATTCTTTCCCCCCCCAGGCTGGATTGCCTGAGAAAAGGAAAAAAAATTGGTCGAACGTAGCATGCTCTTAGCGTATATGCCATTTAGACTCGCAAATCTTGTATAACAGTCCGGACGTCAGCCGAGTGTTGTGGATCTACATTATAAGTGGGAACTAGCCTGTATATGTTAATCGCAAGCCATTCTTTTTAGTGGTGATGTTATCTGCCTTGATACGACGAGGTATTAAACTGCTTCTCTCCCCACTGCGATCTCTGTTGCAGTTTGGGCAGTTTTTTACAAACATGGTGTAGTGCAGGCTCATGCCTGGCCACCAGTACCGTGATTGTAATTCTTCCAGAGAATCCTTTAATTTAAGGTGTCTGAGACCCTCGCCCATGTGTGCGTCTGCGATTAACAAGTTTCTCCTGTCCATGTTTGGAATCACTCTATCCCCCACTCCAGGGATTCGAGCAAAAGGAATGGAGTTTGCATCTATGATGTATGTGTAATTGAGTGGATAGTTGATCGGTAACGCCGAGCAGTCGCCTTTTGATGACGTTTTTACTGCCAGCAATGTTTCGCCGTCAATGTATTTCAATGTACGCTTTTTTCGATCTACGGGAGCCGGTTTACTGGCTGCCGCTGCGGCTGTTTCAGCCAATGAATTCCCTACAACGTGAACGCCATCACGCTGGTGACTCAGTGAGTGTGTCACGTGAGTCTTTGGTAGTTCTTTTTTCAAAAGAGCTACCTGTTCCCATAGCAGTCTCTGCTTTATTGGTGCATCCGTGTCATCTTTGTAATCGTTCTGAATCCAGGTCTGCAAATCCTTGTTATATGCTTTGACGCAGAAATATGAATCTGACACTATAAGTGTCGGGAATTCGCGATCCGCATTATCTAGCGCCATTTTCAAAGCTAATATTTCAGTTTGTAGTTCTGAATTAGTTTCTACTGAGTGTGATTTTGTTAATAGAGGTCTTAGTTTACCTCCGTGCCACACTTCTTTTGTAATCTCACATGTGGGATTGTATGCATGTTCTCCCCAAACGGAGGGTTGAGCATGTCCGTCTGTATAGATTACACAGGCGTAATGTCGTAGAGGCAGAATGTCGATTGGCAGAGGATACGTTTTTTCATATTTTAGATTTTTTAATTCTTCTAGTTCTGGATCAAAGAAGTAATATACTTTGTCCGTTGTGATTGAATTTACCCATTGTAACCATTCTGGATCCAATGTTGTTGTTGGTAAATTACACGGTGTTGTTAATGCCTCAAAAGCTGATTCTGCTGTTCTGACTGTGATATGTCTACCGTCAGCTATGTCTTTTTCTCTAGCTATTGCGGTTTGAACTGCTTGAACAATTTTTCCTTTGTTGTTGAATCTCTGTTCAGCTTTTGTGTACAAATGTGATTTGAATGCAATTGGTACCTTATCTCCCTCATTAGAGGTTAGGTATGTGAATCCGTATCTCCCTGGGATGACTCGGATCACAAGGTTGCGTGTATTATCACGGGTTTCTAATTTTGTTTTAATTAGCATGTCTGTTTGTAAGGATCTCAAAATTTCTGTGTGTGCTTGAGTCCAACTGGATCTTTTAAAGTCTGGTTTAATTAGATCGTAAAGGGGTTTGACCCTTTCTGCGTAATTTGCAATGTAAGTTCTTCCGAAATTTAGGAAGCCTAGAATTGACTGTAGGTTTTTTAGTGTTTTAGGAGCTTGGATTACGGCACATTTCTCTAGGAAATTGTCTGCCAGGCTTTTGCCTTCACTTGATAACTCATATCCTAAGAATAGGACCGTCAGATGGGCAATTCTGGACTTTTTGAAGTTGAATTTGTAACCCTCTGCAGCGAAACCAAGTATTATGGTGTTCACTCTTTTCAAGTGAGTTTCCAAGTCATCATCTGTTAAGTAAATGTCATCGACATAAGATAATGCTTCATCATCATATAGTTGTAGTAATTCTGTTACTCTCGCTGAGAATACCCCCGGGCTGTTCTTGTACCCCTGGGCTAACCGACAGAATTGTTTTTGAGTGCCATTTACTGAGAATGCAGTTAAATATCTGCTCTCTGGTGCTATGTTTTGACAAAAGAATCCGTTGGAGATGTCCAAGGTTGTTTTGTATTTTTTGCGCACTATGTTATTCATTAGTGCAGCACTGTGTGAGTTTTGCACTGCAAAAGTTTTGCAACATGTGTTAAGGTGTCGGTAATCCAAAACTAGACGGTACGAATTGTCTGGTTTGGAGACCGGAAATAAAGGATTGTTCATTTGTGAGGTGCAAGTTTCAATCACCCCTTGGTATTCTAGCTGATCTAGTATTTCATTTACTTGTTTTTTAGCTTCTTGCTTAATTGGGTACTGCCTTTGTGCAGTAGGTTGTGATTTTAACTGGACTTTGTGAGGAGGAGAATCCTCATCCCATCCTACATGATTTTTATATAAAGCAGGTGCTAAGGCCACTGCCCACTTTCTAGCAAGTGTATATTTTTTATGAATCGGTATTTGATTCGAGAAGGCAGGCATAATTACTTCTTCGCCATGAGGGCACTCCCTGACAAACTCTGGTGGCCAGTCTTTTTCAGCTAGAAGGATGTCATAGCCCTTGGATAGGTTATCCCAAAATAGTCCCCTTATTTTCCTAGTCTTATCTCCCTCTATACGTAATGTTATCTCGTATATTTTGTGGGGCTTGCTAACTCTGGTATCTGCAGTTTCCACTTGAAGGTATTCATTCGTGTCCACTGTCTCCAGATGATTCATAAGGACTTTGCGAGCTATGCTCACCTCTGCTGCGCTGTCTAGCATTGTCTGAGCCCATTCTCCGTTTTTCAGTTGTGTCCTCAGTATTCTCGGCATTGTTAACTACCTTGATACTGGCTACCTTCTTTTTTGGAAATTGTGATTTCTTTTTCAGTTGAGCAGGTTCCTTGTCTTTGGACTTGGCGTGCTCTTCTGATCGTCCTCTTCTTTCCGATTTCTGCGAGGAATTCTGAAAAGATTGAGAGGGACGTGTATCAATGTCTTGATATCTATCAGGTTTTTTAATATTATCCCTATTTCTAAGGTTATATCTATTCCCAGAGGGTTCACTCTGAGGTGACCTTTGTCTCGGGTTCGGAGATTTCTCTCTTCGCCTAGGAGACCTTCCTCTGGACTGGAATTTCTTTTCTTTAGGATTGGATTGTTTATTTCCATCCCAGTTCTTTTTTGGTGAATTATTATTAAAAAATATTTTTTCTGGACTTGTAGTCAGTTGCGGTTTTACTGGTATTCCACCTAGACTATCTCTGCCTAGTTCTTCATAGGATTTTTCTATGATTCTGGCAATTTCAGCTGGTTGGTCTGCTATATCTGTCTCTTTTAACCTCTGGCGGATCGCCACGTTTGCTGCTTCACCCTTTATGTTGGCTAGTAATATAGCCGAGACCTGCTTGAAGTCTTTCAGTAATTTCATACCAAGAGTTAAAGCAGGTTCTGGACCGTATTCATCTTGAATTTGTTTTAGCACATCTGGTATCACCGAAATGGATGGAACACCGTGCGTTTTTGTATAGATGGAAGCAAAGACTGTACCCCAAGTGTCACAGTCCTCAATGTGTGGTGCGATTCCCATTGGGAGACATATAGTCAGAATCCTGTGTTTTTCTAATGGGGTGGTGTCAGGAAACACCGCCTCTATTTGGGTAATTTTCTGTGCCAACCAGAATGGTATTTGTTCCCGTTTAGCTGGAACTTTACCTAGGCAGGATTGGATGTTCTGTGGTGTGATTTTATTTGTGTTCCCCTGGTGAGGGGTCAGCTGTGGAATTTTAATCGCTGGCTGAATTGTTGAAGTCCGCATTACATACTGAACTAATTGTCTATGAATTTTTAGTAGTTGTTTTAGCTGTATTAATAGCTCTGCTGCAGGCATTCTTTCGATGTCTGGATGTGGTGTGTATCCGGCTAGGACCGGCCACGTTGCTCCTGGTCTTCCTAAAGGACCGAGCCTTGTAATGTGATTGTTATGTATTAGGGCGCCATCAAATAAGAGCAAATGCTCTTGGAATTTGAGTGGTACTTCCACCTCCTCGAAAGGAGTGTACGTTTCAGGAGGTTCCTCTACTTTGTAATAGTGGAAGTACTTTGTTACAGCATTTGCTGCTGGAAAATGTATCCATGTATAGTATACCTCTGTCTGCCGATATTCGTGTGCCTCAATTACGAATATGACTGTGCCACCTCTAGGTGTCAGTCCATTTTCTATAAGTTTTAAGGTTATAGATCTCCTTTTAATGACCGGAATAAGTATTATATCCGCGTCTGCTGCTTGCATGGTAGCATCAGCATCTGCTATTTCAGTAGCTAATCTAATTGCCTCTCTTTCTCCATCGCTGTCTCCCATTTTACTGACAGGATGGTATTATTTTTGTTTGCAGATCAGGTTTCTTTATGGAAACAGAGATTAGATGCACAATATTTTGGAACTGTTTTATCCTTCAACGTTGACTAGACCAAGAACCATACATAGGAGTTCCCTCCTGCGAGGTTTTGGAGGATATAATAACCTTTCACCCACTCCAGACGTCTTTGGAGTATTTGGGAAAAGGGGTCTGAGTGAGAAAGCACGACTGAGTTACTCTAAATGTCTTACGTTAGTTTTATCGCCCTTTCCAAACGCGTTGGGCGCCATGTAGTGTAGCTCCTATTTTCCCAATAGGCTCTGCGCATTGGAATAGTGCCTACAGCAGTAAAGGCCTAGGCCAGACGTTAACTAGGTCTACTACTGTCGATACTAGACTTAATTTTTGGGTTTGCCAGCTAAGCTCAGAGTTCGCTAGAAACTTTCTCGAATGTTCAAGGAAGGTTTAACTCCCCTGATTAGACAAGAAGGGATTTAGTTTCTGACAACCATAGAACATGACAACTTTGCTCTCCCCTAATCAAGAGTCAATCTCGAGAGTCGTGTGAGCACAAGGCAATTATTTTACTCAGTCAGTACGTGCATTCTTAGTCTCATCAGAATGTAGAGAAAAGGAAGAGACGGGCGTGTTCAATAAAAGATGTTATTTATTGATCAGTCTCTTTTCTCGTACAAGAGAAATGGATCGATATTATTGCAATACTTATAGTTAAGTAAAGTGCATACATTAGAAGCAATAGTATAAAATAATACTGTAAAAACATTGATATGGTTTCTGAGCCATATGATGTTTAAAATGATTAAAATATATTTACATACACATATACATTTGACTAAACGTACTCAACTGGTGTTTCTAAATACGCCTACCCCGTGTACCTGACCTAAGTCTAATGCGTGGGCGGGAATAGAAAGTTACAGTTTAGTTTAAGTTTGTTTTTGCCAAGTGAATAACTAAAGAATTCTCTAGGAGGGGTTATTCAGTTCTGTACCTGGAATTTAGGATGAATGAGGAATGGTATCTCTTTCTCTGCTCTCGATATTCCAGGCTGCCTGCGAGGGCTGCCCAGAAGCGCCGGTGCTGGGTCTCTCGGCTTGAGATAGCAGCGCGTCTCTCAGCGCGTCAGGAAGGCGGGGCTGCTGCCTGCGGGGTCTGCTTCTGCTCTCGGCTTCGGCAAGTATGGCTGCTCCGTCTTGTCACCACGCGTGTGTTTGCATAGGGCAAGGTCGGCAATATTTATACCTTAAAGGTGCCGAGATTGACGTAAGGATGGACATAGGTACGTCAATAAAGATGTCATACGACTTGCTCGTTAGCACATTCTTTACTAAAGTTCTCTGTGAAATCAAAACAATGGCCGCACGGATTATCCAGGTTGTCATAGGTTTGATTTGTTATGAGAACGTCGTATGCCTTATCAGGGGCTGGAGGAATGTCGCTTGTCTAATTAGATCTCAAGCGTTATGACCTAATCAGATAACACGTTCCTGTGCCGTAGTGTGACTGCGTCAGATAACGGTATCTGCATCATGGGGGATTTCTTGCCTCAAGGGCTGACTGTTAGTTAACTAGCTAGTAAGTTTAACCAGAATAGGGTCAGGAATAGGGGGATCGAATCAGAACCTATAGAAATACACGACAAAACTGAGCCTAATTAATTTACTATTCCCACTAAAGTCTACATTTAATTGAGGTAGGTGGTGGACACTGAACCTAATTAATTTACTATTCACACTCCAATAAACATTTAATTGGGGTAGGTGCTGGATAATAAACCTAATTAATTTACTATTCCCACTCCAATCTTCATTTAATTGGGGTAGGTGCTGGATAATAAACCTAATTAATTTACTATTCCCACTCCAGTCTACATTTAATTGGGGTAGGTGCTGGACACTGCACCTAATTAATTTACTCTTCCCACTCCAATCTACATTTAATTGGGGTAGGTGATGGATAATAAACCTAATTAATTTACTATTCCCACTCCAATCTACATTTAATTGGGGTAGGTGCTGGATAATAAACCTAAATATTTTACTATTCAAACTCCAATCTACATTTAATTGGGGTTGGTGTTGGATAATAAACCTAATTAATTTGCTATTCCCCATCTCCAATATACATTTAATTGTGGTAGGTGCTGGACCCTGAACCTAATTAATTTACTATTCCCACTCCAGTCTACATTTAATTGGAGGAGGTTATGGACACTGAACCTAATTAATTTAATTTCTCCACTCCAGTCTACATTTAATTGGGGTATGTGCTGGATTGTAAACCTAATTAATTTAATATTCCCACTCCAGTCTACATTTAATTGAGGTAGGTGCTGGATAATAAACCTAATTAATTTACTATTACCACTCCAATATACATTCAATTAGGGTAGGTGCTGGACACTGAACCTAATTAATTTACTATTCCCACTCCAATCTACATTTAATTGGAGTAGGTGCTGGAGAATAAACCTAATTAATTTACTATTCCCACTCCAGTCTACATTTAATTGGGGTAGGTGCTGGACACTGAACCTAATTAATTACTATTCCCACTCCAGTCTACATTTAATTGGAGGAGGTTATGGACACTGAACCTAATTAATTTAATATTCCCACTCCAGTCTACATTTAATTGGGGTAAGTGCTGGATTGTAAACCTAATTAATTTAATATTCCCACTCCAGTCTACATTTAATTGAGGTAGGTGGTGGACACTGAACCTAAATATTTACTATTCCCACTCCAATAAACATTTAATTGGGGTAGGTGCTGGATAATAAACCTAATTAATATATCATTCCCACTCCAATATACATTTAATTGGGGTATATGCTGGATAATAAACCTAAATAATTTACTATTCCAACTCCAATCTACATGTAATTGGGGTAGGTGTTGGATAATAAACCTAATTATTTGCTATTCCCACTCCAATATACATTTAATTGGGGTAGGTGCTGAACACTGAGCCTCATTAATTTACTATTCCCACTCCAGTCTACATTTAATTGAGGTAGGTGGTGGACACTGAACCTAATTAATTTACTATTCCCACTCCAATAAACATTTAATTGGGGTAGGTGCTGGATAATAAACCTAATTGATTTACTATTCCCACTCCAATCTACATTTAATTGGGGTAGGTGCTGGATAATAAACCTAAATATTTACTATTCCAACTCCAGTCTACATTTAATTGGGGTAGGTGTTGGTTAATAAACCTTATTAATTTGCTATTCCCACTCCAATATACATTTAATTGTGGTAGGTGCTGGACACTGAACCTAATTAATTTACTATTCCCACTCCAGTCTACATTTAATTGGAGGAGGTTATGGACATTGAACCTCATTAATTTAATGTTTCCACTCCAGTCTACATTTAATTGGGGTACGTGCTGGATTGTAAAACTAATTAATTTAATATTCCCACTCCAGTCTACATTTAATTGAGGTAGGTGCTGGATAATAAACCTAATTAATTAACTTTTACCACTCGAATATACATTTAATTAGGGTAGGTGCTGGACACTGAACCTAATTAATGTACTATTCCCACTCTAATCTACATTTAATTGGAGTAGGTGCTGGAGAATAAACCTAATTAATTTACTATTCCGACTCCAGTCTACATTTAATTGGGGTAGGTGCTGGACACTGAACCTAATTAATTTACTATTTCCACTCCAGTCTACATTTAATTGGAGGAGGTTGTGGACAATGAACCTAATTAATTTAATATTCCCACTTCAATCTACATTTAATTGGAGTCAGTGCTGGAGAATAAACCTGATTAATTTACTATTCCCACTCCAGTCTACATTTAATTGGAGTAAGTGCTGGATTGTAAACCTAATTAATTTAATATTCCCACTCGAGTCTACATTTAATTGGGGTAGGTGCTGGATAACAAACCTAATTTATTTATTATTCCCACTCCAATATACATTTAATTGGGGTAGATGCTGGATAATAAACCTAAATAATGTACTATTCCAACTCCAATCTACATGTAATTGGGGTAGGTGTTGGATAATAAACCTAATTAATTTGCTATTCCCACTCCAATATACATTTAATTGGGATAGGTGCTGGAAACTGAGCCTAATTAATTTACTATTCCCACTAAAGTCTACATTTAATTGAGGTAGGTGGTGGACACTGAACCTAATTAATTTACTATTCCCACTCCAATAAACATTTAATTGGGGTAGGTGCTGGATAATAAACCTAATTAATTTACTATTCCCACTCCAATCTACATTTAATTGGGGTAGGTGCTGGATAATAAACCTAATTCATTTACTATTCCCACTCCAGTCTACATTTAATTGGGGTAGGTGCTGGACACTGCACCTAATTAATTTACTCTTCCCACTCCAATCTACATTTAATTGGGGTAGGTGATGGATAATAAACCTAATTAATTTACTATTCCCACTCCAATCTACATTTAATTGGGGTAGGTGCTGGATAATAAACCTAAATATTTTACTATTCCAACTCCAATCTACATTTAATTGGGGTTGGTGTTGGATAATAAACCTAATTAATTTGCTATTCCCCATCTCCAATATACATTTAATTGTGGTAGGTGCTGGACGCTGAACCTAATTAATTTACTATTCCCACTCCAGTCTACATTTAATTGGAGTCAGTGCTGGAGAATAAACCTGATTAATTTACTATTCCCACTCCAGTCTACATTTAATTGGAGTAAGTGCTGGATTGTAAACCTAATTAATTTAATATTCCCACTCGAGTCTACATTTAATTGAGGTAGGTGGTGGACACTGAACCTAATTATTTACTATTCCCACTCCAATTACCATTTAATTGGGGTAGGTGCTGGATAATAAACCTGATTAATTTACTATTCCCACTCCAATCTACATTTAATTGGGGTAGGTGCTGGATAACAAACCTAATTTATTTATTATTCCCACTCCAATATACATTTAATTGGGGTAGATGCTGGATAATAAACCTAAATAATGTACTATTCCAACTCCAATCTACATGTAATTGGGGTAGGTGTTGGATAATAAACCTAATTAATTTGCTATTCCCACTCCAATATACATTTAATTGGGATAGGTGCTGGAAACTGAGCCTAATTAATTTACTATTCCCACTAAAGTCTACATTTAATTGAGGTAGGTGGTGGACACTGAACCTAATTAATTTACTATTCCCACTCCAATAAACATTTAATTGGGGTAGGTGCTGGATAATAAACCTAATTAATTTACTATTCCCACTCCAATCTACATTTAATTGGGGTAGGTGCTGGATAATAAAACTAAATAATTTACTATTCCAACTCCAGTCTACATTTAATTGGGGTAGGTGTTGGTTAATAAACCTTATTAATTTGCTATTCCCACTCCAATATACATTTAATTGTGGTAGGTGCTGGACACTGAACCTAATTAATTTACTATTCCCACTCCAGTCTACATTTAATTGGAGGAGGTTATGGACATTGAACCTCATTAATTTAATGTTTCCACTCCAGTCTACATTTAATTGGGGTACGTGCTGGATTGTAAACCTAATTAATTTAATATTCCCACTCCAGTCTACATTTAATTGAGGTTGGTGCTGGATAATAAACCTAATTAATTTACTATTACCACTCCAATATACATTTAATTAGGGTAGGTGCTGGACACTGAACCTAATTAATTTACTATTCCCACTACAATCTACATTTAATTGGAGTAGGTGCTGGAGAATAAACCTAATTAATTTACTTTTCCCACTCCAGTCTACATTTAATTGGGGTAGGTGCTGGACACTGAACCTAATTATTTACTATTCCCACTCCAGTCTACATTTTATTGGAGGAGGTTATGGACACTGAACCTAATTAATTTAATATTCCCACTCCAGTCTACATTTAATTGGGGTAAGTGCTGGATTGTAAACCTAATTAATGTAATATTCCCACTCCAGTCTACATTTAAATGAGGTAGGTGGTGGACACTGAACCTAATTATTTACTATTCCCACTCCAATAAACCTTTAATTGGGGTAGGTGCTGGATAATAAACCTAATTAATTTACTATTCCCACTCCAATCTACATTTAATTGGAGTAGGTGCTGAATAATAAACCTAATTAATTTAATATTCCCACTCCAATATACATTTAATTGGGGTAGGTGCTGGACACTGAGCCTAATTAATTTATTATTCCCACTCCAGTCTACATTTAATTGAGGTAGGTGGTGGACACTGAACCTAATTATATACTATTCCCACCCCAATAAACATTTAATTGGGGTAGGTGCTGGATAATAAACCTAATTAATTTACTATTCTCACTCCAATCTACATTTAATTGGGGTAGGTGCTTGATAATAAACCTAATTAATTTATTATTCCCACTCCAATATACATTTAATTGGGGTAGATGCTGGATAAAAAACCTAAATAATTTACTATTCCAACTCCAATCTATATTTAATTGGGGTAGGTGTTGGATAATAAACCTAATTAATGTATTATTCCCACTCCAATATACATTTAATTGGGGTAGATGCTGGATAAAAAACCTAAATAATTTACTATTCCCACTCCAGTCTACATTTAATTGGAGGAGGTTATGGACAATGAACCTAATTAATTTAATATTCCCACTCCAGTCTACATTAATGTACTATTCCCACTCCAGTCTACTTTTAACTGGGGTAGGTGCTAGACACGGAACCTAATTAATTTACTATTCCCAATCCTATATACATTTAATTGGAGTAGGTGCTGGATAATAAAACTAATTAATTTACTATTCCCACTCCAGTCTACATTTAATTGGGGTAGGTGCTGGATAATAAACCTAATTATTTTATTATTCCCACTCCAAAATACATTTAATTGGGGTATATGCTGGATAATAAACCTAAATAATTTACTATTCCATCTCCAATCTACATGTAATTGGGGTAGGTGTTGGATAATAAACCTAATTAATTTGCTATTCCCACTCCAATATACATTTATTGGGGTAGGTGCTGAACACTGAGCCTCATTAATTTACTATTCCCACTCCAGTCTACATTTAATTGAGGTAGGTGGTGGACACTGAACCTAATTAATTTACTATTCCCACTCCAATATACATTTAATTGGGGTAGGTGCTGGACACTGAACCTAATTAATTTACTATTCCCACTCCACTCTACATTTAATTGGAGGAGGTTATGGACACTGAACGTAATTAATTTAATATTCCCACTACAGTCTACATTTATTGGGGTAAATGCTGGATTGTAAACCTAATTAATTTAATATTCCCACTCCAGTCTACATTTAATATAGGTAGGTGCTGGATAATAAACCTAATCAATTAACTTTTACCACTCGAATATACATTTAATTAGGGTAGGTGCTGGACACTGAACCTAACTAATGTACTATTCCAACTCTAATCTACATTTAATTGGAGTAGGTGCTGGAGAATAAACCTAATTAATTTACTATTTCGACTCCAGTCTACATTTAATTGGGGTAGGTGCTGGACACTGAACCTAATTAATTTACTATTTCCACTCCAGTCTACATTTAATTGGAGGAGGTTATGGACAATGAACCTAATTAATTTAATATTCCCACTCCAATCTACATTTAATTGGAGTCGGTGCTGGAGAATAAACCTGATTAATTTACTATTCCCACTCCAGTCTACATTTAATTGGAGTAAGTGCTGGATTGTAAACCTAATTAATTTAATATTCCCACTCGAGTCTACATTTAATTGAGGTAGGTGGTGGACACTGAACCTAATTAATTTACTATTCCCACTCCAATAAACATTTAATTGAGGTAGGTGCTGGATAATAAAACTAATTAATTTACTATTCCCACTCCAATCTACATTTAATTGGGGTAGGTGCTGGATAATAAACCTAATTAATTTACTATTCCCACTCCAGTCTACATTTAATTGGGATAGGTGCTGGATAATAAACCTAAATGATTTACTATTCCAACTCCAATCTACATTTAATTGGGGTAGGTGTTGGATAATAAACCTAATTAATTTGCTATTCCCACTCCAATATACATTTAATTGTGGTAGGTGCTGGACACTGCATCTAATTAATTTACTATTTCCACTTCAGTCCACATTTAATTGGGGTAGGTGCTGGATAATAAACCTAATTAATTTACTATTCCCACTCCAATCTACATTTAATTGGGGTAGGTGCTGGATAATAATCCTAAATGATTTACTATTCCAACCCCAATCTACATTTAATTGGAGTAGGTGTTGGATAATAAACCTAATTATTTGCTATTCCCACTCCAATATACATTTTATTGTGGTAGGTGCTGGACACTGAACCTAATTAATTTGCTATTCCCACTCCAGTCTACATTTAATTGGAGGAGGTTATGGACACTGAACTTAATTAATTTAATTTTCCCACTCCAGTCTACATTTAAATGGGGTAAGTGCTGGATTGTAAACCTAATTAATTTAATATTCCCACCCCAGTCTACATTTAATTGAGGTAGGTGCTGGATAATAAACCTAATTAATTTACTACTACCACTCCAATATACATTTAATTAGGGTAGGTGCTGGACACTGAACCTAATTAATTTACTATTCCCACTCCAATCTACATTTAATTGGAGTAGGTGCTGGAGAATAAACCTAATTAATTTACTATTCCCAATCCACTCGACACATTATTGGAGTAGGTGCTGCACACTGAACCTAATTAATTTACTATTCCCACTCCAGTCTACCTTTAATTGGAGGAGGTTATGGACACTGAACCTAATTAATTTAATATTCCCACTCCAGTCTACATTTAATTGGGGTAAGTGCTGGATTGTAAACCTAATTAATTTGATATTCCCTTTCCAGTCTACATTTAATTGAGGTAGGTGGTGGACACTGAACCTAATTATTTACTATTCCCACTCCAATAAACATTTAATTGGGGTAGTTGCTGGATATTAAACCTAATTAATTTACTATTCCCACTCCAATCTACATTTACTTGGGGTAGGTGGTGGACACTGAACCTAATTATTTACCATTCCCACTCCAATTACCATTTAATTGGGGTAGGTGCTGGATAATAAACCTAATTAATTTACAATCCCCGCTCCAATCTACATTTAATTGGGGTAGGTGCTGGATAACAAACCTAATTTATTTATTATTCCCACTCCAATATACATTTAATTGGGGTAGATGCTGGATAATAAACCTAAATATTGTACTATTCCAACTCCAATCTATATGTAATTGGGGTAGGTGTTGGATAATAAACCTAATTAATTTGCTATTCCCACTCCAATATACATTTAATTGGGATAGGTGCTGGAAACGGAGCCTAATTAATTTACTATTCCCACTAAAGTCTACATTTAATTGAGGTAGGTGGTGGACACTGAACCTAATTAATTTACTATTCCCACTCCAATAAACATTTAATTGGGGTAGGTGCTGGATAATAAACCTAATTAATTTACTATTCCCACTCCAATCTACATTTAATTGGGGTAGGTGCTGGATAATAAACGTAATTAATTTACTATTCCCACTCCAGTCTACATTTAATTGGGGTAGGTGCTGGACACTGCACCTAATTAATTTACTCTTCCCACTCCAATCTCCATTTAATTGGGGTAGGTGATGGATAATAAACCTAATTAATTTACTATTCCCACTCCAATCTACATTTAATTGGGGTAGGTGCTGGATAATAAACCTAAATATTTTACTATTCCAACTCCAATCTACATTTAATTGGGGTTGGTGTTGGATAATAAACCTAATTAATTTGCTATTCCCCATCTCCAATATACATTTAATTGTGGTAGGTGCTGGACACTGAACCTAATTAATTTACTATTCCCACTCCAGTCTACATTTAATTGGAGGAGGTTATGGACACTGAACCTAATAATTTAATTTTTCCACTCCAGTCTACATTTATTGGGGTATGTGCTGGATTGTAAACCTAATTAATTTACTATTCCCACTCCAATCTACATTTAATTGGAGTAGGTGCTGGAGAATAAACCTAATTAATTTACAATTCCCATTCCAGTCGACATTTAATTGGGGTAGGTGCTGGACACTGAACCTAATTAATTTACTATTCCAACTCCAGTCTACATTTAATTGGAGGAGGTTATGGACACAGAACCTAATTAATTTAATATTCCCACTCCAGTTTACATTTAATTGGGGTAAGTGCTGGATTGTAAACCTAATTAATTTAATATTCCCACTCCAGTCTACATTTAATTGAGGTAGGTGGTGGACACTGAACCTAATTATTTACTATTCCCACTCCAATAAACATTTAATTGGGGTACGTGCTGGCTAATAAACCTAATTAATTTACTATTGCCACTCCAATCTACATTTAATTGGGGTAGGTGCTGGATAATAAACCTAATTAATTTATTATTCCCACACCAATATACATTTAATTGGGGTAGATGCTGGATAAAAAACCTAAATTATTTACTATTCCAACTCCAATCTATATTTAATTGGGGTAGGTGTTGGATAATAAACCTAATTAATGTGCCATTCACACTCCAATATACATTTAATTGGGGTAGGTGCTGGACACTGAACCTAATTAATTTACTATTCCCACTCCAATAAACATTTCATTGGAGTAGGTGATAGATAATAAACCTAATTAATGTACTATTCCCACTCCAATCTACATTTAATTGGGGTAGGTGCTAAACCTAATTAATTTACTATTCCCACTCCAGTCTACATTTAATTGGGTAGGTGCTGGACACTGAACCTTATTAATTTACTATTCCCACTCCAATCTACATTTAATTGGGGTAGGTGCTGGATAATAAACCTAAATAAATGACTATTCCAACTCCAATCTACATTTAATTGGAGTAGGTGTTGGATAATAAACTTAATTAATTTGCTAATCCCACTCCAATATACATTTAATTGGGGTAGGTGCTGGACACTGAACCTAATTAATTTACTATTCCCACTCCACTCTACATTTAATTGGAGGAGGTTATGGACACTGAACCTAATTAATTTAATATTCCCACTACAGTCTACATCTAATTGGAGTAGGTGCTGGAGAATAAACCTAATTAATTTACTATTACGACTCCAGTCTACATTTAAATGGGGTAGGTGCTGGACACTGAACCTAATTAATTTACTATTTCCACTCCAGTCTACATTTAATTGGAGGTTATGGACAATGAACCTAATTAATTTAATATTCCCACTCCAATCTACATTTAATTGGAGTCGGTGCTGGAGAATAAACCTGATTAATTTACTATTCCCACTCCAGTCTACATTTAATTGGAGTAAGTGCTGGATTGTAAACCTAATTAATTTAATATTCCCACTCGAGTCTACATTTAATTGAGGTAGGTGGTGGACACTGAACCTAATTATTTACCATTCCCACTCCAATTACCATTTAATTGGGGTAGGTGCTGGATAATAAACCTAATTAATTTACTATTCCCGCTCCAATCTACATTTAATTGGGGTAGGTGCTGGATAACAAACCTAATTTATTTATTATTCCCACTCCAATATACATTTAATTGGGGTAGATGCTGGATAATAAACCTAAATAATGTACTATTCCAACTCCAATCTACATGTAATTGGGATAGGTGCTGGAAACTGAGCCTAATTAATTTACTATTCCCACTAAAGTCTACATTTAATTGAGGTAGGTGGTGGACACTGAACCTAATTAATGCACTATTCCCACTCCAATAAACATTTAATTTGGGTAGGTGCTGGATAATAAACCTAATTAATTTACTATTCCCACTCCAATCTACATTTAATTGGGGTAGGTGCTGGATAATAAACCTAATTAATTTACTATTCCCACTCCAGTCTACATTTAATTGGGGTAGGTGCTGGACACTGCACCTAATTAATTTACTCTTCCCACTCCAATCTACATTTAATTGGGGTAGGTGATGGATAATAAACCTAATTAATTTACTATTCCCACTCCAATCTACATTTAATTGGGGTAGGTGCTGGATAATAAACCTAAGTATTTTACTATTCCAACTCCAATCTACATTTAATTGGGGTTGGTGTTGGATAATAAACCTAATTAATTTGCTATTCCCCATCTCCAATATACATTTAATTGTGGTAGGTGCTGGACACTGATTCTAATTAATTTACTCTTCCCACTCCAATCTACATTTAATTGGGGTAGGTGATGGATAATAAACCTAATTAATTTACTATTCCCACTCACGTCTACATTTAATTGGAGGAGGTTATGGACACTGAACCTAATTAATTTAATGTTTCCACTCCAGTCTACATTGATTGGGGTATGTGCTGGATTGTAAACCTAATTAATTTAATATTCCCACTCCAGTCTACATTTAATTGAGGTAGGTGCTGGATAATAAACATAATTAATTTACTATTACCACTCCAATATACATTCAATTAGGGTAGGTGCTGGACACTGAACCTAATTAATTTACTATTCCCACTCCAACCTACATTTAATTGGAGTAGGTGCTGGAGAATAAGCCTAATTAATTTACTATTCCCACTCCAGTCTACATTTAATTGGAGGAGGTTATGGACACTGAACCTAATTAATTTAATATTCCCACTCCAGTCTACATTTAATTGGGGTAAGTGCTGGATTGTAAATATAATTAATTTAATATTCCCACTCCAGTCTACATTTAATTGAGGTAGGTGGTGGACACTGAACCTAATTATTTACTATTCCCACTCCAATAAACATTTAATTGGGGTAGGTGCTGGATAATAAACCTAATTAATTTATTATTCCCACTCCAATATACATTTAATTGGGGTATATGCTGGATAATAAACCTAAATAATGTACTATTCCAACTCCAATCTACATGTAATTGGGGTAGTAGGTGTTGGATAATAAACCTAATTATTTGCTATTCCCACTCCAATATACATTTAATTGGGGTAGGTGCTGAACACTGAGCCTCATTAATTTACTATTCCCACTCCAGTCTACATTTAATTGAGGTAGGTGGTGGACACTGAACCTAATTAATTTACTATTCCCACTCCAATAAACATTTAATTGGGGTAGGTGCTGGATAATAAACCTAATTGATTTACTATATCCACTCCAGTCTACATTTAATTGGAGGAGGTTATGGACATTGAACCTCATTAATTTAATGTTTCCACTCCAGTCTACATTTAATTGGGGTACGTGCTGGATTTTAAAACGAATTAATTTAATATTCCCACTCCAGTCTACATTTAATTGAGGTCGGTGCTGGATAATAAACCTAATTAATTTACTATTACCACTCCAATATACATTTAATTAGGGTAGGTGCTGGACACTGAACCTAATTAATTTACTATTCCCACTCCAATCTACATTTAATTGGAGTAGGTGCTGGAGAATAAACCTAATTAATTTACTTTTCCCACTCCAGTCTACATTTAATTGGGGTAAGTGCTGGACACTGAACCTAATTAATTTACTATTCCCACTCCAGTCTACATTTTATTGGAGGAGGTTATGGACACTGAACCTAATTAATTTAATATTCCCACTCCAGTCTACATTTAATTGGGGTAAGTGCTGGATTGTAAACCTAATTAATGTAATATTCCCACTCCAGTCTACATTTAAATGAGGTAGGTGGTGGACACTGAACCTAATTATTTACTATTCCCACTCCAATAAACATTTAATTGGGGTAGGTGCTGGATAATAAACCTAATTAATTTACTATTCCCACTCCAATCTACATTTAATTGGAGTAGGTGCTGAATAATAAACCTAATTAATTTAATATTCCCACTCCAATATACATTTAATTGGGGTAGGTGCTGGACACTGAGCCTAATTAATTTATTATTCCCACTCCAGTCTACATTTAATTGAGGTAGGTGGTGGACACTGAACCTAATTATTTACTATTCCCACCCCAATAAACATTTAATTGGGGTAGGTGCTGGATAATAAACCTAATTAATTTACTATTCTCACTCCAATCTACATTTAATTGGGGTAGGTGTTTGATAATAAACCTAATTAATTTATTATTCCCACTCCAATATACATTTAATTGGGGTAGATGCTGGATAAAAAACCTAAATAATGTACTATTCCAACTCCAATCTATATTTAATTGGGGTAGGTGTTGGATAATAAACCTAATTAATTTATTATTCCCACTCCAATATACATTTAATTGGGGTAGATGCTGGATAAAAAACCTAAATAATTTACTATTCCCACTCCAGTCTACATTTAATTGGAGGAGGTTATGGACACTGAACCTAATTAATTTAATATTCCCACTCCAGTCTACATTAATGTACTATTCCCACTCCAATCTACATTTAATTGGGCTAGGTGCTAGACACTGAACCTAATTAATTTACTATTCCAAATCCTATATACATTTAATTGGAGTAGGTGCTGGATAATAAAACTAATTAATTTACTATTCACACTCCAGTCTACATTTAATTGGGGTAGGTGCTGGATAATAAACCTAATTAATTTATTATTCCCACTCCAATATACATTTAATTGGGGTATATGCTGGATAATAAACCTAAATAATTTACTATTCCAACTCCAATCTACATGTAATTGGGGTAGGTGTTGGATAATAAACCTAATTAATTTGCTATTCCCACTCCAATATACATTTATTGGGGTAGGTGCTGAACACTGAGCCTCATTAATTTACTATTCCCACTCCAGTCTACATTTAATTGAGGTAGGTGGTGGACACGAACCTAATTCATTTACTATTCCCACTCCAATAAACATTTAATTGGGGTAGGTGCTGGATAATAAACCTAATTGATTTACTATTCCCACTCCAATCTACATTTAATTGGGGTAGGTGCTGGATAATAAACCTAAATAATTTGCTATTCCAACTCCAGTCTACATTTAATTGGGGTAGGTGTTTGTTAATAAACCTTATTAATTTGCTATTCCCACTCCAATATACATTTAATTGTGGTAGGTGCTGGACACTGAACCTAATTAATTTACTATTCCCACTCCAGTCTACATTTAATTGGAGGAGGTTATGGACATTGAACCTCATTAATTTAATGTTTCCACTCCAGTCTACATTTAATTGGGGTACGTGCTGGATTGTAAACCTAATTAATTTAATATTCCCACTCCAGTCTACATTTAATTGAGGTCGGTGCTGGATAATAAACCTAATTAATTTACTATTACCACTCCAATATACATTTAATTAGGTAGGTGCTGGACACTGAACCTAATTAATTTACTATTCCCACTCCAATCTACATTTAATTGGAGTAGGTGCTGGAGAATAAACCTAATTAATTTACTTTTCCACTCCAGTCTACATTTAATTGGGGTAGGTGCTGGACACTGAACCTAATTAATTTACTATTCCCACTCCAGTCTACATTTTATTGGAGGAGGTTATGGACACTGAACCTAATTAATTTAATATTCCCACTCCAGTCTACATTTAATTGGGGTAAGTGCTGGATTGTAAACCTAATTAATGTAATATTCCCACTCCAGTCTACATTTAAATGAGGTAGGTGGTGGACACTGAACCAAATTATTTACTATTCCCACTCCAATAAACATTTAATTGGGGTAGGTGCTGGATAATAAACCTAATTAATTTACTATTCCCACTCCAATCTACATTTAATTGGAGTAGGTGCTGAATAATAAACCTAATTAATTTAATATTCCCACTCCAATATACATTTAATTGGGGTAGGTGCTGGACACTGAGCCTAATTAATTTATTATTCCCACTCCAGTCTACATTTAATTGAGGTAGGTGGTGGACACTGAACCTAATTGTTTACTATTCCCACCCCAATAAACATTTAATTGGGGTAGGTGCTGGATAATAAACCTAATTAATTTACTATTCTCACTCCAATCTACATTTAATTGGGGTATATGCTGGATAATAAACCTAAATAATTTACTATTCCAACTCCAATCTACATGTAATTGGGGTAGTAGGTGTTGGATAATAAACCTAATTATTTGCTATTCCCACTCCAATATACATTTAATTGGGGTAGGTGCTGAACACTGAGCCTCATTAATTTACTATTCCCACTCCAGTCTACATTTAATTGAGGTAGGTGGTGGACACTGAACCTAATTAATTTACTATTCCCACTTCAATAAACATTTAATTGGGGTAGGTGCTGGATAATAAACCTAATTGATTTACTATTCCCACTCCAATCTACATTTAATTGGGGTAGGTGCTGGACACTGAGCCTAATTAATTTATTATTCCCACTCCAGTCTACATTTAATTGAGGTAGGTGGTGGACACTGAACCTAATTATTTACTATTCCCACCCCAATAAACATTTAATTGGGGTAGGTGCTGGATAATAAACCTAATTAATTTACTATTCTCACTCCAATCTACATTTAATTGGGGTAGGTGCTTGATAATAAACCTAATTAATTTATTATTCCCACTCCAATATACATTTAATTGGGGTAGATGCTGGATAAAAAACCTAAATAATTTACTATTCCAACTCCAATCTATATTTAATTGGGGTAGGTGTTGGATAATAAACCTAATTAATTTATTATTCCCACTCCAATATACATTTAATTGGGGTAGATGATGGATAAAACACCTAAATAATTTCCTATTCCCACTCCAGTCTACATTTAATTGGAGGAGGTTATGGACACTGAACCTAATTAATTTAATATTCCCACTCCAGTCTATATTTAATTGGGGTTAGTGCTGGATTGCAAACCTAATTAATGTACTATTCCCACTCCAATCTACATTTAATTGGGGTATGTGCTGGATAATAAAACTAATTAATTTACTATTCCCACTCCAGTCTACATTTAATTGGGGTAGGTGCTAGACACTGAACCTAATTAATTTACTATTCCCAATCCTATATACATTTAATTGGAGTAGGTGCTGGATAATAAAACTAATTAATTTACTATTCCCACTCCAGTCTACATTTAATTGGGGTAGGTGTTGGATAATAAACCTAATTAATGTTCTATTCCCACTCCAATATACATTTAATTGTGGTAGGTGCTGGACACTGAACCTAATTAATTTACTATTCCCACTCCAGTCTTCATTTAATTGGAGGAGGTTATGGACACTGAACCTAATTAATTTAATATTCCCACTCCAGTCTACATTTAATTGGGGTTAGTGCTGGATTGCAAACCTAATTAATTTACTATTCCCACTCCAGTCTACATTTAATTGGGTAGGTGCTGGACACTGAACCTTATTAATTTACTATTCCCACTCCAATCTACATTTAATTGGGGTAGGTGCTGGATAATAAACCTAAATAAATGACTATTCCAACTCCAATCTACATTTAATTGGAGTAGGTGTTGGATAATAAACGTAATTAATTTGCTAATCCCACTCCAATATACATTTAATTGGGGTAGGTGCTGGACACTGAACCTAATTAATTTACTATTCCCACTCCACTCTACATTTAATTGGAGGAGGTTATGGACACTGAACCTAATTAATTTAATATTCCCACTACAGTCTACTTTTAATTGGGGTAAGTGCTGGATTGTAAACCTAATTAATTTAATATTCCCACTCCAATCTACATTTAATTGAGGTAGGTGCTGGATAATAAACCTAATTATTTAACTTTTACCACTGGAATATACATTTAATTAGGGTAGGTGCTGGACACTGAACCTAATTAATGTACTATTCCCACTCTAATCTACATCTAATTGGAGTAGGTGCTGGAGAATAAACCTAATTAATGTACTATTCCGACTCCAGTCTACATTTAATTGGGGTAGGTGCTGGACACTGAACCTAATTAATTTACTATTTCCACTCCAGTCTACATTTAATTGGAGGTTATGGACAATGAACCTAATTAATTTAATATTCCCACTCCAATCTACATTTAATTGGAGTCGGTGCTGGAGAATAAAACTGATTAATTTACTATTCCCACTCCAGTCTACATTTAATTGGAGTAAGTGCTGGATTGTAAACCTAATTAATTTAATATTCCCACTCGAGTCTACATTTAATTGAGGTAGGTGGTGGACACTGAACCTAATTATTTACCATTCCCAATCCAATTACCATTTAATTGGGGTAGGTGCTGGATAATAAACCTAATTAATTTACTATTCCCGCTCCAATCTACATTTAATTGGGGTAGGTGCTGGATAACAAACCTAATTTATTTATTATTCCCACTCCAATATACATTTAATTGGGGTAGATGCTGGATAATAAACCTAAATAATGTACTATTCCAACTCCAATCTACATGTAATTGGGATAGGTGCTGGAAACTGAGCCTAATTAATTTACTATTCCCACTAAAGTCTACATTTAATTGAGGTAGGTGGTGGACACTGAACCTAATTTATTTACTATTCCCACTCCAATAAACATTTAATTGGGGTAGGTGCTGGATAATAAACCTAATTAATTTACTATTCCCACTCCAATCTACATTTAATTGGGGTAGGTGCTGGATAATAAACCTAATTCATTTACTATTCCCACTCCAGTCTACATTTAATTGGGGTAGGTGCTGGACACTGCACCTAATTAATTTACTCTTCCCACTCCAATCTACATTTAATTGGGGTAGGTGATGGATAATAAACCTAATTAATTTACTATTCCCACTCCAATCTACATTTAATTGGGGTAGGTGCTGGATAATAAACCTAAATATTTTACTATTCCAACTCCAATCTACATTCAATTGGGGTTGGTGTTGGATAATAAACCTAATTAATTTGCTATTCCCCATCTCCAATATACATTTAATTGTGGTAGGTGCTGGACGCTGAACCTAATTAATTTACTATTCCCACTCCAGTCTACATTTAATTGGAGGAGGTTATGGACACTGAACCTAATTAATTTAATTTCTCCACTACAGTCTACATTTAATTGGGGTATGTGCTGGATTGTAAACCTAATTAATTTAATATTCCCACTCCAGTCTACATTTAATTGAGGTAGGTGCTGGATAATAAACCTAATTAATTTACTATTACCACTCCAATATACATTCAATTAGGGTAGGTGCTGGACACTGAACCTAATTAATTTACTATTCCCACTCCAATCTATATTTAATTGGAGTAGGTGCTGGAGAATAAACCTAATTAATTTACTATTCCAACTCCAGTCTACATTTAATTGGGGTAGGTGCTGGACACTGAACCTAATTAATTACTATTCCCACTCCAGTCTACATTTAATTGGAGGAGGTTATGGACACTGAACCTAATTAATTTAATATTCCCACTCCAGTCTACATTTAATTGGGGTAAGTGCTGGATTGTAAACCTAATTAATTTAATATTCCCACTCCAGTCTACATTTAATTGAGGTAGGTGGTGGACACTGAACCTAATTATTTACTATTCCCACTCCAATAAACATTTAATTGGGGTAGGTGCTGGATAATAAACCTAATTAATATATTATTCCCACTCCAATATACATTTAATTGGGGTATATGCTGAATAATAAACCTAAATAATTTACTATTCCAACTCCAATCTACATGTAATTGGGGTAGGTGTTGGATAATAAACCTAATTAATTTGCTATTCCCACTCCAATATACATTTAATTGGGATAGGTGCTGAACACTGAGCCTCATTAATTTACTATTCCCACTCCAGTCTACATTTAATTGAGGTAGGTGGTGGACACTGAACCTAATTCATTTACTATTCCCACTCCAATAAACATTTAATTGAGGTAGGTGCTGGATAATAAACCTAATTGATTTACTATTCCCACTCCAATCTACATTTAATTGGGGTAGGTGCTGGATAATAAAACTAAATAATTTACTATTCCAACTCCAGTCTACATTTAATTGGGGTAGGTGTTGGTTAATAAACCTTATTAATTTGCTATTCCCACTCCAATATACATTTAATTGTGGTAGGTGCTGGACACTGAACCTAATTAATTTACTATTCCCACTCCAGTCTACATTTAATTGGAGGAGGTTATGGACATTGAACCTCATTAATTTAATGTTTCCACTCCAGTCTACATTTAATTGGGGTACGTGCTGGATTGTAAACCTAATTAATTTAATATTCCCACTCCAGTCTACATTTAATTGAGGTTGGTGCTGGATAATAAACCTAATTAATTTACTATTACCACTCCAATATACATTTAATTAGGGTAGGTGCTGGACACTGAACCTAATTAATTTACTATTCCCACTACAATCTACATTTAATTGGAGTAGGTGCTGGAGAATAAACCTAATTAATTTACTTTTCCCACTCCAGTCTACATTTAATTGGGGTAGGTGCTGGACACTGAACCTAATTATTTACTATTCCCACTCCAGTCTACATTTTATTGGAGGAGGTTATGGACACTGAACCTAATTAATTTAATATTCCCACTCCAGTCTACATTTAATTGGGGTAAGTGCTGGATTGTAAACCTAATTAATGTAATATTCCCACTCCAGTCTACATTTAAATGAGGTAGGTGGTGGACACTGAACCTAATTATTTACTATTCCCACTCCAATAAACCTTTAATTGGGGTAGGTGCTGGATAATAAACCTAATTAATTTACTATTCCCACTCCAATCTACATTTAATTGGAGTAGGTGCTGAATAATAAACCTAATTAATTTAATATTCCCACTCCAATATACATTTAATTGGGGTAGGTGCTGGACACTGAGCCTAATTAATTTATTATTCCCACTCCAGTCTACATTTAATTGAGGTAGGTGGTGGACACTGAACCTAATTATATACTATTCCCACTCCAGTCTACATTTTATTGGAGGAGGTTATGGACACTGAACCTAATTAATTTAATATTCCCACTCCAGTCTACATTTAATTGGGGTAAGTGCTGGATTGTAAACCTAATTAATGTAATATTCCCACTCCAGTCTACATTTAAATGAGGTAGGTGGTGGACACTGAACCTAATTATTTACTATTCCCACTCCAATATACATTTAATTGGGGTAGATGCTGGATAAAAAACCTAAATAATTTACTATTCCCACTCCAGTCTACATTTATTTGGAGGAGGATATGGACACTGAACCTAATTAATTTATTATTCCCACTCCAGTCTACATTTAATTGAGGTAGGTGGTGGACACTGAACCTAATTATTTACTATTCCCACTCCAGTCTACATTTTATTGGAGGAGGTTATGGACACTGAACCTAATTAATTTAATATTCCCACTCCAGTCTACATTTAATTGGGGTAAGTGCTGGATTGTAAACCTAATTAATGTAATATTCCCACTCCAGTCTACATTTAAATGAGGTAGGTGGTGGACACTGAACCTAATTATTTACTATTCCCACTCCAATATACATTTAATTGGGGTAGATGCTGGATAAAAAACCTAAATAATTTACTATTCCCACTCCAGTCTACATTTATTTGGAGGAGGTTATGGACAATGAACCTAATTAATTTAATATTCCCACTCCAGTCTACATTAATGTACTATTCCCACTCCAATCTACATTTAATTGGGGTATATGCTGAATAATAAACCTAAATAATTTACTATTCCAACTCCAATCTACATGTAATTGGGGTAGGTGTTGGATAATAAACCTAATTAATTTGCTATTCCCACTCCAATATACATTTAATTGGGATAGGTGCTGAACACTGAGCCTCATTAATTTACTATTCCCACTCCAGTCTACATTTAATTGAGGTAGGTGGTGGACACTGAACCTAATTCATTTACTATTCCCACTCCAATAAACATTTAATTGAGGTAGGTGCTGGATAATAAACCTAATTGATTTACTATTCCCACTCCAATCTACATTTAATTGGGGTAGGTGCTGGATAATAAAACTAAATAATTTACTATTCCAACTCCAGTCTACATTTAATTGGGGTAGGTGTTGGTTAATAAACCTTATTAATTTGCTATTCCCACTCCAATATACATTTAATTGTGGTAGGTGCTGGACACTGAACCTAATTAATTTACTATTCCCACTCCAGTCTACATTTAATTGGAGGAGGTTATGGACATTGAACCTCATTAATTTAATGTTTCCACTCCAGTCTACATTTAATTGGGGTACGTGCTGGATTGTAAACCTAATTAATTTAATATTCCCACTCCAGTCTACATTTAATTGAGGTTGGTGCTGGATAATAAACCTAATTAATTTACTATTACCACTCCAATATACATTTAATTAGGGTAGGTGCTGGACACTGAACCTAATTAATTTACTATTCCCACTACAATCTACATTTAATTGGAGTAGGTGCTGGAGAATAAACCTAATTAATTTACTTTTCCCACTCCAGTCTACATTTAATTGGGGTAGGTGCTGGACACTGAACCTAATTATTTACTATTCCCACTCCAGTCTACATTTTATTGGAGGAGGTTATGGACACTGAACCTAATTAATTTAATATTCCCACTCCAGTCTACATTTAATTGGGGTAAGTGCTGGATTGTAAACCTAATTAATGTAATATTCCCACTCCAGTCTACATTTAAATGAGGTAGGTGGTGGACACTGAACCTAATTATTTACTATTCCCACTCCAATAAACCTTTAATTGGGGTAGGTGCTGGATAATAAACCTAATTAATTTACTATTCCCACTCCAATCTACATTTAATTGGAGTAGGTGCTGAATAATAAACCTAATTAATTTAATATTCCCACTCCAATATACATTTAATTGGGGTAGGTGCTGGACACTGAGCCTAATTAATTTATTATTCCCACTCCAGTCTACATTTAATTGAGGTAGGTGGTGGACACTGAACCTAATTATATACTATTCCCACTCCAGTCTACATTTTATTGGAGGAGGTTATGGACACTGAACCTAATTAATTTAATATTCCCACTCCAGTCTACATTTAATTGGGGTAAGTGCTGGATTGTAAACCTAATTAATGTAATATTCCCACTCCAGTCTACATTTAAATGAGGTAGGTGGTGGACACTGAACCTAATTATTTACTATTCCCACTCCAATATACATTTAATTGGGGTAGATGCTGGATAAAAAACCTAAATAATTTACTATTCCCACTCCAGTCTACATTTATTTGGAGGAGGTTATGGACACTGAGCCTAATTAATTTATTATTCCCACTCCAGTCTACATTTAATTGAGGTAGGTGGTGGACACTGAACCTAATTATTTACTATTCCCACTCCAGTCTACATTTTATTGGAGGAGGTTATGGACACTGAACCTAATTAATTTAATATTCCCACTCCAGTCTACATTTAATTGGGGTAAGTGCTGGATTGTAAACCTAATTAATGTAATATTCCCACTCCAGTCTACATTTAAATGAGGTAGGTGGTGGACACTGAACCTAATTATTTACTATTCCCACTCCAATATACATTTAATTGGGGTAGATGCTGGATAAAAAACCTAAATAATTTACTATTCCCACTCCAGTCTACATTTATTTGGAGGAGGTTATGGACAATGAACCTAATTAATTTAATATTCCCACTCCAGTCTACATTAATGTACTATTCCCACTCCAATCTACATTTAATTGGGGTAGGTGATGGATGATAAAACTAATTAATTTACTATTCCCACTCCAGTCTACTTTTAATTGGGGTAGGTGCTAGACACGGAACCTAATTAATTTACTATTCCCAATCCTATATACATTTAATTGGAGTAGGTGCTGGATAATAAAACTAATTAATTTACTATTCCCACTCCAGTCTACATTTAATTGGGGTAGGTGCTGGGTAATAAACCTAATTATTTTATTATTCCCACTCCAAAATACATTTAATTGGGGTATATGCTGGATAATAAACCTAAATAATTTACTATTCCATCTCCAATCTACATGTAATTGGGGTAGGTGTTGGATAATAAACCTAATTAATTTGCTATTCCCACTCCAATATACATTTATTGGGGTAGGTGCTGAACACTGAGCCTCATTAATTTACTATTCCCACTCCAGTCTACATTTAATTGAGGTAGGTGGTGGACACTGAACCTAATTAATTTACTATTCCCACTCCAATCTACATTTAATTGGGGTAGGTGCTCGATAATAAACCTAAATAAATGACTATTCCAACTCCAATCTACATTTAATTGGAGTAGTTGTTGGATAATAAACTTAATTAATTTGCTAATCCCACTCCAATATACATTTAATTGGGGTAGGTGCTGGACACTGAACCTAATTAATTTACTATTCCCACTCCACTCTACATTTAATTGGAGGAGGTTATGGACACTGAACGTAATTAATTTAATATTCCCACTACAGTCTACATTTATTGGGGTAAATGCTGGATTGTAAACCTAATTAATTTAATATTCCCACTCCAGTCTACATTTAATATAGGTAGGTGCTGGATAATAAACCTAATTAATTAACTTTTACCACTCGAATATACATTTAATTAGGGTAGGTGCTGGACACTGAACCTAACTAATGTACTATTCCAACTCTAATCTACATTTAATTGGAGTAGGTGCTGGAGAATAAACCTAATTAATTTACTATTTCGACTCCAGTCTACATTTAATTGGGGTAGGTGCTGGACACTGAACCTAATTAATTTACTATTTCCACTCCAGTCTACATTTAATTGGAGGAGGTTATGGACAATGAACCTAATTAATTTAATATTCCCACTCCAATCTACATTTAATTGGAGTCGGTGCTGGAGAATAAACCTGATTAATTTACTATTCCCACTCCAGTCTACATTTAATTGGAGTAAGTGCTGGATTGTAAACCTAATTAATTTAATATTCCCACTCGAGTCTACATTTAATTGAGGTAGGTGGTGGACACTGAACCTAATTAATTTACTATTCCCACTCCAATAAACATTTAATTGAGGTAGGTGCTGGATAATAAAACTAATTAATTTACTATTCCCACTCCAATCTACATTTAATTGGGGTAGGTGCTGGATAATAAACCTAATTAATTTACTATTCCCACTCCAGTCTACATTTAATTGGGATAGGTGCTGGATAATAAACCTAAATGATTTACTATTCCAACTCCAATCTACATTTAATTGGGGTAGGTGTTGGATAATAAACCTAATTAATTTGCTATTCCCACTCCAATATACATTTAATTGTGGTAGGTGCTGGACACTGCATCTAATTAATTTACTATTCCCACTTCAGTCCACATTTAATTGGGGTAGGTGCTGGATAATAAACCTCATTAATTTACTATTCCCACTCCAATCTACATTTAATTGGGGTAGGTGCTGGATAATAATCCTAAATGATTTACTATTCCAACCCCAATCTACATTTAATTGGAGTAGGTGTTGGATAATAAACCTAATTATTTGCTATTCCCACTCCAATATACATTTTATTGTGGTAGGTGCTGGACACTGAACCTAATTAATTTGCTATTCCCACTCCAGTCTACATTTAATTGGAGGAGGTTATGGACACTGAACTTAATTAATTTAATTTTCCCACTCCAGTCTACATTTAAATGGGGTAAGTGCTGGATTGTAAACCTAATTAATTTAATATTCCCACCCCAGTCTACATTTAATTGAGGTAGGTGCTGGATAATAAACCTAATTAATTTACTACTACCACTCCAATATACATTTAATTAGGGTAGGTGCTGGACACTGAACCTAATTAATTTACTATTCCCACTCCAATCTACATTTAATTGGAGTAGGTGCTGGAGAATAAACCTAATTAATTTACTATTCCCAATCCACTCGACACATTATTGGAGTAGGTGCTGCACACTGAACCTAATTAATTTACTATTCCCACTCCAGTCTACCTTTAATTGGAGGAGGTTATGGACACTGAACCTAATTAATTTAATATTCCCACTCCAGTCTACATTTAATTGGGGTAAGTGCTGGATTGTAAACCTAATTAATTTAATATTCCCTTTCCAGTCTACATTTAATTGAGGTAGGTGGTGGACACTGAACCTAATTATTTACTATTCCCACTCCAATAAACATTTAATTGGGGTAGTTGCTGGATATTAAACCTAATTAATTTACTATTCCCACTCCAATCTACATTTACTTGGGGTAGGTGGTGGACACTGAACCTAATTATTTACCATTCCCACTCCAATTACCATTTAATTGGGGTAGGTGCTGGATAATAAACCTAATTAATTTACTATTCCCGCTCCAATCTACATTTAATTGGGGTAGGTGCTGGATAACAAACCTAATTTATTTATTATTCCCACTCCAATATACATTTAATTGGGGTAGATGCTGGATAATAAACCTAAATAATGTACTATTCCAACTCCAATCTACATGTAATTGGGGTAGGTGTTGGATAATAAACCTAATTAATTTGCTATTCCCACTCCAATATACATTTAATTGGGATAGGTGCTGGAAACGGAGCCTAATTAATTTACTATTCCCACTAAAGTCTACATTTAATTGAGGTAGGTGGTGGACACTGAACCTAATTAATTTACTATTCCCACTCCAATCTACATTTAATTGGGGTAGGTGCTGGATAATAAACGTAATTAATTTACTATTCCCACTCCAGTCTACATTTAATTGGGGTAGGTGCTGGACACTGCACCTAATTAATTTACTCTTCCCACTCCAATCTCTATTTAATTGGGGTAGGTGATGGATAATAAACCTAATTAATTTACTATTCCCACTCCAATCTACATTTAATTGGGGTAGGTGCTGGATAATAAACCTAAATATTTTACTATTCCAACTCCAATCTACATTTAATTGGGGTTGGTGTTGGATAATAAACCTAATTAATTTGCTATTCCCCATCTCCAATATACATTTAATTGTGGTAGGTGCTGGACACTGATTCTAATTAATTTACTCTTCCCACTCCAATCTACATTTAATTGGGGTAGGTGATGGATAATAAACCTAATTAATTTACTATTCCCACTCAAGTCTACATTTAATTGGAGGAGGTTATGGACACTGAACCTAATTAATTTAATGTTTCCACTCCAGTCTACATTGATTGGGGTATGTGCTGGATAATAAACCTAATTATTTGCTATTCCCACTCCAATATACATTTAATTGGGGTAGGTGCTGAACACTGAGCCTCATTAATTTACTATTCCCACTCCAGTCTACATTTAATTGTGGTAGGTGCTGGACACTGAACCTAATTAATTTACTATTCCCACTCCAGTCTACATTTAATTGGAGGAGGTTATGGACACTGAACCTAATAATTTAATTTTTCCACTCCAGTCTACATTTATTGGGGTATGTGCTGGATTGTAAACCTAATTAATTTACTATTCCCACTCCAATCTACATTTAATTGGAGTAGGTGCTGGAGAATAAACCTAATTAATTTACAATTCCCATTCCAGTCGACATTTAATTGGGGTAGGTGCTGGACACTGAACCTAATTAATTTACTATTCCAACTCCAGTCTACATTTAATTGGAGGAGGTTATGGACACAGAACCTAATTAATTTAATATTCCCACTCCAGTTTACATTTAATTGGGGTAAGTGCTGGATTGTAAACCTAATTAATTTAATATTCCCACTCCAGTCTACATTTAATTGAGGTAGGTGGTGGACACTGAACCTAATTATTTACTATTCCCACTCCAATAAACATTTAATTGGGGTACGTGCTGGCTAATAAACCTAATTAATTTACTATTCCCACTCCAATCTACATTTAATTGGGGTAGGTGCTGGATAATAAACCTAATTAATTTATTATTCCCACACCAATATACATTTAATTGGGGTAGATGCTGGATAAAAAACCTAAATTATTTACTATTCCAACTCCAATCTATATTTAATTGGGGTAGGTGTTGGATAATAAACCTAATTAATGTGCCATTCACACTCCAATATACATTTAATTGGGGTAGGTGCTGGACACTGAACCTAATTAATTTACTATTCCCACTCCAATAAACATTTCATTGGAGTAGGTGATAGATAATAAACCTAATTAATATACTATTCCCACTCCAATCTACATTTAATTGGGGTAGGTGCTAAACCTAATTAATTTACTATTCCCACTCCAGTCTACATTTAATTGGGTAGGTGCTGGACACTGAACCTTATTAATTTACTATTCCCACTCCAATCTACATTTAATTGGGGTAGGTGCTGGATAATAAACCTAAATAAATGACTATTCCAACTCCAATCTACATTTAATTGGAGTAGGTGTTGGATAATAAACTTAATTAATTTGCTAATCCCACTCCAATATACATTTAATTGGGGTAGGTGCTGGACACTGAACCTAATTAATTTACTATTCCCACTCCACTCTACATTTAATTGGAGGAGGTTATGGACACTGAACCTAATTAATTTAATATTCCCACTACAGTCTACATCTAATTGGAGTAGGTGCTGGAGAATAAACCTAATTAATTTACTATTACGACTCCAGTCTACATTTAATTGGGGTAGGTGCTGGACACTGAACCTAATTAATTTACTATTTCCACTCCAGTCTACATTTAATTGGAGGTTATGGACAATGAACCTAATTAATTTAATATTCCCACTCCAATCTACATTTAATTGGAGTCGGTGCTGGAGAATAAACCTGATTAATTTACTATTCCCACTCCAGTCTACATTTAATTGGAGTAAGTGCTGGATTGTAAACCTAATTAATTTAATATTCCCACTCGAGTCTACATTTAATTGAGGTAGGTGGTGGACACTGAACCTAATTATTTACGATTCCCACTCCAATTACCATTTAATTGGGGTAGGTGCTGGATAATAAACCTAATTAATTTACTATTCCCGCTCCAATCTACATTTAATTGGGGTAGGTGCTGGATAACAAACCTAATTTATTTATTATTCCCACTCCAATATACATTTAATTGGGGTAGATGCTGGATAATAAACCTAAATAATGTACTATTCCAACTCCAATCTACATGTAATTGGGATAGGTGCTGGAAACTGAGCCTAATTAATTTACTATTCCCACTAAAGTCTACATTTAATTGAGGTAGGTGGTGGACACTGAACCTAATTAATTTACTATTCCCACTCCAATAAACATTTAATTTGGGTAGGTGCTGGATAATAAACCTAATTAATTTACTATTCCCACTCCAATCTACATTTAATTGGGGTAGGTGCTGGATAATAAACCTAATTAATTTACTATTCCCACTCCAGTCTACATTTAATTGGGGTAGGTGCTGGACACTGCACCTAATTAATTTACTCTTCCCACTCCAATCTACATTTAATTGGGGTAGGTGATGGATAATAAACCTAATTAATTTACTATTCCCACTCCAATCTACATTTAATTGGGGTAGGTGCTGGATAATAAACCTAAGTATTTTACTATTCCAACTCCAATCTACATTTAATTGGGGTTGGTGTTGGATAATAAACCTAATTAATTTGCTATTCCCCATCTCCAATATACATTTAATTGTGGTAGGTGCTGGACACTGATTCTAATTAATTTACTCTTCCCACTCCAATCTACATTTAATTGGGGTAGGTGATGGATAATAAACCTAATTAATTTACTATTCCCACTCAAGTCTACATTTAATTGGAGGAGGTTATGGACACTGAACCTAATTTATTTAATGTTTCCACTCCAGTCTACATTGATTGGGGTATGTGCTGGATTGTAAACCTAATTAATTTAATATTCCCACTCCAGTCTACATTTAATTGAGGTAGGTGCTGGATAATAAACATAATTAATTTACTATTACCACTCCAATATACATTCAATTAGGGTAGGTGCTGGACACTGAACCTAATTAATTTACTATTCCCACTCCAACCTACATTTAATTGGAGTAGGTGCTGGAGAATAAGCCTAATTAATTTACTATTCCCACTCCAGTCTACATTTAATTGGAGGAGGTTATGGACACTGAACCTAATTAATTTAATATTCCCACTCCAGTCTACATTTAATTGGGGTAAGTGCTGGATTGTAAATATAATTAATTTAATATTCCCACTCCAGTCTACATTTAATTGAGGTAGGTGGTGGACACTGAACCTAATTATTTACTATTCCCACTCCAATAAACATTTAATTGGGGTAGGTGCTGGATAATAAACCTAATTAATTTATTATTCCCACTCCAATATACATTTAATTGGGGTATATGCTGGATAATAAACCTAAATAATGTACTATTCCAACTCCAATCTACATGTAATTGGGGTAGTAGGTGTTGGATAATAAACCTAATTATTTGCTATTCCCACTCCAATATACATTTAATTGGGGTAGGTGCTGAACACTGAGCCTCATTAATTTACTATTCCCACTCCAGTCTACATTTAATTGAGGTAGGTGGTGGACACTGAACCTAATTAATTTACTATTCCCACTCCAATAAACATTTAATTGGGGTAGGTGCTGGATAATAAACCTAATTGATTTACTATATCCACTCCAATCTACATTTAATTGGGGTAGGTGCTGGATAATAAACCTAAATAATTTACTATTCCAACTCCAGTCTACATTTAATTGGGGTAGGTGTTGGTTAATAAACCTTATTAATTTGCTATTCCCACTCGAATATACATTTAATTGTGGTAGGTGCTGGACACTGAACCTAATTAATTTACTATTCCCACTCCAGTCTACATTTAATTGGAGGAGGTTATGGACATTGAACCTCATTAATTTAATGTTTCCACTCCAGTCTACATTTAATTGGGGTACGTGCTGGATTTTAAAACGAATTAATTTAATATTCCCACTCCAGTCTACATTTAATTGAGGTCGGTGCTGGATAATAAACCTAATTAATTTACTATTACCACTCCAATATACATTTAATTAGGGTAGGTGCTGGACACTGAACCTAATTAATTTACTATTCCCACTCCAATCTACATTTAATTGGAGTAGGTGCTGGAGAATAAACCTAATTAATTTACTTTTCCCACTCCAGTCTACATTTAATTGGGGTAAGTGCTGGACACTGAACCTAATTAATTTACTATTCCCACTCCAGTCTACATTTTATTGGAGGAGGTTATGGACACTGAACCTAATTAATTTAATATTCCCACTCCAGTCTACATTTAATTGGGGTAAGTACTGGATTGTAAACCTAATTAATGTAATATTCCCACTCCAGTCTACATTTAAATGAGGTAGGTGGTGGACACTGAACCTAATTATTTACTATTCCCACTCCAATAAACATTTAATTGGGGTAGGTGCTGGATAATAAACCTAATTAATTTACTATTCCCACTCCAATCTGCATTTAATTGGAGTAGGTGCTGAATAATAAACCTAATTAATTTAATATTCCCACTCCAATATACATTTAATTGGGGTAGGTGCTGAACACTGAGCCTAATTAATTTATTATTCCCACTCCAGTCTACATTTAATTGAGGTAGGTGGTGGACACTGAACCTAATTATTTACTATTCCCACCCCAATAAAAATTTAATTGGGGTAGGTGCTGGATAATAAACCTAATTAATTTACTATTCTCACTCCAATCTACATTTAATTGGGGTAGGTGTTTGATAATAAACCTAATTAATTTATTATTCCCACTCCAATGTACATTTAATTGGGGTAGATGCTGGATAAAAAACCTAAATAATGTACTATTCCAACTCCAATCTATATTTAATTGGGGTAGGTGTTGGATAATAAACCTAATTAATTTATTATTCCCACTCCAATATACATTTAATTGGGGTAGATGCTGGATAAAAAACCTAAATAATTTACTATTCCCACTCCAGTCTACATTTAATTGGAGGAGGTTATGGACACTAAACCTAATTAATTTAATATTCCCACTCCAGTCTACATTAATGTACTATTCCCACTCCAATCTACATTTAATTGGGCTAGGTGCTAGACACTGAACCTAATTAATTTACTATTCCCAATCCTATATACATTTAATTGGAGTAGGTGCTGGATAATAAAACTAAATAATTTACTATTCACACTCCAGTCTATATTTAATTGGGGTAGGTGCTGGATAATAAACCTAATTAATTTATTATTCCCACTCCAATATACATTTAATTGGGGTATATGCTGGATAATAAACCTAAATAATTTACTATTCCAACTCCAATCTACATGTAATTGGGGTAGGTGTTGGATAATAAACCGAATTAATTTGCTATTCCCACTCCAATATACATTTATCGGGGTAGGTGCTGAACACTGAGCCTCATTAATTTACTATTCCCACTCCAGTCTACATTTAATTGAGGTAGGTGGTGGACACGAACCTAATTCATTTACTATTCCCACTCCAATAAACATTTAATTGGGGTAGGTGCTGGATAATAAACCTAATTGATTTACTATTCCCACTCCAATCTACATTTAATTGGGGTAGGTGCTGGATAATAAACCTAAATAATTTGCTATTCCAACTCCAGTCTACATTTAATTGGGGTAGGTGTTGGTTAATAAACCTTATTAATTTGCTATTCCCACTCCAATATACATTTAATTGTGGTAGGTGCTGGACACTGAACCTAATTAATTTACTATTCCCACTCCAGTCTACATTTAATTGGAGGAGGTTATGGACATTGAACCTCATTAATTTAATGTTTCCACTCCAGTCTACATTTAATTGGGGTACGTGCTGGATTGTAAACCTAATTAATTTAATATTCCCACTCCAGTCTACATTTAATTGAGGTCGGTGCTGGATAATAAACCTAATTAATTTACTATTACCACTCCAATATACATTTAATTAGGTAGGTGCTGGACACTGAACCTAATTAATTTACTATTCCCACTCCAATCTACATTTAATTGGAGTAGGTGCTGGAGAATAAACCTAATTAATTTACTTTTCCCACTCCAGTCTACATTTAATTGGGGTAGGTGCTGGACACTGAACCTAATTAATTTACTATTCCCACTCCAGTCTACATTTTATTGGAGGAGGTTATGGACACTGAACCTAATTAATTTAATATTCCCACTCCAGTCTACATTTAATTGGGGTAAGTGCTGGATTGTAAACCTAATTAATGTAATATTCCCACTCCAGTCTACATTTAAATGAGGTAGGTGGTGGACACTGAACCTAATTATTTACTATTCCCACTCCAATAAACATTTAATTGGGGTAGGTGCTGGATAATAAACCTAATTAATTTACTATTCCCACTCCAATCTACATTTAATTGGAGTAGGTGCTGAATAATAAACCTAATTAATTTAATATTCCCACTCCAATATACATTTAATTGGGGTAGGTGCTGGACACTGAGCCTAATTAATTTATTATTCCCACTCCAGTCTACATTTAATTGAGGTAGGTGGTGGACACTGAACCTAATTATTTACTATTCCCACCCCAATAAACATTTAATTGGGGTAGGTGCTGGATAATAAACCTAATTAATTTACTATTCTCACTCCAATATACATTTAATTGGGATAGGTGCTGGAAACGGAGCCTAATTAATTTACTATTCCCACTAAAGTCTACATTTAATTGAGGTAGGTGGTGGACACTGAACCTAATTAATTTACTATTCCCACTCCAATAAACATTTAATTGGGGTAGGTGCTGGATAATAAACCTAATTAATTTACTATTCCCACTCCAATCTACATTTAATTGGGGTAGGTGCTGGATAATAAACGTAATATATTTACTATTCCCACTCCAGTCTACATTTAATTGGGGTAGGTGCTGGACACTGCACCTAATTAATTTACTCTTCCCACTCCAATCTCCATTTAATTGGGGTAGGTGATGGATAATAAACCTAATTAATTTACTATTCCCACTCCAATCTACATTTAATTGGGGTAGGTGCTGGATAATAAACCTAAATATTTTACTATTCCAACTCCAATCTACATTTAATTGGGGTTGGTGTTGGATAATAAACCTAATTAATTTGCTATTCCCCATCTCCAATATACATTTAATTGTGGTAGGTGCTGGACACTGAACCTAAATAATTTACTATTCCCACTCCAGTCTACATTTAATTGGAGGAGGTTATGGACACTGAACCTAATAATTTAATTTTTCCACTCCAGTCTACATTTATTGGGGTATGTGCTGGATTGTAAACCTAATTAATTTACTATTCCCACTCCAATCTACATTTAATTGGAGTAGGTGCTGGAGAATAAACCTAATTAATTTACAATTCCCATTCCAGTCGACATTTAATTGGGGTAGGTGCTGGACACTGAACCTAATTAATTTACTATTCCAACTCCAGTCTACATTTAATTGGAGGAGGTTATGGACACAGAACCTAATTAATTTAATATTCCCACTCCAGTTTACATTTAATTGGGGTAAGTGCTGGATTGTAAACCTAATTAATTTAATATTCCCACTCCAGTCTACATTTAATTGAGGTAGGTGGTGGACACTGAACCTAATTATTTACTATTCCCACTCCAATAAACATTTAATTGGGGTACGTGCTGGCTAATAAACCTAATTAATTTACTATTCCCACTCCAATCTACATTTAATTGGGGTAGGTGCTGGATAATAAACCTAATTAATTTATTATTCCCACACCAATATACATTTAATTGGGGTAGATGCTGGATAAAAAACCTACATTATTTACTATTCCAACTCCAATCTATATTTAATTGGGGTAGGTGTTGGATAATAAACCTAATTAATGTGCCATTCACAGTCCAATATACATTTAATTGGGGTAGGTGCTGGACACTGAACCTAATTAATTTACTATTCCCACTCCAATAAACATTTCATTGGAGTAGGTGATAGATAATAAACCTAATTAATGTACTATTCCCACTCCAATCTACATTTAATTGGGGTAGGTGCTAAACCTAATTAATTTACTATTCCCACTCCAGTCTACATTTAATTGGGTAGGTGCTGGACACTGAACCTTATTCATTTACTATTCCCACTCCAATCTACATTTAATTGGGGTAGGTGCTGGATAATAAACCTAAATAAATGACTATTCCAACTCCAATCTACATTTAATTGGAGTAGGTGTTGGATAATAAACTTAATTAATTTGCTAATCCCACTCCAATATACATTTAATTGGGGTAGGTGCTGGACACTGAACCTAATTAATTTACTATTCCCACTCCACTCTACATTTAATTGGAGGAGGTTATGGACACTGAACCTAATTAATTTAATATTCCCACTACAGTCTACATCTAATTGGAGTAGGTGCTGGAGAATAAACCTAATTAATTTACTATTACGACTCCAGTCTACATTTAATTGGGGTAGGTGCTGGACACTGAACCTAATTAATTTACTATGTCCACTCCAGTCTACATTTAATTGGAGGTTATGGACAATGAACCTAATTAATTTAATATTCCCACTCCAATCTACATTTAATTGGAGTCGGTGCTGGAGAATAAACCTGATTAATTTACTATTCCCACTCCAGTCTACATTTAATTGGAGTAAGTGCTGGATTGTAAACCTAATTAATTTAATATTCCCACTCGAGTCTACATTTAATTGAGGTAGGTGGTGGACACTGAACCTAATTATTTACCATTCCCACTCCAATTACCATTTAATTGGGGTAGGTGCTGGATAATAAACCTAATTAATTTACTATTCCCGCTCCAATCTACATTTAATTGGGGTAGGTGCTGGATAACAAACCTAATTTATTTATTATTCCCACTCCAATATACATTTAATTGGGGTAGATGCTGGATAATAAACCTAAATAATGTACTATTCCAACTCCAATCTACATGTAATTGGGATAGGTGCTGGAAACTGAGCCTAATTAATTTACTATTCCCACTAAAGTCTACATTTAATTGAGGTAGGTGGTGGACACTGAACCTAATTAATTTACTATTCCCACTCCAATAAACATTTAATTTGGGTAGGTGCTGGATAATAAACCTAATTAATTTACTATTCCCACTCCAATCTACATTTAATTGGGGTAGGTGCTGGATAATAAACCTAATTAATTTACTATTCCCACTCCAGTCTACATTTAATTGGGGTAGGTGCTGGACACTGCACCTAATTAATTTACTCTTCCCACTCCAATCTACATTTAATTGGGGTAGGTGATGGATAATAAACCTAATTAATTTACTATTCCCACTCCAATCTACATTTAATTGGGGTAGGTGCTGGATAATAAACCTAAGTATTTTACTATTCCAACTCCAATCTACATTTAATTGGGGTTGGTGCTGGATAACAAACCTAATTTATTTATTATTCCCACTCCAATATACATTTAATTGGGGTAGATGCTGGATAATAAACCTAAATAATGTACTATTCCAACTCCAATCTACATGTAATTGGGATAGGTGCTGGAAACTGAGCCTAATTAATTTACTATTCCCACTAAAGTCTACATTTAATTGAGGTAGGTGGTGGACACTGAACCTAATTAATTTACTATTCCCACTCCAATAAACATTTAATTTGGGTAGGTGCTGGATAATAAACCTAATTAATTTACTATTCCCACTCCAATCTACATTTAATTGGGGTAGGTGCTGGATAATAAACCTAATTAATTTACTATTCCCACTCCAGTCTACATTTAATTGGGGTAGGTGCTGGACACTGCACCTAATTAATTTACTCTTCCCACTCCAATCTACATTTAATTGGGGTAGGTGATGGATAATAAACCTAATTAATTTACTATTCCCACTCCAATCTACATTTAATTGGGGTAGGTGCTGGATAATAAACCTAAGTATTTTACTATTCCAACTCCAATCTACATTTAATTGGGGTTGGTGTTGGATAATAAACCTAATTAATTTGCTATTCCCCATCTCCAATATACATTTAATTGTGGTAGGTGCTGGACACTGATTCTAATTAATTTACTCTTCCCACTCCAATCTACATTTAATTGGGGTAGGTGATGGATAATAAACCTAATTAATTTACTATTCCCACTCAAGTCTACATTTAATTGGAGGAGGTTATGGACACTGAACCTAATTTATTTAATGTTTCCACTCCAGTCTACATTGATTGGGGTATGTGCTGGATTGTAAACCTAATTAATTTAATATTCCCACTCCAGTCTACATTTAATTGAGGTAGGTGCTGGATAATAAACATAATTAATTTACTATTACCACTCCAATATACATTCAATTAGGGTAGGTGCTGGACACTGAACCTAATTAATTTACTATTCCCACTCCAACCTACATTTAATTGGAGTAGGTGCTGGAGAATAAGCCTAATTAATTTACTATTCCCACTCCAGTCTACATTTAATTGGAGGAGGTTATGGACACTGAACCTAATTAATTTAATATTCCCACTCCAGTCTACATTTAATTGGGGTAAGTGCTGGATTGTAAATATAATTAATTTAATATTCCCACTCCAGTCTACATTTAATTGAGGTAGGTGGTGGACACTGAACCTAATTATTTACTATTCCCACTCCAATAAACATTTAATTGGGGTAGGTGCTGGATAATAAACCTAATTAATTTATTATTCCCACTCCAATATACATTTAATTGGGGTATATGCTGGATAATAAACCTAAATAATGTACTATTCCAACTCCAATCTACATGTAATTGGGGTAGTAGGTGTTGGATAATAAACCTAATTATTTGCTATTCCCACTCCAATATACATTTAATTGGGGTAGGTGCTGAACACTGAGCCTCATTAATTTACTATTCCCACTCCAGTCTACATTTAATTGAGGTAGGTGGTGGACACTGAACCTAATTAATTTACTATTCCCACTCCAATAAACATTTAATTGGGGTAGGTGCTGGATAATAAACCTAATTGATTTACTATATCCACTCCAATCTACATTTAATTGGGGTAGGTGCTGGATAATAAACCTAAATAATTTACTATTCCAACTCCAGTCTACATTTAATTGGGGTAGGTGTTGGTTAATAAACCTTATTAATTTGCTATTCCCACTCGAATATACATTTAATTGTGGTAGGTGCTGGACACTGAACCTAATTAATTTACTATTCCCACTCCAGTCTACATTTAATTGGAGGAGGTTATGGACATTGAACCTCATTAATTTAATGTTTCCACTCCAGTCTACATTTAATTGGGGTACGTGCTGGATTTTAAAACGAATTAATTTAATATTCCCACTCCAGTCTACATTTAATTGAGGTCGGTGCTGGATAATAAACCTAATTAATTTACTATTACCACTCCAATATACATTTAATTAGGGTAGGTGCTGGACACTGAACCTAATTAATTTACTATTCCCACTCCAATCTACATTTAATTGGAGTAGGTGCTGGAGAATAAACCTAATTAATTTACTTTTCCCACTCCAGTCTACATTTAATTGGGGTAAGTGCTGGACACTGAACCTAATTAATTTACTATTCCCACTCCAGTCTACATTTTATTGGAGGAGGTTATGGACACTGAACCTAATTAATTTAATATTCCCACTCCAGTCTACATTTAATTGGGGTAAGTACTGGATTGTAAACCTAATTAATGTAATATTCCCACTCCAGTCTACATTTAAATGAGGTAGGTGGTGGACACTGAACCTAATTATTTACTATTCCCACTCCAATAAACATTTAATTGGGGTAGGTGCTGGATAATAAACCTAATTAATTTACTATTCCCACTCCAATCTGCATTTAATTGGAGTAGGTGCTGAATAATAAACCTAATTAATTTAATATTCCCACTCCAATATACATTTAATTGGGGTAGGTGCTGAACACTGAGCCTAATTAATTTATTATTCCCACTCCAGTCTACATTTAATTGAGGTAGGTGGTGGACACTGAACCTAATTATTTACTATTCCCACCCCAATAAAAATTTAATTGGGGTAGGTGCTGGATAATAAACCTAATTAATTTACTATTCTCACTCCAATCTACATTTAATTGGGGTAGGTGTTTGATAATAAACCTAATTAATTTATTATTCCCACTCCAATGTACATTTAATTGGGGTAGATGCTGGATAAAAAACCTAAATAATGTACTATTCCAACTCCAATCTATATTTAATTGGGGTAGGTGTTGGATAATAAACCTAATTAATTTATTATTCCCACTCCAATATACATTTAATTGGGGTAGATGCTGGATAAAAAACCTAAATAATTTACTATTCCCACTCCAGTCTACATTTAATTGGAGGAGGTTATGGACACTAAACCTAATTAATTTAATATTCCCACTCCAGTCTACATTAATGTACTATTCCCACTCCAATCTACATTTAATTGGGCTAGGTGCTAGACACTGAACCTAATTAATTTACTATTCCCAATCCTATATACATTTAATTGGAGTAGGTGCTGGATAATAAAACTAAATAATTTACTATTCACACTCCAGTCTATATTTAATTGGGGTAGGTGCTGGATAATAAACCTAATTAATTTATTATTCCCACTCCAATATACATTTAATTGGGGTATATGCTGGATAATAAACCTAAATAATTTACTATTCCAACTCCAATCTACATGTAATTGGGGTAGGTGTTGGATAATAAACCGAATTAATTTGCTATTCCCACTCCAATATACATTTATCGGGGTAGGTGCTGAACACTGAGCCTCATTAATTTACTATTCCCACTCCAGTCTACATTTAATTGAGGTAGGTGGTGGACACGAACCTAATTCATTTACTATTCCCACTCCAATAAACATTTAATTGGGGTAGGTGCTGGATAATAAACCTAATTGATTTACTATTCCCACTCCAATCTACATTTAATTGGGGTAGGTGCTGGATAATAAACCTAAATAATTTGCTATTCCAACTCCAGTCTACATTTAATTGGGGTAGGTGTTGGTTAATAAACCTTATTAATTTGCTATTCCCACTCCAATATACATTTAATTGTGGTAGGTGCTGGACACTGAACCTAATTAATTTACTATTCCCACTCCAGTCTACATTTAATTGGAGGAGGTTATGGACATTGAACCTCATTAATTTAATGTTTCCACTCCAGTCTACATTTAATTGGGGTACGTGCTGGATTGTAAACCTAATTAATTTAATATTCCCACTCCAGTCTACATTTAATTGAGGTCGGTGCTGGATAATAAACCTAATTAATTTACTATTACCACTCCAATATACATTTAATTAGGTAGGTGCTGGACACTGAACCTAATTAATTTACTATTCCCACTCCAATCTACATTTAATTGGAGTAGGTGCTGGAGAATAAACCTAATTAATTTACTTTTCCCACTCCAGTCTACATTTAATTGGGGTAGGTGCTGGACACTGAACCTAATTAATTTACTATTCCCACTCCAGTCTACATTTTATTGGAGGAGGTTATGGACACTGAACCTAATTAATTTAATATTCCCACTCCAGTCTACATTTAATTGGGGTAAGTGCTGGATTGTAAACCTAATTAATGTAATATTCCCACTCCAGTCTACATTTAAATGAGGTAGGTGGTGGACACTGAACCTAATTATTTACTATTCCCACTCCAATAAACATTTAATTGGGGTAGGTGCTGGATAATAAACCTAATTAATTTACTATTCCCACTCCAATCTACATTTAATTGGAGTAGGTGCTGAATAATAAACCTAATTAATTTAATATTCCCACTCCAATATACATTTAATTGGGGTAGGTGCTGGACACTGAGCCTAATTAATTTATTATTCCCACTCCAGTCTACATTTAATTGAGGTAGGTGGTGGACACTGAACCTAATTATTTACTATTCCCACCCCAATAAACATTTAATTGGGGTAGGTGCTGGATAATAAACCTAATTAATTTACTATTCTCACTCCAATATACATTTAATTGGGATAGGTGCTGGAAACGGAGCCTAATTAATTTACTATTCCCACTAAAGTCTACATTTAATTGAGGTAGGTGGTGGACACTGAACCTAATTAATTTACTATTCCCACTCCAATAAACATTTAATTGGGGTAGGTGCTGGATAATAAACCTAATTAATTTACTATTCCCACTCCAATCTACATTTAATTGGGGTAGGTGCTGGATAATAAACGTAATATATTTACTATTCCCACTCCAGTCTACATTTAATTGGGGTAGGTGCTGGACACTGCACCTAATTAATTTACTCTTCCCACTCCAATCTCCATTTAATTGGGGTAGGTGATGGATAATAAACCTAATTAATTTACTATTCCCACTCCAATCTACATTTAATTGGGGTAGGTGCTGGATAATAAACCTAAATATTTTACTATTCCAACTCCAATCTACATTTAATTGGGGTTGGTGTTGGATGATAAACCTAATTAATTTGCTATTCCCCATCTCCAATATACATTTAATTGTGGTAGGTGCTGGACACTGAACCTAAATAATTTACTATTCCCACTCCAGTCTACATTTAATTGGAGGAGGTTATGGACACTGAACCTAATAATTTAATTTTTCCACTCCAGTCTACATTTATTGGGGTATGTGCTGGATTGTAAACCTAATTAATTTACTATTCCCACTCCAATCTACATTTAATTGGAGTAGGTGCTGGAGAATAAACCTAATTAATTTACAATTCCCATTCCAGTCGACATTTAATTGGGGTAGGTGCTGGACACTGAACCTAATTAATTTACTATTCCAACTCCAGTCTACATTTAATTGGAGGAGGTTATGGACACAGAACCTAATTAATTTAATATTCCCACTCCAGTTTACATTTAATTGGGGTAAGTGCTGGATTGTAAACCTAATTAATTTAATATTCCCACTCCAGTCTACATTTAATTGAGGTAGGTGGTGGACACTGAACCTAATTATTTACTATTCCCACTCCAATAAACATTTAATTGGGGTACGTGCTGGCTAATAAACCTAATTAATTTACTATTCCCACTCCAATCTACATTTAATTGGGGTAGGTGCTGGATAATAAACCTAATTAATTTATTATTCCCACACCAATATACATTTAATTGGGGTAGATGCTGGATAAAAAACCTACATTATTTACTATTCCAACTCCAATCTATATTTAATTGGGGTAGGTGTTGGATAATAAACCTAATTAATGTGCCATTCACACTCCAATATACATTTAATTGGGGTAGGTGCTGGACACTGAACCTAATTAATTTACTATTCCCACTCCAATAAACATTTCATTGGAGTAGGTGATAGATAATAAACCTAATTAATGTACTATTCCCACTCCAATCTACATTTAATTGGGGTAGGTGCTAAACCTAATTAATTTACTATTCCCACTCCAGTCTACATTTAATTGGGTAGGTGCTGGACACTGAACCTTATTCATTTACTATTCCCACTCCAATCTACATTTAATTGGGGTAGGTGCTGGATAATAAACCTAAATAAATGACTATTCCAACTCCAATCTACATTTAATTGGAGTAGGTGTTGGATAATAAACTTAATTAATTTGCTAATCCCACTCCAATATACATTTAATTGGGGTAGGTGCTGGACACTGAACCTAATTAATTTACTATTCCCACTCCACTCTACATTTAATTGGAGGAGGTTATGGACACTGAACCTAATTAATTTAATATTCCCACTACAGTCTACATCTAATTGGAGTAGGTGCTGGAGAATAAACCTAATTAATTTACTATTACGACTCCAGTCTACATTTAATTGGGGTAGGTGCTGGACACTGAACCTAATTAATTTACTATGTCCACTCCAGTCTACATTTAATTGGAGGTTATGGACAATGAACCTAATTAATTTAATATTCCCACTCCAATCTACATTTAATTGGAGTCGGTGCTGGAGAATAAACCTGATTAATTTACTATTCCCACTCCAGTCTACATTTAATTGGAGTAAGTGCTGGATTGTAAACCTAATTAATTTAATATTCCCACTCGAGTCTACATTTAATTGAGGTAGGTGGTGGACACTGAACCTAATTATTTACCATTCCCACTCCAATTACCATTTAATTGGGGTAGGTGCTGGATAATAAACCTAATTAATTTACTATTCCCGCTCCAATCTACATTTAATTGGGGTAGGTGCTGGATAACAAACCTAATTTATTTATTATTCCCACTCCAATATACATTTAATTGGGGTAGATGCTGGATAATAAACCTAAATAATGTACTATTCCAACTCCAATCTACATGTAATTGGGATAGGTGCTGGAAACTGAGCCTAATTAATTTACTATTCCCACTAAAGTCTACATTTAATTGAGGTAGGTGGTGGACACTGAACCTAATTAATTTACTATTCCCACTCCAATAAACATTTAATTTGGGTAGGTGCTGGATAATAAACCTAATTAATTTACTATTCCCACTCCAATCTACATTTAATTGGGGTAGGTGCTGGATAATAAACCTAATTAATTTACTATTCCCACTCCAGTCTACATTTAATTGGGGTAGGTGCTGGACACTGCACCTAATTAATTTACTCTTCCCACTCCAATCTACATTTAATTGGGGTAGGTGATGGATAATAAACCTAATTAATTTACTATTCCCACTCCAATCTACATTTAATTGGGGTAGGTGCTGGATAATAAACCTAAGTATTTTACTATTCCAACTCCAATCTACATTTAATTGGGGTTGGTGTTGGATAATAAACCTAATTAATTTGCTATTCCCCATCTCCAATATACATTTAATTGTGGTAGGTGCTGGACACTGATTCTAATTAATTTACTCTTCCCACTCCAATCTACATTTAATTGGGGTAGGTGATGGATAATAAACCTAATTAATTTACTATTCCCACTCAAGTCTACATTTAATTGGAGGAGGTTATGGACACTGAACCTAATTAATTTAATGTTTCCACTCCAGTCTACATTGATTGGGGTATGTGCTGGATTGTAAACCTAATTAATTTAATATTCCCACTCCAGTCTACATTTAATTGAGGTAGGTGCTGGATAATAAACATAATTAATTTACTATTACCACTCCAATATACATTCAATTAGGGTAGGTGCTGGACACTGAACCTAATTAATTTACTATTCCCACTCCAACCTACATTTAATTGGAGTAGGTGCTGGAGAATAAGCCTAATTAATTTACTATTCCCACTCCAGTCTACATTTAATTGGAGGAGGTTATGGACACTGAACCTAATTAATTTAATATTCCCATTCCAGTCTACATTTAATTGGGGTAAGTGCTGGATTGTAAATATAATTAATTTAATATTCCCACTCCAGTCTACATTTAATTGAGGTAGGTGGTGGACACTGAACCTAATTATTTACTATTCCCACTCCAATAAACATTTAATTGGGGTAGGTGCTGGATAATAAACCTAATTAATTTATTATTCCCACTCCAATATATATTTAATTGGGGTATATGCTGGATAATAAACCTAAATAATGTACTATTCCAACTCCAATCTACATGTAATTGGGGTAGTAGGTGTTGGATAATAAACCTAATTATTTGCTATTCCCACTCCAATATACATTTAATTGGGGTAGGTGCTGAACACTGAGCCTCATTAATTTACTATTCCCACTCCAGTCTACATTTAATTGAGGTAGGTGGTGGACACTGAACCTAATTAATTTACTATTCCCACTCCAATAAACATTTAATTGGGGTAGGTGCTGGATAATAAACCTAATTGATTTACTATATCCACTCCAATCTACATTTAATTGGGGTAGGTGCTGGATAATAAACCTAAATAATTTACTATTCCAACTCCAGTCTACATTTAATTGGGGTAGGTGTTGGTTAATAAACCTTATTAATTTGCTATTCCCACTCGAATATACATTTAATTGTGGTAGGTGCTGGACACTGAACCTAATTAATTTACTATTCCCACTCCAGTCTACATTTAATTGGAGGAGGTTATGGACATTGAACCTCATTAATTTAATGTTTCCACTCCAGTCTACATTTAATTGGGGTACGTGCTGGATTTTAAAACGAATTAATTTAATATTCCCACTCCAGTCTACATTTAATTGAGGTCGGTGCTGGATAATAAACCTAATTAATTTACTATTACCACTCCAATATACATTTAATTAGGGTAGGTGCTGGACACTGAACCTAATTAATTTACTATTCCCACTCCAATCTACATTTAATTGGAGTAGGTGCTGGAGAATAAACCTAATTAATTTACTTTTCCCACTCCAGTCTACATTTAATTGGGGTAAGTGCTGGACACTGAACCTAATTAATTTACTATTCCCACTCCAGTCTACATTTTATTGGAGGAGGTTATGGACACTGAACCTAATTAATTTAATATTCCCACTCCAGTCTACATTTAATTGGGGTAAGTGCTGGATTGTAAACCTAATTAATTTAATATTCCCACTCCAGTCTACATTTAATTGGGGTAAGTGCTGGATAATAAACCTAATTTATTTACTATTCCCACTCCAATCTACATTTAATTGGAGTAGGTGCTGAATAATAAACCTAATTAATTTAATATTCCCACTCCAATATACATTTAATTGGGGTAGGTGCTGGACACTGAGCCTAATTAATTTATTATTCCCACTCCAGTCTACATTTAATTGAGGTAGGTGGTGGACACTGAACCTAATTATTTACTATTCCCACCCCAATAAACATTTAATTGGGGTAGGTGCTGGATAATAAACCTAATTAATTTACTATTCTCACTCCAATCTACATTTAATTGGGGTAGGTGTTTGATAATAAACCTAATTAATTTATTATTCCCACTCCAATATACATTTAATTGGGGTAGATGCTGGATAAAAAACCTAAATAATGTACTATTCCAACTCCAATCTATATTTAATTGGGGTAGGTGTTGGATAATAAACCTAATTAATTTATTATTCCCACTCCAATATACATTTAATTGGGGTAGATGCTGGATAAAAAACCTAAATAATTTACTATTCCCACTCCAGTCTACATTTAATTGGAGGAGGTTATGGACACTGAACCTAATTAATTTAATATTCCCACTCCAGTCTACATTAATGTACTATTCCCACTCCAATCTACATTTAATTGGGCTAGGTGCTAGACACTGAACCTAATTAATTTACTATTCCCAATCCTATATACATTTAATTGGAGTAGGTGCTGGATAATAAAACGAATTAATTTACTATTCACACTCCAGTCTACATTTAATTGGGGTAGGTGCTGGATAATAAACCGAATTAATTTATTATTCCCACTCCAATATACATTTAATTGGGGTATATGCTGGATAATAAACCTAAATAATTTACTATTCCAACTCCAATCTACATGTAATTGGGGTAGGTGTTGGATAATAAACCTAATTAATTTGCTATTCCCACTCCAATATACATTTATTGGGGTAGGTGCTGAACACTGAGCCTCATTAATTTACTATTCCCACTCCAGTCTACATTTAATTGAGGTAGGTGGTGGACACGAACCTAATTCATTTACTATTCCCACTCCAATAAACATTTAATTGGGGTAGGTGCTGGATAATAAACCTAATTGATTTACTATTCCCACTCCAATCTACATTTAATTGGGGTAGGTGCTGGATAATAAACCTAAATAATTTGCTATTCCAACTCCAGTCTACATTTAATTGGGGTAGGTGTTGGTTAATAAACCTTATTAATTTGCTATTCCCACTCCAATATACATTTAATTGTGGTAGGTGCTGGACACTGAACCTAATTAATTTACTATTCCCACTCCAGTCTACATTTAATTGGAGGAGGTTATGGACATTGAACCTCATTAATTTAATGTTTCCACTCCAGTCTACATTTAATTGGGGTACGTGCTGGATTGTAAACCTAATTAATTTAATATTCCCACTCCAGTCTACATTTAATTGAGGTCGGTGCTGGATAATAAACCTAATTAATTTACTATTACCACTCCAATATACATTTAATTAGGTAGGTGCTGGACACTGAACCTAATTAATTTACTATTCCCACCCCAATCTACATTTAATTGGAGTAGGTGCTGGAGAATAAACCTAATTAATTTACTTTTCCCACTCCAGTCTACATTTAATTGGGGTAGGTGCTGGACACTGAACCTAATTAATTTACTATTCCCACTCCAGTCTACATTTTATTGGAGGAGGTTATGGACACTGAACCTAATTAATTTAATATTCCCACTCCAGTCTACATTTAATTGGGGTAAGTGCTGGATTGTAAACCTAATTAATGTAATATTCCCACTCCAGTCTACATTTAAATGAGGTAGGTGGTGGACACTGAACCTAATTATTTACTATTCCCACTCCAATAAACATTTAATTGGGGTAGGTGCTGGATAATAAACCTAATTAATTTACTATTCCCACTCCAATCTACATTTAATTGGAGTAGGTGCTGAATAATAAACCTAATTAATTTAATATTCCCACTCCAATATACATTTAATTGGGGTAGGTGCTGGACACTGAGCCTAATTAATTTATTATTCCCACTCCAGTCTACATTTAATTGAGGTAGGTGGTGGACACTGAACCTAATTATTTACTATTCCCACCCCAATAAACATTTAATTGGGGTAGGTGCTGGATAATAAACCTAATTAATTTACTATTCTCACTCCAATCTACATTTAATTGGGGTATATGCTGGATAATAAACCTAAATAATTTACTATTCCAACTCCAATCTACATGTAATTGGGGTAGTAGGTGTTGGATAATAAACCTAATTATTTGCTATTCCCACTCCAATATACATTTAATTGGGGTAGGTGCTGAACACTGAGCCTCATTAATTTACTATTCCCACTCCAGTCTACATTTAATTGAGGTAGGTGGTGGACACTGAACCTAATTAATTTACTATTCCCACTTCAATAAACATTTAATTGGGGTAGGTGCTGGATAATAAACCTAATTGATTTACTATTCCCACTCCAATCTACATTTAATTGGGGTAGGTGCTGGACACTGAGCCTAATTAATGTATTATTCCCACTCCAGTCTACATTTAATTGAGGTAGGTGGTGGACACTGAACCTAATTATTTACTATTCCCACCCCAATAAACATTTAATTGGGGTAGGTGCTGGATAATAAACCTAATTAATTTACTATTCTCACTCCAATCTACATTTAATTGGGGTAGGTGCTTGATAATAAACCTAATTAATTTATTATTCCCACTCCAATATACATTTAATTGGGGTAGATGCTGGATAAAAAACCTAAATAATTTACTATTCCAACTCCAATCTATATTTAATTGGGGTAGGTGTTGGATAATAAACCTAATTAATTTATTATTCCCACTCCAATATACATTTAATTGGGGTAGATGATGGATAAAACACCTAAATAATTTACTATTCCCACTCCAGTCTACATTTAATTGGAGGAGGTTATGGACACTGAACCTAATTAATTTAATATTCCCACTCCAGTCTATATTTAATTGGGGTTAGTGCTGGATTGCAAACCTAATTAATGTACTGTTCCCACTCCAATCTACATTTAATTGGGGTATGTGCTGGATAATAAAACTAATTCATTTACTATTCCCACTCCAGTCTACATTTAATTGGGGTAGGTGCTAGACACTGAACCTAATTAATTTACTATTCCCAATCCTATATACATTTAATTGGAGTAGGTGCTGGATAATAAAACTAATTAATTTACTATTCCCACTCCAGTCTACATTTAATTGGGGTAGGTGTTGGATAATAAACCTAATTAATGTTCTATTCCCACTCCAATATACATTTAATTGTGGTAGGTGCTGGACACTGAACCTAATTAATTTACTATTCCCACTCCAGTCTTCATTTAATTGGAGGAGGTTATGGACACTGAACCTAATTAATTTAATATTCCCACTCCAGTCTACATTTAATTGGGGTTAGTGCTGGATTGCAAACCTAATTAATTTACTATTCCCACTCCAGTCTACATTTAATTGGGTAGGTGCTGGACACTGAACCTTATTAATTTACTATTCCCACTCCAATCTACATTTAATTGGGGTAGGTGCTGGATAATAAACCTAAATAAATGACTATTCCAACTCCAATCTACATTTAATTGGAGTAGGTGTTGGATAATAAACGTAATTAATTTGCTAATCCCACTCCAATATACATTTAATTGGGGTAGGTGCTGGACACTGAACCTAATTAATTTACTATTCCCACTCCACTCTACATTTAATTGGAGGAGGTTATGGACACTGAACCTAATTAATTTAATATTCCCACTACAGTCTACATTTAATTGGGGTAAGTGCTGGATTGTAAACCTAATTAATTTAATATTCCCACTCCAATCTACATTTAATTGAGGTAGGTGCTGGATAATAAACCTAATTATTTAACTTTTACCACTCGAATATACATTTAATTAGGGTAGGTGCTGGACACTGAACCTAATTAATGTACTATTCCCACTCTAATCTACATCTAATTGGAGTAGGTGCTGGAGAATAAACCTAATTAATTTACTATTCCGACTCCAGTCTACATTTAATTGGGGTAGGTGCTGGACACTGAACCTAATTAATTTACTATTTCCACTCCAGTCTACATTTAATTGGAGGTTATGGACAATGAACCTAATTAATTTAATATTCCCACTCCAATCTACATTTAATTGGAGTCGGTGCTGGAGAATAAAACTGATTAATTTACTATTCCCACTCCAGTCTACATTTAATTGGAGTAAGTGCTGGATTGTAAACCTAATTAATTTAATATTCCCACTCGAGTCTACATTTAATTGAGGTAGGTGGTGGACACTGAACCTAATTATTTACCATTCCCAATCCAATTACCATTTAATTGGGGTAGGTGCTGGATAATAAACCTAATTAATTTACTATTCCCGCTCCAATCTACATTTAATTGGGGTAGGTGCTGGATAACAAACCTAATTTATTTATTATTCCCACTCCAATATACATTTAATTGGGGTAGATGCTGGATAATAAACCTAAATAATGTACTATTCCAACTCCAATCTACATGTAATTGGGATAGGTGCTGGAAACTGAGCCTAATTAATTTACTATTCCCACTAAAGTCTACATTTAATTGAGGTAGGTGGTGGACACTGAACCTAATTTATTTACTATTCCCACTCCAATAAACATTTAATTGGGGTAGGTGCTGGATAATAAACCTAATTAATTTACTATTCCCACTCCAATCTACATTTAATTGGGGTAGGTGCTGGATAATAAACCTAATTAATTTACTATTCCCACTCCAGTCTACATTTAATTGGGGTAGGTGCTGGACACTGCACCTAATTAATTTACTCTTCCCACTCCAATCTACATTTAATTGGGGTAGGTGATGGATAATAAACCTAATTAATTTACTATTCCCACTTCAATCTACATTTAATTGGGGTAGGTGCTGGATAATAAACCTAAGTATTTTACTATTCCAACTCCAATCTACATTTAATTGGGGTTGGTGTTGGATAATAAACCTAATTAATTTGCTATTCCCCATCTCCAATATACATTTAATTGTGGTAGGTGCTGGACACTGAACCTAATTAATGTACTATTCCCACTCCAGTCTACATTTAATTGGAGGAGGTTATGGACACTGAACCTAATTAATTTAATTTTTCCGCTCCAGTCTACATTGATTGGGGTATGTGCTGGATTGTAAACCTAATTAATTTAATATTCCCACTCCAGTCTACATTTATTTGAGGTAGGTGCTGGATAATAAACCTAATTAATTTACTATTACCACTCCAATATACATTCAATTAGGGTAGGTGCTGGACACTGAACCTAATTAATTTACTATTCCCACTCCAACCTACATTTAATTGGAGTAGGTGCTGGAGAAGAAACCTAATTAATTTACTATTCCCACTCCAGTCTACATTTAATTGGAGGAGGTTATGGACACTGAACCTAATTAATTTAATATTCCCACTCCAGTCTACATTTAATTGGGGTAAGTGCTGGATTGTAAATATAATTAATTTAATATTCCCTCTCCAGTCTACATTTAATTGAGGTAGGTGGTGGACACTGAACCTAATTATTTACTATTCCCACTCCAATAAACATTTAATTGGGGTAGGTGCTGGATAATAAACCTAATTAATTTATTATTCCCACTCCAATATACATTTAATTGGGGTATATGCTGGATAATAAACCTAAATAATTTACTATTCCAACTCCAATCTACATGTAATTGGGGTAGTAGGTGTTGGATAATAAACCTAATTATTTGCTATTCCCACTCCAATATACATTTAATTGGGGTAGGTGCTGAACACTGAGCCTCATTAATTTACTATTCCCACTCCAGTCTACATTTAATTGAGGTAGGTGGTGGACACTGAACCTAATTAATTTACTATTCCCACTTCAATAAACATTTAATTGGGGTAGGTGCTGGATAATAAACCTAATTGATTTACTATTCCCACTCCAATCTACATTTAATTGGGGTAGGTGCTGGATAATAAACCTAAATAATTTACTATTCCAACTCCAGTCTACATTTAATTGGAGGAGGTTATGGACATTGAACCTCATTAATTTAATGTTTCCACTCCAGTCTACATTTAATTGGGGTACGTGCTGGATTGTAAACCTAATTAATTTAATATTCCCACTCCAGTCTACATTTAATTGAGGTCGGTGCTGGATAATAAACCTAATTAATTTACTATTACCACTCCAATATACATTTAATTAGGTAGGTGCTGGACACTGAACCTAATTATTTACCATTCCCAATCCAATTACCATTTAATTGGGGTAGGTGCTGGATAATAAACCTAATTAATTTACTATTCCCGCTCCAATCTACATTTAATTGGGGTAGGTGCTGGATAACAAACCTAATTTATTTATTATTCCCACTCCAATATACATTTAATTGGGGTAGATGCTGGATAATAAACCTAAATAATGTACTATTCCAACTCCAATCTACATGTAATTGGGATAGGTGCTGGAAACTGAGCCTAATTAATTTACTATTCCCACTAAAGTCTACATTTAATTGAGGTAGGTGGTGGACACTGAACCTAATTTATTTACTATTCCCACTCCAATAAACATTTAATTGGGGTAGGTGCTGGATAATAAACCTAATTAATTTACTATTCCCACTCCAATCTACATTTAATTGGGGTAGGTGCTGGATAATAAACCTAATTAATTTACTATTCCCACTCCAGTCTACATTTAATTGGGGTAGGTGCTGGACACTGCACCTAATTAATTTACTCTTCCCACTCCAATCTACATTTAATTGGGGTAGGTGATGGATAATAAACCTAATTAATTTACTATTCCCACTTCAATCTACATTTAATTGGGGTAGGTGCTGGATAATAAACCTAAGTATTTTACTATTCCAACTCCAATCTACATTTAATTGGGGTTGGTGTTGGATAATAAACCTAATTAATTTGCTATTCCCCATCTCCAATATACATTTAATTGTGGTAGGTGCTGGACACTGAACCTAATTAATTTACTATTCCCACTCCAGTCTACATTTAATTGGAGGAGGTTATGGACACTGAACCTAATTAATTTAATTTTTCCGCTCCAGTCTACATTGATTGGGGTATGTGCTGGATTGTAAACCTAATTAATTTAATATTCCCACTCCAGTCTACATTTATTTGAGGTAGGTGCTGGATAATAAACCTAATTAATTTACTATTACCACTCCAATATACATTCAATTAGGGTAGGTGCTGGACACTGAACCTAATTAATTTACTATTCCCACTCCAACCTACATTTAATTGGAGTAGGTGCTGGAGAATAAACCTAATTAATTTACTATTCCCACTCCAGTCTACATTTAATTGGAGGAGGTTATGGACACTGAACCTAATTAATTTAATATTCCCACTCCAGTCTACATTTAATTGGGGTAAGTGCTGGATTGTAAATATAATTAATTTAATATTCCCACTCCAGTCTACATTTAATTGAGGTAGGTGGTGGACACTGAACCTAATTATTTACTATTCCCACTCCAATAAACATTTAATTGGGGTAGGTGCTGGATAATAAACCTAATTAATTTATTATTCCCACTCCAATATACATTTAATTGGGGTATATGCTGGATAATAAACCTAAATAATTTACTATTCCAACTCCAATCTACATGTAATTGGGGTAGTAGGTGTTGGATAATAAACCTAATTATTTGCTATTCCCACTCCAATATACATTTAATTGGGGTAGGTGCTGAACACTGAGCCTCATTAATTTACTATTCCCACTCCAGTCTACATTTAATTGAGGTAGGTGGTGGACACTGAACCTAATTAATTTACTATTCCCACTTCAATAAACATTTAATTGGGGTAGGTGCTGGATAATAAACCTAATTGATTTACTATTCCCACTCCAATCTACATTTAATTGGGGTAGGTGCTGGATAATAAACCTAAATAATTTACTATTCCAACTCCAGTCTACATTTAATTGGAGGAGGTTATGGACATTGAACCTCATTAATTTAATGTTTCCACTCCAGTCTACATTTAATTGGGGTACGTGCTGGATTGTAAACCTAATTAATTTAATATTCCCACTCCAGTCTACATTTAATTGAGGTCGGTGCTGGATAATAAACCTAATTAATTTACTATTACCACTCCAATATACATTTAATTAGGTAGGTGCTGGACACTGAACCTAATTATTTACCATTCCCAATCCAATTACCATTTAATTGGGGTAGGTGCTGGATAATAAACCTAATTAATTTACTATTCCCGCTCCAATCTACATTTAATTGGGGTAGGTGCTGGATAACAAACCTAATTTATTTATTATTCCCACTCCAATATACATTTAATTGGGGTAGATGCTGGATAATAAACCTAAATAATGTACTATTCCAACTCCAATCTACATGTAATTGGGATAGGTGCTGGAAACTGAGCCTAATTAATTTACTATTCCCACTAAAGTCTACATTTAATTGAGGTAGGTGGTGGACACTGAACCTAATTTATTTACTATTCCCACTCCAATAAACATTTAATTGGGGTAGGTGCTGGATAATAAACCTAATTAATTTACTATTCCCACTCCAATCTACATTTAATTGGGGTAGGTGCTGGATAATAAACCTAATTAATTTACTATTCCCACTCCAGTCTACATTTAATTGGGGTAGGTGCTGGACACTGCACCTAATTAATTTACTCTTCCCACTCCAATCTACATTTAATTGGGGTAGGTGATGGATAATAAACCTAATTAATTTACTATTCCCACTTCAATCTACATTTAATTGGGGTAGGTGCTGGATAATAAACCTAAGTATTTTACTATTCCAACTCCAATCTACATTTAATTGGGGTTGGTGTTGGATAATAAACCTAATTAATTTGCTATTCCCCATCTCCAATATACATTTAATTGTGGTAGGTGCTGGACACTGAACCTAATTAATTTACTATTCCCACTCCAGTCTACATTTAATTGGAGGAGGTTATGGACACTGAACCTAATTAATTTAATTTTTCCGCTCCAGTCTACATTGATTGGGGTATGTGCTGGATTGTAAACCTAATTAATTTAATATTCCCACTCCAGTCTACATTTATTTGAGGTAGGTGCTGGATAATAAACCTAATTAATTTACTATTACCACTCCAATATACATTCAATTAGGGTAGGTGCTGGACACTGAACCTAATTAATTTACTATTCCCACTCCAACCTACATTTAATTGGAGTAGGTGCTGGAGAATAAACCTAATTAATTTACTATTCCCACTCCAGTCTACATTTAATTGGAGGAGGTTATGGACACTGAACCTAATTAATTTAATATTCCCACTCCAGTCTACATTTAATTGGGGTAAGTGCTGGATTGTAAATATAATTAATTTAATATTCCCACTCCAGTCTACATTTAATTGAGGTAGGTGGTGGACACTGAACCTAATTATTTACTATTCCCACTCCAATAAACATTTAATTGGGGTAGGTGCTGGATAATAAACCTAATTAATTTATTATTCCCACTCCAATATACATTTAATTGGGGTATATGCTGGATAATAAACCTAAATAATTTACTATTCCAACTCCAATCTACATGTAATTGGGGTAGTAGGTGTTGGATAATAAACCTAATTATTTGCTATTCCCACTCCAATATACATTTAATTGGGGTAGGTGCTGAACACTGAGCCTCATTAATTTACTATTCCCACTCCAGTCTACATTTAATTGAGGTAGGTGGTGGACACTGAACCTAATTAATTTACTATTCCCACTTCAATAAACATTTAATTGGGGTAGGTGCTGGATAATAAACCTAATTGATTTACTATTCCCACTCCAATCTACATTTAATTGGGGTAGGTGCTGGATAATAAACCTAAATAATTTACTATTCCAACTCCAGTCTACATTTAATTGGAGGAGGTTATGGACATTGAACTTCATTAATTTAATGTTTCCACTCCAGTCTACATTTAATTGGGGTACGTGCTGGATTGTAAACCTAATTAATTTAATATTCCCACTCCAGTCTACATTTAATTGAGGTCGGTGCTGGATAATAAACCTAATTAATTTACTATTACCACTCCAATATACATTTAATTAGGTAGGTGCTGGACACTGAACCTAATTAATTTACTATTCCCACTCCAATCTACATTTAATTGGAGTAGGTGCTGGAGAATAAACCTAATTAATTTACTTTTCCCACTCCAGTCTACATTTAATTGGGGTAGGTGCTGGACACTGAACCTAATTAATTTACTATTCCCACTCCAGTCTACATTTTATTGGAGGAGGTTATGGACACTGAACCTAATTAATTTAATATTCCCACTCCAGTCTACATTTAATTGGGGTAAGTGCTGGATTGTAAACCTAATTAATGTAATATTCCCACTCCAGTCTACATTTAAATGAGGTAGGTGGTGGACACTGAACCTAATTATTTACTATTCCCACTCCAATAAACATTTAATTGGGGTAGGTGCTGGATAATAAACCTAATTAATTTACTATTCCCACTCCAATCTACATTTAATTGGAGTAGGTGCTGAATAATAAACCTAATTAATTTAATATTCCCACTCCAATATACATTTAATTGGGGTAGGTGCTGGACACTGAGCCTAATTAATTTATTATTCCCACTCCAGTCTACATTTAATTGAGGTAGGTGGTGGACACTGAACCTAATTATTTACTATTCCCACCCCAATAAACATTTAATTGGGGTAGGTGCTGGATAATAAACCTAATTAATTTACTATTCTCACTCCAATCTACATTTAATTGGGGTAGGTGCTTGATAATAAACCTAATTAATTTATTATTCCCACTCCAATATACATTTAATTGGGGTAGATGCTGGATAAAAAACCTAAATAATTTACTATTCCAACTCCAATCTATATTTAATTGGGGTAGGTGTTGGATAATAAACCTAATTAATTTATTATTCCCACTCCAATATACATTTAATTGGGGTAGATGATGGATAAAAAACCTAAATAATTTACTATTCCCACTCCAGTCTACATTTAATTGGAGGAGGTTATGGACACTGAACCTAATTAATTTAATATTCCCACTCCAGTCTATATTTAATTGGGGTTAGTGCTGGATTGCAAACCTAATTAATGTACTATTCCCACTCCAATCTACATTTAATTGGGGTATGTGCTGGATAATAAAACTAATTAATTTACTATTCTCACTCCAGTCTACATTTAATTGGGGTAGGTGCTAGACACTGAACCTAATTAATTTACTATTCCCAATCCTATATACATTTAATTGGAGTAGGTGCTGGATAATAAAACTAATTAATTTACTATTCCCACTCCAGTCTACCTTTAATTGGAGGAGGTTATGGACACTGAACCTAATTAATTTAATATTCCCACTCCAGTCTACATTTAATTGGGGTAAGTGCTGGATTGTAAACCTAATTAATTTAATATTCCCTTTCCAGTCTACATTTAATTGAGGTAGGTGGTGGACACTGAACCTAATTATTTACTATTCCCACTCCAATAAACATTTAATTGGGGTAGTTGCTGGATATTAAACCTAATTAATTTACTATTCCCACTCCAATCTACATTTACTTGGGGTAGGTGGTGGACACTGAACCTAATTATTTACCATTCCCACTCCAATTACCATTTAATTGGGGTAGGTGCTGGATAATAAACCTAATTAATTTACTATTCCCGCTCCAATCTACATTTAATTGGGGTAGGTGCTGGATAACAAACCTAATTTATTTATTATTCCCACTCCAATATACATTTAATTGGGGTAGATGCTGGATAATAAACCTAAATAATGTACTATTCCAACTCCAATCTACATGTAATTGGGGTAGGTGTTGGATAATAAACCTAATTAATTTGCTATTCCCACTCCAATATACATTTAATTGGGATAGGTGCTGGAAACGGAGCCTAATTAATTTACTATTCCCACTAAAGTCTACATTTAATTGAGGTAGGTGGTGGACACTGAACCTAATTAATTTACTATTCCCACTCCAATAAACATTTAATTGGGGTAGGTGCTGGATAATAAACCTAATTAATTTACTATTCCCACTCCAATCTACATTTAATTGGGGTAGGTGCTGGATAATAAACGTAATTAATTTACTATTCCCACTCCAGTCTACATTTAATTGGGGTAGGTGCTGGACACTGCACCTAATTAATTTACTCTTCCCACTCCAATCTCTATTTAATTGGGGTAGGTGATGGATAATAAACCTAATTAATTTACTATTCCCACTCCAATCTACATTTAATTGGGGTAGGTGCTGGATAATAAACCTAAGTATTTTACTATTCCAACTCCAATCTACATTTAATTGGGGTTGGTGTTGGATAATAAACCTAATTAATTTGCTATTCCCCATCTCCAATATACATTTAATTGTGGTAGGTGCTGGACACTGAACCTAATTAATTTACTATTCCCACTCCAGTCTACATTTAATTGGAGGAGGTTATGGACACTGAACCTAATAATTTAATTTTTCCACTCCAGTCTACATTTATTGGGGTATGTGCTGGATTGTAAACCTAATTAATTTACTATTCCCACTCCAATCTACATTTAATTGGAGTAGGTGCTGGAGAATAAACCTAATTAATTTACAATTCCCATTCCAGTCGACATTTAATTGGGGTAGGTGCTGGACACTGAACCTAATTAATTTACTATTCCAACTCCAGTCTACATTTAATTGGAGGAGGTTATGGACACAGAACCTAAATAATTTAATATTCCCACTCCAGTTTACATTTAATTGGGGTAAGTGCTGGATTGTAAACCTAATTAATTTAATATTCCCACTCCAGTCTACATTTAATTGAGGTAGGTGGTGGACACTGAACCTAATTATTTACTATTCCCACTCCTATAAACATTTAATTGGGGTACGTGCTGGCTAATAAACCTAATTAATTTACTATTCCCACTCCAATCTACATTTAATTGGGGTAGGTGCTGGATAATAAACCTAATTAATTTATTATTCCCACACCAATATACATTTAATTGGGGTAGATGCTGGATAAAAAACCTAAATTATTTACTATTCCAACTCCAATCTATATTTAATTGGGGTAGGTGTTGGATAATAAACCTAATTAATGTGCCATTCACACTCCAATATACATTTAATTGGGGTAGGTGCTGGACACTGAACCTAATTAATTTACTATTCCCACTCCAATAAACATTTCATTGGAGTAGGTGATAGATAATAAACCTAATTAATATACTATTCCCACTCCAATCTACATTTAATTGGGGTAGGTGCTAAACCTAATTAATTTACTATTCCCACTCCAGTCTACATTTAATTGGGTAGGTGCTGGACACTGAACCTTATTAATTTACTATTCCCACTCCAATCTACATTTAATTGGGGTAGGTGCTGGATAATAAACCTAAATAAATGACTATTCCAACTCCAATCTACATTTAATTGGAGTAGGTGTTGGATAATAAACTTAATTAATTTGCTAATCCCACTCCAATATACATTTAATTGGGGTAGGTGCTGGACACTGAACCTAATTAATTTACTATTCCCACTCCACTCTACATTTAATTGGAGGAGGTTATGGACACTGAACCTAATTAATTTACTATTCCCACTTCAATAAACATTTAATTGGGGTAGGTGCTGGATAATAAACCTAATTGATTTACTATTCCCACTCCAATCTACATTTAATTGGGGTAGGTGCTGGATAATAAACCTAAATAATTTACTATTCCAACTCCAGTCTACATTTAATTGGAGGAGGTTATGGACATTGAACCTCATTAATTTAATGTTTCCACTCCAGTCTACATTTAATTGGGGTACGTGCTGGATTGTAAACCTAATTAATTTAATATTCCCACTCCAGTCTACATTTAATTGAGGTCGGTGCTGGATAATAAACCTAATTAATTTACTATTACCACTCCAATATACATTTAATTAGGTAGGTGCTGGACACTGAACCTAATTAATTTACTTTTCCCACTCCAGTCTACATTTAATTGGGGTAGGTGCTGGACACTGAACCTAATTAATTTACTATTCCCACTCCAGTCTACATTTTATTGGAGGAGGTTATGGACACTGAACCTAATTAATTTAATATTCCCACTCCAGTCTACATTTAATTGGGGTAAGTGCTGGATTGTAAACCTAATTAATGTAATATTCCCACTCCAGTCTACATTTAAATGAGGTAGGTGGTGGACACTGAACCTAATTATTTACTATTCCCACTCCAATAAACATTTAATTGGGGTAGGTGCTGGATAATAAACCTAATTAATTTACTATTCCCACTCCAATCTACATTTAATTGGAGTAGGTGCTGAATAATAAACCTAATTAATTTAATATTCCCACTCCAATATACATTTAATTGGGGTAGGTGCTGGACACTGAGCCTAATTAATTTATTATTCCCACTCCAGTCTACATTTAATTGAGGTAGGTGGTGGACACTGAACCTAATTATTTACTATTCCCACCCCAATAAACATTTAATTGGGGTAGGTGCTGGATAATAAACCTAATTAATTTACTATTCTCACTCCAATCTACATTTAATTGGGGTAGGTGCTTGATAATAAACCTAATTAATTTATTATTCCCACTCCAATATACATTTAATTGGGGTAGATGCTGGATAAAAAACCTAAATAATTTACTATTCCAACTCCAATCTATATTTAATTGGGGTAGGTGTTGGATAATAAACCTAATTAATTTATTATTCCCACTCCAATATACATTTAATTGGGGTAGGTGATGGATAAAAAACCTAAATAATTTACTATTCCCACTCCAGTCTACATTTAATTGGAGGAGGTTATGGACACTGAACCTAATTAATTTAATATTCCCACTCCAGTCTATATTTAATTGGGGTTAGTGCTGGATTGCAAACCTAATTAATGTACTATTCCCACTCCAATCTACATTTAATTGGGGTATGTGCTGGATAATAAAACTAATTAATTTACTATTCCCACTCCAGTCTACATTTAATTGGGGTAGGTGCTAGACACTGAACCTAATTAATTTACTATTCCCAATCCTATATACATTTAATTGGAGTAGGTGCTGGATAATAAAACTAATTAATTTACTATTCCCACTCCAGTCTACCTTTAATTGGAGGAGGTTATGGACACTGAACCTAATTAATTTAATATTCCCACTCCAGTCTACATTTAATTGGGGTAAGTGCTGGATTGTAAACCTAATTAATTTAATATTCCCTTTCCAGTCTACATTTAATTGAGGTAGGTGGTGGACACTGAACCTAATTATTTACTATTCCCACTCCAATAAACATTTAATTGGGGTAGTTGCTGGATATTAAACCTAATTAATTTACTATTCCCACTCCAATCTACATTTACTTGGGGTAGGTGGTGGACACTGAACCTAATTATTTACCATTCCCACTCCAATTACCATTTAATTGGGGTAGGTGCTGGATAATAAACCTAATTAATTTACTATTCCCGCTCCAATCTACATTTAATTGGGGTAGGTGCTGGATAACAAACCTAATTTATTTATTATTCCCACTCCAATATACATTTAATTGGGGTAGATGCTGGATAATAAACCTAAATAATGTACTATTCCAACTCCAATCTACATGTAATTGGGGTAGGTGTTGGATAATAAACCTAATTAATTTGCTATTCCCACTCCAATATACATTTAATTGGGATAGGTGCTGGAAACGGAGCCTAATTAATTTACTATTCCCACTAAAGTCTACATTTAATTGAGGTAGGTGGTGGACACTGAACCTAATTAATTTACTATTCCCACTCCAATAAACATTTAATTGGGGTAGGTGCTGGATAATAAACCTAATTAATTTACTATTCCCACTCCAATCTACATTTAATTGGGGTAGGTGCTGGATAATAAACGTAATTAATTTACTATTCCCACTCCAGTCTACATTTAATTGGGGTAGGTGCTGGACACTGCACCTAATTAATTTACTCTTCCCACTCCAATCTCTATTTAATTGGGGTAGGTGATGGATAATAAACCTAATTAATTTACTATTCCCACTCCAATCTACATTTAATTGGGGTAGGTGCTGGATAATAAACCTAAGTATTTTACTATTCCAACTCCAATCTACATTTAATTGGGGTTGGTGTTGGATAATAAACCTAATTAATTTGCTATTCCCCATCTCCAATATACATTTAATTGTGGTAGGTGCTGGACACTGAACCTAATTAATTTACTATTCCCACTCCAGTCTACATTTAATTGGAGGAGGTTATGGACACTGAACCTAATAATTTAATTTTTCCACTCCAGTCTACATTTATTGGGGTATGTGCTGGATTGTAAACCTAATTAATTTACTATTCCCACTCCAATCTACATTTAATTGGAGTAGGTGCTGGAGAATAAACCTAATTAATTTACAATTCCCATTCCAGTCGACATTTAATTGGGGTAGGTGCTGGACACTGAACCTAATTAATTTACTATTCCAACTCCAGTCTACATTTAATTGGAGGAGGTTATGGACACAGAACCTAAATAATTTAATATTCCCACTCCAGTTTACATTTAATTGGGGTAAGTGCTGGATTGTAAACCTAATTAATTTAATATTCCCACTCCAGTCTACATTTAATTGAGGTAGGTGGTGGACACTGAACCTAATTATTTACTATTCCCACTCCAATAAACATTTAATTGGGGTACGTGCTGGCTAATAAACCTAATTAATTTACTATTCCCACTCCAATCTACATTTAATTGGGGTAGGTGCTGGATAATAAACCTAATTAATTTATTATTCCCACACCAATATACATTTAATTGGGGTAGATGCTGGATAAAAAACCTAAATTATTTACTATTCCAACTCCAATCTATATTTAATTGGGGTAGGTGTTGGATAATAAACCTAATTAATGTGCCATTCACACTCCAATATACATTTAATTGGGGTAGGTGCTGGACACTGAACCTAATTAATTTACTATTCCCACTCCAATAAACATTTCATTGGAGTAGGTGATAGATAATAAACCTAATTAATATACTATTCCCACTCCAATCTACATTTAATTGGGGTAGGTGCTAAACCTAATTAATTTACTATTCCCACTCCAGTCTACATTTAATTGGGTAGGTGCTGGACACTGAACCTTATTAATTTACTATTCCCACTCCAATCTACATTTAATTGGGGTAGGTGCTGGATAATAAACCTAAATAAATGACTATTCCAACTCCAATCTACATTTAATTGGAGTAGGTGTTGGATAATAAACTTAATTAATTTGCTAATCCCACTCCAATATACATTTAATTGGGGTAGGTGCTGGACACTGAACCTAATTAATTTACTATTCCCACTCCAGTCTACATTTAATTGGAGGAGGTTATGGACACTGAACCTAATTAATTTAATATTCCCACTACAGTCTACATCTAATTGGAGTAGGTGCTGGAGAATAAACCTAATTAATTTACTATTACGACTCCAGTCTACATTTAATTGGGGTAGGTGCTGGACACTGAACCTAATTAATTTACTATTTCCACTCCAGTCTACATTTAATTGGAGGTTATGGACAATGAACCTAATTAATTTAATATTCCCACTCCAATCTACATTTAATTGGAGTCGGTGCTGGAGAATAAACCTGATTAATTTACTATTCCCACTCCAGTCTACATTTAATTGGAGTAAGTGCTGGATTGTAAACCTAATTAATTTAATATTCCCACTCGAGTCTACATTTAATTGAGGTAGGTGGTGGACACTGAACCTAATTATTTACCATTCCCACTCCAATTACCATTTAATTGGGGTAGGTGCTGGATAATAAACCTAATTAATTTACTATTCCCGCTCCAATCTACATTTAATTGGGGTAGGTGCTGGATAACAAACCTAATTTATTTATTATTCCCACTCCAATATACATTTAATTGGGGTAGATGCTGGATAATAAACCTAAATAATGTACTATTCCAACTCCAATCTACATGTAATTGGGATAGGTGCTGGAAACTGAGCCTAATTAATTTACTATTCCCACTAAAGTCAACATTTAATTGAGGTAGGTGGTGGACACTGAACCTAATTAATTTACTATTCCCACTCCAATAAACATTTAATTTGGGTAGGTGCTGGATAATAAACCTAATTAATTTACTATTCCCACTCCAATCTACATTTAATTGGGGTAGGTGTGGATAATAAACCTAATTAATTTACTATTCCCACTCCAGTCTACATTTAATTGGGGTAGGTGCTGGACACTGCACCTAATTAATTTACTCTTCCCACTCCAATCTACATTTAATTGGGGTAGGTGATGGATAATAAACCTAATTAATTTACTATTCTCACTCCAATCTACATTTAATTGGGGTAGGTGCTGGATAATAAACCTAAGTATTTTACTATTCCAACTCCAATCTACATTTAATTGGGGTTGGTGTTGGATAATAAACCTAATTAATTTGCTATTCCCCATCTCCAATATACATTTAATTGTGGTAGGTGCTGGACACTGATTCTAATTAATTTACTCTTCCCACTCCAATCTACATTTAATTGGGGTAGGTGATGGATAATAAACCTAATTAATTTACTATTCCCACTCAAGTCTACATTTAATTGGAGGAGGTTATGGACACTGAACCTAATTAATTTAATGTTTCCACTCCAGTCTACATTGATTGGGGTATGTGCTGGATTGTAAACCTAATTAATTTAATATTCCCACTCCAGTCTACATTTAATTGAGGTAGGTGCTGGATAATAAACATAATTAATTTACTATTACCACTCCAATATACATTCAATTAGGGTAGGTGCTGGACACTGAACCTAATTAATTTACTATTCCCACTCCAACCTACATTTAATTGGAGTAGGTGCTGGAGAATAAGCCTAATTAATTTACTATTCCCACTCCAGTCTACATTTAATTGGAGGAGGTTATGGACACTGAACCTAATTAATTTAATATTCCCACTCCAGTCTACATTTAATTGGGGTAAGTGCTGGATTGTAAATATAATTAATTTAATATTCCCACTCCAGTCTACATTTAATTGAGGTAGGTGGTGGACACTGAACCTAATTATTTACTATTCCCACTCCAATAAACATTTAATTGGGGTAGGTGCTGGATAATAAACCTAATTAATTTATTATTCCCACTCCAATATACATTTAATTGGGGTATATGCTGGATAATAAACCTAAATAATGTACTATTCCAACTCCAATCTACATGTAATTGGGGTAGTAGGTGTTGGATAATAAACCTAATTATTTGCTATTCCCACTCCAATATACATTTAATTGGGGTAGGTGCTGAACACTGAGCCTCATTAATTTACTATTCCCACTCCAGTCTACATTTAATTGAGGTAGGTGGTGGACACTGAACCTAATTAATTTACTATTCCCACTCCAATAAACATTTAATTGGGGTAGGTGCTGGATAATAAACCTAATTGATTTACTATATCCACTCCAATCTACATTTAATTGGGGTAGGTGCTGGATAATAAACCTAAATAATTTACTATTCCAACTCCAGTCTACATTTAATTGGGGTAGGTGTTGGTTAATAAACCTTATTAATTTGCTATTCCCACTCGAATATACATTTAATTGTGGTAGGTGCTGGACACTGAACCTAATTAATTTACTATTCCCACTCCAGTCTACATTTAATTGGAGGAGGTTATGGACATTGAACCTCATTAATTTAATGTTTCCACTCCAGTCTACATTTAATTGGGGTACGTGCTGGATTTTAAAACGAATTAATTTAATATTCCCACTCCAGTCTACATTTAATTGAGGTCGGTGCTGGATAATAAACCTAATTAATTTACTATTACCACTCCAATATACATTTAATTAGGGTAGGTGCTGGACACTGAACCTAATTAATTTACTATTCCCACTCCAATCTACATTTAATTGGAGTAGGTGCTGGAGAATAAACCTAATTAATTTACTTTTCCCACTCCAGTCTACATTTAATTGGGGTAAGTGCTGGACACTGAACCTAATTAATTTACTATTCCCACTCCAGTCTACATTTTATTGGAGGAGGTTATGGACACTGAACCTAATTAATTTAATATTCCCACTCCAGTCTACATTTAATTGGGGTAAGTGCTGGATTGTAAACCTAATTAATGTAATATTCCCACTCCAGTCTACATTTAAATGAGGTAGGTGGTGGACACTGAACCTAAATATTTACTATTCCCACTCCAATAAACATTTAATTGGGGTAGGTGCTGGATAATAAACCTAATTAATTTACTATTCCCACTCCAATCTACATTTAATTGGAGTAGGTGCTGAATAATAAACCTAATTAATTTAATATTCCCACTCCAATATACATTTAATTGGGGTAGGTGCTGGACACTGAGCCTAATTAATTTATTATTCCCACTCCAGTCTACATTTAATTGAGGTAGGTGGTGGACACTGAACCTAATTATTTACTATTCCCACCCCAATAAACATTTAATTGGGGTAGGTGCTGGATAATAAACCTAATTAATTTACTATTCTCACTCCAATCTACATTTAATTGGGGTAGGTGTTTGATAATAAACCTAATTAATTTATTATTCCCACTCCAATATACATTTAATTGGGGTAGATGCTGGATAAAAAACCTAAATAATGTACTATTCCAACTCCAATCTATATTTAATTGGGGTAGGTGTTGGATAATAAACCTAATTAATTTATTATTCCCACTCCAATATACATTTAATTGGGGTAGATGCTGGATAAAAAACCTAAATAATTTACTATTCCCACTCCAGTCTACATTTAATTGGAGGAGGTTATGGACACTGAACCTAATTAATTTAATATTCCCACTCCAGTCTACATTAATGTACTATTCCCACTCCAATCTACATTTAATTGGGCTAGGTGCTAGACACTGAACCTAATTAATTTACTATTCCCAATCCTATATACATTTAATTGGAGTAGGTGCTGGATAATAAAACGAATTAATTTACTATTCACACTCCAGTCTACATTTAATTGGGGTAGATGCTGGATAATAAACCTAATTAATTTATTATTCCCACTCCAATATACATTTAATTGGGGTATATGCTGGATAATAAACCTAAATAATTTACTATTCCAACTCCAATCTACATGTAATTGGGGTAGGTGTTGGATAATAAACCTAATTAATTTGCTATTCCCACTCCAATATACATTTATTGGGGTAGGTGCTGAACACTGAGCCTCATTAATTTACTATTCCCACTCCAGTCTACATTTAATTGAGGTAGGTGGTGGACACTGAACCTAATTATTTACTATTCCCACTCCAATAAACATTTAATTGGGGTAGTTGCTGGATATTAAACCTAATTAATTTACTATTCCCACTCCAATCTACATTTACTTGGGGTAGGTGGTGGACACTGAACCTAATTATTTACCATTCCCACTCCAATTACCATTTAATTGGGGTAGGTGCTGGATAATAAACCTAATTAATTTACTATTCCCGCTCCAATCTACATTTAATTGGGGTAGGTGCTGGATAACAAACCTAATTTATTTATTATTCCCACTCCAATATACATTTAATTGGGGTAGATGCTGGATAATAAACCTAAATAATGTACTATTCCAACTCCAATCTACATGTAATTGGGGTAGGTGTTGGATAATAAACCTAATTAATTTGCTATTCCCACTCCAATATACATTTAATTGGGATAGGTGCTGGAAACGGAGCCTAATTAATTTACTATTCCCACTAAAGTCTACATTTAATTGAGGTAGGTGGTGGACACTGAACCTAATTAATTTACTATTCCCACTCCAATAAACATTTAATTGGGGTAGGTGCTGGATAATAAACCTAATTAATTTACTATTCCCACTCCAATCTACATTTAATTGGGGTAGGTGCTGGATAATAAACGTAATTAATTTACTATTCCCACTCCAGTCTACATTTAATTGGGGTAGGTGCTGGACACTGCACCTAATTAATTTACTCTTCCCACTCCAATCTCTATTTAATTGGGGTAGGTGATGGATAATAAACCTAATTAATTTACTATTCCCACTCCAATCTACATTTAATTGGGGTAGGTGCTGGATAATAAACCTAAGTATTTTACTATTCCAACTCCAATCTACATTTAATTGGGGTTGGTGTTGGATAATAAACCTAATTAATTTGCTATTCCCCATCTCCAATATACATTTAATTGTGGTAGGTGCTGGACACTGAACCTAATTAATTTACTATTCCCACTCCAGTCTACATTTAATTGGAGGAGGTTATGGACACTGAACCTAATAATTTAATTTTTCCACTCCAGTCTACATTTATTGGGGTATGTGCTGGATTGTAAACCTAATTAATTTACTATTCCCACTCCAATCTACATTTAATTGGAGTAGGTGCTGGAGAATAAACCTAATTAATTTACAATTCCCATTCCAGTCGACATTTAATTGGGGTAGGTGCTGGACACTGAACCTAATTAATTTACTATTCCAACTCCAGTCTACATTTAATTGGAGGAGGTTATGGACACAGAACCTAAATAATTTAATATTCCCACTCCAGTTTACATTTAATTGGGGTAAGTGCTGGATTGTAAACCTAATTAATTTAATATTCCCACTCCAGTCTACATTTAATTGAGGTAGGTGGTGGACACTGAACCTAATTATTTACTATTCCCACTCCAATAAACATTTAATTGGGGTACGTGCTGGCTAATAAACCTAATTAATTTACTATTCCCACTCCAATCTACATTTAATTGGGGTAGGTGCTGGATAATAAACCTAATTAATTTATTATTCCCACACCAATATACATTTAATTGGGGTAGATGCTGGATAAAAAACCTAAATTATTTACTATTCCAACTCCAATCTATATTTAATTGGGGTAGGTGTTGGATAATAAACCTAATTAATGTGCCATTCACACTCCAATATACATTTAATTGGGGTAGGTGCTGGACACTGAACCTAATTAATTTACTATTCCCATTCCAATAAACATTTCATTGGAGTAGGTGATAGATAATAAACCTAATTAATATACTATTCCCACTCCAATCTACATTTAATTGGGGTAGGTGCTAAACCTAATTAATTTACTATTCCCACTCCAGTCTACATTTAATTGGGTAGGTGCTGGACACTGAACCTTATTAATTTACTATTCCCACTCCAATCTACATTTAATTGGGGTAGGTGCTGGATAATAAACCTAAATAAATGACTATTCCAACTCCAATCTACATTTAATTGGAGTAGGTGTTGGATAATAAACTTAATTAATTTGCTAATCCCACTCCAATATACATTTAATTGGGGTAGGTGCTGGACACTGAACCTAATTAATTTACTATTCCCACTCCAGTCTACATTTAATTGGAGGAGGTTATGGACACTGAACCTAATTAATTTAATATTCCCACTACAGTCTACATCTAATTGGAGTAGGTGCTGGAGAATAAACCTAATTAATTTACTATTACGACTCCAGTCTACATTTAATTGGGGTAGGTGCTGGACACTGAACCTAATTAATTTACTATTTCCACTCCAGTCTACATTTAATTGGAGGTTATGGACAATGAACCTAATTAATTTAATATTCCCACTCCAATCTACATTTAATTGGAGTCGGTGCTGGAGAATAAACCTGATTAATTTACTATTCCCACTCCAGTCTACATTTAATTGGAGTAAGTGCTGGATTGTAAACCTAATTAATTTAATATTCCCACTCGAGTCTACATTTAATTGAGGTAGGTGGTGGACACTGAACCTAATTATTTACCATTCCCACTCCAATTACCATTTAATTGGGGTAGGTGCTGGATAATAAACCTAATTAATTTACTATTCCCGCTCCAATCTACATTTAATTGGGGTAGGTGCTGGATAACAAACCTAATTTATTTATTATTCCCACTCCAATATACATTTAATTGGGGTAGATGCTGGATAATAAACCTAAATAATGTACTATTCCAACTCCAATCTACATGTAATTGGGATAGGTGCTGGAAACTGAGCCTAATTAATTTACTATTCCCACTAAAGTCTACATTTAATTGAGGTAGGTGGTGGACACTGAACCTAATTAATTTACTATTCCCACTCCAATAAACATTTAATTTGGGTAGGTGCTGGATAATAAACCTAATTAATTTACTATTCCCACTCCAATCTACATTTAATTGGGGTAGGTGTTTGATAATAAACCTAATTAATTTATTATTCCCACTCCAATATACATTTAATTGGGGTAGATGCTGGATAAAAAACCTAAATAATGTACTATTCCAACTCCAATCTATATTTAATTGGGGTAGGTGTTGGATAATAAACCTAATTAATTTATTATTCCCACTCCAATATACATTTAATTGGGGTAGATGCTGGATAAAAAACCTAAATAATTTACTATTCCCACTCCAGTCTACATTTAATTGGAGGAGGTTATGGACACTGAACCTAATTAATTTAATATTCCCACTCCAGTCTACATTAATGTACTATTCCCACTCCAATCTACATTTAATTGGGCTAGGTGCTAGACACTGAACCTAATTAATTTACTATTCCCAATCCTATATACATTTAATTGGAGTAGGTGCTGGATAATAAAACGAATTAATTTACTATTCACACTCCAGTCTACATTTAATTGGGGTAGATGCTGGATAATAAACCTAATTAATTTATTATTCCCACTCCAATATACATTTAATTGGGGTATATGCTGGATAATAAACCTAAATAATTTACTATTCCAACTCCAATCTACATGTAATTGGGGTAGGTGTTGGATAATAAACCTAATTAATTTGCTATTCCCACTCCAATATACATTTATTGGGGTAGGTGCTGAACACTGAGCCTCATTAATTTACTATTCCCACTCCAGTCTACATTTAATTGAGGTAGGTGGTGGACACGAACCTAATTCATTTACTATTCCCACTCCAATAAACATTTAATTGGGGTAGGTGCTGGATAATAAACCTAATTGATTTACTATTCCCACTCCAATCTACATTTAATTGGGGTAGGTGCTGGATAATAAACCTAAATAATTTGCTATTCCAACTCCAGTCTACATTTAATTGGGGTAGGTGTTGGTTAATAAACCTTATTAATTTGCTATTCCCACTCCAATATACATTTAATTGTGGTAGGTGCTGGACACTGAACCTAATTAATTTACTATTCCCACTCCAGTCTACATTTAATTGGAGGAGGTTATGGACATTGAACCTCATTAATTTAATGTTTCCACTCCAGTCTACATTTAATTGGGGTACGTGCTGGATTGTAAACCTAATTAATTTAATATTCCCACTCCAGTCTACATTTAATTGAGGTCGGTGCTGGATAATAAACCTAATTAATTTACTATTACCACTCCAATATACATTTAATTAGGTAGGTGCTGGACACTGAACCTAATTAATTTACTATTCCCACCCCAATCTACATTTAATTGGAGTAGGTGCTGGAGAATAAACCTAATTAATTTACTTTTCCCACTCCAGTCTACATTTAATTGGGGTAGGTGCTGGACACTGAACCTAATTAATTTACTATTCCCACTCCAGTCTACATTTTATTGGAGGAGGTTATGGACACTGAACCTAATTAATTTAATATTCCCACTCCAGTCTACATTTAAATGAGGTAGGTGGTGGACACTGAACCTAATTATTTACTATTCCCACTCCAATAAACATTTAATTGGGGTAGGTGCTGGATAATAAACCTAATTAATTTACTATTCCCACTCCAATCTACATTTAATTGGAGTAGGTGCTGAATAATAAACCTAATTAATGTAATATTCCCACTCCAATATACATTTAATTGGGGTAGGTGCTGGACACTTAGCCTAATTAATTTATTATTCCCACTCCAGTCTATATTTAATTGAGGTAGGTGGTGGACACTGAACCTAATTATTTACTATTCCCACCCCAATAAACATTTAATTGGGGTAGGTGCTGGATAATAAACCTAATTAATTTACTATTCTCACTCCAATCTACATTTAATTGGGGTATATGCTGGATAATAAACCTAAATAATTTACTATTCCAACTCCAATCTACATGTAATTGGGGTAGTAGGTGTTGGATAATAAACCTAATTATTTGCTATTCCCACTCCAATATACATTTAATTGGGGTAGGTGCTGAACACTGAACCTCATTAATTTACTATTCCCACTCCAGTCTACATTTAATTGAGGTAGGTGGTGGACACTGAACCTAATTAATTTACTCTTCCCACTTCAATAAACATTTAATTGGGGTAGGTGCTGGATAATAAACCTAATTGATTTACTATTCCCACTCCAATCTATATTTAATTGGGGTAGGTGCTGGACACTGAGCCTAATTAATTTATTATTCCCACTCCAGTCTACATTTAATTGAGGTAGGTGGTGGACACTGAACCTAATTATTTACTATTCCCACCCCAATAAACATTTAATTGGGGTAGGTGCTGGATAATAAACCTAATTAATTTACTATTCTCACTCCAATCTATATTTAATTGGGGTAGGTGCTTGATAATAAACCTAATTAATTTATTATTCCCACTCCAATATACATTTAATTGGGGTAGATGCTGGATAAAAAACCTAAATAATTTACTATTCCAACTCCAATCTATATTTAATTGGGGTAGGTGTTGGATAATAAACCTAATTAATTTATTATTCCCACTCCAATATACATTTAATTGGGGTAGATGATGGATAAAACACCTAAATAATTTACTATTCCCACTCCAGTCTACATTTAATTGGAGGAGGTTATGGACACTGAACCTAATTAATTTAATATTCCCACTCCAGTCTATATTTAATTGGGGTTAGTGCTGGATTGCAAACCTAATTAATGTACTATTCCCACTCCAATCTACATTTAATTGGGGTATGTGCTGGATAATAAAACTAATTAATTTACTATTCTCACTCCAGTCTACATTTAATTGGGGTAGGTGCTAGACACTGAACCTAATTAATTTACTATTCCCAATCCTATATACATTTAATTGGAGTAGGTGCTGGATAATAAAACTAATTAATTTACTATTCCCACTCCAGTCTACATTTAATTGGGGTAGGTGTTGGATAATAAACCTAATTAATGTTCTATTCCCACTCCAATATACATTTAATTGTGGTAGGTGCTGGACACTGAACCTAATTAATTTACTATTCCCACTCCAGTCTTCATTTAATTGGAGGAGGTTATGGACACTGAACCTAATTAATTTAATATTCCCACTCCAGTCTACATTTAATTGGGGTTAGTGCTGGATTGCAAACCTAATTAATTTACTATTCCCACTCCAGTCTACATTTAATTGGGTAGGTGCTGGACACTGAACCTTGTTAATTTACTATTCCCACTCCAATCTACATTTAATTGGGGTAGGTGCTGGATAATAAACCTAAATAAATGACTATTCCAACTCCAATCTACATTTAATTGGAGTAGGTGTTGGATAATAAACGTAATTAATTTGCTAATCCCACTCCAATATACATTTAATTGGGGTAGGTGCTGGACACTGAACCTAATTAATTTACTATTCCCACTCCACTCTACATTTAATTGGAGGAGGTTATGGACACTGAACCTAATTAATTTAATATTCCCACTACAGTCTACATTTAATTGGGGTAAGTGCTGGATTGTAAACCTAATTAATGTAATATTCCCACTCCAGTCTACATTTAAATGAGGTAGGTGGTGGACACTGAACCTAATTATTTACTATTCCCACTCCAATAAACATTTAATTGGGGTAGGTGCTGGATAATAAACCTAATTAATTTACTATTCCCACTCCAATCTACATTTAATTGGAGTAGGTGCTGAATAATAAACCTAATTAATGTAATATTCCCACTCCAATATACATTTAATTGGGGTAGGTGCTGGACACTGAGCCTAATTAATTTATTATTCCCACTCCAGTCTATATTTAATTGAGGTAGGTGGTGGACACTGAACCTAATTATTTACTATTCCCACCCCAATAAACATTTAATTGGGGTAGGTGCTGGATAATAAACCTAATTAATTTACTATTCTCACTCCAATCTACATTTAATTGGGGTATATGCTGGATAATAAACCTAAATAATTTACTATTCCAACTCCAATCTACATGTAATTGGGGTAGTAGGTGTTGGATAATAAACCTAATTATTTGCTATTCCCACTCCAATATACATTTAATTGGGGTAGGTGCTGAACACTGAACCTCATTAATTTACTATTCCCACTCCAGTCTACATTTAATTGAGGTAGGTGGTGGACACTGAACCTAATTAATTTACTATTCCCACTTCAATAAACATTTAATTGGGGTAGGTGCTGGATAATAAACCTAATTGATTTACTATTCCCACTCCAATCTATATTTAATTGGGGTAGGTGCTGGACACTGAGCCTAATTAATTTATTATTCCCACTCCAGTCTACATTTAATTGAGGTAGGTGGTGGACACTGAACCTAATTATTTACTATTCCCACCCCAATAAACATTTAATTGGGGTAGGTGCTGGATAATAAACCTAATTAATTTACTATTCTCACTCCAATCTATATTTATTTGGGGTAGGTGCTTGATAATAAACCTAATTAATTTATTATTCCCACTCCAATATACATTTAATTGGGGTAGATGCTGGATAAAAAACCTAAATAATTTACTATTCCAACTCCAATCTATATTTAATTGGGGTAGGTGTTGGATAATAAACCTAATTAATTTATTATTCCCACTCCAATATACATTTAATTGGGGTAGATGATGGATAAAACACCTAAATAATTTACTATTCCCACTCCAGTCTACATTTAATTGGAGGAGGTTATGGACACTGAACCTAATTAATTTAATATTCCCACTCCAGTCTATATTTAATTGGGGTTAGTGCTGGATTGCAAACCTAATTAATGTACTATTCCCACTCCAATCTACATTTAATTGGGGTATGTGCTGGATAATAAAACTAATTAATTTACTATTCTCACTCCAGTCTACATTTAATTGGGGTAGGTGCTAGACACTGAACCTAATTAATTTACTATTCCCAATCCTATATACATTTAATTGGAGTAGGTGCTGGATAATAAAACTAATTAATTTACTATTCCCACTCCAGTCTACATTTAATTGGGGTAGGTGTTGGATAATAAACCTAATTAATGTTCTATTCCCACTCCAATATACATTTAATTGTGGTAGGTGCTGGACACTGAACCTAATTAATTTACTATTCCCACTCCAGTCTTCATTTAATTGGAGGAGGTTATGGACACTGAACCTAATTAATTTAATATTCCCACTCCAGTCTACATTTAATTGGGGTTAGTGCTGGATTGCAAACCTAATTAATTTACTATTCCCACTCCAGTCTACATTTAATTGGGTAGGTGCTGGACACTGAACCTTATTAATTTACTATTCCCACTCCAATCTACATTTAATTGGGGTAGGTGCTGGATAATAAACCTAAATAAATGACTATTCCAACTCCAATCTACATTTAATTGGAGTAGGTGTTGGATAATAAACGTAATTAATTTGCTAATCCCACTCCAATATACATTTAATTGGGGTAGGTGCTGGACACTGAACCTAATAATTTACTATTCCCACTCCACTCTACATTTAATTGGAGGAGGTTATGGACACTGAACCTAATTAATTTAATATTCCCACTACAGTCTACATTTAATTGGGGTAAGTGCTGGATTGTAAACCTAATTAATTTAATATTCCCACTCCAATCTACATTTAATTGAGGTAGGTGCTGGATAATAAACCTAATTATTTAACTTTTACCACTCGAATATACATTTAATTAGGGTAGGTGCTGGACACTGAACCTAATTAATGTACTATTCCCACTCTAATCTACATCTAATTGGAGTAGGTGCTGGAGAATAAACCTAATTAATTTACTATTCCGACTCCAGTCTACATCTAATTGGGGTAGGTGCTGGACACTGAACCTAATTAATTTACTATTTCCACTCCAGTCTACATTTAATTGGAGGTTATGGACAATGAACCTAATTAATTTAATATTCCCACTCCAATCTACATTTAATTGGAGTCGGTGCTGGAGAATAAAACTGATTAATTTACTATTCCCACTCCAGTCTACATTTAATTGGAGTAAGTGCTGGATTGTAAACCTAATTAATTTAATATTCCCACTCGAGTCTACATTTAATTGAGGTAGGTGGTGGACACTGAACCTAATTATTTACCATTCCCAATCCAATTACCATTTAATTGGGGTAGGTGCTGGATAATAAACCTAATTAATTTACTATTCCCGCTCCAATCTACATTTAATTGGGGTAGGTGCTGGATAACAAACCTAATTTATTTATTATTCCCACTCCAATATACATTTAATTGGGGTAGATGCTGGATAATAAACCTAAATAATGTACTATTCCAACTCCAATCTACATGTAATTGGGATAGGTGCTGGAAACTGAGCCTAATTAATTTACTATTCCCACTAAAGTCTACATTTAATTGAGGTAGGTGGTGGACACTGAACCTAATTTATTTACTATTCCCACTCCAATAAACATTTAATTGGGGTAGGTGCTGGATAATAAACCTAATTAATTTACTATTCCCACTCCAATCTACATTTAATTGGGGTAGGTGCTGGATAATAAACCTAATTAATTTACTATTCCCACTCCAGTCTACATTTAATTGGGGTAGGTGCTGGACACTGCACCTAATTAATTTACTCTTCCCACTCCAATCTACATTTAATTGGGGTAGGTGATGGATAATAAACCTAATTAATTTACTATTCCCACTTCAATCTACATTTAATTGGGGTAGGTGCTGGATAATAAACCTAAGTATTTTACTATTCCAACTCCAATCTACATTTAATTGGGGTTGGTGTTGGATAATAAACCTAATTAATTTGCTATTCCCCATCTCCAATATACATTTAATTGTGGTAGGTGCTGGACACTGAACCTAATTAATTTACTATTCCCACTCCAGTCTACATTTAATTGGAGGAGGTTATGGACACTGAACCTAATTAATTTAATTTTTCCGCTCCAGTCTACATTGATTGGGGTATGTGCTGGATTGTAAACCTAATTAATTTAATATTCCCACTCCAGTCTACATTTATTTGAGGTAGGTGCTGGATAATAAACCTAATTAATTTACTATTACCACTCCAATATACATTCAATTAGGGTAGGTGCTGGACACTGAACCTAATTAATTTACTATTCCCACTCCAACCTACATTTAATTGGAGTAGGTGCTGGAGAATAAACCTAATTAATTTACTATTCCCACTCCAGTCTACATTTAATTGGAGGAGGTTATGGACACTGAACCTAATTAATTTAATATTCCCACTCCAGTCTACATTTAATTGGGGTAAGTGCTGGATTGTAAATATAATTAATTTAATATTCCCACTCCAGTCTACATTTAATTGAGGTAGGTGGTGGACACTGAACCTAATTATTTACTATTCCCACTCCAATAAACATTTAATTGGGGTAGGTGCTGGATAATAAACCTAATTAATTTATTATTCCCACTCCAATATACATTTAATTGGGGTATATGCTGGATAATAAACCTAAATAATTTACTATTCCAACTCCAATCTACATGTAATTGGGGTAGTAGGTGTTGGATAATAAACCTAATTATTTGCTATTCCCACTCCAATATACATTTAATTGGGGTAGGTGCTGAACACTGAGCCTCATTAATTTACTATTCCCACTCCAGTCTACATTTAATTGAGGTAGGTGGTGGACACTGAACCTAATTAATTTACTATTCCCACTTCAATAAACATTTAATTGGGGTAGGTGCTGGATAATAAACCTAATTGATTTACTATTCCCACTCCAATCTACATTTAATTGGGGTAGGTGCTGGATAATAAACCTAAATAATTTACTATTCCAACTCCAGTCTACATTTAATTGGAGGAGGTTATGGACATTGAACCTCATTAATTTAATGTTTCCACTCCAGTCTACATTTAATTGGGGTACGTGCTGGATTGTAAACCTAATTAATTTAATATTCCCACTCCAGTCTACATGTAATTGAGGTCGGTGCTGGATAATAAACCTAATTAATTTACTATTACCACTCCAATATACATTTAATTAGGTAGGTGCTGGACACTGAACCTAATTAATTTACTATTCCCACTCCAATCTACATTTAATTGGAGTAGGTGCTGGAGAATAAACCTAATTAATTTACTTTTCCCACTCCAGTCTACATTTAATTGGGGTAGGTGCTGGACACTGAACCTAATTAATTTACTATTCCCACTCCAGTCTACATTTTATTGGAGGAGGTTATGGACACTGAACCTAATTATGTAATATTCCCACTCCAGTCTACATTTAATTGGGGTAAGTGCTGGATTGTAAACCTAATTAATGTAATATTCCCACTCCAGTCTACATTTAAATGAGGTAGGTGGTGGACACTGAACCTAATTATTTACTATTCCCACTCCAATAAACATTTAATTGGGGTAGGTGCTGGATAATAAACCTAATTAATTTACTATTCCCACTCCAATCTACATTTAATTGGAGTAGGTGCTGAATAATAAACCTAATTAATTTAATATTCCCACTCCAATATACATTTAATTGGGGTAGGTGCTGGACACTGAGCCTAATTAATTTATTATTCCCACTCCAGTCTACATTTAATTGAGGTAGGTGGTGGACACTGAACCTAATTATTTACTATTCCCACCCCAATAAACATTTAATTGGGGTAGGTGCTGGATAATAAACCTAATTAATTTACTATTCTCACTCCAATCTACATTTAATTGGGGTAGGTGCTTGATAATAAACCTAATTAATTTATTATTCCCACTCCAATATACATTTAATTGGGGTAGATGCTGGATAAAAAACCTAAATAATTTACTATTCCAACTCCAATCTATATTTAATTGGGGTAGGTGTTGGATAATAAACCTAATTAATTTATTATTCCCACTCCAATATACATTTAATTGGGGTAGATGATGGATAAAAAACCTAAATAATATACTATTCCCACTCCAGTCTACATTTAATTGGAGGAGGTTATGGACACTGAACCTAATTAATTTAATATTCCCACTCCAGTCTATATTTAATTGGGGTTAGTGCTGGATTGCAAACCTAATTAATGTACTATTCCCACTCCAATCTACATTTAATTGGGGTATGTGCTGGATAATAAAACTAATTAATTTACTATTCCCACTCCAGTCTACATTTAATTGGGGTAGGTGCTAGACACTGAACCTAATTAATTCACTATTCCCAATCCTATATACATTTAATTGGAGTAGGTGCTGGATAATAAAACTAATTAATTTACTATTCCCACTCCAGTCTACATTTAATTGGGGTAGGTGTTGGATAATAAACCTAATTAATGTTCTATTCCCACTCCAATATACATTTAATTGTGGTAGGTGCTGGACACTGAACCTAATTAATTTACTATTCCCACTCCAGTCTACATTTAATTGGAGGAGGTTATGGACACTGAACCTAATTAATTTAATATTCCCACTCCAGTCTACATTTAATTGGGGTTAGTGCTGGATTGCAAACCTAATTAATTTACTATTCCCACTCCAATCTACATTTAATTGGGGTAGGTGCTGGATAATAAAACTAATTAATTTACTATTCCCACTCCAATCTACATTTAATTGGGGTAGGTGCTAGACACTGAACCTAATTAATTTACTATTCCCAATCGTATATACATTTAATTGGAGTAGGTGCTGGATAATAAAACTAATTAATTTACTATTCCCACTCCAGTCTACATTTAATTGGGGTAGGTGCTGGACACTGAACCTAATAAATTTACTATTCCCAATCCTATCTACATTTAATTGGAGTAGGTGCTGGACACTGAACCTAATTAATTTACTATTCCCACTCCAGTCTACATTTAATTGGAGGAGGTTATGGACACTGAACCTAATTAATTTACTATTCCCACTCCAGTCTATATTTAATTGGGGTAAGTGCTGGATTGTAAACCTTATTAATTTTCTATTGCCAGTCCAATATACATTTAATTGGGGTAGGTGCTGGACGCTGAACCTAAGTAATTTACTATTCCCACTCCAGTCTACATTTAATTGGAGTAGGTGCTGGATAATAAACCTAATTAATTTACTATTCCCACTCCAATAAACAGTTAATTGAGGTACGTGCTGGATAATAAACAAAATAAATTTACTATTCCCACTCCAATTTACATTTAATTGGAGTAGGTGCTGGATAATAAACCTAATTATTTACTATTCCCACTCCAATATACATTTAATTGGGGCAGGTGCTGAACACTGAACGTAATTAATTTACTATTCCCACTCCAGTCTACATTTAATTGAGGTAGGTGGTGGACACTGAACCTAATTAATTTACTATTCCCACTCCAATATACATTAACATACTATTCACAATCAAAATTTAAATAAATAATACATTTATACATTTTAATTTTTTTATTTCAAATGCAAATAAAAAAATACATTTACATTATTCTTTTCTAAAAATGCAAACATTTACCCACTATAAACTAAACACCCCACTTTTAAATTATTCTAATATTTATAAAAAATATGTTTTAAAATCATATTTCTTTTACATTTTACTAATAAATTACTCCAAAACAATCCCCACCTTCATCCCCTATAAGCCAACATTCCACTCCTAAAAATTACAAATAATTTCTAATTCCTAATTATAAAAATCATATTTCAATTAAAATTATAAAAAATATATATATTTAAAACACTCACTACCCTTAGCCCCTATAAACCCAACATCCGACTCCTAAAATTTATAAATCATTTATAAATTTAAAATTTCAATTTCCTATTTCCAAATTTTTTTTAAAAAATGTAATATTTTTAAAACACTAACCACACTTATCCCCTATAAACCCAACATCCCGCTCCTAAAATTTTAAAAATAATTTCCAAATTATAAATTTCAATTTCGTAATTCAAATTTTTTTATTTTTGAATACAATATATTTTTAAAACACTCCCCACCCTTATCCCCTATTGACCCGACACCTGATCACTCCAGAGGCCCCCCTCAGAGACCTTCAGTTGCAGCCAGGGCAATAAGACACATCACGGAACAACCAGGCTTGCTAGATGTATGGCGCTGGTGTTCCCCTGACACCCCAGGATTCTCTCATTATTCTGCTACTCATGACATACACACCAGAATAGATTTTTGGTTAGTCGCTAGACTGCTTTGTTCCAATGTCAATGCCTGTGAATCATTCCCCTATACTTTTAGATATCAAATTGCCCCCCCAAAATGTGTGCACACTTTACTTGGTGGTTTCCCCCATACTCCCTGCTTGACCCTGTATTTCAGGCAAATTTAGCCTCCTCTATTGAAGAGTTCTTTGAGAACAATATAGGCTCGGTCACCAACTTCTATACAGTCTGGGAAACATTTGAGGTATTTATTAGAGGGGTTGCCATATCAAAACATGCTGGGGTTCTTCGCTCACTAAGGGATGGACTTACTGCCCTGGAAAAGAAACTGGCAAGCTCATCAACTTAGGGGCGAGCCAGAATCGCTTGAGGATGTCAAAACCACATTGGAAGAATACCAGGAAGTTGCGGACAGTGAAGTAAAACATTTAGGCATGTATGCCACTGCTGGATCGTATGGCGAGGGTGAACGTCTTGGTACAGTTTGGCAACCATACATTGCCATAAGGGAGGTCCTTGGGGAGGATGGCAGCCAGATACATGAGGTGTTGCCGATAGCCAAGAGATTTAGTAGGTAATAGATGGAATTGTATCACTCTCGGATAGCTCCGATTGAGAAGAGCATGAGGATTTCTTGGAGCATATACAGATGCCATAACTCACCAATTCCCATAGAAAATAACTTATGTCACCTCTAGACACCAGTGAGATTCTTCCGGCACTTCAGTCAATGCACAACGGTAGTGCACCGGGCTCAGGTGGCCTAACTGTGACTTTTTATAAGACATTCCTGGACTTGTTAATACCTCACTTAGTCACCCTCTACAAAGAGATGGTGGAAAACAAGCATATGCCACCGACTATGAGAGAAGCCCTGATAATTACTATACTTAAAGCAGAGAAGCTGGCAAATTAATTCTCCCCCCATAGGGCCTCATCACTCCTGAATTTAGATATCAAGCTGTTGGCTAAAATATTGGCTAACCGCCTAGCTCTATTTGTACCACTGCTAGTTGGCCTGGAGCAGGCTGGCTTCGTTCTGAGACAATGCTTAATGTAGAACTGTATTTGGCACTATCCAGAATAACTCTGAAATTAAAGCTGCTGCATTCTTTCTGGAAGCAGAAAAGGTATTTGGCTCTGTGGAGTGGGCTTTTATGAAAGCAATGCTTAGACATTTCGGGTGGGAGACATTTTTCTATGGCTCGTGGCGGTCTTATATTCTACTCCAGAGGCCAGGGTCAGAATTGGTAATATGGTCACTCCTCCCATTAATATATCTAGGAGTACTCTGCGGGGTTGCCCATTGTCACCCCTACTTTGTGCCCTCGTTGCAGAGCCATTGGCCTGCGCACTAAGAGGATATCATGGACATAGGGCGCTGCGCTTTCCTAGATATCTGCATATTATATCTGCTTATACGGATGACATGCTCTAATATATTTGAGAGATGGGGAAAAATCTCACTCGGGTACTTATGGAGGCCACAAATTTCGGAGATATATCAGGCCTGAAGGTCAAGTGGTCTAAATCTATTATTTTTCCTCTGACTCCAACTATGACTCTGGTGGAGCTTGACTTCCCATTACAATGGACCACAGACTCTGTTCGATATATGGGCATACAAGTGTACACTGACCCTAACATAGTATTTTCTGAGAACTACAGGAGAGCAATCTCTAAACTGGAGGATGATGCGGTGCGGTGGATTCGCCTGCATTTCTCACTGGTAGGGCGTATTTCTCTAATGGAAATGATTGTCCTTCTTAGATTCTTGTTCCTGAGAAGGTTCCGATGCTCCTCCCTAGTCATACACTTGCTGTTCTCCACTCCCTACTTATAAAACTTGCTTGGGCTGGGAAACAGCCATGGTTTAAGTGGGACACTCTGACCTTTCCCTACCTGAGCGGTGGTCTTAATGCACCTGACCTTGATCTCTATTATAGAGTGGCACAGTGCTCACATGCTCGCTAATGGATCCATGAGCCACAGAACTTGACACATCTACACATTGAGAAAGTCACCACCAATCCCTGAACTCTCCATCAGATGCTGTTCTGCTCTCCTGTTAGAAGAACGGGCGTGCTTGACTCTATGAACACTACAGTTTATGCTTAGCGTAACCTGCTAAATAGACAAGCGGGCACCCTGCTATAATCCCCTCTGATACAAATTGACTGGTGCTATTGGTTTTTGAGTGTACGTGAAAAGGAAGTGGACTCAGCACTAAAACAATTAGGCATACTATAGATGGGCGATCTCTTCCGGGACGGGGTTGCATGCCGGTCGGAAGACGTATTAGCAGGCGAACACGATCCCTCCCCCTTAGCACAGTATCAATTCCATAGAGTCAGGCATGCACTGCATGATCTCCTGGGGGAGCATGTGCAGGTGAAGGAAATGGCCCAATTAGTGTAACTCAGCCTTCAATTCTAAATGAAGAGTAGGTCAGACAGTAGAGAATCCAAACCAATAACTGTTTATTCAGATACCTTCAGAGTGGAGCCCGGTCTGCCCAATCTCTAGGAGTGCTGCAGAGGGACAAGCATAAAGATATATTATGTACATCTCACAACTGGGCTGAACACGCCCATTGTGGAATTTTCCAAGCAGGTGCTACTGAACAAAGAAATACAGGGAGTAAGTTCCGATTCTGAGCCCTAGCACACACTATCTACTATCCAAGGTCACTCTGGCCGTTCCTGCCACTAGACAAGTGGGAGAAGGCCCTATCAAGTGGGAAAGGTATGTGCTAATAACAACAGTGCATTCATTAGTGTAGCAAAACTCAGCTTTGGAGAAACGTAACCAAGAGAAAGCTATTTCTCGGAAATAGCAAAGGATTAGTTTTGATCATAATGCAAAATGGCACCCATATACAAAATGGTGCAGCGAGTGCTAACTTACGTAGAGCAATGCACAAACAAAACCATTTCTATTCTAACAGACCCTCCTTTTAGCATGAGCTAATCATTTTGTATCAGAGGGAAAAAACGAACATTTATATATATATATATATATATATATATATATATATATATATATTCGCATGGTTTAGACACATTTCATATTCTCAACATCAGGAATGGAGGCTGTAAGGAGAGAATACGTCTAAAAAATGCCCTCATCTATCTGCATCAGATCATTTACCTCCTTTTGCAACATAATTGCAGAATTCGTGTCAGATATCGATGTAGTCCTCTTTGGAGTGAGAAGGGTGGTGCAGTAGGAACAACAGAAGGGAAGGCATTAAACTAGGATACAGCATGAAATCAGAATCAGAATGAAATAAATCACTTTTTTTAGGATCCAACCCCAACCGCCAAAGATAGACCAACTCCAGTTCCCACTTTCAATCCCCTTAAAATTTTCTAGAATGTCCAAAATATGTTGGGTAATATTCTCTCCCATATTAGTGACCCCGACAACGCAGTGATCTCCTACTACCGTGCACAGACCACCGCTCTTAGCTAAGATGAAGTAAACTGTATATCTTGTCTGTTCAGAATACATTCACACAGCCGCGGGCCGTGGAGGGAGTTACAGTGGGGCAGGGAGGCGGGGAGATGGAGGGGCAGGGTGGAGAGGGCTAAAAACCGGCATATGGATAATTACAGGTAAGTAAACAAATGCGATGCAGTGCGCGCTACGAAATTAGTTTTATTATTTAAATTGTTTACTTACCTGTAATTATCCATATGCCGGTGTTTAGCCCTCTCCACCCTGCCCCTCCCCCTCCCTACCTCCCTGCCCCACTTTAACTCCCTCCACGGCCCGCGGCTGCATTCACATACTTTTTGATTGAGTGGTGATGTCACGTAAAACTGCTACTGTAGAGTTAGACAATATCAGCAGCCTACATCAACATATCCGAAAGTAATACCATTAATATAATTATTGACTTCAAGATCTGTCACTCCCTCACAAAACTCCTTTTTTAATGTCCTTTTTACCCATTTTACCTCAGGCTTGGCCTGTTTGCAAGGCACACCAAAAGGTAGCACCATCCCAAGTGCCACATAATTTGTACCATTATGCATATTAGAATAAGTCCCGTTAGACAGGAAGAATAAAACCTGGGTGTGCCTAAATCTGTCTATCATAATCCACAGCGAAATATCCAGTATTCATTCCAACAGTTCTTGGATCTTCTGCACTTACCAAAGGGATTGTCTCTTTACACATCACTAAACCAGAACAATGTATGTACAATGTCTTGTCTAACTAGCCTTTCGGGGAATTGTCAATTCTTTGTAATGCCAACCCATCAATGTTATGTTCTGTTCTTCTATATAGAAATCATCACAATAAGTGCTGTTACCACAACCAGGATAGCCCTCCCCTGTGGTTTTCGATGGTACATACATGGTCCTGAATAACCAGATCCAAACACTCCTTTTATCTCCACAAAGTCAGGGGGTTCAGTATAAGTGGATATGCAGTCCATAAAATAGTAACAGAATCAGTAGGGTAACAAGCAGTACCTTCTCTGAAGAATCTCTTGTGCATATCTAGAAATATTTTGCTTGGTGTCATTCTTTTCTCTCGGACTTGGGAAATAACCTTACCCATAGTGCGTGATTGTTCATTCTTTTTTCTTTGAGGACCAAGATACATGTGTGTGAACAGGAAAAATCACTGGCCCCTCTTCATCGGCAACCATTCTACCAAAAGGATGCATCGCAGTTGATAAAATGGGGGCAAAATGCAAACAAGAAATATGTATATATAAGTTCTCAGTGTCCATCAGAGCCTCACTGGCACAGGCTCTTATTGTACATCAAAAACGATGGTGCTTTTGAGCACCGACGGTGGAGCGTGCTCTCTCCTAAGCTTGTATTCCCACATCGCACAGGATAATATACCCCCAAGGGGATACTTTTGATCTATCCTGTCCAATGTTCAAACTTTATATAAATCTCTCAGCACCCTCAAACTAACTCCATTGGTACTATAAAAAAGAACACCCTAACTTACCCAGTCCATCCTTATCTAGTATTTCTTCTCCTTTGGTACACCGAGCCCCAGCAGAGAGTGCAAATTGTACCTGGTAGCTCCAGGCACAGCGGTATCAACAAAAAGATGTTCCTGGATAGCGCGTCTTTCCGGTGGAACAGCTGCATTCAGCACATCATTATTTTCTCATCCGTTTGCGTCCAAGTCAGCTTAGCGTCGCTGAAGGGGACAAACCGAGGCACTGTCTCACACATGGAGTCCCCTATGCCATCTTTCACCCACTGATCATAAGGCAGAGACAGTGGGTCGCATGAATCCAGTTATTGCGTCCAACGACCTTCACTGCAGTGCGAGTAGCAAGCAAGACCTGCTCCGTTCCCCTCCAACGCAGCTCCAAATTCTTCTTCTGCTGAAAATTTCTTATGAGTACATAATCCCCAGGCTGAATGTTGTGTCCTTGTCCATATGGTGTAGCTGGTAGGGCTTCCTGGACCCGTTGGTGAATTGAACGCAAACTTTCAGTTAAATGGCAAAGGTAGTCAATCAACAACAGGTTTAATATTTTTATTTTGAACAATTCCTTGTTTTCTGTCAGGCTCTTTTTTCTCCAAAGTAGAATCTTTGTTTTCAGGTTTTATATGGGGTAAGAAGACCCCTCGTATAGCAATAGGGACACTTTATGCCGATACAGAGCAAGGAGGCCTTGCGCTACCAAACATTAAAGATTACTGTAACGCCTATTTGGCACAATACTTAAATAGATTGAAATCTGAAATACAAGGCTCAGATTTATTTATAATTTTTTTTTTCAGATTTCATTTGCCTTGAAGCTCAAATTCCCTCCCCGCTTCTAGTGCCTAGATCTCCGAAACTTGTTAGATATAAAACTATGAACTGGTTTCTTAAAAGAAGAGATGTTATGTTTAAAAGACACTCTCTTCCGCAGTTTAACCTTACGACTCCCTTAAGATATGTTTTTGCTTATACTGGGATAAAAATCAGTTCAGAAATCATAGTTAACTGGCACTGTGTAGGGTTTTATAAATTAGCAGATTTTTGTAGAGATGGCCGTTGGATAACTCCGGGACAGATGTCACGGTTAATCCAAGGCAACTTTCTTTTAACTTGCTCTTACATTAGGATATATAAAATGCTGGAACTACTGGATTTCACACACATTAGTACACCTAATCAGTTACGGAATGATCTCTTTGTAACCTCACGGGCTAGGAAGCCGGGGGAATGGAAACGCTGTCTTTCTCAGAATATTGAGAAAGACTTTAGTTTAAAAGCAATGGAAAAATGGCAGGATCAGGAGAATCATAATATATCCCTTAATACGTGGAAGACCTTAAATAAACTAAATTGTTGTGTGTTGAGAGGGTCCAACTGGCGCAGAATGCTTTTCTTTAATAAATGGCTTCTATATCGCACCCCTGCTCTTATTGCTAAAATGTATGATAATACTCCTGCTAACTGTTTTAGATGCCATCAATTTGCCCCAGCTAATTGGTCCCATATAATCGCATTTTGTCCGAAAATCCTGTCATTTTGGAATGAAATCTTCGATTTCCTTTGTACTGATTATAATATCAGGATCACTTGTAGCCTTCAATCAAAGCTTTATGGCTACGATCCCGACCTTGGCTTTGTAGATCATTTGGTTAAACTGCTTTACATAGTTTCAGCTGAGCAAGATCCTTGATATCACAGAATTGGCAATCAACACAGGTTCCCTTGTTTCTACAATGGCTACATAAAATGAAAAAAGTTAGAAAGACCGAGTTTCTATATGCACAACGAATTGGAGGGATCAGAAAGTTTGACAAAATTTGGAAATCTTTTTTTGATTAATTTTATATAAATGTTTGGTGTCTAAAAAGTATACTTTGACTTGTCCCTGCATCGGTAATTTGTAATCTGTAATTCTTAATGTCTCTGTGATATATTCTTTCCTTTTTATCTGCCTTTTTATCTGCCCTTTGTTTTTATGTATGTTATTTATATTTGGATTCCAAAGTACCTCAATAAAAAAATTTTTAAAAATAAATAACAACGGGTACTCAATATCTGAAAACACAGAGGGCGCTGGACGCCCCAGACATTAACTGGCTGTCCAAACATGACCTCGTACTGTGACAATCCTGACCTAGAATGTGCTGTTCTTGTAGACAAAAGAGCTAACAGTAAAGCATCTGGCCACTGTAACCCTGGCGTTGCCTGTATTTTTGCCAGTTTGAGTTTGAGAGTACCATTGTACTTCTCAACTAAACCCGCTGACTGTGGATGATTAGCAGCACAAAACTTTTGCTTAATGCCTAAACCATCACAAATTAATTGAATTACTTTAGCATTAAAATGACTTCCGTTATCACTCCAGATCAAAAGAGGCAAGCCGAAACGAGAAAAGAACTCCTTCAGGAGTACCTTCACAGTCGTAATGGCTGTATTGTCTTTAGTGGGATAAGCCTCAACTCATTTACTGAATGCACAGACAACCACCAAAACCTACTTCAAGTTAATGCATATTTCTAATTCTATATAATCCATTTGGAGGATCTGAAAGGGAAAAGTGGATGGTGCAACATGTCTAGGTGCATGGGGGTACCCTTTCCAGGATTGTGCATCATGCACACCATACAGTATTTCACTAAATGTGTAGCTGTCTTTCAAATCTTGGCATTCTGGATTTCAAACAACTTGCAAATACCCTTAGCACTAATATGAGCTGTGCCATGGACATTGTGACTACAGGAAGAACATATGCATCAGGCAACATCCATCTCTGACTTATCAATCCAACATCCCTCATCATTCAATTGTGCTGTACGTTCCTGCCACACTGCTAACTCTTCTATTGTAGCTTCGCTTTGTATCTCTTTTACATCCTCAAGGGTGTCTTCAAACATGGCAACTTCAGTCACCCACCTAGTCGGACCTGCTACCAACATTCTTTTCATTTTAGTCTGAGCCGTTTATTTAGATATCTGATCTGCAAAAGCATTTCCTCTTCCCACATCATCAGTGTCTTTCTGATGGCCACTACACTTTACTATGGCCAATTTCTTAGGGAGTGTCAAAGCAGACAAAAGCCTCAATATAAGGTGCCCATGCTGAATTTTGGTGCCATGTGAAGTAAGAAACCCTCGCTCAGCCAAGAGTCACCCAAAATGATGCGCGACCCCAAAGGCATACTGGCTGTTAGTATAAATATTGACAACCAGTCCCTCACTCAATTCACAAGCTTGTATGAAGGCAGCAAGCTCAGCAGCTTGAGCCAACTGATAAGGGACTTGTGATCTCTCTACGACTATACACAGTTTGGTAATAGCATAAGCAGAAGTTGTAGTGCCATCTGATAATTTGAAACAAGAGCCATCAACATAAAGTTCCCCTTGAGGGTCAGATAAGGGAACGTCGGTCAAGTCTACCCATCCTTTCGTCTTTTCATCTGTCCGGAATATACAATCATGTTTATCGACTTCTTTACTCTCAGAAGGGAGGGGCAGATTACTGCTGGATTCAGAATGGCACATGTTTTAATCGTAATATGTCTGGCAAAAATTGTCGATTCAGAACCAGTAAGATGTGCACTGGTAAGGTGCTGTGTCTTTGTCTTATTCAAAGTGTATCCACAGCATGGGGTACCATGACTGTGAGGTCAGTATCCAGTATGAGTCCAGCCGGTGGTCTGATCAATTTGGCCACGGCCGCAACCGCTCTTAGACAAGTCGGGAGGGCTCTTGTGACTGGATTAAGGACAGCAGAGAAATAAGCACACGGACATTGCTTATCCCCAAATTTTTGAATTAGGACAGAAAGGGTGCAACCAGCCATCTCATGGACGAATAACACAAATGATTTATTAAAAACAGGGGTACCAATTACTGGAGCTGAACAAAGAGCAGTTTTCAATTGCTCAAAAGACTGCTGACATTCAGGTGTCCAAGGCAAAGGCTCATGCACTTCTTTCATTGTTAGTGCAAGCAAGGGTTTAATTAGTAGGGAATAATTAGGTATCCACTGCCAACAATAGGAAGTGATACCTATAAAAGCGCACACATCTTTGTGAGATGGGCATTATAACAATGGTATACGCGCCAGGGTCAATCTCCTACCCTCCTTCGACAGTAGGTATCCTAAATAGGTGACCTCCTGTTGACAATACTGAAATTTAGAAAGAGAAACTTTATATTCATGGAAGCCAAATGCAATAATAATTTTAAATTACTATCCTTACAACCCTGTTTGGTATCAGAAGCGATAAGGAGGTCGTCAACATACTGCACCAATATATTACCAGGAGGGAGTGAACGGGAATCTAACTGACTCTCCAAAGCCTGACTGTAAATACTTGGACTCTCAGTATAGCCCTGAGGAGCCCGCTAGAACCTAAAGCTTCTTCCAGCTAGGGTAAACCCAGACAAGTACCTACTGTCCGGATGTATAGGAATACTAGAGAATGCATTTTTCAAATCAATCACAAAAAACAACAGAGCAGTGGACGGAATCATCATCAAAAGTGTTGTAATATCTGGGACCATTGGGAAGTGAGGAACCACTTTCTTGTTAATCTCGAGCAAATCAATCACAAACCGATAAAAATCTACATGATCATCAGGGGAATCTGAGGGTGTTCTTTTAAGAATGGGAAGAATGGGGCTATTAGAAATATTGGGAGACGACTCCTCAGCTACTCCCTTCTTGATCAATTCCTGAATAATTTACAATGGAGCCCATTCTGCTGCCTGTGGTATTTTGGAATACGAGGCAGAATAGTATTATCCTTGACCTGTATCGAAACCTGTGGAATGTGCAACAGGCCCACATCTGTATCACCTGTCGGCCACAAAGTAGGTGGCGCATCAGCAAATTCAACAGGAAGAGGCGCATCCTTAGACAAACACTGCTTAGCGCTGACTACACCTGGACCCATTGTCAAGTAAACACCAGCCGGGGAACAATAAATTGTCGCTTGCAATTTCTTCAATAAATCCAAACCCATCAGGTTCTCACCATAATTAGATGTAAAAATGGCGAATCTACAGTGAAAGGACCAATGGTCAATGCAAGGGGTCTTGAAATGGGGCTCACAACCGGTACACCAGAAAAACCTACCAACACAATATTATGGCCAGACAGAGCCGCCCCAGGTACTATATTTTGAGAAACAGAACTTTTTTGCCACACCTGCATCCACCTAGAATTCCTTAGTCGAACCTTGCAATTTCACCAGTACATAAGGACCGTGCTGGTCTACAGGTACCGGAACTGGTCCCCCATTCTGTCCTTGGCTATCCTAGCACTGAAACATGCCTGTCACTTCGTCCATATCATAATCATCATCAGACAAATTTTTAAGTGCGTGTTGCTGTACAAAAGGCTCATAATCTCTCATTACTTCCCAAATATCCTCCACACTGTAAATAGAATTATGAGCCCACTGTGCAGCCTGATTAGCCGCTAAGGTCTTTTCCCCGTCTCCCACTCCAGATCGAATAAGTGGGCCTATTCGCACTCCAAATGTTGTCAAAGCTCTATCTTCAATTCCACGAACTGGCGTTTCACTGCTCAAAGACATCGGGGTTGCACGACCAAAGTGGGAGAAGTGACAGAAATAAAAGACACAATAGTCGCTGGCGGTTGCGCCGCAAGAGTTAGAGCAGGAGACAAGGATGCTGAAACAATAGGTGTGGCAGGAGTGCTAACAAATACCGTGGCCACAGACGACGAAGACACAGAGAAGGAAGGAGGAGGAGCCGAGGCCACGGTCATCAATATAATAGCAGCATATACAGGGACAGCAGAGACAGCCGCAACAGCCGGCTATGATGGCACAAGAATTGTAGGATATATCCTCTGCTGGGCATATGGGACGGGGGCGGGCATCTAATAATTCATCCACAAAAGTATAATTTTCTTCTTGGGCCATATAAGACCTTTCAAATTGCAACCAAAACCCTCTATCTGCACATTCAATTCCTGCCTCCTGTTTTTTCCTATCATATGCTACAGCTTTCTGAGTTAATGTCTGCATTCTCCCCTTCCACGCATCCTTTTCTGCCTTCAATCGTCTCTGTCTAGCTACTTTCTCCCACGTTCTGAGGGAATCAAACATAAACTGTCTACTTCTTCTCCTAAAAATTGTTCCTGTAAAAACTCAATTTATTGTTCATCAAAAGTGCCCATCAATGGCCACTATAACTCAGCATTGTCCCTCATATATTTGTGCCATAATGTACTCAACATAAGAGGGCCAATACCATCATTCACATACGTATCAAAATTTGGGATGCCTTCTGGAGGCGCCGGCTGAACTTCTTCCAATCGAGAATCAGCAGAACAACAGCGACAGCACAAGGAGAACTGTTTGCTGAACCCAGGCATTCTCAAAAGAAAACAAATTTACTATTTATATCTGGCAAAGCAATTGCAAATGCTTTCACCCCAAAAATGATCCTCAGATGTACCAAATACAAACCAAAATGGTACCATATCTACAAACAACAAAAACAAACTCACCTGATATATGCAGGTCAAATGAACTAATTCTCCACTGCGACTCTTCAAGCCAAACGGTCAGATCCAAGGGTTTTGCTGCTCAGGACTCCAGTCGGGATGACTACTGGGCGAGGCACCGTCCGGCAGGACAGAAGGGGCAGCTGCGAGTATCAAGAACTCTTCATGCAGGGATCCCTGATCCGTCAGTCCGACCTGACGATAGCCTCGACCCCCCCGTCCACGGAAGGGGATGGGTCGCTCAACCGAAGGAGTCCCAGTTTGGGCGCCAACTGAAGGAAATGGCCCGATTAGGGTCACTCACGGACACTTCTCAGCCTACAATACCAAATGAAGAGTTGGTCATACAGTAGAGAATACAAACCAATAACTGTTTATTCAGATACACTCAGAGTGGAGCCCAATCTGCCCAGTCTCTATGAGTGCTGCAGAGGGACTGAAATCAACAAGCATAAAGATACATTAAGTACATCTTACAACTGTGCTAAACACCCCCATTGCGGAATTCTCCAAGTAGGTGCTACTGAACAAAGATATAAAGGGAGTACGTTTTGATTCTGAGGCCGGGCACATACTATCTACTATCTAAGGTCACTCTGGCCGTTCCTGCCACTAGGCACGTTGCAGAAGGCCTCTATCTGGTGGGAAAGGTATGTGCTAATAAGAACAGTGCATTTATTAGTGTAGATAAGCTCAGCTTTGGAGAAACATAAGTAAGAGGAGGCTATTTCTTGGAAATAGCAAAGGATTCGTTTTGATCATGGTACAAAATAGCGCCCAAAATGGTGTGGCAAATGGTAACTTACATAAAGCAATGCACAAACAAAATAATTTCTATTCTAACACAGGAACCCATGGAGATTCCATTGCTCTCCTTCATTTTACGCTCCACTTCTCCCACTAAGACAGTTAATATAATCTATAACTTGACGCAAGACAACAGGAGACCGATGCAGACGAAGGTCAGATCGGACTGGCAGAGAGACCTGGATACAGTTATAGATGACAGCGCCTGTCGATATTGCTGTGAGATGACTAAACACATCTCACTTAATAGTAAACACTGCGCTAAATCCACTTCAAATTCCTCAATAGAGTTTACTATACTCCAGAGAGGCTGAGACGATATGGCTTGCGAGAGTCTGCTGCATGCCCCCGCTGTGGTGAGGGAGAGGCGGGTTTCTGCATGTCACCTGGCTCTGCCCCAAGATTGCTGACTTCTGGTACAAGATTTTCCATACGATAAACACAATTACCGGCCTTTCTTTAACACCAGACCCATTATTCGTACTCCTAAGATATAGTAAGTTCATAGGCAAAGAGGGCTGAAGCTTGGTGGATATGGGGCTACTTCTCGCCAAGCTGAGGGTCACCATGCGCTGGGCCACAGGCCCTGTCCCCACTATAGATGACTGGGAGAAAGATATGCTCCATTGCAACACAGAATCGGATAATTATATTGAGCTACTTCCTCCCCACAGAGTCAACCTAAATATTTCTGAGGAGTATATCAGCAATAACTGGAGGGGAAGGAAACTGCTGAACCAGAAGGAAGCTAGGACTATTAGGAGCCAAACGATAGTTTGCTCTGCTTTGCACTGACAGGTAATACTTACTGGGTATAAGGGTTATATATACCTGTCCATTATATATGTATATGTTTGAAATATGCATTTTGTTACCTGTCTATTGTTATCAACTCTGTTTGACATGTACGAATGTATTCTATGAGACCACTGCTGATCTGTTCTGCCGCCAGCCAAAGTAATTTATTACTGTTTTGGGTTAATGTTTAGCTGCAAAAGCCTTAAATAAAATAATAAAACATTATTATATATATATTCATTCTTCTAAAAAATATATTTTATATTTGTAATAAATATGCACATTCTCAATATATATAAAATGTTGAATATATTTTTTGTAAATATGTATTTGATTCAATGATTTAATGTGCGTATATTTAAATAATTGTGTTTTTGTATGCTATGTATGTATAAATACATATATACACACACATACACTCACACAGATATATGCATAATATATATGCATACATTGTTATATAAATAATTAAAATGTTTGAATATATATTCAAAAATGTTAATGTATGTATATATTGATGTATACATATATTTGTGTGTATATTAGGTATGTGTTTATGATATATCATCTTCCCTAACATATGTAACAAAAAAATACAGTTGTAAAATATATATGTATGTCTATACATCTATTTTGATCAATTTAAATGGTTATTTATTTGACCACTCCTTTGCAGCAAAGGATGTGGATGTTGACAGACGTGTCCTCAGGTGTAAAAATTACATTTATCTATGTCATGTTTGCACAGAATGTGGCTCATATCGAAGGTTTTTAATGTTGATGTGTGCCACTCGCATAAATAGATAGACTTTTGTATCAGAGAGTGCCTGTACCCACTGTCTTTATTTCAAAGGAGTGGGCACGGTTTCTCTGTACACTTTTGGGTGTGAAATAGGGGTGAAACAAAGAGTTAATTTCCTGAGAAAAGTAAGTCCATAATAGTCAGAAAATTTCACACAGTTTTTCTCCACAGAATTCTTCTTCTGTTCTTAATTTTTTCAGGTTTCATTCCCAAGTCACCAACAGTAAGCTGACTCCTACCCAATACGTGTTTCATCTATGTGCAATTATCCACAGACTTCTTCAGGGCTAGAAATTAAACATGAGAGGCCATAGTACAATCCTGAGTCATGCTAGAAAAAAATACAAACTAGAGATAGAAAGAGCAAGTGGACAGGATAGGGAGGCAGGGCCCCATCACTTGAGATATAGCCAATGTTTAGAAAAAAAATAGTAATAAATGTGAGTCCAGGGCTGCGAAGGTAGTCAACCTGCATGTGTACCCATGGAAGAAAAAACACCACAAAGTGCTAAGTATCCAAAGAGAAAAGGGATCAGCAGCACTCAAAAGATAATCCTTATTAGCTAGTGGATAGAACGAAAAGAACCCATACGTTCCCCAGAACGCTCATGAAATGGTCCAATCAGCTTACGAAGCTTGTAAACGTCCGATATATATTGCAAGAATTATTGTGAATGTGGGCCCTGACACCCAAAATCAGGTGAAATAGGGGTGGGCAGAACCCACAAGGTCTCCCAAGAACTGCATGTGATTCCACGGAGTTCCACCAAACCCTGCCTAACATGCATAGAGATTCCTCTCCCAAACAGGGCTCATGGTAAATGTCGCTACTGCAAAAGGTTCTCCCACTATTTTGTAAGATGCAAAGTTAATTGTACCTCAAAGATGCTGGACTAAGTTGCACATAGCCTGGTGTTAAACAAAGAAGCTATTTGCCAATACATTTTCCTGATAAGACACATCTGTCACAGAGAAAATGGTGCAGTTCCATTGTATAGCTCTGTGTGTGTGTGTGTGTGTGTGTGTGTGTGTGTGTGTGTGTGTGTGTGTGTGTGTGCGTGTGTGTGTGTGTGTGTGTGTGTGTGTGTGTGTGTGTGTGTGCGTGTGTGTGTGCGTGTGTGTGTGTGCGTGCGTGCGTGCGTGCGTGTGTGTGTGTGTGAAGCTCAGCAGCCTAATTGTGTGCCAGCACTGGGGAGAGAGCAGTTTTGTGCCATATCTTTGTAGATGTGGCGCTTTTCCTGCTCTCTCCCACTCAACGTTCGGTGCTGCACTGCATTGTGTGAACGTTTTGTTAATCTGGGCTGTAGTGTCATGTCCAGTTGATATATAGAGCATAAATTACACTGTTATGACCATTGCTTATCTTTACAATTTACCCCAAAGAAAACAAGCATTTGAAATGCAATAGGTCTCGGATTTACACGAGTTTAAGCTATTGGCATTGTAAACGGCAATGCCTTTTATTTATGTTTTAAAATCCAAAACAAAAATAAAAGGCAATGTTATTTACAATGTCAATAGCTCAAACTCGAGTATGAGAAGAATGTTCCTGTGCTAAGTTATCCAGGATGGTCTAGGGAAATGGTTGAGAAGTTTGTGAGTCCCAAGGAGACTAGATGCCTGAAACACTATGATGCTATTAAAATAAAACAAGCACAGAGAAGCAGTACATCTTTTAAGTGTCCTTAGTAATATACAACTAACAGTCATTGACAAAGCCAATAGTCCTGGCTTGTTGTAGGTGTAATTTTACTTGTTGTATCATATATGTGGATGCTATGACAGAAGCAGCAAAATTGCAGTAGTGTGGCACACTATTCTAAGCACAGATGTTTAGCTTACATGTTTTAAGCCACACCTTTATTAGACTGGCTATGGCCCTTTGAGAGACCTCCCCCCCAGTTTCTTCATCTTACTAGTTAGAAGTGGGCAGAACATTTGAGCAGGAGGGAACAGTGCCGAACACAAAAACACAACACATAAGTGGCCAGAATAAGGCAGTGCAAAACTGGATAGAACAGAACAGCGCCCAAAAGAAGAAGCCAGCAGAGAAGTGGGCAGAACAGGGCAGCTCAGAACAATGCAAAATAGAGCAGGGCAGCACAGAACAGTGCATATTAGAACAGGGCAGCACATAACTGAACAGAACATTGGAAAAGAGAACAGGGCAGAACAGAATAGTGCACAACAGAACCGGGCAGAAGGGAACAGGGCAGAGCAGAACAGGAAAGCACAGTGAAGACCAGCAGAGAGCAGAGCGGAGTAGAACAATGAACAAACGGGAGAGCTAGCATTGGGCACAGAAAGGAGGAGACACGGTGTGTGAAGAAGGAAATGAAAACCCAAACGGGAAAAGTGTAGGACAGAGACAGGACAACAAAGAAGGGAGAGGAAGTGAAGGGGCATGGGAAAGGCAGGGTATTCCGTACAAAAGGCAGAAGAGCGGGAGGGGACCACAGGCCTTAAGATGCCACGGCAGACTCTGTGGTTGCAGACAGAGTGCACACCCAATGCCATTATCGCTTGGCAGAGCAGGACCACAGGTGACGTGCTGATTATATTAAGACATGCTGAGGCTCTTGAGAAGAAGGTTACACATTAGAAAATCCTTGAAAACATGAGAAAGTGGCAAAATGGCGAATACATTACAGAATGACTTACCATGCAATTCCCGCTGAAATGAGCCACTCTGTGCTATAAAAGAACAGAAACATCAGCTTTGCAGAGGGCGCTAGTGCAGGTAATTTTTTGGCTTTTTCATCCTTTTTACTTCCATTTAAGCTTTGCGTTCCAGGCGTATATGTTTTTTTTTTTTAATAAACTCTGTGCCAATCAGTGTGCGGACGGGTGCAGAGTATTGTGTGTACAGCAGTGGCCTTAAGTACCTGAAATACCCCATATGCAGAAACCTCGGTAGAATTCGGGATGAGCATACCCTGCCCTGGCAAAGCTGCAGCTCTTCCTAGCTCCAGGGTTGCTCTACAGTCCGGCCCTGTGACGTTACAGGAGGGACATCGATGAGCGGCGGCGGATGCCCGGTTGTGTTTAGGAATCTTGAGCACAAACGGTATTGTTGTGGGCCCCGGACCCTGCGCAGTCTAGGTGTGCCAGTAACCACCTGAGAGAGGAAGAGGCCACGCTCCCTGCTTGCGCGATACAGCATGATGTGTGCTTCTCCTGCATGGGGAGTGCTGACAACTGGGGCACGGCTTTTCTGGTGAGGAATCTCAGGTCCAGCCATCACTGTGCCTCAGGGTGCCAGTAACCACCTGAGAGAGGGGTGTGCAGAGTGCTGACAACTGGGGCACAGCTTTTCTGGTGAGTAATCTCAGGTCCTGTAGAGTCGTGCTCAAGTCTTTGCCGGTTGCGTCACGACGCAACACGCGAAGACGCCCTGTCCGGAGCAAGTGCGCATGCGCGCAGAGACCGCGAGCATCGGAGGAGAGAGGACGCTCGGCGCACTCCTGCGATTTATGGATTTAATAAAGTAACCTTCCCCTCAGTCCCAGAGTCTGCCTCCTCATTGCCCAATACACCCTTAGCACATTTACAGTGGTGACGAGGAGTGGGATTGCCCACAAAAGTAAACAAAATAAAAAAAGAAGGGCAGAAAAACGGAGGAACAGCAGAAGGCTAGGGGAACACACCCCCACATAGGCCCACCCTGACAGGGGACGACGCTGGAGGAAACAACATCCAGGAGGTCACAGGAAGATCGCAGGGAGAGTGCGGCAGAAGCGCAGAGTAGCGGGGAGCACCTACCGCATGCACCAGTGCCAGAAGGCGGCAGCCAAGGGGGAGAAGCATGAAACAAGTCGATAATACCCCACAGAGGCCCTGGCGGAACTGGAAGACCGCAGAGCAGGGCGAGCAGGAGAACCCTGACCGAACCCGACGCAAGGTGGGAACGCAAGCGCACCAGGCAGCCCAAGAAACCAGGGAGCAGAACCGGAAGAACAGGCCAGAATGAGCACGCAGACGTCGTCACTCACTGCGCTGATCCCGTTCTTGCCCAAACCAGGTGAACTCCAGATGAAATGGGAAGACTGGAGGGAGTATTTCAAAAATTATCTTGAAGCCCTGGAGGATGAAAATGGAGAACCCTTCCCCAGTGCGAGGAGTAGAAGGATACTCTTGCACAATCTAGGCCCGGAGGGGATAAGAGTATTCACAAACTTAGTGCCCATGACCATACCACAAGCGGATGTCGACGTCTTTAAGCATGCCTTAGACGATCTGGACAATCACTACCGCCCAGTGGTATGTGTCTCCATCGATCGCTACAACTTGCAGCAAAGGAAGCAAGAAGCAGGAGAATCCATAGATGATAATGTCGCAGCTCTAAGACGGTTAGCGATGACATGCAAGTACGGGGCCCTTCATGACGAATTCATAAAAGACCAAATTGTCATGCCCACCACCAACAAGACTGTACAAGGTAAACTATGGGCACACGGAGAAGCGACGCTGAAAGAAGTCATAGCCATGGTAAAGAAAGCGGAGTTATCGAAACGATGTGCCGAAGCAGCGAAAAGGGAAACCACCCAGAAGACTATGGTGAACAGGGTAGAAGATTCGGAGCCTTCTGGAAGGAATAGAACAGCGCCCAGAGAAAGTAAAGGGACAAACAGATGGGCGGAAAAAATCGGACAGACAAGGAAACAGCCCATACAAAGCAAGACGACGTGCTACAGGTGCGGAAGCCCGAACCACGCAGCCCAGGATAAACGCTGCCCGGCATTCCGGGCGAAATGTGTGTTTTGTGGCCTACTGGGCCACTATGAAAAAGTGTGTCGCAGGAAAATGAAGAGACCAGTAGTGAAGTACGTAACACAAGACCAAATAGAAGGAGAAGAGGACGAGCTGGACGAGGATGACCATGTATTGTGTGTAGAGGGGCAGGTGCTGGGAATAGGGAACAAGCGTTCTCGCAAACCTCAATGTGACATGGTGATAGGAGGCGTGAAAATCAGGATTGTAATAGACTCGGGGTCCCCGTTCACCATAATCCAAAGATCAGTATAAGAGGAAGAGTTCGAGCCCAGCCTAGGACCCAGACTGGAACCACCAGACATACGGCCGGTGACATACTTAAACAGACCCATCCCCATGGTTGGGTACAGGGCTATAAAGTTTGAATTCAGAGGAAGGTCAGCAGAGTGCAAGCTGTACGTGGCAGAAAAGGGTCCATCAGTCTTAGGTTGGATGAATCAAGGTGACTTAGGGATAAAACTGGACCCAGGAGGAGACATTCAAGTATTGATGACAGCCCCTGAGAGCTGGCCGGACCTGGAGAAAATAAAAAAGGACTTCCCGAGGGTGTTCGAAGGGAAGGTCGGCAAACTAGAAAAGTTCACACACAAAGTTCTACTCAAGGAGAACTCCAATCCAGTGTCCGACAAGGTTAGGAATGTGCCCCTAGCAGTAAAGGAAGCAGTACAACAAGAATTGCGTAGACTGGAAGAACATGGAATATTCGAACCCATAGACAGCTCTGAGTGGCTGGCGCCCTTGGTTGTGGCAAGAAATCCAAATGGCAAAGTGCGTCTGTGCGTGGACCTCCGAGAACTTAATAAGTGCCTGATTGTGGAGAAATTCCCGTTGCCTCGCATAGAAGAAGTGCTGGCCAAAACGAGAAGAGTAAAGTGGTTCTCCACCATCGACCTCACGTCTGCCTATCACCAAATAGACCTGCACCCCACAAGCTGGAAACTCACATCCTTCATAACGCCCTTTGGATACTATCAATTCCGCAGGATGCCCTTTGGTCTTGCCTCGGCCGCAGCGGTGTTCCAAAAGCTAATGCACCGTCTATTCAAGGACATCGAGGGCATCCAATACTTTCAGGATGACATTTTAGTAATGGGGAAGAACCGGAACGACCATGACAGGAAATTGGACAAGGTGCTGGGTGTGCTACAAGAAAAAAGCCTGACAGCCGAATGGGAGAAATGTCAACTAGGAATGACATCAGTCACTTACCTCGGACACGAAATAGGAGAACACGGAATAACGCCGAAAAGAGAGAACGTAAAGGCAATCTGTGAGGCCAGGGCGCCCGACAGCAAAGAGGAGGTGAGATCCTTCCTGGGAATGGCCGAGTATTATAGCAAGTTTGTCCAGCACTTTGCTACCAAAACACATCACCTGAGGCAGCTGATAAGAGACAAGACAGTGTTCAAGCGGAATGAGGAAGCACAGAAGGAATTTGAAGAGTTGAAAAGGAACATAAGTCAAGCGGTGCCATTACAAGGATATGACCCCATAGGGCGGACCATACTGACGACGGATGCCAGTGAGAAGGGACTGGGAGCAGTCCTCGCGCAGGAGAGAACAGACGGAACTGTGGAGACCCTCAGCTTTGCTTCCAGGACTCTATCACCCACAGAACAGAAATTTAGTGTGATTGAGAAGGAAATGCTAGCGGTGGTATGGGCCATGGGGAAGTTCAGGCAATTCCTGTGGGGCACGAGATTTCGACTGCAGACAGACCACAAACTGTTAGTCAAAGTGCTAACCTCGAGTGGACATGCAACTGCCACGCCACGCATAGCCAAGATGTCATTGAAGCTACTGGAGCACCGGTATGACGTGGAGTATATACCGGGGACACGCAACAAGGTGGCTGATTACCTTAGTAGAGCCTCAGCCATGGAAGAAGCCCCAAACCTCTCGGCTGAGGATGAAGAGATGATAGCGATAACGGAGGATCCAGAAAGAGTGATCAGTAAGCAGGAATGGGTCCTAGCATATGAGGTCCGTGAGGTCAAAGAACTCATAATCAAAGGCTGGCCCGAAAAGAAGAGGGTGAAGGAGGAGCTCCGGGAATTTTATGAAGTCCGCGAGGAACTGTCTGTGAGTGACTCGGGCATCTTTCTATACCGAGGAGACAAAGTGGTGTCTCCTACGAGATTGATCCCGTTCCTGTTGACACAGTTACATGAGGGACATCTTGGCATTGTCAAAACCATATGGGAGAGTGAAGCAAATGTACTGGTGGCCTGGACTAGACATACAAGTGGAAAGGCATGTGAGAGACTGTGACCAGTGCCAAGGAGCTGACAAAATCCTGAAACCTCTAAGGCCAGCTTTGGGGAAATTTGACCAGCCACGCGACCCCTGGGAAGATGTCTCGGTCGACATTCTAGGACCTGTTCTGGACAACCAAGGAGTGCCGAAGTATGTATGTGTCTTGGTGGACAAATACTCCAAGTGGCCGGAAATTCACATCCAAGAAGAAACGGACTCCGAAACTGTGATAAAGTTTCTCACTTCGGTTTTCCTGAGAGAAGGGATCCCAAGGACAATCATGAGCGACAATGGCCTGCAATTCACCTCTGAGAAATGGTACAAGTATGCCGAAAGGAATGGGATCAAAACCAAACACACTTCTATATACCACCCCTCGAGCAAGGGTCAGGTGGAAAGATTCAATCGGGTCATCATGGGGTCCATCCAAGCTTCCATCATGAAAGGCAAGGATTGGGAAAAAGAGATACTGAAGATGATATGGGCCTACGGGATTACTCCCACCTCCACCGGGTACAGCCCATTCCAAATCCTGAGAGGCAGGCACCCCTTCACTAAGGACAATGTGGTCTGGAGAGAAAAGACCATCACCAGCAAATGGTCTCCTGCAGTAGTACAACATAACCTGGAGAAAGCTCAGAAGGTATTTACTGAACATTATAATCGGAGAAGAAACGTGCAAGAGACAGCCCTTGAAAGAGGGGAGTGGGTGAGAGTCAAACTGGCAGTGCTGAAAAGGTAAGGAGAAAGCAAGTACAGCCCGCCTCTGCAAGTAGAAGTATACGACAGAGCGGCGTTACTCAGCGACGGGAATGTGTGGTCCCAAGACCGCATGGCTAAAATCAACAAGATCCTACAGTGGCCTGCGGAGGAAGAGAGAGCCCTACAATATCAAGGGCCAAGAGATAGAGAAGGAGATACATCCGCAGAAGAAGAGCACCAGATGGAAGAAGGATCTTACGAGGACTTGGGAGATCAAGAAAAGCCCGTTGCAGAGGAAACACAGGAAGAAAGGAGTGTGACACCAAAAAAGGAAGAGCAGAGTCATCAGAGAGACAGGAGAGTAAGCCCTGCAGAGAACTGCACCACAGAAGCCTCCACGCCGGTAAGATGCACACGCGCTGGTAGAGTGGTGGTCAGACCCAATCATTTCAGAGACTTTGAACTAGGGGGATGTTATGCCCCTGGGGACTCAGAGAACTCTTTTGTATATGTATAAAAAGGGGAGATATGTAAAGTCGCGCTCTAGTCTTTGTGGGTTGCGTCACGACGCAACACGCGAAGACGCCCAGTCAGGAGCGAGTGCGCATGCGCGCAGAGACCGCGAGCATCGGAGGAGAGAGAACGCTCGGCGCTCTCCCGCGATTTATCGATTTAATAAAGTAACCTTCCCCTCAGTCCCAGAGTCTGCCTCCTCATTGCCCAATTCACCCTTAGCACCTTTACAGGTCCAGCCATCACTGTGCCTCAGGGCGCCAGCAACCACCTGAGGGAGGAAGAGGCCATGAGCCCTGGTGGCACAATACAGTATGATGTGTGCTTCTCCTGCATGGGGTGTGCAGAGTGCTGACAACTGGGGCACGGCTTTTCTGGCAAGGAATCTCCGGTCCAGCCATCACTGTGCCTCAGGGTGCCAGCAACCACCTGAGGGAGGAAGAGGCCATGACCCCTGCTAGCGCAATACAGCATGATGTGTGCTTCTCCTGCATGTGGTGTGCAGAGTGCTGACAACTGGGGCATGGCTTTTCTGGCAAGGAATCTCAGGTCCAGCCATCACTGTGCCTCAGGGCGCCAGCAACCACCTGAGGGAGGAAGAGGCCACGACCCTTGCTAGCGCAATACAACATGATGTGTGCAGCTCCTGCTTGGGGTGCGAGTGCTGACAACTGGGGCACAGCTTTTCTGGCGAGGAATCTCAGTCCAGCCATCACTGTGCCGCAGGGCGCCAGCAACCACCTGAGGGAGGAAGAGGCAACCCCCCCTGCTAGACCGATACAGTATGATGTGTGCTTCTCCTGCATGGGGAGTGCTGACAACTGGGGCACAGCTTTTCTGGCGAGGAATCTCAGTCCAGCCATCACTGTGCCTCAAGGTACCAGCAACCACCTGAGGGAGGAAGAGGACACCCCCTTCCTAGCACTATATAGCACGACACGGGCTCCTGAAGTGCGGGATGCGAGTGGGTGAAACCCGGCCAAGGGCAGGCATGTCCGTGCCCATCCACAGCTTTGCGAGCCATGTCCCATGGCTCCTTCTTTTTAATGATCCGGCAAAGTACTGTGCAATCTTTTTGTGGTAATTCCATCACCTGGTTAAATTATTCCATTGTTCTCTCTGGAGCAGTTCCCAGTGACTCATTGTTGTGCCTGACCCTTGGCAAGTGGTAGCAATGGGAAAACGCAAAACTCCTGCGCCACATCCCACTAGCACCACCCTCAATGGATTTTTAGAGTGCGATGTGGGCGTAATAAGTAAAGAAACTAAGCTCACAGAGTGAAGACTGTCTTTGTTTTTGCCATCGCTTTCCATACAGCCAAGGTACAGGAACCGGTGGTTCTAGAAGCAGAGCTCAGCAAGCTGTATAAGATGCCCGGGTGCCATTTTGTACCTCAGACCCTGCCCTGCTCCGGTGTGTGTTTGCGTAAACTTAAGCACACACTCCCGGTATGGTTGTGGGCCCGGACCCTGCGCACTATAAGTGGCAGAAAGCACGCCTCAATAGCAGCCGCCATTAAGGTCCTGGTAATGGAGAGCGCTGCGAGCTCCTGCCTGCCCATGCTAATGCAGGGTGCACATTTGTATTTAAGCCGCAATGCTTCCGCTTCCGGGTAACGGAACAGCCCTGTGAATGAGACACTGGACAGGCCAGGCAAAAAAGAGTGCAACTCCACTTAGCCAATCAGAGGAGAAGCCAAGCATTTACAAATGCAATAGGACTCGTATTTACGCAAGCCCTATTGCATTGTAAATAAAACCTCAATTGTGGAAGAAGACACGAACAGGAGTGGATAGTGGGGGTTGTGGTGGGCAGAAAAGTGGCGGACTGCGGGAGGGAACGGGGAGTCAGGGGAGCAGAAGTGTTTTGAAAGTAAAGAGGCTGATAGCAATGGAGGGATAAAAAATATGTCATGGCCGTGAGGAGGCGGGACTAACTTGCCGAACATCAATCAGAATGCTGCATTTACGATTTGGGCCAATTAAAAAGATAGCTGGAAAGTGGGCGGAGCTTCCCCCACTATACTGCTATACTGAATACAGCATCTCTCTGACGAGACAGCTCATGCGCTGCCTAGTCCGAGACCCATAAAGTGCTGAGCCGGATGTACAAAGCTATTGAAGTCGCAAATCCTGAGTTTCGCAAAATCGACAGGTTTATAACCACAAAAGAAAAATTATTTCTTACTCATCAAAGAGCTTTTGCAATTCTTTCCAAATTGTTAATAGGAATGGGCATGATAGGGGCTCCACTCTCCTACTTATGATTTGGAAAGAAAAGTGTCAATGTGTGGAAAATGACAATGTATATGTACATAAGCGGCGTTCATTTGTGTTCACCATACCCCTCGCTGTAAGCAGAACGAATACCGCGAAGCATTGCCCGCATCATCTCGCCAGTACAGGCCCATGCACGCACGTATACGACAGCCATTTTAGGCACCAAGGCCTCTCTGCCCACTCCCGATAGCCAGCATCTCTCTCTCCCCCTCACTCCCCAGCCTCGCAAGCATCCCCGACAGCCCCCGGTCTCTCATGCATAGGCCATAAAACCCTCTCCCTCTGCGCGACCCCGCTCTAAAAATGACACCCCTGCCTAACCGACACCCCCTGCATTCTTCCCAGGAACACCCTTCCCCTCTTCTGATGACCCCCCCCCCCGGCTACACCTAGCCTCCCGACCCGGTCCCAAGTCATAAAACCAAGCCTCATGGATGTACCCCCCTGGCCCCGCATAGCAAAGCGTGATCCCGATCTTATCGCCTGCCCAACCTTAGATCTGACCACCCCCTCTTGCCCTCGTGTCCTGTTGGAATGTCCGGCTGTAAGATTACAATCACATGTTACATTTGGGAGGGGAAACGACATCCGAACGACTGGTATGGGAATAGGCCTGAAGCTGGTATTCCAAACATGCCTTTTCGTACTCCAAAGTGCCTTTATTGCAGTAAGGAATGTTTGTACATCATAAACCTGTGTATAAAAGACGGAGCCTCAAAGAAACTTGTTAGAGCACCTCTTGAAGACATTGTGCGTGTGTCCGAAATGACAGGCTCTCCTCATGAGAAATAAAACTCTGTTCTTGCACTCCCGCTTCCAGCGCCCGTCTCTTTATTTGGTAACTGGTCAAAATGGGAACTAAGAGGCGTCGTGTGCCAGCAGCCTGGGCATCGGTTGTAAATTGGGCTGTTTTTCCTCAATTGGCGTCCCAACGCGGGGCCCCTCAGCGACATAAGGTCCGGTAAGAGAGGTCCAGACGATGGGGTGAACATCTGAACGATTGGAGTATACCTGCCTTGAGAGGGCCCTCGTCCGGCTGCCGATTGAATGAACTTCACCGATTCCGAACTGACCTCTCTCAAGTGACCTACTGTCCTGACTGGGATCCCACAGGAATGCTGCGGTAAAAACATGGAGTAAGAGAACGATCGGGCGCTGGAAAGGGAAGGCGAAGAACTGTCCACACGGTCCGTTCCGGGTAATGTTAAGTAGGACGTCTTTACGTCTAATTGATTGTTTATATTGGAATCGGTATTTAAATACTGGTATTGTTCATTGATTGGTTCATTTAGCCTTGGTTGCTACTTGAAGTATTGGTTCTCTTTGAGACATTCTCTGTTTGCAAACAGCGACGAATAGGAACGTTCCTCTCTCTTTGCAAATAGTGAAGGATAGGTAATGCGGACTTTTGTCCCCCGTTGTAATCCGTCATGCCTATTTTTCTCCCCACTGATTGATTGGTTGCTCTGTTGCTCTTTGAGACATTCGCTGTCTACAAACGGGGAAGAATAGGAATATTCTGTCTCCCTTTGCAGATAGTGAAGGGTAGGTAATACAGACTTTTGTCCCCATTGTAATCCGTCATGCCTATCTTTCTCCCCACTGATTGTTTGTTATCGATTTTTATCGATTATCGCTCTTTTGAGATATTCCCTGTCTACAAACAGAGAAGAATAGGAATATTCTGTCTCCCTTTGCAGATAGCGCAGGATAGGTAATGCAGACTTTTGTCCCCCGTTGTAATCCGTCATGCCTGTTTTTCTCCCCACTGATTGATTGATTGTCTGGACATTTATTGTTCAAGGAATAGTTCTTTTGAGGTATTCTCTGTTTGCAAATAACGTGGAATAGAAATATTCTGTCTAGTCTATGCAAGTAGTGAAGGGTAGGTAATGCGGACCTTTGTCCCCCGTTGTAATCTGTCATGCCTATCTACTCCCCACTGATTGGTAAACTAGTTCCACCCGGACCATTTATTAGAGGTAGACCATCTGGCTCAACCGGAAGGCGCCCCTAATAAAAAGGACATATGAAAAATATGAAGTAATCACCGTATCCTGTTAACAGAAACTTTAGAGCAAAAACACACTAGAAAAGGAAGGAAAAAGAAATCGAGCAAAATCAGTGGGCCACTGATGAGTTTTTTTTTTTTTTGACGTCGCTAGAAATAAGAAACGTTAAAAATAGCCCGCAATAAGAAACATGAAAGTGGTGAGAGAAGTCAAGCTTGACATCACGGCAGCCACGAGGTAGCTAGGCTCCGCCGCCCCTCACTGCTCCAAACATGTCTGTCCCACCGCCCGCCACGCCCAATAACGGTAACACAAGAGAGATACAAGTCAGCAGATACCTACCCCCATTCCGGAAGCTCCCGAAGTGCAACAGGTCCACGGTCACGCCCATCCGGAAGACGAGGCCTCGACACGTGCAGGGCGGGGCCCGGCTGGCCGCCCTCGGCCGGAGAGGAGACGGGGTGGATGGCCCGGGATGTACTGGTCTTCCCATCCTCTTCTTCTAGCGCCTTGCAGGCCACGGGGGGGATGTCTTGCTTATGCCTCCGACCCCCCCCCTCTCATCGCCTGGTCCGGCGATCACGAATGCCATCGGCCGGAGAAGTCGTGGAGTGGATGGCCCGGAATGTACTGGTATTCCCATCCTCTTCTTCTGACGCCTTGCAGGCCACGGGGGGGGGATGTCTTGCTTATGCCTCCGACCCCCCCCCTCTTTCATCGCCTGGTCCGGCCATCACGAAAGTCAGCGCCGGGAGACGGCGTGGGGTGCACTGGGAGGGAGAGGCGTCGCGGACGAGCCTCTCCCACCTCCCCAGGTGGAGGCCCCTCAGCTGCACCCCCAACGCTCCACTCACCCGACAAGGGTTCGTCCACTCTTGCGGTGCAACACCACGCCCGACAGGCTGGAGTCCATCTGCCCTTGCGATCCAACGACTGCCGGTTGCCGCAGAACTCGTAAAATGACGGTCGACTCTGCAAGATTGGACCTGGTGTGCAAAGATGGCCAGGTCGCTTGCCAGCTAGAAAATGAGCCCCCCCGTCCAGAGGCGTTCTCCTCAGCTTTGAAGATTCTATGAGAGCCGCAGGGGCCCCCGACCCCCGCGGGCCCCTGATGGAGAATGACTGCCATGATTGCCCGCGGAATGACCAAGACGTAGCCACGAGACGTCGGCGCTCTCATGCTGGCGCCAGCCTCAGTTTGAATGACCAAAATCCTGCAGACTGCCAATTTGATCAGTTCCGGTGGAACACCAGTATGACCCGGTAGGAAAGATTGTTGCCTCCCTCCCCCCTTTGACTGATGGTTCATGTCGACGGCCCCTTCTGTTGCCCTTTTAACGAAACTTTTGGACTGCCGAAAGAGGCTCTGGTCCAACCACGAGTTGGTGGAGACATTTTGACTATACTTGGACCTGCCTGACCTCACCCAAAATGGCGTCGGTACAAATGAAACTCGCAACTCCCTGTTGTGTTCCGGTTGCTCAGCCTTGATCGCATGGCGGGAGGGGATGGGTACTGATTGAACACTTGGACAATGAATTGATGTTAAGTTCTGACACGTCATTGATTACCGTATTATTGAAAGTTCGAATTTTCGACACTTATGGTACTTACCCACAATGAATTTTCGTTATGACTTTATTGCACTTGTCGCACCTTTATGAAATCAACGGTCACCGACTCCGTTCAAATAAATATCCCCTCAGGTACAGTTCCAGTCTGCTCCGTGGCTGGCCCACGTGGTTGTAGACCCGTATTTGTGCGCCAACATTTTTAAATAAAGTTTTTTTAAAAGCAAACATAGTTGTAGCGCTTAGATTGGTAAGTTTCGAATAAATGGCCACTGTTTCCGATATAAGTAAAATACAGGTGAAATGAAGCAACTCGATTACTTAAAGGTTAAAAAGCAGAGTACACAGAAATATTGCAAATGTGAATGGTCCAGGGTTGTTGTGTATATGTTTTTATTATATATTTTTATTTTTGTGCAACGTAAAGCATTCGATAGAGGTCCCGGTATTTAGCCTTTGCCTTATGTGCCACATGTATCAGGGAAGTTGTTTCAGATGCCCCTAAGCCACTCCAAAGGAATGCCACCTAGCCCCTCTAGTCTCCGTGCCTAGTGAACAAAAAACGACCCTGTACCACTGTAGACCATCCCTCCTCCTCGAAGGAGAGCACGAGTTCACCCCCCACTTTACACTGACTGCCCTTTGTTTTGACCCTTCCCTACACACGAGCCGTAATACCACACTTGGGCGATCTATGCAAAACACAGTCCATCAAAGATTATCTCTCCCGCACTACCGGTCCCTCTGGGCTTAAACGCCGAGATGAAAGGGATTGCATCCCGCGGAGATAGGTCTGGTATGTGGTAAGTAAAAGCATTTTCGGGTTTATGCGCGCTGATGTGTTTTAAAACGCTGCCCCCACCCCCTTCTTTTTCCCTTCTTTCTGCAGGACACATCGGAACGTCGACCGAAGTATGGAGAAGGCCTAAACAACACGCCATGGGTCGGCACGGGAAAATTGTATATTGTTTATGGGGACTGCCCCTGAGAACGTGACGAATTTGTGTGATGTGAATGCACGCGTGTATGCCCTGATGTGTATAGCTCGACTGACACACGTTTGAATTGATAAGAGAAATGTTTTATGTATGACTTAAGTGATGATCGAACGGCCGATGGAATGGGAAAAAGGGGTCCGAACATGGTGCCTATACACGACGAACAAACAAAGATGTAGCACTCCCTTACTTAGAAACGACTGTCTCTCTCTCTCTGAACCCAGTGACTGGGAGGGTGACCCGAAGCAGAAACTTGACGGGTTATTGTAGTATGATGAAATATGACTCCAACCGGCACCCCAAATAATGCAACCAAGAATGACGTGCACCCATGAGTAAATACGGTGACTAAATAGGGAAAAGTTCAGGAATGTTCCGGGGTGAGGTTTGCCCAAGTACCCTCCTCCTGGAAGACTAGGAAAATTGTAAAATGTCTAAGATTTACCACCTCCTTCTTGCACCCTCATAGACATGAAACTCAAAGCTGCCCCATTGTTCTCCCGACTGACACCCTCCGTTGCCTCAGCCTGGATACCCATTCGCTAAAAATGATTCGAAGACCCCACCGTGAGTATTAGCTCGACCAGGTTAGTTCCCGAACAATTGACAAAGGTGTAAGTATTTGCAACAGAGGCCACCAGCAAAGGCAGCCAGATGAATTAAGTAGGATACTAAGGATGCGCAGCATGCAGGAAGAAATCTTTTTGGCCAAGTACTGTTCTATGTTTTGTCTTGGATTCTTGTACGTAATGTATGGATCTATGTCGTCCCTCAGTCTGTGTTTCTATATAACTTGACCCCTGCTGTTCTGTGTTGTGTGCGCATTAAATGGCCTATTATTGTACGCGTTTCTCTCTCTCTCTTTCTCTCTCTCCATGTCGGACGTGTACCGAATAGTTCGTTTAAAATGCGGATGACTCTCTCTCTCTCTCTCTCTGAGGGTCCCCCTGTTCCCTCTTCCTTTGTGTGGTAACGTTGTGCCCCGCCGGCACAAGCCTAATTGGTTTTTTTTAACACAAAGGTGTTCGGCAAAATTGACAGAAACTAAAACAATTGAAATTTGCCATATTACTACCTCTCCTTTCTGTAAAATGATGGAATTTGAATTGGCTAAGAAGGAAAGGACAGGTAAGACGACTGATGTCCCCTAATCTGGCCTTTTTCATAGGGGGACTATATGTCAGTGGCCTTCTGTTCTCAGTTCGTTAGAAGCACAATCCCCAATGCCCAGATTGCCCCACCTCTCTGCACCCAAGTACGGATGTCCAAAACATCCTCGTTTCTCCCGATTGACCCCAGCTCCATACCCCGAAGTATAACTGATGACCCTGATTAAACGTTGTTCCCCGAGAAAAGAATGTTTAGCCTCTGTCCCTCTCTCATGATGATAGAAGACTGCCAGGGCTTGGGTTAGAAAGACGAGTCTCTACCGAAGGATCCGATTTCGAGTTTGATGGAATACGCAGTCTGACTTCTCTCCATATACGTCATGAATGAACGCCAAATAGACTTAGTACAAGCTCAGTAGAAATGCCCGCATACATACTCCATAGTGATAACTTCTGACCGTGACCGATGAACGTATCCCCAACTACTTAAGATTGGGGGCGGAATTGAAATGTATATATGTCTTCTCCTACCAGTTCTCTAAAGCTTGTTTTGTACCCATTCAAAGATACACAATCACCGGAGGAGAGGGGCCGGACGTGACGCACAGCCTAGCTGCAGATCATGAAGCACATGTGACCTCGACCAAAGGTGGAGCTGCAGAGCATGGAGACGCGGGACGAGGCACCACTCTCAAACACGGAAAATGAAAGGATGGAGGGCTGCCTTGAAGCCCTCTGTTTGCTGACCCACGCGTGCCAGAAGTCCCCAGCCCTTTGAGCCCGATTTGATGGGCCTGCCTGCTCATTACCCTTTGCTCCCTTGGTCTGTCTCAAAGATCTGATCCCACTCCGCCCTCTCTTCCCTCGATTATCCGACAATCCCCCCTTTCTTTCACATGGATTTTGACTCTGAGAAGAAGAACAGCATTTAGGTAGAATAGGGTTTGCCACGAAAGGAGAAAGAAATGCAGGTGCCCAGCATGAGGCACCCTTAAAAAGATTAGTTAGGAAACAGGACTGTGGTCTAACAGCAGAGGACAGATCGCACCCTGCGACGTGTAAGGATGGATCCGAGCTGGACCTATAGCTCCACCGCCGGTGCTCAACAGCACCAACGGAAGAAAACGAACTATTAGAACCTACCAGTGATGGCTCGCTGCTAAAAAGACACTGTGGCGAAGACCCCTCTCCCCTTTCTGGACTTTCTACCCCCCCCCCGGACTAATTGCTTGTATTGAACTGAATTCCTCCCTCAACCACTTTGTATTGCTTACAAAATGTTTCATCGTTCACTTTTAACTGTACATTGATACCGCCGGAGAGAGAGTCAGAACATGGTTCCATAATGTGTACATAACACGACAAATGTAAATTCATCTGTATTGCACCTCGTCTATCGTATCAACTGCACATGGTTATATGTAGTCCGCCAGTGTTGACAAAACGCTATTTCATTGACCACTCATGGCTATATGTACACCCCGTCAGTTATGATAAACACGGAAATGAACTAACTTATGTTAAAAAGCGGTGACTGTGGAAAATGACAATGTATATGTACATAAGCGGCGTTCATTTGTGTTCACCATACCCCTCGCTGTAAGCAGAACGAATACCGCGAAGCATTGCCCGCATCATCTCGCCAGTACAGGCCCATGCACGCACGTATACGACAGCCATTTTAGGCACCAAGGCCTCTCTGCCCACTCCCGATAGCCAGCATCTCTCTCTCCCCCTCACTCCCCAGCCTCGCAAGCATCCCCGACAGCCCCCGGTCTCTCATGCATAGGCCATAAAACCCTCTCCCTCTGCGCGACCCCGCTCTAAAAATGACACCCCTGCCTAACCGACACCCCCTGCATTCTTCCCAGGAACACCCTTCCCCTCTTCTGATGACCCCCCCCCCCCCGGCTACACCTAGCCTCCCGACCCGGTCCCAAGTCATAAAACCAAGCCTCATGGATGTACCCCCCTGGCCCCGCACAGCAAAGAGTGATCCCGATCTTATCGCCTGCCCAACCTTAGATCTGACCACCCCCTCTTGCCCTCGTGTCCTGTTGGAATGTCCGGCTGTAAGATTACAATCACATGTTACATTTGGGAGGGGAAACGACATCCGAACGACTGGTATGGGAATAGGCCTGAAGCTGGGATTCCAAACATGCCTTTTCGTACTTCAAAGTGCCTTTATTGCAGTAAGGAATGTTTGTACATCATAAACCTGTGTATAAAAGACGAAGCCTCAAAGAAACTTGTTAGAGCACCTCTTGAAGACATTGTGCGTGTGTCCGAAATGACAGGCTCTCCTCATGAGAAATAAAACTCTGTTCTTGCACTCCCGCTTCCAGCGCCCGTCTCTTTATTTGGTAACTGGTCAAAATGGGAACTAAGAGGCGTCGTGTGCCAGCAGTCTGGGCATCAGTTGTAAATTGGGCTGTTTTTCCTCAAATGGGTAGTGACCACAAATCTGTACACCAACCATTAATGGTCACCGACCTCGAATTGGTCTGGAACGTGATTTACACAGGAGAATGTGTTCTCATGGGACACCTTACCCTTTGGGATTCATGTCAGCAGCCTCGCGTCATGGGCTGCTTTTTAGGTCTCGCCTAGCATTGCAACACGAATGACTGCCATCGCTTTGTGAGGCATGCAGTATACACTATAGTGTGGAAGCTTCATGGAAGCTCCACCCACTCTCCAGCCGATCTTCTTCATTGGCTTAGGTGATAAATGCTGCCTCCCAATTGGTTTAAAGCTTGTTAGTCCCTCCCCATGAAAGTCATATCAGTCATTTGTATCCTTCCATGTCTATTGGCCCCTTCACTGCACAGACTACTTTCTTCCCATCCCTCCCTACCGCCCCCTTGCAGTCCTTGACTTCTTGGGGCCCCCCAACCCACTCCTGTGCACTGCCGGTCATCCTCATGCCTTCTGGCAACCGCCCGCACTCCTGTTTCCAATGCATTAGGTCTCACGTAAATGCGAGTCCTATTGCATTGCCAATGCTTGTTTTCCGCTGCTACTACTTTTTCCGATCGGACGGCTGATGAGTTTGAAGTTGGATGGAGTAGGTGTGTTTTAAAATCACCATGAAAACCCCAAAGCGTCTACAGCATGCGATACGTGATTGAGAGGTAGACCGCCAGTGCGCGATGCCTCTCTTGCAGGGTGAGGGATAGGAGCTGCTTCGAGGGGCCGCAGGAAGCGCCTGCTCAGGCATGGAGACGAGACGGGCGTGTTGTTGCCGAGTCCCTGCTCCCCTTGCCATTTTAATCCCAACACTCTCCCTCAGACAATGACTTTAGCTCGTCACTGCGCCTCTGTCTGTTCAAGGGCTACGACATGAGGGGCTTGGGGGAGGGAGCTGACCGAAGGGAGGTCTCCTCCCCCAGGCATTTTGGGAGGGCTGCGAGGGGTTAAACAAAACGTAGAACCTTCCAGAATTGGGCTGGTTTGGTAGGTTTTTGCCAGCCCAATTATAAACTCCTGTGTTCCCTCCTCCTAGCCACCATTTTAGGTTTGGTGACCTGGTGGCTAGGAGCATAGTTAGCGTTTTTTGTGTGGTTTTCATTCGGGTTTTTTAGGTAGCCCCTTTTTGGTGTCATTACTGTTTTCATCGCCTAGATGGAGGATTATCGTGTATTGGAAGCGATGAGGCTCCTATCCGAGGCAGGTCGCATGGATCTGTTGGTGGGAGGGGGGCCGGCGCGCCCTCAGCGCCAGGCCTTCGCTGGCGTGTCTGCCGCGGTTTTGGCATGCTCCTCTCCGAAGAAGAGACGCTCTGGGCAGGTAAGTGAGAGGGGCCGGTCCCGTACGAGGAAACCGGCCCCTCTTGTGCATGCGCGAGTGGCGGTAGGGGAGGGGGGAGCTCCGGCAGTGTCTGGCGCTCCTTTGGTGTCTGCGAGTGAGGCGCGTCTGGCCCCTGCTGTTCGGGCTCGAGTGTCGATTGGGGCGGGGGGAGCTACGGCGGTATCTGGTTATACTGCAGGGCAGGCGGGTGAGGCGGGAAGCTCTCTGCTTGTCTCTTCGGCGGTACGGGCGGGAAGTGTGGCTCATGTTGAAGCGTTAGCTTCAAATTTTCCATCAGCGGACAGGCGGGGGAGGGGGGGAGGAGAGGGAGCAAGAAGCGCTCCGCTTCGGACCCCCTGACTGAGCGTCGCTTGGAGCCGGTAGATGTGGTGACTGCGCGAGGAGCGCGCAGGGGCTCAGTGCAATTTGGCGATGCACAGGGGTCATACCAGGAGCATGTTGGGCCCATTTTGGATACTTCAGAGCTAGTGGTGGCTGAGACACAGATTACATTGGATGCAGGCGCTCGGGTATTATTAACCCCGTCTAGTCATTTCGTGCCTGGACAACGTGTTGTAGTTAGGATGGTTTCTGACCGGACTGTATCAGGTGGGGTGGACGGCTCTGGGGATTTAGAGCCTCATGTTGGCCAGATATTTTCTTGCCATAATGTTGGTGCTGGTCAGGTGGGGGTTGAGGGTAATTTTGGCAGCCCTTTATTGTTTTCTACTCCTGGTTCTTCGGTGGGGGCTGCATTGTCTGTGGGGGGGGGGTTCCAAGGGAGAGGGCGAGTGGGCTCAAATGGGGGAGGGAGGTTCGGTTTCGGGTATTGTTTCGGGGCGGGAGGCTTCTCGGACAGGGGGTTCTGGGTCTTTTGGGTTCATGGAGGGGGATGATCGTTTTCAGAAGGAAGGTAGGGGTGGGCCACAGGTGGGCCAGGGTGTCTTTTCTTGTGATGTCAATGTTGCAGGTCATGGTCATGGTGCAGGGAGTTCGGGGTTTGGAGGGGCAGTGGTGGGTAATTCTGCTGGGGTTTGGCAACCTGTGGTAAGGAGTGGGGGGGTGTTGGTTTCCCTGGCACAACGTGGATGCTGTTCCACATGGGTCGAGGGGTGCAGGAGGCCCCTTTTTGATGTTCGGTTCTCCTGGGTGGGAACATTTTGGTGCTGCAGGTTTGGCGCAGCGGGGATTACAGAAGGATGGTGAGGGTCAAGATTGGCGTGCGAGGGCTCCTTTGCGGGCTTCTTCTACAGCGGTGGAGTTTGATCATTTGGATTATAGTGGGGATGAGGAGATGATAGGCGAATCTCCGGTCAGGGAGGTGCCTTTGAGGGGTAGTCTTAGAGGGCGTTCTTTGGATAGGTTTCGGGGGATGGTTGTTGGTGCTAATTTGCAGGGGATAGGGTCTGAGTCAGGTGTTGTAGTTCGGGATCCTAGCACACCAGTCCAAACTTTTTCTTTTCAGGACAGGGATAGGTGCGCCGGTCCAGACTTGGCAGGGCGTGGTCCAGTACAATTTCGCCGAGGTGAAGTGAGGAGAATGCCTAGCGCGGCCCTCTCTGTTCCACCGAGGGAACCCGCCGCGGTCAGCACACAAGGGTCCGGCGTGACCCCGCTGGCCCCAACGAATAGCAGGTCTAGGTGGTTCACCTTACAGTCGGCTATGGAGCCACAGAGTCAGCGCAAGAGGAGGTACGAGCGTGTACAGTCTGCTCCCCCTCATGGAGGTTCTTCACAACAATTAAAATGTAATATTGCTGATGCCGGGTTAGGTAAGACCCGTAGTGTGGTGTTTCCTGCTGAACTTGATTCAGTGGTCCTGGATTATGATGAAGATAGTCCCGAAGAAGGAGAGTTACGGGACGTGGAGGGGGGGAGCCCTCTCATGTGTCTAGTAGTGTTTTTCAGGCTCAAGCGGTGCAAAGACAAGTACAGGAGAGACGAGAACACGGCCCGTCAGTCAGGGCGCCTCGAAGACAGGATACATTGGTATCGGCACCACTGGCTGAGCCTGCGAGAGTGGTCTCTTTGTTACCAGGTGAGCAGTTAGCTACACAGGCCAAACCAGCTATGGTGTCTGTGGGCACAGGTGGGGACGGGACTGTTGGGGTTGGTGAAGGGCGGTTGCTGAAGGGACGTTACGTTAAAGACACTGCTGTGGGCACTGACGATGTTTTGGACATTACAGGTAAAGTGGAGAGTAGTACTAGTACTGAGGCTTCAAATGGTGTAAAAGAGCCATTGGCTAGCAAGGAATTGAAAATTAAAAAATTGCCTTATATGGGGGTCACGAAGCCTTTGGGTGCCCATTTAATGTTGTCTACAAAAGAGAGAATTTGCAAGGGTGAATATGTTGAACTTCTTAAGTTGCTACACCGAGAAGTCCGGTCCAAAGAAGGGTCCAAAGAAGAAGAATTTGAGCTTGCAAAACAACCTAGAGTTCCGTTAACCATTGAGAATTGGACGGCTGCATTCCTTATATATGCGAGTGTGCATTGTGAAAAATTTCCAGAGCGCAGCGTGTCTCTTTTTAAATACATGGATGTTATACGTAAGGCGCAGCTTACTGGGGGGGGTTTGCTTGGTCCCAATATGATGAGGAGTTCAGGGCCAGGATGGCTTGGTATCCGGAGGCCAAGTGGGGGGAGCTGGACACTGATTTATAGCAGCATACTATGGGATCTGCATCGGGGGGTAAGACGATTTTTACAGCTAGTGGTCTCCCCTTAATTTACCAGCCCTTTCAGGACAAGCCCACCCGGGGAGGGGTGGGAAGTAGCTCAAACACGCAGTCTGGAGTTGGCACATGCTGGGAATTTAACAAAGGGTCCTGTAGTAGAGAGTATTGTAAGTTCAGACATGAATGCTCCGGTTGTGGTAAGCGGCACCCCTTGGCTAGATGCTGGGATAACAAGCCGGCAGGAGGTCAACAGGGTAAACAGTCAGGTGCAGGTGGTTCTGGGACGTCCCAGCAGTTTTCAGGGGGTAGGGATCTAGAGGTAATCAAGGTGTTGGGCCCAAGGGCTCATACACCGGTTAAGTTGGAAAAGTTGCGCCTTGCACTTCAGGATTATGATGATGAAGCTGTGAAATGGAAATTGTTGGAAGGTTTTGAATTTGGATTTCGTTTGGGTTACATGGGTTCCAGACAAAGGAGATGGTCTGCTAATTTGAAATCAGCGTCTGAGCATGGCGCAGTGGTGCAAGACAAATTGAACAAAGAAGTACGTGAAGGAAGGATGGCTGGCCCTTTTCATGATTGGCCGATCCATAATTTGATAATATCACCTGTTGGAGTGGTCCCTAAAAAAGATCCGGGACAATTCAGGCTTATTCAGCACTTGTCATGGCCGGAAGGGTCATCTGTGAACGATTTTATTGACCCAGATTCTACTTCGGTCTCTTATTCCTCAGTTGACGTGGCCATGTCACTTGTTGTGACCGCGGGCGCAGCTGCTGAGATGGCTAAGTGTGACATTAAGTCTGCTTTCCGGCTGCTGCCTGTCCATCCAGATGACTGGAGTCTGTTGGGCATACAATTTTCAGGGAAATGGTATGTGGATATAGCATTGCCGATGTGTTGCTCCATTTCATGTGCTCTTTTTGAGTGCTTCAGCACTTTTTTACAATGGTACTTTACTCATCAGTCTGGTCACTCACTGGTAACGCACTACCTAGATGACTTTTTCTTTGTCGGGTCCCCGGGCTCCACGGAGTGCCAGTCTGCGCTGGACACTTTCCAAGAGCTTATGGAGGATCTCAGAGTTCCTTTAGCTCCCGAGAAAACTGTGGGGCCTGCCACTGTTTTGTCCTTTTTGGGAATTGAAATTGATTCTGTGGCAATGCGGGCTCGCTTGCCGGAGGATAAAAAAGTGAAGATGCTGGAATTGCTGGAAACCATGTTGTCAAAACGGAAAGTGACGGTGAGAGATATCCAGGTGCTGCTAGGTCACCTCAATTTTGCATGTAGGGTGGTGAGAGCAGGGAGGACTTTTTGTCGCAGACTGGGCAGGGTCCTTGCAGGTCAGCATTTGCCTCACCATCGTGTTCGCTTGTCTGCTGGTGTTAAAGAAGATTTGAGAATGTGGAAATTTTTTCTCTCTTCTTTTAATGGTGTGCCTTTGGTTCGGGAGGTTGCCTTCCAGTGGGACGTGCAAATGTTTTCTGATGCGGCAGGCAGTGAAGGATTTGGTTTGTATTGGAATGGGAGATGGTGTGCAGAACGATGGCCAGATGAGTGGTTGAATGGTGGTCGCAGCATAACCTTTTTGGAGCTTTTCCCATTGCTGGTGGCTTTGACCCTGTGGGGGGAGGTATTGGCACACAAGAAGGTGCTTTTTCGTGTGGACAACATGGCTGTGGTGGAGATTGTTAATCGACAGTCCGCCAGGGATGAACAGGTCTTGAAGCTCTTTGTGCTGGGCTGTTTGAAACACAACATTCACTTTCATGCTTTGCACATTCCTGGTGTGGACAATGACATTGCGGATGCTTTGTCTCGTTCACAGTGGGGGAGATTCCGTGGACTGGCCAGGGAGGCAGACAGATAACCAACCCCGATGCCGATTCATCTGTGGCACGTAGGCAACGTCGGGTCTTACAACTGGTGGTAGGTTCTTTATCTGTGTCTACGCGTTCAGCTTATTCTCTAGCTTGGAGGGAGTTTCTGGAGTCCGGCGCTTGCAGGCGTGAGGAGGTTTGGCGTCGTTCTGAAGATGTAGTGAAATTCATTTTAGATCTCATGGATAAAGGTCTGACTAAAGTAACTATTGCTGGAAAACTGGCAGGGATAGCTTTCATGGGTAAGTTGGTTTGGGGTTATTCTCCTTTGGCAGGTGAGATTGGCAGGAGAATGCTTGAGGGCTGGGCTAGAGAACAAGGTCATTCTAGTAGATTAAGGGCCCCGTTATCTTGGCAGATGCTGGCTCGGTTGATAGCTATTTTGCCTTCGGTTTGTTCAGATGACTTTGAGTCTTGCTTGTTCTCAATGTTAATGGCATTTATGTTTTTTGGAGCTTTCAGGGTATCGGAATTGTTGGGCTCCAAATGTAAGTGTGGAATTTTTTGGCGTGATGTTTTTTGTTCTGATGAGGGGGTACATGTTTGGTTAGCTAGTTCCAAAACTGATCAGGAGCATTTGGGGAAAGGTGTGTGGTTGGAAGCGCGCTCTCCTAAAATCACTTGCCCTTTACTGTTGGCCCGGCGCTGGCGTTCTTTATCAGGGGGTGGTGATGATGATCTTGTTTTCCAGCATATTAATAACACTCCTGTTACAGCATACCAATTTTGCATGGTTTTGCGCAAGGCGTTACAACACTTGGGTTTGGATGGGAATTTATATGGTACGCATTCTTTTCGGATTGGTGCTGCGACAGAAGCTTTCAATAGAGGATGGTCGCAAAGGGATATCATGAGGTTGGGGCGTTGGTCTTCGAACTGCTTCCAGCGTTACGTGAGAGGTCAGGCGGAGGAGGCGCATGTGTCATCTTCCTTTCCATAAGCTTTAACTATGTTTTCTTTTACAGGATCAGTAGCTGGCCCCGTTCTCCAGTGGTGACAGTCTGGATAGTTGGGCATTCCTTCGTGAAATGGGCCCGAGTCCAGGCGGCGCATAGTTACTTCGGAGAGCTTTTGGGTTTTAATGCTCACATGTTTAACGTTGTTTGGAAGGGGAAAGGTGGTATGCTCTGGAGAGAGTTAATTCCATGTCTCAACAACAATATGGTGGGCGGGCTATGTCCTGACATTCTGGTGATCCATTTGGGGGAGAACGATGTCTGTACCACTAAGGGTGTTGTATTGTTGCGAGCTATCAAGAAAAATTTGAGTCTCATTAAAGAGTTTTGGGCTGGTTGCCATGTTTTTTGGACTGAACTAGTTCCGCGTAGGATTTGGAGGGGAGCGGTAAATCCCAGAGCTGTTGACAGAGCCAGGAAGAAGGTAAATTCTGAGGTTTCTAGATGTTGTCGTTTCCTGGGTTTCAGCAGGATTTCGCATAGGGAGATACGCTTTGAGACGGTGGAATTTTTCAGGGACGATGGTGTTCACCTTTCCAGAGTAGGAATGGACCTGTATTTGTTGGAGTTGCGTGAAGTTTTGGCACGGTCACTGACGATGCAGCGTTGAATTTTGCTAGTATCTGCTTCTATTTTCCTAGTTGGGGGGGAAGAAAGGGGGGGGGTGTAGTTTTCCTCCCCCCCCTACCTTTCTGGGTGGCGGGGTTTTTGTTGTTTCGGTGCTGTTTATTGTAAAGTTTTTGGTGAGTATTGGACTGATTCATTGATTGACAGGTAAAGGGGAAGTTGGTCATTGCTTGACCGTTCAGGTTTTGGGGGGTCTTGACAGGGGTGAAGGGTCAGGCAGGGTTTTGGTTATCGAGGGCCTGGTTTTCATTATGTGAATGGGGTTTATGATGACGTAATGGGTTAAGTGATGACGTAATGATGTAATTGATGATGTTATGCTTTATTGATGATGCTATGTTTATAATGTTATTGTAATGTTTTAATTCTGTATTGTTTGGTGGGGGAGGGGCCAAAGAATTTTAGGGGAGGGGGTGGGGGTGGGGTTTGTAGTTAATTATTTATTTAGTGAGGTCCAGTTTTGGAAGGCTTTGCCAGGGTTATATATATTGTAATGTGCACCTGTTTCCTAATAAAGCGGCCTTTTTCACACTCAATTATTTTTGGTCTACTTTTCTCCCCCCCCCCCTCGCCCTCCCTCCCAAGGGGGGCTTGGGGGAGGGAGCTGACCGCAGGGAGGTCTCCTCCCCCGGGCATTTTGGGAGGGCTGCGAGGGGTTAAACAAAACATAGAACCTTCCAGAATTGGGCTGGTTTGGTAGGTTTTTGCCAGCCCAATTATAAACTCCTGTGTTCCCTCCTCCTAGCCACCATTTTAGGTTTGGTGACCTGGTGGCTAGGAGCATAGTTAGCGTTTTCTGTCCCTCCCTCCCAATATATATATATATATTTTTTTTTTTTTCTTTACTCTCGGGGGTTTTTTCCCCCCTTTTTTGCCTCCTTTTTGTGGCGAATTCCTCCCCTTTTTCTTCTTATAGTTTTCTTCTTCTGTGTCCAAAGGCTGTTTTCTGGTTATCAGGTGTACAAGGGGTTTTTTGGTTTGTATTTGTCGCTAGGAGCAGGTGCAGTGCGGCCTTTTTCACACTCAATTATTTTTGGTCTACTTTTCTCCCCCCCCCCTCGCCCTCTCTCCCAAGGCCCCTACTGCGCTCGCTGTCTTAAGCCTGCCCCGGACCTTCCTCCGCCAAACAATGCACTCCGTTACCACAGCCTCCTGGCTGCTCCTGCTGTGTTCTGCTGTATGTTTGCTGAGGGTGGCGCTATCAGCGCTGCTACCAGGGACCTGACCTCCATAGGCTATCACCAGGGGTATAGTGCAGATACTGGGCGCCTACAGCCAGGAACGGCGCTACTGATGGTGAACGGGGTGCGGCTGAGAAGCTCCCTTCCTGGTGGCAGGGACAGTGCATTTAGGAGGGTCGCTGTGGCTTTATGATTGCACCATCACCAGCCGTTCACTGACCACTGAGCACTGCAGTATGTGTAAACGGTTTGTCCGAACGGTCGGATTAGCCTAAACATTTGAATGCAGTTAAATTGACAGACAAGGCAGGGCGCATCAGATTTGTACTGAAGCTTCGTCGAAGGTGGTTAGCTCCATGCTTGAGAACCCCCCCCCGCTATGCCCGTGGGCATGGCATGTATGAAAGAGGCCCAGGAGGGAGTGAAGGTGAAGACTGCGAGCAGGCAGCACCCTAAGTCCACCTCAGCGGAGAAGAAGAAGCATAGGAAGAAGGACAAGCAGGCAAAGACAAGAATCGACTCCAAGAAGCGCAGCCATTCGTCCAGCACCCCCACTTCTGATGAGACAGGTGGGTTTCCCCCTGGTTTATGTGCAAACCTGTGTATTTTAGGCTTGGAAAGCTCCCCGACCCCCTCTCCTGCCCCCACGTCCCCGAATCGTCACGCTACTCCTTTCTGTGGACACTTGAGTACGACACAACTCCTTGCAGGGGGAAGTGCTGTAAAAGTGTAATTACAGTACTAAACACTTGCTCAGACTCCATAAACGCTACATTCTGATACGCATGATCGGTTTCGGCGTCAGTGTTCATGTTCGGTTACTAAGAATTTTCTACGTGCATTGTCCCTACAAGAAACCTATTACCCAATTAATTGCCCAGCATCTCTAAAATTATTAAATTGGGCTTTTCTTACGGATTTTTTGATAACTAAGCACTGTGGACAGAATCATTCCTGGGCAACCTCTCCCGGCAAGATACGCCAATGATCAGAGGCTGAGGACGGACGAGAGAGCAGTGCTTTAAATGGAAATACACAGGGTTTTAAGTGGGATGAAAAAACTGGGGGATCTCCCAAATGGGCGTGGCCAATGTAATTAAGGGCGTGACTTAAAAACATGTAAGTTAAAAATCTGTGCTTGAACATAGTGTGCCGCCTGTTTCTGTCATTGCATCCAGATATATTATGCAAGAAGTAACATCATACCTACAACACGTTAGGATTATTGGTTTTCAATGGTTGTTAGTTGCATAACATAAATAAGCAGCAACTTTGGCTTGTTAAAAAAAAAGCTTCCACTTAAAGCCCTAGAGACACTACGACAATGTTGCTGCTCCTGAGTTCCAAAATGAGAAGGCAATCCAGACAGAAAAATGACTCTCTTTAAAGGATTTCCCTTCCCCTACAACCTCAACTGGCATGACGTCATGCCACAACTTCTCCACTAGGGAGAAGTGAGCAGTGTGAGCACATGCACATTGATGTGCCTGCTGTCACTGCATTCCAGGAAAAAACGGACAGCCTGTGCCAGGGCACAAAACAGAGCCCGATTGAGACCCATTTCGAGGCCTCCTTTAAAAAACTGCTGATGCTCAGCACCAATGAGACCCGGCCCACTTAAAGTCCTGGAAATACAGATTTGCTTGTCCTGTCTGTTCAGAGTGCCCATTTGCTCCTTAGAAGTGCTAGTACTTTCCCACTAAATGTATTGTAGCAGAGTTGGAAAAGTGCTGGAACTAGTCTACCTTCTAAAATAAAGAAGGGCAAGTACTCACTGTTGGACAGTTCCTATTAATTTAAAGCACTGCAAGAGAGGACTCAGAAAGATGTGGTAAAGGGCTCTGATGTGTGACAGAGGTCCCAGAGAGAGAGGACAGACCACTGTATGGAATCAGAAGGAATTTAATTTAACATGCACTCTTCCAAGTAAACGGGTGTGCGCATCAGGCTTTTTAAGGAATGGGCAAAGTGGCAATTGGCAAAGCCCCCCTCGGTTAAGTCAATAGAGTAGTCAAAATTCTTGCCATAATAACATTGATCATAACATTTCATTGCGCGCGCTGCATTGCCAAATGCGATGCAGCACCTGCAACGAATTTTGTTTTATTTATTTATTTGTTTACTTACCTCCATTGGGCTGTTTTCCGTAGTTTACTACCCGCCACCCTGCTCCTCCCCCGCCCCGCCCCACCACCCCGCAGCACTCCCACCACGAGCTGCTACTGAAACCAAGGCCTCAGCAAGAGTAATAATTTTCTAAAATATCAAGAATTGCCATTATTCCACAGTAAGCAGTGCACCTTTGTGCCAGTAGGGGCCACAACACATATGCAGAGGTTTGGTACCATCATGCCATGGTTGTCAACGGTAAGTTAAAAATGCTGCCATTTTTCCTGTTCAAGCCCTGATCTTGTGATAGTTACACACTTGCCATACATGTCCACAATCTGTCAAGAATTATCACTGACATGGGAAGTATTGCAAATGAACTGCCAGCATTATGATAGGAATGTGTACTATCATATCAAGTGTCCTCAGTTTACAAACAACAAGCCCATAATATTTGTGTCTGCATGTTGCCTGCATGTTGCTAGAGGTGGCGATCATCATTCCACAAAAGTCACAATAAACAAATAATGGGTATCTTCTAAACCACCTTCTTATCACAATTGATTATACATGTATCCCAGGTTAAATGTGCATCCCATGAAAAACAGAAACCATCAGAAGTATACAGATTCAAAAATAAAATGTTAAATGTGCATGGGAGTCCCTTCCAACATAATACTGAATTATGTGTTTTTTCTAAACACAAGAAATCGCAGCTGAAGTCACAAAAGAAAACACCAACACAAAACAACAAAACACTATGACATGACATAACTACTAGATCATAGTGAAATTCTGTTATGCCAACGTAAGCTCACATAATTTAGGTAATTTTGAATTATGCTTTATATGTGAAATTCCCTAAATCACAATATCACACCACATTGCGTAATTATGCACTGTTCGTGGCAAACGTTTGAGCGAGTGCACAGGAACAGCTCAAGCAACCAGAATGTGGGTGAGTGCTGTTTGTGGTGTTACTGTTTGTTTTCTGAGCTATTTATTTACTGCGTAATGCATCCTTGCATCTAAAATGGGTGTGAGGATGTATTTTGTCCTATAATTTTGCACTAACTCTTGCGTTTGCATTTTGCAAAATTTTCTGAAATTTCTTGTAAGTGGAAGCAAATAATGCAAATTTCACACTCACCTTATAACAACATAAACAGCCCACAAAATCAACAAAACACCACCACATTGCAATAACACAATCAAACACCCACCACAAAATCTTAGCACAATTGCATTACTTGCTTCGTATATTGGTTAAATGCTACTTGTGGACTGCAACACCTGTTGTGCCATCCTCTAACGTGGCGATGCATACATGGCTTCAGGTATACCGTTGTAGACAGAATGTAACTGTGAAAAACTGGAATTTGATCTATCAAAATATATCCTTTGGCAGGTCAAAATCTTCTCTTTAAATATTATTAAATCACCTCTGTGTAGGCCTTACAGCCCATGGGACAGAGTGCATGGCATTTAAAAGTAGGACACATATAAATGTGATGTTAGCATGTGCTTATACTGCAATGCTCCAAAACACTATTTTCACTGCTAATTCTGCTATCTTAGTGTAGGGACCAGTTAGAAGAATGATTGAACTTTAATTTTTTTATATTTATTAAAAAACCCAATGCAATGCTGAAGTCAGATTTTCAATAAATATCAAGGAAATAGTATTTTTACAAAATTACCTTTTCGCTGCCTAAAGCCACTGGAGTCTAATTTGAATTCACTTCCAGCAGCAACCTTCTGAGTGCTCATGCCCTGAATGAGGTGTCAAAACTGCTCACAGAGCAGAGACAAAAGCTTGTGTGTATGGGTGCTGTTCCTCTGACAGGATGACTGTTTGGGCTGTGCCGGCCAGGAACTTAATTTACTTCAAATAGACTTTCCCTGTCACAGGAGTTGTCAGATGCTGAAAAGCTGTAAAAGTGGGTATGGTACATCCTAGGAACTTTGACCCCATTAGTTAAGGTGGAGTCAGGATTGACCCCTACCTATAAGCTGGTGCTAGGCATAAATGTGACATTCACAGTATCCTCCACAGAACAATCATGGACATGAGGAAGCTCAGAAGAAGTGTGAACCTGCTGTCTAAGTGTGAACAAAGAAATATTGACTGGATGAAAGGTCCAAAAGTATCCAGCTGGCCATAGACCGTTCCTGGGTACATAATTCATATTGTTCCCACTCTGAGCCTGCCCAACAAAAGCAAATAGCTTAATTGATACCTCATCCAATGGATATTCTTACTCGCGGAGCCCTCATCGGTTACAACATGCTGCCATGCTTGCTGAGGATTTTTTACTTTCATTTTATAGACTGTGCCTCAAGGTAAAACCTTTGACCAGATCAAACCTGGTTTCTGTATCTGACCTGCACTCCATCGCAGTTGACCTGCACTCCTGCATGGTCAGCCTCAAATCATGCTTAAGTCCCTGTCTACTACAACCAATTGACCACAGTTAGTGTTTACGCTTTTTGACAAAAAAAATTATTTAAAACTTTTAAAATTCATATCTTCTGTTCCTTGGTGTCATTTTATTTATTAAAATGTACTCTATTTTTTTGCAGTGAGCTGCCCACGCATACATGCTTGAATCCTAGCAGGGCTGATCCAACCTTCATCATTCAGAGGTAGATAAATTCTAGTGAGGTGTGTTAGGGTTACCCTTGTCAGTGCGCTCAGAAAATTCTGTATTTTTACACAGGCAATGCAATTGATTATAAATATTAGTATACAGTAATGGCATTAAAAGATGTAATATTACGCATTTTTCTTGTGTTATGTTTTGACTTTATCGTGATTTGGTATTGCATGAATGATTTACACATTGCCTCCAAGTTAAGCCTGACTGTCGTAGCTACCAGGGGTTTGATCGCAGTTTAATGTGGTTACTTTAGTGGTTAAACATGACAAAGACTGTGTTTATTACTTATGGTGGGTAGTCCCCTCCCTTTACTAGTAACCCAACTTACAGTAGTGCGCTAGTGGTGTGTGGCAGTGTCAACGTGCTGTATGGTTGTATGATGCTGTGAGGTATTTTTGCAGTGATAAAATGTGGCAATGCAGTTGTAGGGTGGTTGTCATTCTGTGTGAAAGCTGCAGGCCATGGGTTGTAGTGCAGGAGAGTTGAGGGGATAGAATGGGGAAAATGAGCTGGTAGTGCCATTTGCAAGCTATTAGGGATATTTGTCTTCTTTACTCCCATAAGTCTTATTATTTCAAGAATGAAAGGTTTACATCCATGATAAACACAGGAGATGGGGTGTTGCAGCCCACGTTCTTATCACATTAATCAAACACTCCCACAGTGAGAGGACATAGCCTGCTTTTTTTCATCACCTTTGCTTTTACCACCGTATAATCCAGGGCATCCTAATTTCACAGTTTCAGTGGAGGAAAGCGGATTTATGTGACAGCATCTGCTTTCCCTCTCCGCAAGATACCCTGCCCAGCTAGCCCCTTTTTGACACATAAGGTATTGGAAATCCGATGAGTGATGCTATCTCTGATTCTGTGGCTTTCACATTTTTGCCGCTCTTTGCTCTCTTTTCCTCTTCCACTTTGCAGACTCTTTAACAAAGACAGCCCCCCTCCCCCTTCCAGCTCCCCCCACACACGCCTCGAGGGTCTTGTGTCTTCCAATTATTTATCTTTTTGTTTTTCATTGTCTACATTTCGTAAATCTCGTTTCAAGTTTTGCATGCTTATTAAATTTATGAAGTAGCAGCTTTGAAAAAAGATACTCATGTTTGCGAGGACAGTGAGCCATCACATTATGGCTTATATTCAGCAGTGAAAACAGCTCATGGGCCACGAACTACTGCAATGAGCCACCAACGCCCACATTCCTTTAAACAGCACAGAGGGCCCGATTCACAGAACTAACTTAAGACAAAATCCTAAACTTACTATCATTTTGGTATTCACAGAAGGCACTTACTCATTTCGGTATTAACAGAAGTTAGGAGCCTTAATTTAGGACTCCTAAATGCCTTCTGTGAATACCGAAAATCTTAAAGTTAGGAATTTTCTCAGTTTAGGAGTATTAAAGTTAGGACTCCTAACTTTATTACTCCTAAACTGGGAAAAATCCTAACTTTAAGACTTTCGGTATTCACAGAAGACATTTAGGAGACCTAAAGTTAGGACTCCTAACTTCTGTGAATACCGAAATGAGTAAGTGCCTTCTGTGAATACCAAAATGAGTAAGTGCCTTCTGTGAATACCAAAATGATAGTAAGTTTAGGATTTTGTTTTAAGTTAGTTCTGTGAATCGGGCCCAGAGTGTGCTGGGTGTATAGAACTATCCTTTCCATCTATTCTTCAAGACCTTCTTATTCCCAATAAACGTTAAAAACTTGCGCTTGGAATAAAATCAAAGGTCCTGCACTCAAAAAACAGCTCTCTACCTCCCTCTATCTGTACCAGATGATATTGAATTAGCCATTTTGTAGAACACTGATTGGATTCATTCAGCGTACAGCTTCCTGGCACCTGAAAAAAACACACAACCCAAACTCTCTCATCCTACCGCACCTTGGTTTTCGGATGAACTCAAGGAACAGCAACTTATCTGCAAGTGCCAGGAGCACCTATGGAGAAAGAGCTACAATAGGTCGGAGAAGGAAAATAGCTAGTTACGCACTTCACTGTTTTATTCTATGATTAAAGCAGGACATTTTCCCAAAGCTTGGAAGGAGGCATCCATCCTCCCTCTATTGAAAAAGTTTAGTCTTGACCCAAAGGATCCAAACAATTTATGACCCATCTTGCGGCTTCCCTTTCCAGAAAAACTAGTTGAAAGGGCCATAAATTCTCAGCTATCTCAATTTATTCATGATCACCAACTATTAGATGCCACAAAATATGACTTCAGAGGAGGCCAAAGTAAAGAATCAGCTCTTATTAAATCCTCCAAAGAAGTCAGAGAAGCCCTAGATGTTGGGGGCAATTCCACTCTGATAAAGCTAGATCTCTCTGCCGCATTTGATACGGTCCATCATGAACTTTTGATCGACCATCCTGCAGAGATAGGAGTTCAAGGAACAGCCTGGACCCTATTGTTGTCCTGCCTCTCTGAGAGTAAGCAACTAATAGCTCTGGACTCCTTTGTCTTGAAGCCTTTCTCTCTTCCTTGCGGTGTCTCAAAAGGGGTGATCACTCAGTCCCTATCTATTTAATGTATATGTGCCATCATTGGTACAACTAATCAGATCCTTTGGTTTCTCCCTTACATCCTACACCGATGACACGCAAATAGTCATGTCTTTATCATCTAACCAGGAAAGAGAAATAGGTGGCAAATTTCATAACTGTAAGCTGGCAGTAAGTACTTGGATGAGTGAAAATTGTCAAAGTTGAACTCGGAAAAAACAAAATTATCATTTTCGGAAATAACACCTCTTTCTACTCCCCTATGTTGCAGCCAGATGAATTTGACTACTTACTGATACCAGTCAAAAAAGCAAAAAATTTAGGAGTCCTAATGGACAACAGACTTACCTTTGGGGATTAGGTGAACACAGTGAAATCGTCCACTTTTCTCACACTGAGGATGATTAAAAAGATACTACACTTATTACCCTGGGAATGTCAGAAGATAGTAGTAACCTCCCTTATCCTGTCAAAACTTGACTATTGAAATGGACTATATGTAAACATGCAGCAACAACACAATAATAAATTAATAAATTGCGGCTACTGCCAAATGCATACCCAAATTCAAGTCAGTAAAAAACAAAATTAGAAAGCTCTGCTGGCTCCTGCTTAGGCATTGGATTAGATTCAAGGCTCCCTGCACTGCCTTCAAGGTGCTACAGAACTGTGGCCCATGTCATCTCAGGCAGAGTTTCAAATGGTACATCCCCAACAGGGTGCACAGACATAATATCGACTCCAAAATATCGTTTGGACAGAATATCGAGTTTTAAATATCGTTTGGACAAAACATCGACAGGACAGAATATCAACAGTCAAAATATCGTTTTTAAGGTAAGTGAAGTAATATCGACTGTAAATAATATAGAAAGTGAAAATATCCAAGTATATAATCTAGATAGTAAAAAATATCGTTTTTTAAATAATATTTAATTATTTATAGTGTTTTTATGTTATAATATGTGTGAAAAGTGTCATTTTATGTTATAATTATTTTTAATTAATTATTTTTTTTAATTATTGTGTAATTTTATTCTGTAGCGGGTTGTGGGTTTATAGGGGAATAGGGTGGGAAGTAATTTAATTATAATTAATTAAATATGTACATTTATTAATTGGTAGTAATAATTAATTAATTGGTAATTAAATAATATTTGTTAATTATTTAACATTTAATTGGTAATTAATTTAATTGATTAATTGCTAATTATGTAAATTAAAATAATTTATTTCCTGTAGCGGGTTGTGGGTTTATAGGGGAATAGGGTGGGAAGTAATTAAATTATAATTAATTAAATATGTAAATGTATTAATTGGTAGTAATATTTAATTAATTGGTAATTAAATAATATTTGTTAATTATTTAAAATGTAATTGGTAATTAATTTAATTTAATTGATTAATTGCTAATTATGTTAAATTAAAGGGGTATTTTTAGGGTTCAGGGTCAGTTTTTGGTTTTTGGGTAAAGGGGTATTTTTAGGGTTCAGGGTCAGTTTTTAGTTTTTGGGTAAAGGGTTATTTTTTGGGTTCAGGGTCAGTTTTTAGTTTTTGGGTAAAGGGGTATTTTTAGGGTTCATGGTCAGTTTTTAGTTTTTGGGTAAAGGGGTATTTTTAGGGTTCAGGGTCAGTTTTTAGTTTTTGGGTAAAGGGGTATTTTTAGGGTTCAGGGTCAGTTTTTAGTTTTTGGGTAAAGGGGTATTTTTAGGGTTCAGGGTCAGTTTTTAGTTTTTGGGTTAAGGGGTATTTTTAGGGTTCAGGGTCAGTTTTGGGGGTTTGGGTAAAGGGGTATTTTTAGGGTTCAGGGTCAGTTTTTAGTTTTTGGGTAAAGGGGTATTTTTAGGGTTCAGGGTCAGTTTTGGGGTTTTGGGTAAAGGGTTTTTTTAGGGTTCAGGGTCAGTTTTGGGTTTTTGGGGTACAGGGGTACAGTGTAAAAATAAAGTAAAATTAAATTTACATTAATTTAATTTAATGAAATTAAATTAAATTATATTAAATTAATTTTAAATAATTTAAATTATAAAAATTATTATATACTTACCAATACTTACGTTGTAATGGTAGTGCGTTGTAAAAGTTGCGTTGTAACGTCATATATCCACTGTTGCACTCCTTGGAGTGGGAATAGTAATTTTAACCCCTACGCTATCCAACGCTTTCCCTACTGTTGCACCCACTGGAGTAGGAATAGTAATTTTTATTCTATTGTATTTGTACGTTAATAATATTGGCTATTATTTAATTAAATTTTGTTACTATATATATATATGTTTTAAGAAATATGATTTAAAAAAATTATTTTTTTACTTTCATTAATTATTTAATTATTAAAAGTTATTTTAAGTATTGTTAAGTATATTTTAGTAATTAATTTTTTATATTAATGTAATTAAACATTGTTTTTATTAAAGTCGATATTTTTTACAACTATATTTTTGTAAACGATATTTTTAACTCGATATTTTTGTACTTACCTGTTTGTAGATAGAAACTCGATATTTTGTCTCTCGATATTTTGTCAACGATATTTTTGTTGGTCGATATTCTGTCCCTCGATATTATTTCAGTGATCCCCCCAACAGAACCCTTCGCTCCTTGGGAATGAAGACTCTGGTAGTTCCTAAATTTAAGCAAGTCGACTGGAGCGGCAGAAGCTTTATCACCTGCACTGCTACATCCTGGAATCAACTTCCCTTTCACTTCTGACCTGTTCACTTTAAGGAAAGCACTGGCTGAAAAAAGTTTCTATTTAACTTCTTCGCCGCAACGGGCATTCCGCCGTGGTGCTGAAAAAAAATTACGTGTGCGCGGTTCGGACAGACCCCAGACGTCCCCCGCACACGCCCACTGTGATGTTAGACGGCCAGGGGCCCTCCGACGCATCGAAGAGGTTAACAGTTAGGCCCAGCATTCCCTATAACCCTCCTTCTGTCCATTGATTTTTTGAGCTAATGCCAGGACACCCTTGGGTAACTGCTATGCTTTATACATTCATTTACCATAACATAACATGCTTGAATACTGGCACGGTTGATTTAACCTTCATCATTCAGACGTAGATAAAGTAAGTTCTAGTGAGGGGTGTTATTGTTACTCTTGTTAAGGCGCTCAAACAATTCACTTTTTCCACACTGGCAATGTAATTGGTTATAAATATTAGTATACCGTAATGGTATTAAAATATGTAATATTAACCATTGGTATCACATATAACAAACCCGAAGCTGTCACTCCCTCAACATAGAAAACAACAAATGAACCAAATTAAGATCTTCCTTGCCTTCCATTCTCCTATTGTTCTACCTAAAAAAATGCAACAGACTTCTTTGGAATTTTCAAAATAAAGACTATTTATGCCTAAGATTTTGCAGGTTCAAATGCTGGAGTGCACTGTCGCTTTTTCGCACTGAGCGCTCAGTGAGTGTCAGTAGATATTGCTAATAATATTTTTTAAGACTCTGTCCTGTCTAACTATATCGTACATTGTAGAAACCGAGAAACTCAGCACATTAGCTGTGGACTTGCGCCATTTGAGGAAATGTTGTTTATGCCGCTGAGAGAACCACACAACAAACAAACAAGCAGTGGCAGCAAAGCCAATAGGTCTGCAGGCCGGTACGATGGTTAATTCCATTTTATTTTTCACTTCAAAAATGTGCCACAAAAGAAAACACGTGGCCACCTAATCGTGGCCGCCCTGTGCTTGTATTAACATTTGTAAATGTAAAAAACTTACACTGATGTGACCATTTTACCAGTGAAGTATTTATGCAAAAGCCTTTCAGTTGAGGCATGTATTTTATCATTTTTATTTGTGAATGAGAGAAGAATCCATCACCGGCTAACCAAGTCGGAGGCAGCAACCATGTCGCAAAGCAATTTAATAACTTTAAAAAAAAAAGACAGAAAATCACCATCAAATTGGGCACTTGAAGTGTAGGAAAAAATAAATAGCTGCTATTTAAAGTTAATGTAAAAAAAAAAACTAAAATGAAAAGAGAGACTTGGAACTATGGTTATCGCCGAAGAGATGAAACCTACTTTTAGTTGAATGCGAACAATATGCACAAGCTTTGTGCAGTCACTTAAAGTGAAAGGACTCAATACATAAAGTAAGATGACCAATTGCCCCATGGTGAATCAAAATGTGAATGACAGTTTAAGAGACCAATAAGGAAACCTAACCAAAAGCCCCTCTATGCATGTATATTATTTATTACTTGTTTTGAAAAGCAAGTTTGATGAGTACGTTAAAGCTGTCTCAAACGCCAGACCTAAAAGCAGACAGAACCTAGGCTAATATTTTCCAGACATTAAGGCACCCAGAAATAAAATAATAACCAACTAAAAATATATGAATGCTCTTCTGTGCAAGCTTTTGAGATTCTACTTTCAAACAACAAAAGGTTTCCAAAGAAATAAGGAGTAAAAAAGCGACACTATTAAGTATAAAACAATTATAATAAGTTAATTTCTGGAGGGGTACTACTTCCCTCTGGACAGAGTAATTCCCCTGAAGGTTGTCCCGTTATTCCATTAACAGTTCAAGCTGACTGGCACTTTCCCTGTGATGTTTCTAATTCTCAGTTCTACCTAAATGCCACCTGGAGAGACAGTTCATGGAAAGGTCTTCCCTCAGTGGGATTCCGCCGTGGCAGTCTGATTCCTCTCTGGGACTATTATGAGGGTCTGTGGCCCAAGGGAAGATTTGAAGACTAGAGAGAGAAGAATAATGCAGGATGATCTGTTGGAAATTTATGGTTTCTAATTATTGGCTACAGCTAGTCAATGCAAGCACAGGCGAAGTCAGTACTTATTGACTTTGCTAACATAGTATTGAGACCGCCAGGGCAGATTGATAAAGTGGCCCATCAGGTACCGAACAAAGGCCCGAAGCCTGTAACCCAACTGTGGACTGTTTTTTTTTTTTGGGGGGGGGGGGGGCGGGAGTTTTGGTTTGCCAATGTCCGTTCAGCCCCGGCCAAGGCTCATGGGTCCGGGTAACCTCGCTGGAAGCCCACCGACTCTGGGCCTCTGTCAGCAGTCTCTCTAAGCGTCGGGGGCCGGTATTGTCTCTCTACCAGTCCCCACCAGAGGAGCCTAGCATCACATGCCAGGCTTGGGTGGCAAAGGGCACGCTGACGTATGGAGATTAATGGCGGAGGGAAGGTTAGGGAATGCGGACGGATTGGCCTGACTGAACCCTGGTGAGGTGAGATATTTGTAATCTGTGACTTCCCGTCAGGGCGCACCGCTGTCCTTCCCTCGACCCCCTCCCCGCCAGGTCGGCACATCCTCCCATTATGGTCGGGTGAGAGGGAAGCGTGGCTGGCTGAGCTGGGGAGGGACACCGGATGGCGCCTTGAAGCACCCTTTCAGAACCGCTGTACTTCTGTTCTACCAGATGCATAAACGGTTGAGCAACTAAACCAAGACGGGAAGATGCGATCTACAATTTACAAACAAATATCGGTAGTGACTAGAAAATTGATTTCTTGAGCATATTTACTTCGATTGGAATCTCTAACTTGCAGTTGATATGTGGTACCGAAAAGCACAATTTGCAAGAGGGAGGTTTCAGTCTTAAAGTAGTTCAGGTGCAGCTCAGGGGTTCATGGCACTAGTGACCACCGCTATCTGTGTCGACCCTGCAGGTTCCACTTCTGGTAAAATTGTTCAGCGGGTTAATGCACCTGATAGAGACCTGTGAGCTGGAGAAAGAGCTTTGTAGGAGGCTTGGCCTCTTAAAAAGAGAAGATTCAATGAATCCCTCAACTCTGAATCCTGCCTATACCAGGCTAGTCCGTGAGATGTTCACTGACTGGGCCGATAGACTTGTGGTGAATGTATTGTTAGTGGCAAGCATTGAATTATGGTAGAAAGGTAATAACTTCTGAGGCAATTAAGAAAAAAAGCAGATCTGAAAAACGATAGACCCCCTGATCTTGGATAATTTTAACATGTTTTAAATCATGTCTAACTTTATTTTCCTAATTGGAAGCTATCAGACCTGTAAACATTGTATCCCCTTACGCGTGAATTCCGCTCTTTTAGATTCTAAATTAATTCAGCACCAGGGACAGCTCAGGAACTATCAGTGATCCTGAAAGTCCACTGGATAACGATAGGCCATTCTCTTGTATGTACGTGCCCGCCCGGAGAAACCACCTGTGCCTAAAGACTTGCACTGCCCTGTAGATTGAATCTGAAAAGGCCACCTATGCGGCACATAGAAGACATCATATACGCTATGAAGTCTAACATAAGGCAATGCACTCTACCTCAAAAGGTCGCCTATAATGCCTACAGATGAAAATTGGCCCACAGGATAAAAATGTGCTATATCTTCAAATAGACTCTTCAGCCTGTTGGAATCAAATCAGCCCATGGAATATACAACATATGAAAAAGATGTGTGGCGTCATAAGTTTGGAATTATCCATCCTAGAGACACTTCTGTTTTTGTGTATCTGGTCTATAAGAATGGATACAAAAACAGGGGGCATGGCTGAATGTCGATGGAGTCAGATGCGTCATGGCAGGCTCTCGTCCGCACTTCCCATCTGGCCCCATCCTGAGATTTATCAGGTGGCTCTGCACCTTCCCTCCCCCTCCCCTCCACTCAGACCTTCCTCCCCGACCGAGAGTGTGGGTGGCACTGTTGAATTGGTAAGGGTCACTCTGGGGGCCCGAGGCTGAGATACCTGCTGACCCTGCTGCTGCCGCAAGACTTTCAAAATGGCAGCTGTCACATAACGGAGACCCACAATGAGAGCTGCCTGAGTGGAGTTGAGGTCTGGGCACAGCGGGTCACGGGATAGGTTACCCAAATCACCATAGCTCAGCACTCTTCTGCGGCACTTGCAGATGTTAGGAGGCCGATGGGGAGCGAACCGGCTCTCCCAGAGGCCTACTGACGATGACAGAGGTGAGCATTGCCCAGGCCGGGGCCCATGCAAGTGTCAGGGAGGACCCCCATCGGAGGCGCAGTGCACCTGGTGAAGGGCACGCGGACAGGGAAACTGAGTGACGGCACTATGGCCAAGGAGACTTCTGCTGCCTTGTTGTGCTCAGATGGAGCAACCATAGTCCCACTGCCTGGATCGCAGCCCGGCGACCAGGACCTCCCACAGCGACACGCCCTGGCCTTGTGGTCCCAATGGCCAGCAACCCTCCTTAGACTGTGCTGACTGAGCCCAGGACAGGGCTAAGGTGCACTGGAACAGCACAGTGGTATTTCATGCAGGGGATCACTCCAGAAATTGAACTGACCTCCTTGGTGTAGGGGTGCCCTCCCTTTGGCCCAGTGGATGCCATTCTGAACCGAACATCGTGAGGCCCTTTAGATGCGGCTGAAGGTGAGTGAGTGCCCCTACCCCTTAAACCAGTGATGAGACCTTCCTACAGCGGAGAGGGTGCATAACCAGTAGGGGGTCAGACAGGTGGAGCAATTCTCGCTGACTAGGCCTGAACAGTGGAGCACTACTGCCATTGGACCCCGGTGTATGGTATGGCATCCGGAGAGGGACAATAAGGATCTCTAAGATCCACAGCTGGCCTGCCAGATGGGAGGTTAGTGGTGCCCCTAAGGAGGTTAGTAGGGCCCCAAGAGAGATGTGAGTCCCCCTCAGGGGGGCCCCCAGTGACTGTGCTGCCCAAACTGTAGCGGAGACTTCATGAGGGAGTGCCGCTGCTGGGGTGTGACTGAGCGTAGCCTGCAGCAACAGTCCTTTGTCAAGCTTGGGATTCAACTCCAGCTAGCTGGGGAGAGACTTTGAGGAGCGACTGACATGGAGTGAGCCTTAAGGGGTAAACCAAGGGTGGGAGATACTGGCACAAATACAGGAACACAGGGGGCGACCACGGAGGATGACACGCCACCAGTGAGTGCTACAGAGCAAGTGTCCCCTGCCCTCCAGCTAACCCTGGACAACATTCTGGCTGCCATAGTGGACTCACAGACCTCTCTACAGGCACAGATAGTCAGTGTGTCAAAGGAGCTGACCGTTCTGCGGGCAGACCATCATAAACTTGTAGATAACTTCAAGGAAACAGCACTGGCAGTTGTGGAGCTCAGGTTGGCACAACAGTCCTTGCTGCAGCAGCTGAGTGACCTCATCGAATGTGTGAAAACTTTGGAAAGTAGGGTGGAGGACACTGAGGGTCATAATTGGCGCTATACCATGAGGTTTGTGGGTTTACCCAAGGGAGCGGAAGGTAGAGACATGATTGCAACCTGGAAAACTGGATGAAAACTCAGGTGGTGCCTGCAGAACGTACGCCCTTTTTCGCCCTTGACTGTGCAAGCCAAGTACCTCTGAGACTCCCTGCCCTGGGTTTTCCACCAGAACCGGTTGTTGCTAGGCTGCTGCATTGCCAGGATATCTTGCTTCAGAATGCTCACACAAGTGGACCATTTCAAGTGGACCATGTGGGGGTGACCTTGTTTACTAAATTCACTGCGGCAGTGCAGGCCAAAAGAGCTTCTTTCCTGGAGGTTATGAGGGATTTAGTATTAAATCTCTTTATTGACAGATTATAATGCATGTGTAAACAACACTTGACCCTATGGCCCCAAACCCTCGGTGCATTGTAAAATAGAAAGCTCAGGTGATGAAACAATATGAGGAATTTACAAGAAATTGGTATCTGATATACTCTCCTATTTCCTGCCAAGATGCGGATACTAGTAGATGGCACCAAACACATTTTTATGAACCCTGCAGACGCCTGGGACTAGATGGACAAGTATTGAGTGGAGGGCATAACCATTAATAGGCAGGAGCGACAACCTCTACTGTTCCGGCACCTGGGGAGGAGATGCTGGGATCAGAAAAATGCAAGGCATGTACGGGGTTTGACAAAGGCCCAAGCGGAAAGGGACAAGGCGGTGGCCCTGCTGGTGGCAACTGGCCTCATCCACTGAGACAATTCAGATTATGATACAGCGACTCATTCTGACAAATGTACCGTAGACCTTACTTCAGATGACATATCGGCGGACAAGCAGTCTGCCTCTTGTGATCCCGCAGACAGCAGATGCCTTCTTTGAGCATATACTAGCAAGTTGGTAAGGTGATCAGGGGAGTGGGGGGGGGGGAGTAACACGTGTTGGAATATGAGGTGCCTTTTTAATGGGGGCTCTTCATATGCTCCCAAGTGACTATGTGGAGATTCTCTTGACTGTGACCTGCAACCCCCCCTCGGCTCCCATAATGTTGTTACTATGTGTATTCCTATTGCTATGCCTCCTGTCTTTGGGAAGCTGGCCTCCTGCTGCTGCCTGCTCTGCCTAGGTGGGTCTAGTGGGGGGGCATGTTTACTGACCAGGTGGGGGAGTGTTGTTCACTTGTAGGTTCTTGCGGTATTAATGAGCAGTTCACGATGATCTTATGCAGTCCTAATGCAATGCTATGCAGTTTGTAATGCAGTTAGTAATATAGAAATAAGAAATGAATGAAATGAAATGAAAATTGATTTCTTAAGCGCATGGCTGCCCAAGAGCGTCCCAGCGCTGGTACACACTGCAAGCTTCCATGATCCTCAGACAACGGACTCAGACTCCCTGCGGGAAAAGGAAGGTCTTTAAGGATTTCCGAAACTTCTGGAGACAGGGTTCAAGGCGAAGAGCGACAGGAAGATCGTTCCAGATCTTGGCAACATTCACAGAGAACCTCCGGCCTCCGGAACGTGCTCTCCTCACTCTGGGGATGGTCAGCAAGTTGCTCGCGTCAGAGCGGAGGGAACGCGAGGACTTGTAGGGGCATATAAGGTCCCTAAGAATAGGGGGGCCCATTCCCTGGAGAGACCTAAAGGCGATGGAAAGGGCCTTAAATTTAATGCTCTCCCGGATGGGGAGCCAATGGAGTGATCTGAGAGCAGGTTTGGCCGAAGTTCTTTTCGCCGTGCCTGTCAGTACTCTGGCCGCCGTATTTTGTACTCGCTGAAGGGTGTTAATGGCTGATTCAGGGGCACCGAGCAGCAAGGCGTTGCTGTAGTCCAACCTTGACAGTATTAGCCCCTGGATCAGAAGCTTCCTGGAGCTGAAGGGAAGAAGAGGCAACACCTTCCGGACAGAGCGTAACAAACCATAGCAGATACCTGCCACTTTCTTAGTTTGTACTCTGAACGTCAGGTCAGGCTCCAGCCATACCCCCAAGCTCTTAATCTCAATCTTGGGTTGGGGCGCCTCGCCCAGACAAGGGGGGCCACATGGCTTTAGGAAGGGAGGTGGAAAGGTTACCCAACAGCATAAGTTCCGTTTTGGACCCGTTAAGTTTCAGCCGTGATTCTGTCATCCAGGCCATAATACCTGTCAGACAGCACCCAAATCTTTCTGCTGCATTTTTCTGGTGGGATAGCGAGACGACAAGCTGGGTGTCGTCCGCATAGGTCACTATTTTCACCCCGAAGGGTGAAACCACATCCTCCAGTGGGGCCATGTAGATATTAAAAAGCGTCGGGCTCAACGAAGAGCCCTGCGGGACTCCACACTGGAGGGGGATCGACTCGGAGAGGGTCGTGCCATCGCAGACCTGATAGGACCGACCATTCAGAAAGGAAGTCATCCAGCTTAAAGCCTGGCCGGATACTCCCACCCTAGTAAGGCGCTGAATAAGGATACCATGGTCGACGGTATCAAATGCCGCGCTGAGGTCAAGGAGGACCACAGCTGCGGAGCCTCCTGCGTCAAGAATGCGTCTGGCTTCCTCCACTACTGCAATCAGGGCAGAGTCAGTACCCTGCCCAGGGCGAAAGCCTGTTTGCGAGTTCTTAAGCAAGTCATGACCTTCTAGAAACGTGGACAGCTGTCGATTGACCACCTTTTCCGCAATTTTGCTCAGGCCCGGCAGCAAAGAAATTGGGCGGAAGTTCGCCAGATCGTCAGGGTCAAGTCCCGGCTTTTTGAGAAGAGCCTTAACAATCGCCTTCTTCCAGCTAGGGGGAACTTCCCCACCGCCGAAGGAGGCGTTCAAAAGGTCCGTGGCCCGTGGGGAGATGGTCTGTGCAATCAGCTGTGTACCAAGGGTTTTTAAACCCATTACTTTTCTTGGAACTACACTTCTTGGGAAGCACCACATCCAATGCTCCTAATAACCAGTTGTGGAAACTCCAATCTGCTTCAAGAGGGTTCGAGAGGGGGGCAGGAGTAGATTGCTCAAGGGCAGTGGTTAAACCGTCAAAGGATAGTTTAGACCAAGGTCTTTGTGAAGACCGAATAGAGCCCTTACAATCGGAACTTGATTCCGACATGAGGGTCAGACTAAAAGGAATAAGAAAGTGGTCTGACCAGGGGAGGGGGCATGGGTTCATTATTGTGCAGGGTCAAATTACACGCTTTCAGTTCAGCCAGCAGATCAGCGACACCTTGTCTCCAGGGTCATCCAAATGGAGATTCAAATCTCCTAAAAGAAGGAAGTTGGGGGCCGAGGCTGCCAGTGTCAATGCTGTCTCTAGCAGGGAACTGATGAACTTCTTGACCCCACCCGGAGGTCTATAGATCAGCAGCCCTGACAGCGAGTAATTGGGAGAGAGTTGGATGGAAAACCGTATGCTCTCTGCATCAGAGATCCCACCATTTTTCATCCTGCAGGCTAGAGTCTCCCTGTAGATTATAGCTAGCCCTCCACCTATGCCGTGAGGCCTGTGAAGGCACTGTATCGCGTAGCCCTTGGGCAAAGAGTTTACAGTCCTTAATGCAAGTACTAATGCAGTTCGTAACACAAGAATAATGGGGTTCGTAATGCAAGAATAATGCAGTTCGTAATGGAAGAATAATGCGGTTCGTAATGCAAGAATAATGCTATAAGCCAATCTGCGCGATCAGCTCGGGCACCACTAGGCCCCAACAACAGAGACAATGTCGTAAACTTAAAGGGGCGGCCCCGGTACTGCTGGGCAGATATGGGCCGCTCGGGGACACAGCGTGTCTAACGTGCTGCAGCGGGAGACAGATCGGTGCACTCCTGTACTCCTCCTGCACGCCTCCCCAGTCCACTCACCCTTGCGACTCCAGACCGGAGTACAAGCCTTACCTGGGGGTGCGCTGCCTCGCTCTCTCTCTCTTCCCGCTTGTGGGTTGTCCTGCTGGGCGATCCCAATGACATTGCAGCTCCGGTGCTCGGCAACGCTGTAGCCGGATGGGTTATGGCACTGCCTTCTCCTTCGTTTACGATCTTGGGCAGATTCCTCTTGGAGAGCAACGATCACAATCCCTTTCACCTTGCAGCTTTCTTAGCTTCCAGAAATCCTTTAGCACGTTGCAGCTCGGGCCGGTGGCGGCGGCGGCGATCCTTACTCACAGCCACAGTTACAATGACGGCTCGGGCCACAAACAGCAATGCAGCAGCGTGGACCATGTTTCAGGCTGCAGGGGAAATGAGGTCACGGGGCACCTCATAAACAGTACCACAGACCACACAGCAGTCTCAGGCTGGCAAAAGCACCACAAACCAAGCATCGCTGAGACACGGTTGGAAACTTTGATGTTCCTGAGTTTCCACAACAGGGGACCAGCTCTCCTCGGGCCCTTGGAGACAAGTTACTTCAGGACACAGCACACAGCAAAGTTCCTTCAAGCAGGGGGACACAGCACACAGCAAAGTCCCTTGTCCTCTCCTTAGTCAAATCAGCAAAATGCAGGCCAGCCCCAGAACACACAGCAAGGGCAGTCCTCTTCAGTCTCTTCTGCTGCTTTGGTAGAGGTTCCTCTTGATCATGAAGTAGTTTCAATACTTTTTCAGTCTTGAGTTTAGGGGTTTCAGCTCTCATATTTATATCCCTAAATGCCTTTGAAGTCTTTGTGTTCAGGGGGGTCTGACCCCGGTCCAAACCGGACCTGGGTGTCTCCCTGCCAGTGCACACCCTCTTTCTTTGATAGGGAGGGTCTGGGCCCCAGACGACCCGCAGGAGGTGGAGCCATCCTTTTCTGGCAGCAACACAGCCCTCTTTACATCCAGGAGACTACTCCTTCCCCTACATCAAATGCAGGCCAACCTGTTGATGTCTCACCTACTCCTCCTTGGGGTCAGGATACTTCCCAGACCCTGTCACATCCAAACCCAGACAGTCAATACACAACCAGGCAGAGGCATGCAGGATGATTAGGACAAGAAACCAGACACTCTTAAAAGCACGGTTTCTAAACACACAATTCAAAAACCATCTTCACAAAAAGATGTGTTATTAAATTCTGAGTTCAGGCACACTAAACTCCATCTCTCCATCTTATGCCTATGGGAAGATATGCTGGAAACGTGACACAGCATGGTAAACACCTCAGTGCATGTCCTACTTTTCACATATGCCCCGGGCGATATGTGCGCTATAGCAAATGACACTAACATAACATAACATAACATACACTGCACCCTGCCCAGGGTGGTACCTTGGGCCTACTATAGGGGTGTCTGATGTGCATAAAAAGGGAAGGGTAAAGCCTGGCAAGTGGGTGCACTTGTCAGGACAACAAGGCAGTTAACAAACGACGCACAGGCACTGCAGCGGCAGGCCTGAGATCTCTTTTTAGGGCTACTTGTGTGGGTGGCACAACTAGTGCTGCAGGCCCACTAGTAGCATTTGCATTACCAGCCCAGGTACACATAGTGCACTTTACTAGGGACTTTAACTAGTAAGACAACCATACCTATTATGGACAACCAATTATCTGCACTCCAAAAAAAGAGAGTTTCCCCAAACAGACCAGAAAGGACTGGGTGAAGTTTAAGGTACAAAAAAGTTTTCCTTTCTGTGTCAATCACTTTGGTTATCTGAACATTATATCTAGTTATTATTAGGACCAAACGAGAGACTTATGTATAAAAATATTATTAGCAAGTGGAGGTATATTGTTTTGGGTTTGTATTTTATTTAATAATATAAAGATTATTATTGTTTTAGATAAAATCAATACAGTTCATGAATTGCAATTTTAAAAAACCATCTGAATATACAATATTCATATACTTTCCCCATGTTGCAAAAAATCACAAAGTATACATATACATTTTACAATTAATACATTCAATAAAAAACATATTCTTTGGACCAATTATCTCAACACTTTATACAGGGAGCATTTGCACTTTGACACTGATCAGCAGTGGCAAAGTGCCCAAAGCATCTAAGTTGGCAACATCAGGTCATAAAAAGGTCTAGGAGGAAGGAAAAAGGTTTGAGGAACTTTAGCCAAAAAGGGCCAAGTCCAACACAGAGCATGTCCTCCAATTGCCCTACTGAGAGAGAGGCCTTCAAGGAGTATCATTTGTGAGCACTGCATTGGTACGACAGGGGGTATCTGGAGGAGATTGACTGCAAACTTGTATCTCTTTATAGCACCATACGTGATCTGGGCAACTGGGTTGATACCAATCAAGAGTAGAGAATGCAGCTGGCAGAAGCCAAGGAATGGTAAACTTTTATTCTAGAGAGGCTTTGCTGACATAATTATTGAGATTATATCACCAGGGCTCATGAGGGGGAAGGTAGGGCAGGTAGACTGCTGGCCTGGTTTTGTGCACCCTGAGATACAGGGGGACTGATAACCTCCTTGATTTGGCTAGATTGGTGACAGGTGCATACCCAGGTGGAGATTTACAGTGCCTACTGAGAGTATTACACAGGGCTGTATGGGAGATGACCAGGCAAGCTGAGAGAATGCATAGAAGCCTTTCTGACTCTCCTAACACTACAGACCCTGACTCTGATTGCTGTAGAAGAAGCGGGAGGTCCCATTACACCTCATGAGAGCAAAGGGATCCGCCGGGAGAGATGCAGGGCCCGATGGCCTGCTGGCTGAGTTTTATTCCGTATTTATTGGGTGACATGTATAATAAGGAACTAGAACCGAAAGAACTGCTGGCCACCACTAGGGACACATTAGTGTTTCTGCTCCCAAAAATATCACTTGTTGCCCATGCGGAACATGGACTTCAAGATCATAAGCAAAATAAATTGCCACAAGTCTCCTTCCGCACATGCAAATGTTGGTCTATCCCCACCAGTGTGAGTTTATCCCACACCATAACACCTTCCTCAACCTATGCTGTCTGTATTCGGTACTGTTCGTTCCCTGACAAGAGGATGATGCTGTGGCGGGCCTGATGGCTGCAGATATGAAAAAAAGTATTCAACACTGGTAACTGGGTCTACCCAAACGCAGTTATGACCCAAATGCAGTTGGGGGGCTTAGTGGGTTGTGTGGGTCTGTTTGTTAGACACCAACCCTACTGCTCTGGTCCTGAAAGGTAGGCCGTGTGTGACTCTTACGAGGTTTGCTGAAGCGCCAGGTAGTGGTGTCCACTGTCCCTACACCTGTTCACCCTTGCTTTTGAGTCTTTGGTGGAACTGTGCAGACTGTGACAATGCGGTTGGGGCATCTGGGTAGGCGACACTGAACATTCGCTATCGCCCTATGCTGATGGCCTATTGCTGTACATGTCCTACATGGTCATTGAAGCCTCATCCTTGATGCAGCTGCTGAGTGAGTCTGGGGCATTATCAGGATTGTGGGTGAATTTGGTGGAGACCTGTGTCTTCCTGCTGGTCCCCCGGTGGATAGACCAGGGATCTTACTGTCAGAAATTGGATGGGCCTTTCTCAACATTCTGGTACCTGGGAATCCAGGTTTATCATTCTCTGGATAACATGCAAGCAAAATGGGGGTAGTGGTGCATCCATGAATCGCAGTGTTGCCATTTGGCTCTCTCTCTGACTCCCAATTATTTTTCTCAATGAATTTTGCAAAAGTAATACTAACTTATATTTATACTTGTTTTCTTTTTTAACAGATGTTTGAAACCATTTATTGAAGTAAAGTAATTTATTGATGACTTATTTCTTACTACTTCTACAAAGTAACAATGTAAAGGTATACACCCATGTAGAGTTTCATAGAGCCAGTGAGACATTCAAACACACACTGATAGAGGCACTCATGCTTCTTAGTCACTCACTCATTGAACCACTCACACACCCACTCAGTCACTGATATTGTCAGTCAATTAGTATACATCTACTACTACATATACTCACTTACCCATACAAATATTCGTATAGTCACTCACTTCCTAATTAAGGTACTAATACATGCATTCACTCACCCACACAGTAGCTCATACAACCACTCAGCAATGCATACAATCACTAACACACCCAGTCATCCTTGCATGTACCTAATCACTCACCCATACAGCTAGAAAGAAATCCATTCACTACTCTAAACACTCACACATACAATAATTTACTTGCCTATTCAGTCACTGATACAGCCAGTTGCTTACTCCTAGAGCTCCTGTCATACATATTAACTTTTGCATGCAGGCTCTGATTCAGTTAGTTACTCACGCATACAAGCAGTCAAACAGCCATTTACTCACTGTTACAGACACTCACGCACCCATATAGATACTGATATATCTATTCACACACTAATACAGACACTGAGATACCCAGAAACACACTGTTGCCTACACTGACACAGCCAGTCACTCACCCATACACTACTTATACACATACTCACTCACCCATATAGGCACTCACCCAGTTACTTAGTCACTGTGAGAGCGATGGGCGGAAGAAGAATCTAGGAGGCCGGATTGGTGGATCAATTTGGACAAGGTTCTATTGAAGGACCAGAAAGCAAAAGTCAAAAACAAATGCAGGGTCTTCTCTTCTTCTCTTCTTCGTATTTCGTCCATGGTCTTCCTCTGATGTGGTTCGTCATTGTCTGAGAGGGACACCCCAGGAGGCTCAGCAAAGAGAAAAGAGAAGGTGCCTGTAAGTATTACTGTCCCCGCGGCTTACTTTTAGGACAGGGCCCTTCACAGTCCCGGGAAGAGGGTGATGCTCATGCAATAAAGAAAGTGCCAAAAGGAGAAAAGAAATAGAAAGAAACACAAGATAGCCAAAATATGCCAGCATTAAACACGTCTCATCCGCTTGTCTGAACAGCCCCTTAACTTCAGAGTACTGAGGATGGACCTATAATCCGGCGGTTTTGGGGTCAATGAATAGAGGGTAGGGAAGGCAGAAGTCGGGAGATATCAGTTTTCGATCCACTGGCTTCCACGGGGGTCAATTACTCGAAAACCACGTGCTTGGTTTGAGGGTAGGGCTCGTGGAGGATAAGTGAAGCATTGTATTCAGTGCAGGGCTCGGGTGACAACTATATTATACACTAGCAGCCCGCCCCAGCGTTGCCCGGGGCAGAAGGGGGCTGGGGGCAGCATCGCAGTAGGAGAGGCGCAGCAGAGCGGCCGGGAGCAGCAGTGCGTACTTACAGTGTTCCCTTGCTCCTGTTTTGTTGGTCCTGGCCGCTTCTGCCCACGCTATTGTCCGCTGTTTCCCCCGACGTCCCAACTTTGAGGAAAAGGCTTGCGAGCACTCTCGGCCCCCGCCGCCCGTCCCTCCGCCCGTCCCTCGGTGCGCAACCGCAGCTTTTGTCCGCTGTTTCCCCCGACGTCCCGACTTTGAGTAAAAGGCTTGCGAGCACTTATGGCCCCCGCCCGTCCCTCCGCCCGTCCCTTGGTGCGCACCCGCAGCTTTTGTCCGCTGTTTCCCAGACGTCCCGATCTTTGAGTAAAAGGCTTGCGAGCACTCATGGCCCCCGCCCGTCCCTCTGCCCGTCCCTAGGTGCGCACCCGTGGCTGCTTGACTTACCTCAGCCGCCTCACCTCCCCGCGCTGCTGAGTTTACCGCTCCACTGCTCCTCCGCTTCTCGCCGCTCCTCACCGCTTGTCCGCCACTCGCCGCTCCTCCCCGCCTGTCCGCAGCTCCTCCCCACGCTCATGTCCGCCGCTCTTCCTGTTGCTTCTGAACGCCGCTCCTCCCCGCGCTCCTGATGTCATCACACACGTCGTGGCTGGCGCTGCTTGAAAGGGACTACTTTCTTTTATTCCTACATTTTTTAAAGAACGTATATTTTTTATTTTTATATAGCCTATGTCCTTCTGCTTGCCCTGAGGTTTTCAAAGATGTCTTGGGTGTTTGGATTGGTGGTGTATTTTTCGAGTTTACCTGGCTCAAAGGACACAGTTCTCTCATTATAATAGTAGTATAGATTGTGCAGACCCCAGTGCCTCCCTTTTCCTGGTTCCCTCCCCTCACCGCCCTCCCCCCTCCCGATTCACATACTGCAATGGCCGCAACTCTCCTGAGTTGCAACGGCTCACAGGCGTCCTCTGGGGGTATCCACCACTCCTCGGACCAGGTCTCCCAACCTCCATCTTCTTCTCGGTCTTGAGGTGTGGCACTCTCTGGATTCTCCTCCACGTCAGACAGGCCGCTCTCTCTCCGCTCCAAGACAGGATGCCTTGCTATGGCATCTTCCTCCCTCACATAAGTCCGGCTTCTGCTTTCCTCTGGATTCTCGCACGCTTCTGGGTTCCCCGAGATCTCCTCATATGTCGTTTGCCCCACCTCTCGTCGTTTCCACACACAGCCAGTTGCTTACTCCTAGAGCTCCTGTCATACATATTAATTTTTGCATGCAGGCTCTGATTCAGTTAGTTACTCACGCATACAAGCAGTCAAACAGCCATTTACTCACTGTTACTGACACTCACGCACCCATATAGATACTGATATATCTATTCACACACTAATACAGACACTGAGATACCCAGACACACACTGTTGCATGCACTGACACAGCCAGTCACTCACCCATACACTACTTATACACATACTCACTCACCCATATAGGCACTCACCCAGTTACTTAGTCACTGTGAGAGCGACGGGCGGAAGAAGAATCTAGGAGGCTGGATTGGTGGATCAATTTGGACAAGGTTCTATTGAAGGACCAGAAAGCAAAAGTCAAAAATAAATGCAGGGTCTTCTCTTCTTCTCTTCTTCGTATTTTGTCCATGGTCTTCCTCTGATGTGGTTCGTCATTTTCTGAGAGGGACACCCCAGGAGGCTCAGCAAAGAGAAAAGAGAAGGTGCCGGTAAGTTTTACCGTCCCCGCGGCTTACTTTTAGGACAGGGCCCTTCACAGTCCCGGGAAGAGGGTGATGCTCATGCAATAAAGAAAGTGCCAAAAGGAGAAAAGAAATAGAAAGAAACACAAGATAGCCGAAATATGCCAGCATTAAACACGTCTCATCCGCTTGTCTGAACAGCCCCTTAACTTCAGAGTACTGAGGATGGACCTATAATCCGGCGGTTTTGGGGTCAATGAATAGAGGGTAGAGAAGGCAGAAGTCGGGAGATATCAGTTTTTGATCCACTGGCTTCCAAGGGGGTCAATTACTTGAAAACGACGTGCTTGGTTTGAGGGTAGGGCTCGTGGAGGATAAGTGAAGCATTATATTCAGTGCAGGGCTTGGGTGACAAGTATATTATACATTGTGCAGACCCCAGTGCCTCCCTTTTCCTGGTTCCCTCCCCTCACCGCCCTCCCCCCTCCCGATTCACATACTGCAATGGCCGCAACTCTGCTGAGTTGCAATGGCTCACAGGCGTCCTCTGGGGGTATCCACCACTCCTCGGACCAAGTCTCCCAACCTCCATCTTCTTCTCGGTCTTGAGGTGTGGCGCTCTCTGGATTCTCCTCCTCGTCAGACATGCCGCTCTCTTTCCGCTCCAAGACTGAATGCCTTGCTATTGCATCTTCCTCTCTCACACAAGTCCGGCTTCTCCTTTCCTCTGGATTCTCGCGTGCTTCTGGGTTCCCAGGGATCTCCTCACATGGCGTTAGCCCCACCTCTCATCGTTTCCATTTGCCCAGGGTTCCAGACGGGCGGACTCCCTCCTGTACGGAAGAGGCATCAGGGAAAGTTAACCCTTGCTCCCCTGGCCTCTCAGGAACATTTAGCGTATTTACAGGACCCATAGGAGGTAAAGGCAGGAGGCGAATGGTAGATATCGAGTCGGCCCCCACACATTCACCCATACAGTCACTGGCACATCCAATCATTGACTGAAACAGCTAATCAAATGAACATCAAGTCACTCAGCTAATGAGGCACTTACACAGCCACTCAATTACTCATATAGTCATTCACACACTTACTCGCTAATACAGCCACTCACACGGTCATTCACTCACTCATACAGTTTCTCATAGAGCCTCTCACACCAAAGGTGTCCTCATACAGCTACTCACTTACCCAGTTACTCACTCATACAGACAGAAACACAGCCATTAAGTTACTGAGACAGGCACTCACACACCCAGTGTCCCACTTATACAGCCATTTATGTCCCCAGTCACTCACTCATTCACCCACTCACGCAGCCACTCACTTACTCATACAGTTTCTCATAGAGCCACACAATAACTTATACAACCACACATACACAGCCACTCAACCATCCATAGAACCACTCACACCTAAGGTCTCCTCATACAGCTACTCACTTACCCAGTCACTCACTAATTCACCCACTCACACAGCCACTCACTTACTCAGACAGTTACTCACACAGCCACTCAATCTTTTATACAATGACAAACAGTGTGACTCAATCACCCATAGGGACACTCATAGCCATTGTCTCACTTCCACAGGCACTCAATCAATCAGTCACTGGCTCATACAACTACTCATACACCCAGTGAGTCACCCATTCAGCTATTAACACAACCAATCAGTCACTTATACACACACTCAACCATCCAGTCGCTCAGCCATACATCCCCTAAAACACCCAGTCAGTCACCCATACAACCACTCACTCAGCCAGTATCATATTCACACAGCCACTTACAACCCCAGTTACTGAACCATACACCTACTCACACAGCCAGTCACTCACTCACAGAGCTACTAACACAGCCAGTCACTCACTCACAGAGATACTAACACAGCCACTCAATCACTGACACACCCACTGACACACCCACCCACTCACCCATAAAGTCACTCAGTCACCTAGTCACTCACTCATATAGCCATTCAAATACCCAGTCTGTCACCCACAAGTGATTCACACACCCAGTCACTCACTTATACAGACACTCACCCACCCTGTCACTCAGTCATATGTCCCTAACACACACATCCAGTCACATAAGTGGCCACTCACACACCAAGTATCAGACTCATACAGCTGCTCACATGCCCACTTGCTCAACCATAAACCCAATCACACAGGGAATCACTCACTCATACAGCCACTAACACAGCCACTCAATTACTGATACAGCCACTGACACACCCACCCACTCTCCCATACAATCATTCAGTCACTCACTCATACAGCCATTCACACACCCAGTCAGTCCCCCTTACAGCCATTCACACACTTGGTCACTCCTTTATACAGACACTCACCTACCCAGTCACTCAGTCATACATCCCCTAACAAACCCACTCAGTGACCCATACAGCCACTCACACACCCATGATCCTACTCATACTGCTGCTCCCATCTTCAGGCAGTCAACCATATATCCAGTCAAATAGCCAGTCACTCACTCATACAGCCACTGACACAGCCACTCAATGACTGATAAAGCCACTGACATACCCATCCATACAGTTACTTAGTCACCCAGTCACTTACTCATACAGTCATTCGCACTCCCAGTTAGTCACCCATACCACCATTCACACACACGGTCACTTATCCATTAGTAAGATTTATTCGAATTCCGTTGAAATCATTAAAGCATAAGAAAGCATTACAGCATAGAAATTTACATATGTTAAAAACAGATCCATCCTCAGATATGACTATATAAAACATCATAACATACAATAACTAGACATTGAGATAGTAATAGTAAAGGCATACATACATACAGGGATCAATTAAAAACATGGCATCTAAAAACACCATCAATATATACAAACTTGTGTATAAATTAAACTCCTTTCTCACAAAAATCACTACCCACAAACATTTGACAAATAGCAGTACATATCCAGAGAAGGTAAGGTTTGCAAAAATAAATATGCTTGGCAGCATTGATTGGCATTAAAAGACTTTATAACTGGAATGATATAACTTTTCCTCTGTTCTATATACAATTTGCAAAAGAGCACTACATGCATAGTGCTCTGTTTTGACACTTTGTCACAGGTACAGTTATCTAATATTTGATACCAATCATTCATTGTGGGGAAGCTAGTTAAGCGGGGAAAGATATCCATTCTGAAACCCGTAAGTAAAAACCTATGCCTGGATTTGGAGTAAACTTAAGGTAAGGTTGCACATAGTACGTAATCAACATAGATTGGTTTTTTTTTAGACTGTGGGTTTCAACAGCTCTGTATTTACCCTAAGTTCTTCAAGGAGCCCTGGCACTTAATTTTCAGAACTTTCCTACATATGTATGCAACAAAGTCTCGGGCTGTTCAAAATACAATGGTTGACCCAAGTCAAAACCGAATTGCTTATTATAAAGCAGCCATGGGGAATACACTGCAGAGCTAAGGTTGAGGCAATCACTAATAACTGCCTGATTAAGCCCATTAAATTCTGTCAAAAGCTTGTGCCATAACAAAATTGGCTGCATCTTAATTATATCAACAAGAAATTATAGACCTAGTTCTGCATGGCAAACATAAGAAGAAGCACTTTTAGGTGCAGCAAGAAGATGCCTCAGAGACTCATTTTCTACTTTTTGAAGTGCCTTGCAATTAACTTGTCCCCATATACCTGCCCCGCAAGTAGCAATGGATAGGCATTTAGCCTTACAAATATTTAGCATTTCATAGGGTGGGTTCTTGCCTAACTTCTTTTTGAAGTTGGACAGGGCCATAACTGATTTCCCATGCAAAAGCTTCCTGGTCTTGATACATTAAGTTCACGTGCTCTCCTTATCAAACAGTATACCCAGATAGGAAAAACTCATCATAGTACTAATCTGCGCATCAAAAATGTTGATAATGCGGCATTTTACTATTCTACTTCCACATTCATAATATAGATTTTACTTTCATTGACTCAAAGACCCAAGTCTTGCATATAATTGACAAAGTTTGTGAGGAGTTTTTCTAGACCCAATGGAGTTTGTGTCATAAGAACAGCATTGTCTGCATAGTGGAGGGCCGGTATATGTTGATTACTAATTTGTGGAAGATCCTTAGATTTACTGGCCAATGTACTCAAAAGGCTATTTATATGTAAAGAGAATAAAAAAAGGGTTAAGCATGCAGCCCTGTCGCACCCCTCACTCTATGCAGAAGGACCTAGTGTACTCCTATCTGAAGCTGTAACAAAACTCTAGCCTTGCTACATGAATATAATTCCTTTAGGAAGTGGATTACAGTTATCTCCACCCCTAAATCAGTAAAAAATGCCCACAACTTGCTATGGCTAACGCAATCAAATGCAGATGAAAGATCTATAAAAGGAAGGTAAATATTATTTTTCTTAATCTTAGTATATTTCCTGATTATGCAATTTAAATTCAATCCCTGCTCTATAATGCCCACTCCAAAGTGGAAACCATACTGTAGATCTGAAAGGATTTTGTTAGAATCTTCCCAATCCTGGAGTCTAATTAAGATAATCCGGCCCGCCATCTTCACTAATGAGTCAAGTAGAGATATCGGGTGTGAGCACGCAGAATTGTCATGATCCCCTTTTTTATCAATGGGTACTATAATTGACTGTGACCAAGTTGGTAAGAAACCTATATTACAGCAGTCACCTAGTACCAAAGTTAATAAGGGACCCCATAATAGTCTGTTAGCTTTGGACAAGTCTACTGGGATGACAAGGGTCTGGTGTTTTGCCCCCTTTTCTGGCATTAATAGTCCTAATGACTTCATCTAACCTAAAAGAAAAGTTAATACTGCCATGAGGTAGATGTTTAGCTGTAAAGTGATCAGTAGTATGTACTCGAATCACCGTCTCTGTAGGTGGGATTGAGTATATTCCAGAAAAGTGTTCAACCCAATTTTTGTTCTGAAATGGCTATCTGTAGCCTAGGGGGCCCCTCATCTATTAGTATAGGTGATTTGACCATTTGCCAAAATGCAGTATTATCCTTTGTTCAGATGTGCTTCAAGCAAAGATTGCAATGCTTTATTTCGCAAGGCTATTTGCCCCTGTTTCACTGCTCTCTTATAGTCAGCTCTACTTGACTGCATCTCAGTTTTGAACCTGATGGACTTATGTATCTCATCCTTTAATCACGTGTGTGCTTTCGTACACTCAGAGTCAAACCATCCACTCCTTATCTGATTTGAGCACCCTTTTGAAGCAAAAAGGCCCTTTTTAACTCCCCGACAAATCTTCATAAATGCTTCAATGCAGGCGTATAGATCAACTTTATCATCTAGGCATGGCATAAAGGCACCTCTATGGGCACATATTAACTGCTTAAGGAAACCTTCTGGTTTAATCTGGTTTCATCATAACATATAACCGTTACAATAGGCTAATTTAATATTGTCGACCATAACCAGAGATTTTTCAGTAAATGGACTTGTTAAGAGTAAATTGGATGTTCTGAGGGAAGTGGGCACTTAACGAGATTTCAAGAGTAACACATTTATGAGCTCTAGTTGTGAAACTGCTAGAAAGTAGTGCAAAATCCATAACAATGTGCTGGTATCGACCAATAAAGGTGGGCTTAAATGAAGCATAGGGAGCAGAAACCTCATTAGCACATATCAAATCATATTTATAAAATAGATCATTCAATAATTCACCATAATAGCGATGTATAAAATGTGTTTGTGCTGTGTTCTTGTTAATTAATCCACATACCCGTTTAGAGGGCAGATCAGAAGACTGAAGTATGCATGCCTATGCACAAGTTCGGAGAAAAATCCTAAGGGTAGAACTGAAATATTATGTGGTGAAAACCTCAAAAGTCTTAATCCGTGCAGGATAGTTTGAAAGATAAAACCACACAGTCACCTGGCAGAGATTTGCGGCCTCAGCCAACCCATTTCACTTGTCTAACTATTTTTGTATCATCAAAGACAACCCTTGTCAAATCAGTTCGAGTCCCCACCAAATTTAAAGCCTTATTGTTTAATGAGGTCCTAGTGTCATTTTTCTGTGAAGGTAAATTGTCCAATACTACTACATATGGTATTACAGCAGGAGGGAGGTCCAAATATTTATTGGGGATAATGTGTGGCCTACTAGTAGAATCCCTCTGAACAGAACAACCAGTGACTGACTCTTGACTCCCCGTTGGAGTCACCTGGCCTCATAGTGGGTCTCTTGATTTGTGTAGATGGGTTGTTCAGTGGTCCCTGTGACTGTCTCTTGTCTAATTCAGAAGGGATTACCTTGTCCGGGGGCTCCAAGACCTGTTGAGTGCTGAGAGAATGCCGGGTTCCTGCCCTACATTCAGATGAAGCCTGCATGGGCTGCATTCTATATTTCATCGCTAGAGGTAGTAGCGAGTGCCATAGATTTTATCTTTAGTAGTTCCAAATGAGTAGCATTTAAGCTTTCAACGTGCTGTATTTTTTCAACCGAACATTCTAAAGTAAATAAATAAATCTAAAGATTTAACCGTGTCACCTATACTCTCAAGCGTATCACTATCTAGCAGTAGTCTTTTTAGTGCTAACATCAGGTTGAACTACCTTTTTCTCAGTGTTAAGACCACATTTGTAGAGCGAGTTTTTCTGGTTTCCTAGAGTGCTTAGGTTGAGGTTGAGGATCACTATCACATATAGAAGTAGAATCCAAAGCTTTATGTACACAGCCTTTAAGACCGTTATCAGCTGGGATATGAGCCTCACTATTTGGTATAGTAGCCAGAGGAGTATTAGCTAGCTGGGATTTGTGTTTGAAAATCCGTGACCCCTGACACCTCACCACTACTAAGCAGTCTTTCTTGTATGCTTGCAATTTGTTTATCAATTACTCCCATGGTACCTGTAACAGCCGCGGCCCGTGGAGGGAGTTACGGTGGGGCAGGGAGGCGGGGAGGGGAAGGAAAGGGGCAGGGTGGAGGGAGCTAAAAACTGGCATATGGATAATTGCAGGTAAGTACACAATTTAATTAATAAAACAAATTTCGTAGCGCGCACTGCATGGCAAAATGCGATGCTGTGCGCGCTCCGAATTTCGTTTTATTAATTAAATTGTGTACTTACCTGCAATTATCCATATGCCAGTTTTTAGGTCCCTCCACTCTACCCCTCCCCCTCCCCGCCTCCCTGCCCCACCGTAACTCCCTCCACGGGCCGCGGCTGACCTGTAATAAACTTCAAAATAGACGTATGCGCGGGAGACACGGTCCTTGCTTCTTCACTCAGTCACACATCCCCTAACACACCCACTCAGTCACCCATACAGCCACTCACACAGTCACACACTCAGTATCCTTCTCATATCACACACTCATACGCTCAACCATACACTCAGAAACACAGTCAATCACTCACTCATACAGCCACCCACACAGTTACTCAATCACTTATACAACCATAAGCATACCAACTTACTCATTCATACAGTTACTCACACTGCCAGTCAATCACTCATTTAGCAACTTACACACCTAATCAGTCAGCCAAACAGCCAATTACAGAGCAAGTCACTCACTTATACACTCACCCACACACTCACTCATACAGCCACTAACATACCCGGTTAGTCTTTTACACAGACACTCACACACTCTTTCTTATATATACACACACATACAGTTTATCTTTTTTAAACCATAAAAAGTTGTTTTAATGAGAAATTTTTTTGGAGGGGGGTGTTGCAACTTATGTTTTAGTTTTTCAACATTTTGTATGCTTTTTTTTCTTCAAAAATAAAATGGCAAATGGCAAAAATTATTAACTGATAACGCTCACAAAAACAGTAAAAAGTGTCATGTTTGCAATCATGAAAAAGAAAAAAAATAATACGTGTGGTTCTTTGCTTTTTGCAGAGGATGTACGTTGTTACAACGCATGCTTTTACCACGCATGCCGTTACACCGCAAGTTTTACAACGCAAGCCATTACAACGCATTGCTTTGGGGGCTGCTGGATAGTGAATAGTTTAATTTACTATTCCAACTCCAGTCCCCGTGGATAGTAGGGAAGGTGTTGGATAGTAAATTAAAACTATTCCCTATCCTAGAGCGCCCCCCAGTGCAATGCGTTGTAATGGTTTTCGTTGTAAAACCTGCGTTGTAAAGGTACTGCGTGGTAAAAGTTGCGTGGTAAAGGATGTTTCCCGTTTGCAGAACTACAGCAACCGATTTTTACCCCACTGTGGAAACGTTTTTATACTTCAAACAAAAAGTGACTATTTTTTAAGTTCTGGTGACTTTTCTGCCATATGTTGCTCCACTTTGTTGGGAATTGGCTCTCCTGTTATAATTGGAGTTTCGGTAGACATCGGTGGTTCTCCTGCACTGTGCTCCCTCTGCGCTCTTGCTAAGTGGTTTTTGTGGTATACTTTGCGATGGGTTAACATGCTTGTGGTCCCAAAAGAGTAATTCTTGGCTGTCCCCCTTGAAACAATCACGTGCTTAGCAACTGTTTTGTTCTCACCAGAGGGGATTTTAAAGAAATCCACCTAACTGGTGGTTCTTCATTGGCCAATTTCTCCTATTCAGGGTGTGGCACCTGCTGCTCTCTTCCACGATATGGCATTTTATTTTTTGAAAGAAAGAAAGAAATAAGACCTCAACTGCACTTCCAGTATTATAAAGTAAAAGAGAGTTCCCAAGAAGCTTCCAATCTCTCAGCTGGAAGTATGAAAAAGAAAAAACTGGGTAGGGACTTCCACTATAGAATAAGTAAAAGTGTGTTATCGAATGAAATCCCTTTCGTACAAAGCCATGTGATATTTACGAATGTTGACATTGTCGTGAATGCCGATGTCGTCATGAATATGACAAATAGAAAGAATAAAATCGTATCCGACAATAAAATGACTTACTAAATGTTACTTTAAAGAGTATATGAGTAAACTACTAACTTCAAAACATTAATTAGAATAAATGTAAAAATGTGTTCTACACTTTTCAAAATTCATGCCGAATTCACAACTAATCACAAAACCAGAATTACGTCCCATGACATTTCATGACTATTTCACAGAATAATGAAAACATTTATTTAAAAAAAAAGCAAACTGCAAAATAAACTCTTCTGGTACACGTCAAAAGGTATCTAACACCAACAGAGCAAGTTAAAAATCATTCATAGGGATAATAATGGTTTCAGTTAGTGACAATACAGGGAACAACATGGATATATATTATGAAAGCATTTATTAATATTGTTAACATTTTTTGAATTTAAAAAAATATTTTATAATGTAAGTAATGCAACTGTAATATAAGGAATTAGAACCAGCAATTTCTCTTATAGAATGAAAATATTAATACTAAATATACACAAGAACATGTGTTGAAATGTTGCAATTCTTAATTAATACTATCTTTGTCTGATGACAGTGACAGACATCTACAGTGCAGTATATATTAAACAGGCATTATAGTTAGGATGTGCATTATTAAAAAAAACATATATTCACTAAAAAAGCAAAGGTTACAGTGAAGTTATAGTTGGGTAATACAATAGAAAAAACTGTAGAAATTCACTTAAAACCAAATGTTAGAGTCATGTTATAATTTGATTATTTTTTATACCGTTCAAATTACTAAAATAATATACAAAGGTTACAGGGACAGTATAGTTGGGGGAATAACATTAAAAAACCTTAGACAATCACTGAAAGAAACAAAGGTTACAGGGACATTGTAGTTAGGAACTAGACTTTAAAAAACATTTGAAATTCACTGAAAAACCAATGGTTACAAGGACGGAAGGAATTAAATCACCAATGACATGGTCAGAAACTTCACGATTGACACTGATTATTTAAATGTTTGCCCCGGGGAGGTATCGGTCCCCTGTGTGTTGGGAGTGCCAGGTCAGCACCCTCCACATATTTATAACTGCCCATTCCCCTGGACCACATGGGGACTTTCAGAAGTGTGGGAGTCCATGCTTCCTTTTCTAAAATTTAGGAGTAGCGTGGCTTCTGACAAAATGTGTGTTTTAAAATGTTTATGGACCTCTGGGACCTCCCAAGAGACCTAGAGTGGCAGGGTATTCTTGCCCTGCCCCCTTCTCACTTTTATAAATGGTTTGTGCGACACAGCTCAAGCCAAGTCCCAAGATGGCTGCCAAGACTTCCTGGTTTGAAGAGTTTGCAGTCAACCAGATCACAGTATCAGATCGGGAGGGTTTGCAGAGCCTTTGTGTCCCTAAATATACAATTATGTTTTTCTCTTAATATCTGAAAAATTAGTGAACAGATTTATATCAATTTATCAATCAATGGAGAGCAACCTGAATATTCTGGACCACATCAACTTGATGGCCAAAACTGCCAGGGTCCACCTGAGCTATTTGAGAAAACTAAAACCCTTCCTTGAAGCTGCAGACCTAAAAATCGCAGTCCTGGAGTCAGTTATTTCCAGGATTGAATATGGCTGCTCAACCCTATCAGGCCAACCCAAGATCTTCACTGCCCCCCTAAAAGCCTGCCTCAACACCGCAGCAAGACTCTTAACAGGCTCCATTTCTTTTTTACAACATCTCTCAACATCTGAAGGCACTGAACTGGCACCCCTTTGAAGCCAGAGTCCAGCTCAAACTGGCTTGTATCACAGATAAAACACTATACACAAATTCCCCTGCATATCTTGCAGAGAAACTCTTAACATCTGGGGGAATCAGAAACTCCCGGTCCACCAGAGACCTTGTGCTCCAGCCACCCCACGTCGATAAGGATAAAACCTATAACCGTGCCTTTTCTGGGGCCGCACCTAGAACATGGAACTCGCTGTCATCCTCCATCATAATAATCCCTTCTCTGTCAACCTTTAAGAAGGAAGCTAAAATATTCCTAAGGAGCAAATTCCTCCCTTAATTCTCTTTCACCGTGAACTCTGCTCCCCGGCAGTGCTCTGATTATTCTGAAAAATCTGTGGTCTGCTTGGTTGCTCCTATTCTCTATACTGATTTATTATTCCTTCATATGTAATTGTGGACTCTCTCTTCATATTGCTGACGTGTCACCCTGCATATGTAATTGCTGCATTTTCACTACATTTTTCTGATTAATGTGTATAATCTATTTCTGTCTGAATTGTAGTCACTTCCCTCTATCCTTACCGTGTTTTTTTTGCCTGTGTCAAACCAGCAAACAACGTGTTTTCCCTGTAAAGCGCTCCGATACCCTAAGGGGTCAATTTTGCGCTCTATAAAAATTTCAATAAATAAAACGTGGTCGCTAAAGAATATAAGATGAAGTTGGGACTAATTTAAGCCTTGTTTGGTCTATGTTAACAAAACATGGTTTTGTGAAATTAATTGTTTGCAATTCGTGTGTAAGATGTTTGTGTTACTGGCAAAGATGTATTAATTGGGGTGTATGGAAGTCCACCACAAATAATAAACTAACTGACCTGTTTGATCCAGTCAAAAGTTTCAGTAATTTAATCCTGATCTCAACCCCTGGTAGCTATGGCACAGAGCAGGCAGGCTTTACTTGTGTTTAAATCATTTATATTTACCAAAACAGTTCAAAAGTCAAAAACACAGCATAATAATAATACCACTCAAATTAAGAAAAATAGACAGTAAAATCCAGGAGGATACTTGGGATATAAGTTTTAGAGGTTTTAAGGACAAATAGAACAAAAAAGTGTTATGCTGCAATGATAGTTTATGTTCACATTAAACCAGGACCTAGATGCAGTTTCATACCGACTGCAATAGAGCGTGGGTTGGATTCCCCAACCAGTTTTGTCTGGTCTGCGATTTACCTTGGGGCAGTCTCTGAAATAAGTTGAAATCCTTCAGCAGCAAAAGGTTGCAAGCTGTATCCAAAGAAGTCCTCTCAGAGTCAAATAGCTGTTGGGTGAGGTCCAGCTGAAGCCATTGATTTTCACAGGAAAAACTCAGAGCAGGAAAATTCAAATTTTGTGCCTATGAAAGTCCTCGTGTTGCCCGGACACTTTTGGCACCTTGGTCGGGTAAAAAAAATTCAGCATTAAGACTTAGTATCCTTTACGTAGCTCAAAATCCTCCAGCTGCACAAGGTTGCAGGTTTATATGATGATATGTTCCAGGAGAATACGACACATTACAACACGTACTAATACCACGCTTGCCATTACAATGCAGGTAGTACTACGCGAATACATTTGCCACGATGTACCATCACAATGCGTACTTTTACCATGAGTATGCACTTACCACGCATGCCATTGTTATGTTATGTTATCATTATTTATAAAGCACAACAATTACCTGAAGGTGTCCTGGCGTTAAACCACTAATTCTCTGAGATCCAGGAGAGCTATCTAGGATCAGTGAGTGAACAGCCAGGTTTTAAGGCCTCTCCGGAAAGTGAGTAAATCCGTGGCATTTCTTAAAAATGGGGAAAGCTCGTTCCAGGCTTCGGCTGCACACAAAAAGAAACTTTTCCCTTCCCATGTACATTTTTTAATCAATGGCTACAGTCACCTAGAGCGCAGGGTTCTGCCCGGTGTATACCATTGTAATTTCCGTTTTAGGAAATCAGGTCCTGTCCCCCCATGCACAGAGATTTAAAATGTGCTCGATGCTTAACTGGCAGCCAATGAAGTTCCTTTAAATCATTAGAAATAGATGCAAATTTGGGCGTGCCTGTGATCAGCCTTGCGGCTGCGTTCTGTAGCATCTGAAGTTTGTTTGCAAAGCGTTCCTGAATATTTAAATATAGGCCATTACAGTAGTCAAGTCTGGACAAGACAAGGGCTAGTATTTTCTTAATCATTTTGATTAAAAAATTGGATGGAAGAAGCCATTGCATTGATTTGGTCCCCAAAACTAAGTTTCTCGTCGATAATGACTCCTAAATTCTTCACTTTCCTTACAGGAACAGGAGGTGGTCCCATGTCTTTAGGCCACCATCTAGAGGTCCAAAAAGTAGAGTCATTACCAAACAAGATAACCTCAGTCTTCTCAGAATTCAATTTTAGACCATTCTGTTTAAAACGCAAAGGCATTCACGGTGAAGGCATACACTTGGTAAAAGTGATTAAGGTAGGTTAAAATTGTATATATATACCCTTACCTTATACTTACCAGTAAAACACATGTGCCTTTAAAATTCATTGTAAGGGCATGCATGGTAAAAGCATATGCGTTGTAATGGCATGAGTTGTGATTGCATTTGATGTAAGGCCACTTGTGTTGTAATGGAATGCTATCTAATAGCATGCTTTGTATTGAATTTATTGTAATGGATGTTTCCTGTTTCACGAGGCTGGATACTTGCTTGCCAAAGGCCAGCTGAAATGGATTTTCTGCTGCAGGAAAGTTCCAAGTGGGTGAAATCTGTTTCTTCATGCCAGCAAAGCTGTGCCGTGGACAGATTTACTGAGGTGGTAAGTCCCGGTCATTCGGAGGTCTGAAAGTCCAATATTATTTTAAGTCCCAGCTTTTCAGAGTTGTTAGGAGAAGACCAGTTAGATGCAGCAAAGGGTCCCAGGACCTCAAGAACAGCACTTGGGGAGGGGACAAAACTCACTTCAAAAGAGGCCAAAAGCAGGGTTCAGTCCAGTTCCAGTTGTTACTTGTCAGCTGCGCATTACAGGGTAAATGCCTCTTGCAGCTTGTTGTGCCCCCAAGCCAACTGACCCTTGTAGTCAACTTCTGTATCCTGGGTACACACCTGGAGCAGGTACAGACATTCAATTCTCCTCAAAGGTCTCAAACAGCAGATACAGTCCTCTCCTGTTTATTCACAGGTCAAGAAAGTTTTATGAGGGGTGTGCCTTTGGGTGCCAAGTTTATGGTAGGCACTAGTTACTGTGTGGGAGTGACTCCTGGCTTTTCGTCAACCGTTGGGGTAAAAGTTCCCGGGGCAACCTTATCCATGTTTGCAGCAGCTTCTGTTGGTTCTACTGTAAACAATCCTACAGTGCATCTGACTCACAAAATCCAAAATAAGGGAACCTTTCCTTCCTTGGTCAGGGCTTGTGTCCCCACACAGAGTTGTGGCCAGGGTAATGAGTCACCCCTTACTCTGTGGGCACTAAAACTGGTTCTTGGGTTATCTCCCCTCCCTCAGTGTTTGGTGGCAGTCTGCCTGGTGGAACAAAGGTTTGCCTTCTCAAGGTCTCACCTTACATGTACTTGTGAAAGGGTAGGCCCTTATACAAGTTAATCTAGTTTCCTATGTGCACCCTAACTGGTCTACCTGCAAGGGGAAGAAAACACCTCACAACACACAAGCCATTGTTCCTGATGGGAGAGCAGTTTCCACACATAATTAAGGTCCAGCATTGGGAGGGAAGCTATTGGAGTGAAAATGCAAGCCGGGAGATTCAGACAGGGAAAAGGTGACTTGCTAAAAGTTACTTTTCCTAAGTATTAATCAAAACTCCAACTTCACCGTAAAACTGAACTTTTAATAAATATTAAAAAATAATGGCAGAACTATTTTCTAACTGGTCCAAAACCTGAGATACCAGAATTCATATTTTTATTTGTACTCTAGCTTTCCTAATGGGACAGCTAGAGCCTTCTACAGTGAAAATAGATTTTGGGGGACACTGTATTATTAAATTAGCATGACATTTTTAGATGTCCCACTATCAAATACCATGCACTCTACCTTGTGAACTACAAGGCTTACATAGGGGTGACTTACTAATATTTAAATGGAAGGCTCAGAGCCTATTCACAGGGCACTGAATGGTGGGGTTCTCGTGTGCAGTCTAAACACCAGCAATTACATTCTGCCAAAATGGAGGTGAGCACAAAAAAAGAGGAATCTTCTAACAGAGGTATAGAAAACAGCAGTAAGCAGAAAAGTTGGAGTAAGGACTACTAAGAGTAATTGCAAGCAAGTGTAGGTACAAGTATGAGTAGGAGTAAATAACAGTGAGTGTAGATGTAAGTAGAAGGGTAGGAGAAATTAAGATAAAGACTATGTATGACTAAGACTATGCTTACCCAAGTGTTAGTAGGTGTAAGAACAAAGGGAAGAATAGGTTTAAGTAGGATTAAAAGCAGGTGCGAGTGGAAGTAAGAGTAAGTAAAAGAAAATGGAGTTAGCAGAAGTAGGTAGGAATAAGTAGACGTAAGAGTGGGATAAAGACTGTATAGGTGTATGTAAGTGCAAGCATACAAGTAGACATCTATAGAGTGAGTAGGAGTACAAGGACAAGCAATATTAGATAGCTTGGAGTAATTAAGAGTACATAGCAGTAAAATTAGGAGTAAGAATAGCTGCAAGTAAGAGTAGGAAGAAGTGTAGGAGGATGCAGGAGTAGAAAAGATAGAAGTAAACAGGAGGAGCATGACTGTCTGAGCAAGTGGAGCTAGGTGTAGATAGAAGAAACAAGCCATAGACAATAGTAAGAGTATGTAGGAGTAAGAAGGAGTGAGTAGGCATAAGTAGGCCGAAGTAAGAGCATATCGGAGTACGTATTTCCATTTTGGGCCACTCGCTTAGTTCTCCTGATGGTTATACATGACTTATGTACATAAAATTAAAATACTGTGCATTTCTGATTTGAAATATTATGGGTTATCATATAAAATTAAAAGTATTAAAGAAGGCATTAATTAAATCCAAGACCAACTAAGCTGAAACCCAAATCGTGTTACTGCTAAAAAGTGATACAAAATAACTCCCTCTTCAAATCAACGAGGTGATGAGCAGTGGCGGCCGCATTTTAATGGGGGCGGTGAGAAGCTAAATGTGAAAAAAACACTTACCTGCAGGCCGGCCAGCGCCTCTCTCTCTTCTGCTCCTCGAGAGCAGGAACCACCCAGGCTCCTTACTCCAATAGCCAATCACAACGCTGCAATTGTGTTTAGTCCAAGCACAGTAGTTCGGCTCTCAGACAGGGAATAGGAGCCTGGGCATGTTCGCCACCCATTCTGTAATGCAGCCTGGGTAGAGAACATGCATGCCCACTTTGAGTGGGCAAACTACTCCTCACCTTGGCCCTTGCTCTGTCAGCAGAGCAGCCCCTCCCCCCCACCCCCCATTGCCCCCCTACCTTAGTTAGTATAATTTTAGTTTTCCACTACTGCTCAAAGAGAACGAGGGCGACGCTTTTCCGACTTAGCAGAGAGCTGCCTGGTGCACAAAACGTCACCACTCAACTTGGGTTTAATTGGCCAACCATTCCTCCTAAACTCCATAACATCATAACGCGGATATTACCTAAAGGTGCAGCGCTTTACATGAACAGTATTTCGTCATATGGAAGTTACAAATGGTTTAAGATAAAGTTTTAATTGTTACAAAGGTTGAGAAAACAACAAGGTGATCATTACGTAAAACAGAGTGTACTCGTAATGGCAACTATCGTGAAAAGGATTTAGTATTATCACAATTTTTAAATCAGGCTCTTTTCATCAGTCCAAAAGTGCATGTTCTTGTTTTGCAGTTACACAAAGTTTGGGGGGAATGCGCGAACATAAGGACTCGACATCTAAGTGAGCCTATAAAGAATACCACTGTGATAGTGCGCCACCTAGTGGCGTAAAGTGTGTTCATTTGCGGCTCAAATCTCTTTAACCAAAATACAGCTTACTTGCGCTTAACAAGGTTTTACTTAATGTACAATTATCAAACAGTTTTACCAGGGCCCCTTTTTAGCCGAAAAAACTCCCATCGGTCCAAATAAACATTATGAAGACTTTCATATTTATTAAGCTAGCAGTAAACCCCCATGGCTGGGGCCAGCCAGCATCTTATTAAAATGAATGACTGACATTAAAATCGAGATGATCCCTTGAGCCCCTGTCTGATTTCTGTTTTCCTTGAAGGCAGTGACATTTATTTCGACGCGTTTGTTAGAAAATGCAAGACGAGGAGAAACGCAACTAACTTTGAGAGACGCTTTGCAAATACGAGTCCTAGGAGAACAGCAAAAGCGAATGTTGAAAATTAGATTATACTGAAAACCAATTCCATCAAGGCCCAAAGAGTCAGAGCAGATTGATGTCAAACTGCTCAGTTCCAGTAGAAAAGCAGTGCTGTCCCTTTTGCCTGCCCGGTTTATTTTCTCTGGTTCTCTTTCAGGGAAAGGACGCCCCTCAGGGTATTTGTTGCGCTGTATTAATTTTGGTAACATAAAATAACAGATTCAAATGAAAAATACTTTGGCACACTTGGATGTCTCCCATGCCCCCAGTGGCGTAAGGAAACTTGAGGAGGCCCCCTGCGAAGTTCATGGAGTGGGCCCCCGCTCAGACCCAGTCACGAACTTTAAGGCCAGAAGCCCCACCGCTGGTGCACAGTGCCGGCGGGGGTCCCCTGGAGCTCAACCCCCCTCATCCCTGCACCGCAGGGCTGCAGGAGCAGTGGTGGCTCCTTCGCTAAGGCGGAGGAACATCGCCCCACTGTTTTTCAGCACTGTATATAAAGGAAGAAAAAAATGATTATAACTTGTTATCATTTTATTTTTTCTGCTGCAGCAGCTTTGCGGGACGGGGCTGCTCTGCTCTCAGAGAGGGGCAGGAGTGGTAGGCACTCTGTAAGTGCGCATAAATGTTTGGCCGGCCGTCTTGGGTGAGCCAAACAGACATGCGCACTTTGCATGTTCTCCACCCAGGCTGCATTACAGCCTGGGTGGAGAACATGCCCAGGCTCCCAGTCCCTGCCTAAGTGCCAAACCACGGCGCTCAGACCAATCACATTGCTGCAATGAAGTGTTGTGATTGACTTAGTGGAGGCAGAGTGCTTCCTTTTTCTGGCTGGGAGAGACTCGGATAGATGATGATGGAGGAGAGATGCGGCAAGGACCTAAGTAAAAAAAAAATCTTTACCCCCTCCCCCTCCGCTCCACCATGCCCGGTCCGTGCATGGTGGAGCGGGGCTATTGTTACACCACTGCATGCCCCCAAAAATCTGGGAAGATACTAATTTTTGACTAACCCGCACCTCCTGATGCCGTGGCCCTCACAGAACTAGGCCCATTAGAAAAGCAGGATACAAAGCTTAATACCTTATACAGAGTTTGGCAGACATGTTATTCTGTCACAACTGTGACGGATATACGCCTCCTTAGAACACTTACCATCGGGTATAATAGACTATCTATGATCTTAGCATCACAGATGAGAACCAAGCAAATGTGCCTGCACATCTGGCCAAAGCACAGCAATGAGCTGGGAGATCCTTACCACCGCATGGTGCTAACCCATGCACGTAAGCATCAGTAAGCTTGGTATGCACAATGGTACTCTGGTCCAGGACACACTGACCCTAAAAACCACAAAGAATCATAACAAGGAGAGAATCAAGTTTGTACTGCTTCTCTGTGAAAAAGTGCTCTCTTCCAGCATGGTTGCCCCCACTTTTTGCAGAACTGGTGATGAGCTTTAACTGAGTGTGCTCTGGGCTCCTGCCAATCAGGTACCCAGGGCCTATGTTCTTTCCCTAAAACTGCATTAAAAACAAAACCCAATTGTCATCTCTGGCCACAGGTCAGCCCCTGGTAAACGGTACCACAGGTACCCAGGGCACTGTGACTAGGGAAGCCCTCTAAGGGCTGCAGCACTTATTGTGCCACCCTTAGAGGTGCTGCACCTTTAAACTCACACACTGCCTTTGCAGGCTGCGTGTCTTGGTGCAGAACAAAGTGAAGAGTCAACTTGGCACACACCCCTATGTGCTATGCTTACAACCCACTGCCCTGGCATAGATCAGTCACCACTCTAGCTGGGTTCCCTATACCAGTGGTGAGGGTACAGGTGCATGATCCCTGTACCCCTGCAGTGTCCATGTCCATTCTTAGACATTGAAAGTTCAGTGCTGCCATTAAGAGTATATGGTGCTGGGAGCTTGTCATTACGAACTCAACAGCACCATAATTACTATACTGAAAACTGAGAAGTTTGGTATCAGACTTCTCAGCACATTAAACTCACACTGATGCCAGTGTGGGATTTAATGAAAAATGCACACAGAGGGCATCTTAGAGATGCCCCCTGAAAAACTACCTACCACTAGTGTCCAGTCTGAGTGACTGCTTTCAACTGCCACCACCAGACATGTTTCTGGACCCCTGGGTTGAGAGCCTGCTGCTCTCGGGGCCTGAAACAATGCACATCCTGGGACGAGGTGCCAAGCCTCCTCCCCCAGGATGGGCAGGGTCCACAAAAGGGAAGCTTCAAAGGCTTGCCGCCTTTGTGAGCTTTCCCAGGCCACTTGCTGCTTTCAGCAACTTGTCCCCCCTGCTTCTGACCCCCACTTTGGGTGGGAGAACCGGCAGGAAAAACAAGTGAGGAAGAGAAGTGTACCCACCTCTGCCAACTCCACCCCTCAGGTGGGGGAGGTGAGGTGAAGCTCAACTCTCAGTCCCCGCCATCTTGCAGAACACCGGATTTGTTCAACAACAGATTCCAGCTCCGCAATGATCCGATGGTCAGCCCCACTCTGCACCTTACACCTACGGCCCGAGTTCGAGTGGTCCAACACCAAGAGGAGGTCTCCTCAGTGATCCTGACCTGAGATCTGGTGATCCCTGACCTGCCTCAAGACTCCAGCCGACGACTGCAGCCTCAAACCGGAAGGTCCCCCAGCCGCGACCAGGAGCTGGTAAGAAGATCCGACCCGAAAAGGCACCCCTGCACCTGATGCCCCACAGCCTTTAGTGGCCCAACCGACAGTGCCTAACCAACCCCCAATATCCCAACTTACCTCTCCAAGTGGTGTTGCACCCAGAAGACCTTCATCGCCGAGCCTGCATTGTGTTTGCAAACCTGAGACAGGGCACCCAACGCCTAAACAGCACTCTGCACCCAGCTGCCCCAGTGCCGCTGAGTGTGCAACTTCTGTACTGGTCTAAACCACCTGAGCTTAAGTCCAGGAGCTTTGCTCCCACAACCCAGTGGCCTGCTCGTCAGCAGCCACCAACCAGAGGCCCCCTATCCTCTATTGGATAACATTGGGCCTCAGCATTCTGCACCCGGCCACCCTAGTGCCACTGAGGGTGTAACAAGAGTACATCCTTGATCCTGGGGGACCCCAGAGTTTAACCCCTGTATACTAACTCCCACAACAAAGTACTTACCTTTTAACTGATAACAATATTTTCCTCCTAAGGATAACATTGACTGTTTTTCTAATAAATCCTTTTAAAATTGTACTAAATAACAAAAACGCTTTTACTCACCTGTTTACAGGAAATGTCCCAGTGTAGTATCCAGGTATACCACACTGTGTAAGAAAAGTTATCTGCAAAGTAATCTACTGGTCATTTTACTAAAAATCCTATACAAAGTATATGTACTGCATTTTGAAAAAGCATTGCATTATCAGTAACACTACTGTAATCAATTCAAAGTACATTTACAAGTGCAATTCAAACTGTTTACAAACTGTAAAGTATTTATTGTTTACCTGTGCCAGGCTTGCTTGGTTCTAGAAAATAAAATAACTAAAAGAATATTTTTATACAAAAACAATTGATCTGAAGTTCAGTCTTTGAGTGTGTGAAATCATTTGCTGACTGAGTGTGTACAACAAATTCTTAATATTGTCCTCTGACAAAGCTTTACTGCTCGACCACACTACCTCAAATAGAGAGTGAGGTGCTATCTACTTCACCTCTGCTTACCTTTTGGGTTCCACTGGACTCTGTGCTCACTATACCTCACCTTGGTATAGTATATACAGAGCCAGCTTCCTACATGCTCCCCCTGGCCTTCCCAGTGCTGAATAAACTGCAGGGACATATCAACTGAATCCAACATATGGCTGGGGAAACGGATACTTGGCAGATTTTAAACATAAATACAATGTGCCTAATTCACAAAAGTTTACCCCCAATCAGCACTAGTACAGATCTGGGAAAGCGTGCATTTTGAGCATCAACAAATTCACAAAGAAATATGTAAAATGAGCTGCATGCATACAAATGTGGACCATTCTATAAGCTCAGGCGAAATTGTCATTATGCCTTTGTTAGACCTGGCATGCCTGGTGGGGTTTCTCCTGATCTTTTGCCTCCTGACATCCTGCTTTGCTGATTTCATTTTTGCTGGCTTTAGGATTCTGGAAACGTTACCACTGCTAACCAGCACTAAAGTGCATATGCTCTGTACTCTAAACATGGTAATATGTGTATATCCACAAATGGCATAGTTAATTTACTTATAAGTGCCTAGTAAAGTGCACTATATGTACACAGGGCATGTAAATTAAATGCTACTAGTGGGCTTGCAGCACTGATTGTGCCATTCACTCAGTAGCCCTTTAAACATGGCTCAGGCATGCCACCACAGAGCCTGTCTGTGCAGTTTTAAACTGCCATTTCGACCTGGCAAGTTAACCTACTTGCCAAGCCCAATCCTTCCTTTTTAAGTCCAGCTACAGCGCGCATGTTCTGTCTACAAGACCTGCTGTAATTGATATTCTCACTTTTTACCGCCTGCTACTTACAATTGGTTTATTCGACTGTCCTTCTTATTTGCTGCCTCCTATTTCATTGTCTTGGCCTGGAACGTCACTGCTGAGGTGCACCAATAAAGTACTGTTTCCTTTTGCTTTGTTTCTTCACCTCTTGTGTTTCAGAACTCTTTTTTTTTAATTGTGAATTTCACTGTCCCTCATTAGTGCTTGTCAATGTAATCGCATGCACCGTGAGCACTTTAACCCGTTCGCTGCTGCCGTCGGCCGTCGCACGAGCTACCTCCCTGGTGCTGCGCACGTCCAACGGCCGAGGCAGCCGCACCCGTTTCTTCGAACGTTCAGCACTGGCGTTGAACGTTCGAAGCAGGAAACGGGTTAAGGATTATTTTTTATTGTTTACAATGGCGGCAGTGGGCGTCACACATACTACTGACAGCTATGGGGGTGTTTTTCATGTTTATTTTCTGGGCACCGTGCACGCTTTCACTTTTATTTGTTTGTCACAATGGCGGCAATTTAACTTTCACCGTCCCGCGGCGCACACACCACTCGCTGCAATTAGGGTGCTTCTCGTGTTTATCGTCTGTGCCCCATGCGCTCTTTCACTTTTATTTGTTTATCACAATTGCAGCAATTTGACTTTCACCTTCCCTCATCGTCTCCCGTCAGTGCATGTCACTTTCAGCGCACCATGCGCACTTTCAGTTTTATTATTTCCCTTTGCAGCATCCAGGGTGAAACAAAATAAACAGTGCCAGGCAGCCTAACCCCAGAAAACCATGGCAGCAAATAATAGCTGCTTGGAGTCTTTTAGGTGGAGCAGAGATCTGCATGCAATCGTCCCTTATCTCACATGTATAATTGCAGCAGTTTCATTTTCTGGTAACTACAGCACACATTAGGAACACGCTTCAGGCTATTCCTCCTGATCCTTTCTAGCTGTGCACGCTGGTGTAGCCGAATGAATGCTTCCTCCTAATTTCTCATTTCACTAAAGTTGAATATTATAAACACTGCCCTCTGGCACAGATTCTTAGAAGAGGTAGCACTGTCAGCGTAAGGCAAGCCCTGTAGCACGAGCTCCCTTCTGGGTTTCTGTGGTCTATTTTGACAGCTCTCCCCACCTCCTGTTCTCTCCCCCCACTCCTTTAGCTCCTCATTGCCTGTCTCTGGCATCTGCTGTTGTGTTCCAGCTTATGCACGCCTGTGACGCAACAGGCATGCAGCGTAAGCCCACGTGACATGGTTTAATAAATAGGGGCTACGCACGCACGTACGCCAGTTGGCGAGAGTGCGGAGAGCCAGAAACCTCACTAAGTGTCCGTGTCCATTATTTGCAATTGGCCACGTGTTAGGCCTAGGCCATCCCAGGTGCCCCATGAGCGCAGGCCCCCAGCTTATGCCCCAGGTCACACACGCCCCCCAGAACACAACAACTGGCGACGAAGGTGGTCGTACCCTCGCCGTGTGTGTGTGGTGAGCCGACCGTGTATCGGGGCGTCCACGAGCTTGCAGCCCCAGCTTGTGGTGCTCGTGCCCCGAGGCCCCACACACGGTGCACAGCGAAGTGCAGCACGCGGAGCTCCGCCGAGACTGCAGGTGAGCCGCCACATGCCCCTGCGCCCTGCTCACGCACCTGCTGACCGACAGCCCCCACTCACCGTGCACACCGCTGCGGCGGCCCGGAAAAGGTCTCCAGCCCCGCCGGTGTCCCAGCTGACGACCCGACCATCCCGTGCAGCGCCGCAGCCGAGCAGGCAGCCGGTGCGTGAAGCGCGCTGCCGGGTAGGAGCCGCGCATCGGTGTGACGAGGCCCGAGCCGCGCCCCTCGCTCATGCGCAGGCCGAGAGAGGCCTTCTAAACCTCACGTATCGCGCGGACATAGCGCAACGAGTGCAGACTCCCAGAGGCGCTCCAGACACGAGCAGAAACGGGGGAAGACACGAGCCCTGCTGCACCTAGACCACGTACAGCACACAAGGGGACCCACAGGCCTGGGAAGACACCGGTCTCAGAGCAGGAAGAGCCAGCGCCACGGCATTGAGACAGCAGCAGTGCCGGTTGCCACTTGCCGGCACCAAACAAGCATTGGCCACAGCCGCACTCGTCACACCGGAGGCAGCGATCCGGAGAGCCGGCAGGGACTCACCCAGCGCACTGTGCCCTGTGCCCCGACAGCTGAGCCATGGCCACGATACCCCCCATTGAGCCCTTCATGGTGGAAGGCTCGCCGTCGTCGCTAGCCCCTAAATGGAAGGACTGGATAGACCGACTGTTGATCTTCTTCGAGGCTACCAAAGTTCACAAAGAACAGAAGAGAGCCATGGTGCTCCATCTAGGAGGCAAGGATGTACACAACATTGCCAAGACACTAATAGAGGCCACGCCAAAGACCCACCACTCCCTCATAAATGCCCTGAACGCCTACTTCGAGCCAATGGCCAATCAGGACTATGAGAGATTTGTTTTCAGGCAAGCTCGACAACTGCCGGAGGAGTCGTTGGACACGTATCATGCCTGGCTGAAACGTTTGGCATTGACGTGTGGGTTCGCGGACGCAACCGAGGAGATACGCGGACAAATTATCCAGGGCTGCGCCTCTGCGAAGTTACGGGAACGTATCCTGGAGGAATCGGGGAAGCCGTTAGCCGACATCCTAACTCTGGGCCGCACCAAAGAACTTTCCAAGGCCCGGGCAGCCCACATGGAAGCGGCCCTTCAGGCGCCGGTAAAGGCCGAACCAGTCAACAATATTCAGGTGAAGTCACCGACGAAGTGGAACAAGAAAGCCCCTGGGAACACCGCGGGAGCAACGGGAAGATCCTGTGGATACTGTGGAGGCACACCACATCAAGCATCGGAATGCCCAGCCAGAGGGAAGAGGTGTTCGGGATGTGGTCGGTTTAATCACTTCGAAAAGGTCTGTCGATCCAAGAAATTCCGCAAGCCCCGGCAAGTGGCAAACGCATTACAAGAGGGCGAACCAAGCCAGAGTGACATGGACGACGATGAGGAAGAGGAGAGGACGGTACACAAAGTGCACATGATTGGCACGGCGACTCGACACACCAGGAAGCTGCCTCAATGTAACATCAGAGTAGCTGAACAGGAACTCATGGCGGTAGTAGACACAGGGGCGACCATCAACCTTATGAGTGCCGCTCTCCATCAGACAATGGATCCGCCGCCAATCCTGAGTACGTCCCCCATCATCGTATTTGCCTACGGCCAGGACACTCCTCTCAAGATTCGGGGGAAGTTTAAGACTGTGATCACCCATGGAGGCAGGACTGTCACCGCCAACGTCTTCGTGTCGGAAGATAGACAGGGTATGCTACTTGGATGCAGGGCCGCGGAAGATCTGGGGGTCGTCACGTTTGCATTCGGAGTGCATCAAGAGTCGGCACAGCAGCTCGTGGCAGTACATCTCCACATCGACCAAACTGTTCAGCCGGTGGCTTTGAGGCATCGTCGCATCGCCTTCCATCTCAGACCGCTCGTGGAAGAGGAGCTGAAAAAACTAGAGGCTGCAGGCATAATAGAAAATGTGACGGGCCCCACGCCATGGGTATCACCCATAGTAGTCACACAGAAGCCGAAACAACCCGGAGCTGTCCGGATTTGTGTGGACATGCGCCTCCCCAATGCCGCTATTAAAAGGGAACGTCACATCACGCCCACAATTGATGATCTGATAGGAGAGATGGCGGGAGCATGCTGGTTTTCAAAACTAGATCTGCGGTCCGGATACCACCAACTGGTGCTCGATGATGAATCACGGAACATAACAACATTCTCGACCCACGTGGGACTCCGGAGATACACCCGGCTCAGCTTTGGCGTGTCCAGCGCTGCGGAGGTCTTCCAGAATGTGATACAAGAACTGATCACCGGAATACCTGGCGTAATCAACGTCAGTGACGACATCATGGTACACGCTCGCACAATACCAGAGCATAACCAGCGACTGGCGCAGGTGTTCCGCAAGCTGAGGGAAGCGGGCCTCACCCTACACAGGGAAAAATTTGCATTTCTGAAGCAGAAACTACAATTCTTTGGCTACCCATTCTCTGCCGAGGGGGTCAACCCCGATACCGAGAAAGTAAAGGACGTCAAAGAAGCTGCTCCTCCCAACACCGCCACAGAAGTCCGCAGTTTTCTGGGGATGGTCAACTACGGCGGGAGATTCATCGGAGACCTCGCCAACCTCACGATCCCATTGAGAGAGCTCACGAAAGACAACACGCCCTGGAAGTGGGGGCCAGAACAAGCAAAGGCGTTTGATGACATCAAGGCAGCCCTCTCAGACACCACTACCCTGGCGTTTTTTTGACCCTCGGAAGTTAACCCTGGTGCCCAGCCGGGCTAGGTGCTGTACTAATGCAAAAACAGCGAGATGAAGAAGACTGGGCCCCGGTTGCATTCGCCAGCCGCTCTCTCACAGAGACCGAACAACGCTACTCCCAAATTGAAAAAGAGGCGATAGCAATACACTGGGGGTGCCGGCACTTCCACCTATATCTGTACGGAAAACCATTCACAGTAGCCACGGATCACAAACCACTGGTCGCCCTCTTCTCAGGGACCTCGACGAAACCACCACCTCGCATAGAGAAGTGGATGCTACAGCTCCAGGACTACAACTGCCGGGTGGAGTACTAACCCGGATCCAGAAATCCGGCGGACTACCTCTCACGGCACCCGAGGGCAGCCACTCAGGCAGAGCTGGAGGATGCTGCTGACACAGAAGCTTATGTAAAGTGCGTCACTGCCGTTCCTGTCCACGGCCACGAACAATGTGCAATATCGCAGAGGCGACTCAGAGAGACGACTACCTGTAACGAGCGCGGAAAGCCCTTCAAAGTGGAAACTGGCACCGGGCCAAGGAAGAGTGGAAGATACTCACACCTGAAGCACAACGCATCGTGGAGAGCCTTCACCATGTGAGAGGAGAACTAAATGAAGATGACACCGGATGCCTATTGCGGGGTCACTGGCTGGTGATACCCTACGCCCTGACCGATCAGGTGGTGCAACTGGCTCACGTCGGCCACCAAGGGATGGTTAAAACGAAGGCACGACTAAGGACCAAGGTATGGTTTCCACTCATGGATGACCTAGTAGAAGACACCGTGAGATCATGCGCTGCTTGCCAAGTCACAGGAGATGCCCCGCGAGAGGCACCCATCATGGTCGAACCGCGACCACAACGGCCATGGGAATGCGTCAGCATGGACTTTGGCAGCCTCCCGGATGGGCGACACACCATGGTTGTAATCGACGATCACTCGAAATACCCTGAAGTGGAAATAATAGCCACCCCCAGCGCCATCGAAGTTATACCCAAGCTGGAGAAAATCCTAGCGGCCCATGGAATGATACAAGAGCTAAGAACGGACAATGGCCCTCCCTTTCAAGGCCAGGAACTAGCCAGTTACCTGAACACCCTAGGAATCCGGCATCGTCGCATAACTCCTCGGTGGCCGCAAGCAAATGGTGAGGCTGAGCGCTTCATGCGCACTCTCAACAAGGTGATACGGATAGCGCATGACAAAGGACAGTCGTTGGAAATGGCGATATTTACGTTCTTGCGGAGCTACAGACAGACACCCCATACCACCACGGGGGTAGCCCCGGCGCATGTCCTCATGGGACGGGTGGTGGCAGACTCCATTCCTCATCACCCCCAATGGACACCGGCGTTAGCCGATGAAAGTAGAATTGCAAAGAAGCGACAAAGGTCCTATGCCCAAATCAGCCTGAGGAGGAGAGCTGTTGCAGCCAGGATTAACAGAGGAGACCTTGTATTGCTGAAGAATAGAGTAACCAGCGGAAAATTCAGACTGACCTATGAAAAGAAGCCCTGGGGAGTCATTAGTGTGAAGGGCACCTGCATTATGGCCACCAGAGGTCGAGAAGTAGTGACCCGGAATGTGTCCCATTTCAAACTATTTCATCCTGAGACTGAACCAGAGGTCATTCCAGAGTTGCCCGAAAATTGGCCGTCATCTAGGCCAGCAGCTGTAGACTCCACTGAATCTCGAGATGCCCGTCCGAGAGACATCCCTCCTGAAGCGAACAGCGAAAGTCATGACGACGCAGAGAGCGCCAGCATGGACCGGGAAGAACCTGACTCCGAGACCACCAGCCCACGACCTACAGCCCCGGCTGGGGATGGCGTCACCCTGAACCGAGGGATGTCCAATTACAGGCTGAGAAGTAATCCAGAACCATCCTGTCGCCTTCGTGACCATCTCATGTGAGACTGTTTTAATGCATGTTTACTGTCCGCCTTAATTATGAATCACAACTGTGCACTCTGATCTGAAAAGCATCTAATTCAGTGACTGCCATGAAGTGCCTTCTTGTTGATCCTATGCATTCTTATTTTCTTCTTTTTATGTTTTAGGAGGAATGTTGTGTTCCAGCTTATGCACGCCTGTGACGCAACAGGCGTGCAGCGTAAGCCCACGTGACATGGTTTAATAAATAGGGGCTACGCACACACGTACGCCAGTTGGCGAGAGTGCGGAGAGCCAGAAACCTCACTAAGTGTCCGTGTCCATTATTTGCAATTGGCCACGTGTTAGGCCTAGGCCATCCCAGGTGCCCCATGAGCGCAGGCCCCCAGCTTATGCCCCAGGTCACACACGCCCCCCAGAACACAACATCTGCCATGGCCAGTTTAACCTGAATGCGAAACCCAACGCAGCATACAATGGGGCAGGAGGACGGTACGCGGATTCCCTTCTGACTCCCTCTCCCTTGTTTGCAAAATCATTGTACCAGACCCTGGAGGTTTATCAGCATGATGATGCTATGCTAATTGTGTTAATTGACAAGGTTTTAGTCAAAAAGAAGCATGCTATGGCTGTCACTGCTGTCATGCTTCCCACTAATGATTTAGAAATACCGTAAACAAGGTGGGAAGGATTGCAGTCATTACTCAATAAATGCCTAAGTAACTGGAATTATTTCCAACTGCATGCCAAGGCATTTGCATACCTTTGAATTCGGATTTTTGCACGTGCGTTTCTCGAAGTTTCAAAACACATTCCCCACTTTTTCCCGTCACGTTCCCAGCAGTATCTGTCAAATGCGTACGTTAACGTTTGCGTAATAAATGCTCAGCAATTGCTTTGAAAACACTCATGAGCCGTTTGTTGTCAATCAAGAAGTGTGGTCAGCAAATCAGGGAACGGAAAAGCACAAACAGAAACAGTCACGGACAACGTGAAATAACACCCTTCAAACTGATCTTACTCTAAATACACCCTGACTATAATTACACCTAAAGGGACATGCAAAATACATTGAGGACGTAACAGCTATAACACTTCACCATAATTCAATCTTGCTTCTCTAAATTAAACGGAAAAAATGTTTACAATCTGCGGGCAAACCAAAAGCAAATCACTAGTCTCCAACTGTGAAATATCAGCAGCTAACCCCGTCTGGTGCCAGGGGACTTACTCGAAGTCATTTAACAAGGGCGGGGGGGGGGGGGGGGGGAGGGAAGGCCTTTAATGAAGGGCTGCCAAAAAGATGCATCAATTCATTAGTCTCGCGTTATTTGTGTGGCACAGTGGCACTATTGTTTTGTTCTTTATCTGTTAAGTAGTTTCTGAGCACAGAACATTCCAGAAAGCTTGGCGTACAAGGGAACAACTCAAGGCTGACACTTTAGTAGAATTATATTTATAACTGCCAGGGCCTGGATTCAGGGCAAATTGCAGTTGCAAACAGTGGTGACAGTTCCAAAGGAAGCAAAATACTTAGGGGCAGATTTACAAGACCCCTGGTCAGGGCGTCATTAGCACGCTATCAAAAAAGGTTATCACTTTTATCACCATTGTTATTACATGTGTCAGTACTTGATTTTCTGACAGTATGTTGAACTCCAAAATGCAACCAAGCATAATTATTGCCACTCTGTAATATCTTTATATTCGAAGAAACTGAAAATAAACAACAAAGAAAATTTGGCTTTCACAGCATGCACATACCATCAAAAGGAAAAAATGCAAACAACAATCTCTTACTCCCATTACTAAGTGATCATCACCTACCTTTTCAATTCCTCAGAGATTCTGTGATTAAAAGAAGGCCCAAAGCATGGAGTAGATAGGTACCCTTTCCTGTGTTTGGAAATATTTACCTGCATTAACTTTGCAACAGAGGTTGCAAATACTGGAAAGATTGTGCAGCAATGAAATTTCACAATCATTGTCTTGGAACTGTCACAGTTAGGTGTAGCTGATCACAACAATCATTCCATTTGTAAAAACACTGGTTGCAAGATAAAGGGTAAATGCTATCCACAGAGGATGACTAGTACAGTCCCATCACCAATACCTTTTATTTTTGCAAATGTATTTGAAACACATAAATAAATGGCAATGTTATTCACAATGCAAATAAGTCAAAATCTCACAATTGTGAGACCTATTACATTGCAAATGCGTGTTATTACTAAGTCACCCCTAAGGTTTGCCCTATGTAGCCCCATGGACTGGGTGAAATGTATGTAAAAGGTAGGACATGCACTTTTTAGTTATACATGTACTGGCAGTGAAAATCTGCTAAATTCTTTTTCACTATTGCAAGGCCTATCTCTCCCATAGGTAAACATGGGGACTGCCTTTAAAACATCTTTTAAGGGTAATTCCCCATTTGGAGCAGATACAAAACAGGAATTTGGTGTCTCTTGACTCATAATTTAAAAACACATATTTTAGTAAAGTTGTTTTTTAAATTGCAGGTCTGAAAAAGCCACTTTTAAAAAGTTTTTTGTTTTACAACAGTAAAATAATTATTTAGTCAACACTCTACTGTAAGATCGAGTAATTTAATTAACGTAACCTTTTTTTTATTTAGAATATTATAGTATTTTACATTTCACAAACACTTACACATATCCTTCAGACAACTTTGAAGTATATGGCACATTATTTACCGCCCTTGTCTGAAAAACGTAACTTTTCCTGAAATGTAAAAAAAAATATTAATTCCAAACTGGGTGAACTAAGTGCATTCACTCCTCCATGAAACAAAAATACATTAAAGTTATACCAGTCTTATAATTTACAAATTGCTGGAGTTTCTATTATTAGTCTATTATACTTATTAGAGGACTTAAACTGCTATTCAAATCATCCCCTGAGGGTTCTACTGCACACTCTATCTGAGTATGCCTCCAGTGTCTCTTGTAGGATTGCCTGCAAGTGGTTTTATTTCTTCTGAAATCACAAATTGTTGTCAAGATTATTACTACCGTTTTTTTTATCTGTGGAAGTAGTAACAAGGGGTTGGCACTGTGTAGATGAACTTTAGTTTGGCATTTTTGTGCATTAGTTTAATTTTATTAGAAAACTGTGCTCTTAGAGGTTTCTTGCCCACAGCTTCTCTGCCTGGGTTTCTCTTGCTTGGTTATTGCTCATCATGCGAGCTATGAATGAATGGCTAGGGGATGGTTTAGTTTGTTATAACACTCTTCACTTCTCTTTGGGCACCTCATAGAACTTCTATATAAATCTCACTCCTGAGAATAATGACAAATTGCTTCAATCTGTAATATATAGCCCTCTCATCTGTTCATCTCTCTCTCCAAGTCTCTCCATCTGGTGTAGATTACAGGAGCTCCCTCCCGGAGCAGTATGACCTGCTCAGTCAACTGAATCCCCCTGCAGACAGCTGTCCCGCTGCCCTCCTGGGCTGGATGGATGGGGAGAGGCAGGGGCGTAGCCTAGTGAAAAATATTAGGGGGGTGGGAGCCTGAGATTACCCAACAATCACCATTGAGTATCCAACTAAAAAGGAAAGGGTGTGAACAAAGGTATTGATTTTAAGGGCATACAGATGAAACCAGGGTGGTGTGGGGCGTGGCGAAATGGTTGAAGATGCCAATCCCAAACCAAGAAACCCCATTCCTTGCACTATAGTAAATGAACCCTTTCATAGTAGCAAAGCAAGTCAAGGAGGTCTGAGTTAAAGAAAGGGGTTCCAATATGATCAGTGGGAATTGGCAGTAGAAACACACACACACACACACACACACACACACACAAAAGAAGAAAATATTGGATGAGAACAAATTAGTAAAGTCTACATTTATCCCTTGATGTATTTTGGTGCTTTCTGAAAGATGTATATTACCCAAGTAAATTTTACTCATTGTAGCAACCTCAGAAGGATGAAAGGCTGAGTGAACCTCCTAGGATTTAAAGCTGAGACCAACAGGTCAAACACACATTTATTAAGTGGATGCATTAGGCCACTGAGTAACCCGCACCCTACTTCTTGAACATCTAGAAAGTACCAGCTAAACCTGGGGCAGGCCTGCTTTCATTGCTCTGCCTTGCTTCTAATAGGGCTGCTCTAATAGCCACAGTTGCCCATTCGGGTGGTGGAGGCAGGTAGAGGAGTATCAGTGTAACTACGAAGCACATCTAACCTAACTGGTTTGACCCTGACTATCTCTGCCTGCATCAGTGTTTTTCCTGAGTCCCGACACGAGAAGCACCACTGTCAAAAGAGTCTGCTGCCTGCACAGCTCTAACAGTGTGAGGGAGAGGCAAGGCCCTACAGCACATGAACGACCCACAAAAGAGTATGCTGTAGGCTAAACATTCCATTTTTAGGGCCACCAGTATCACCATCTTTAGTATGCTTTATCTTTCTAGTGATGGACTAACAGAATGCGATACTGCACCGACCCTGACGTGCAGCCCCTGATCAACACAGCAACACTAGGCCGCAGCCTACTCGACTAAGAACTGACATTAAAAAGATGTTAAATAAACATGCAAGCATGTATTTAAAGGATAAGTGACATTAAAGAAAGAAAGTAACGCGGGTGTCCTGCACCTCTTAACTTTACCAACATTCATTTTTAAACACATCTTTCAGCAAGAGTGCAGCACACCTTTGAAGATGCACCTAAACGTCCGGGCTTAGGCAGTTTATGTGAAGAAGGAAAAGTAGATACACCGGGGCTTATTTACAAGCCCCTTGCACCACCGGTGTGTCACTTTCCCATACTAAAAGTGATGCACATGCTGCGCAAGGGGCTTGTAAATAAGCTTCCCTCCACCCCCACCACATGCGGTACTGCACACGAGTGACCTACTTTTACAGTGATAGGAGGTGGTGCCTTATTTAATATACTTTAACGGCTGTTGGACACTTCTACTCTGGTAGAAACTTGGAAATCTCCTCCTCAAATCGCGCTAGTGTCCAATCTGTCCCGGGGGTGCCTCATGTCCCGCAGCGCTTGACAATCACTTGCGTGACCTCTTGTAAATACAGCTAGAGGAGACGGTGCGTGACCTGCCTCGAAGCACCGTGGCTACCACCAGCCGGTTCAATTCCCTTTGTTAACTATGCTATTCACACACTCATTTGTGCACCTACCCAGTCACCTGACATTTACTCTAACATTCATTTAAACGCATTTATGTGCGCACCCTCCTGTATTTGTAATCACAAGTCCTCCCTTCACTGTTCACCCACTCACCAATACACTGACTCAGTCGGCAAGCATACCTCTTGGTACCTCATTCACCTGTCCAATCGCTCACTCACAGACTTGCTTTCTCTTTCACTCAATGCCTTGCCCTCTTATACACTCATTCCCCCATCTATCCACTCACTCACCTACTCACACATGCACTCACTCCCTTTATCACACACGTGTTTGATTAAAACTATGTCGACCCCGGCTGTTTGCAGATAAATCTCCTCACGTGATAGTGCGGGCTGTGCTTGTTCTGAAATCTGGCTGCTAACTGGGTTGAAGAATGTGGGGTACAATGCGAGAGGCTTGATGCAAACTGCAACTCCTCCGCCAGGTGGCTTGCAAGGGATGGTTAGTGGAGACTGGGGTCACACCTTCACTGACCTGACAATGTCCATCTGATATATACACATTCTTCAAATACACAGCCCCAGGTGTATATTTGAATAAACACAGATACAAGTCCCAAAATGCAGAGTGGCGTTGGTTTAAAATGTCAGAAGTAATAGCTGGTTGCTGATGGTGTTGCCCATGGCAATGGAAAACTTTGCTTCTGTGCTAAAACTGACAACAACTTGTATGTATTTTGTTACTCCTGTCGTACATAAACCTCAACCTTAGAAAGACACAAAAGTGGACCTTGCCATTAGCCGGACCCGTTGAATCGTCACGTTCATATGAAGTTGGGGAAAGTGATTTGCTAGAGGAATATACAGCTGGCATTGGCAAAGCCAATGCGTCTGACGGTAATGTGCAAAAGAAGACCTGGAGAAATACATATCAGTATTCTATAGACAGATGTGTTGGCTTTCACAGTGCTGGTTTGACAAAAACTGTGAAATTAAAAGGGACATACATGTAGCACATGAGAAAACATGTATGTATCTTAAACTGTTTTTAAAGCACATCTATATACTAATGTGTGAAAGATATATTTTTGAGTGCAAGACCAAGAAAATGTGTATAATAGCAAAATTTTGTAATTATTAACAACAGTACGGGCTTGGCACTATTAGTGGCGCCACACCACTTTCTTCTTTCCCACAACTGTTCTACATACAATTTCACTCCCTCGGTGCTTCCAGCTTACACATACGTGACTATACTTCATAGCGTGCACTTTCTCTCTTTAAAAAAACACTCCACTGCAAATAAAACATAAATAAAAAAACGTGTCATTTATAACGCCAGTAGGTCTAACTTTACAAATGCGAGACCTATTGCATTGCAAATGCTTGTTTATCTTATATTTCTCTTCTCTTTTACTTCATCTCTCACCAACTACAAAATCATTCCTCCTTATTCACTCATACATCCTTCACCGTTTTCGTTTTATAAAAAAAATGTATGTGTGTGCTTTGTTGTTTTCTCGTATTTTAGTCCTCACCCTTAATCTGTCTTTCTTCCCCTCTAGTCATATCTAACCACATAACCGCGGCACGAATTCCGCCGCAGTGTGGCGGTTTTGGGCAGGGCCGCGTTGGCCAACGGACGTGCGCGGCACTACGGAGGTACTGCTCGCGACGGTCGTTGGCCGACGGGTGCAGCGAAGGGGTTAATAGTATTTCCACTCTTTCTTCGGTCCTTTATCTGAGGGACGTATTTGACAACGTCTGTGATGCAGATCCCATTGGTACCAAGCTGTTTTGTCTTGGAGGTGATGAACTTGGGGGATATTACTGGGGTCTGCCCTGATACTTTCATAATCATATTGGTCAGTTTCAGCTTCCTTAGTTCCCTTTCAACCCATGGCAGCAGATGAAAGGTTATCTTTTTATAACGGAGGGCTACTATTTTGACGGACTTGTCTACATGTAGTCTGAACATTTTATTGAGGAATCGGGAAACTACTCAGTTCAACCACCAGCACTTATAGGGGAAAGGAACTACAGAAGTATGAATGTAAAACTCCGAATCTTATTGCTTGGCCATTTTGTGCCACAAGTAGCATTCAGAAGCCCTATGGGATTTGCCAGCACTACATAAGATCTTGATAATGATGATGTACGATTGTACTGGACACTGAGAAGCAGGGCATCTGGCACATGTCACTTTGGGGAGTGCTCGAGCTTCTCTATTCAGAACCAGATTGGTTGCTGCTCAGGCGCACCCACAGAACACATAGGGCCTCATTTATGAGGTTTTGACGTGTGCAGCACCGCAAGGAATCTTGCTGCGCTGCCCTACGTCAAAACAAAATAGGGTGCATTCCTGTCCGTTTCCCCTGCACTGGCGCACAATAGGCTACCATGCTTCAACACAGGGACCCTTGCACCATGTGTGTTGCAGGGATGATTGATTTTGTGCAGGAAGGTACACTTTCCTGCACAAAATTAATCAATTCAGGCAATTTCCTCTTTCACATTGAAAAAGGAAAAAAAAAATTCTCCTCGTTGCGCCTCCCTAACACCACCCCTGGGGTGGCATTAGATTCTGACACATTCCCAGGTTTACGATTTCTTGTAAATCTGGGAATGCTTCAGATTCCATGGGTGTTGCGTGGGAACACCCACCGCAACACCCATGGAAGGCCACTTTCACACAGTGTTCTGCATGAAAGTGGTACATATTTACAGGGCCATAAAAAGTCACGCAAAGTGGCTTTGCATGGCCTTGTAAATATGCTAGGGCACATTGCGCCATGGGAACGTCAAAAAAGTGACTTCCGACGGCGCAAACGTGTTTATAAATGAGACCCATAGCACCAACTAATGCCCCACGCCTCAGAAATGGCAGTAAGAGGAATGGAACCCTCTCCTACAAAGGAAACAGCCAGCAGCGTGGGAGAGTACTGGACACCTGTGCTCAGTGTTTCTCTTAGTTTTCTTTGTTCCCTTTCAGGTGTCACAACACGTCACACAGACGTCCCCTAAAGGGCAGTATTTGCTTTGAGGAACAATGCAGTGCTATTTAAATGCTGAAAAGTGGTAATGTTTTACTGTTTTCTCATAAAGAGTGATGCAATAAAAAACAGTCATGCTCAAAACAACGCAGAATGTGTAAAGTAAAGTACCACGTGAGCCACAAAATAAAAACAACAAGTTGTTTGGTATCAATGGTTCACCCTGTAGCTCTCTAAGTTGCCTCGAATATTTTCCATCTGACCATCACTTGCAATTTTTGTAAAAATCTTGGGAAATCTTACAAAACACCATTGATTAGAGTTTAAAAACAAAATACCAATACATGATAAACATTTGCTTTTCAGTCGTGTCTGCTGCACGGCAGAGTAGACTCCTGCCTAGTAGGCGCTGGTACTCACAGGGTCTCTGGTCTGTGTGACTCCAAGGAACACAGGCTGGGCTTTTGTTGTGAGTCAGTGAGGTGAGTCAGCGTGGCAGCACCAAGCACCTTTTTAATGCAATAAGGTGAATTTTATTTTCGCTCTTTTACTGTTGTACCACAGAGACACCTGATCTAATCAGGGCAATAAAAGCAATGACGATCGTTCGGATTAATGTACTGGAATCTTGTTACTGCCATTCGGTGGGTACAGAACAATGTGCAGACGAGATCCAGACCATCAGCCGATTCAACTTCTCCATTTCACATAAGTCAATGAAAAAAAAATACATCTTTCAGCATTTAGCTGGCACTGGAAACCTTGGGGCATATTTATGATATTGTCACTCAGAGCAGCGCAGCAAGTCACTTTGCTGCGCTGCACCGCGTGACAGGGAGAGGGCAAAAATATGCCATATTTAAAAGAATACAACGCATTCCTGCCTTTTTCCCTGTGTTGGCGCTGTTTTGGCTGACTAGCACCAATGCAGGTACCCTTGCACCATGGTGCAAGTGTGCCTGCGCTGCATGCAGGATTATTTTTGTGTAGGAAGGGCAGATTCCTGCTGAAAAACAATCCTGAGAGGCATATTGTGGAGTGCAGCACACATAGAAGGAGGAAGTAACAAGACAAAATAAAGATAGTTGGACTTGTTACACCTCTCCTGGGAAGGCGTATCTTTTTGACACATTCCCAGGTTTACCAATTCTGGTAAATCTAGCAATCCAATTTTGTAAAGCGCACAATCACCTGTAAGTGTTTCTAGGCGCTGGGAAGATTAAGCAAGCTATTGCCCAGAGTCACATGGTGCTGGGCTAATCTGCCACCGGTGCCAGGGATCGAACCGTGATCCCCAGATTCCGGAGTCAGTTGCTCTAGCCGCGGCGCCACACCTCTTCCTGCAATTCATCAAAAGCCATGGAAGTTGAGTGTTAACACCCCCGCAGTGCCCTTGGAACATCTCTCTAGCGCAGAATAAGGCAACGCAGACAATTTGCGCTGCGTTGCTTTACTCAAGATTTATGAAGTCATTCAATGCCACGCCAGGGGGCCTTGTGTGGCTTCACAAATCTTATTGCTGAGTTGTGTCGTCCTTGCACCACATTGCCTGGTGCAAGAGCAACGCAACTGGGATCATAAATATGGCCCTGCATCTTTACTGAGACATTTTCACCTTGTCACAGGATACTTTTAAAAACCAATAGCTTTGACTGTTTATGGTGTAGAAGTCTTTGGCATTGGGTGCTGACAGGTTCCTTTTTCCCAATATATTCATGACTTTCCCTGAAAGGCAGAGGGTTGCACATGAATACAGCCAAATATTTGATGAACACATAATTCACTCTTATGACTCAAGTATTTGAACACTTTTTTTTTATATATATATATTTATTATTTGAAGAAAAACAAGAGAGTGAAGTACACACATCGGGTATCGTACAACAGAGCACATTGCAGAGGTGAACAGGCAAATAGACTAAAGGGATACATATCAATTAACCGATGACTGAGACGTTAACACTAGCAAATACGTAGCAGGAGTAAGGACATAACAATCCACAACCCCGCTAGGCTGAAGCCTTCAGGGCCCGTCCACCCCCAAAATCAGGATGATGATAGCCAGAACACATGACACCCGAATATGAGAAACAGATCAGCTCAGCTCAGGATAATCCACCCACATCTCGTACAAGAAAGAAAGGAAAGCAGAAAAGGCCATAGAAACAAAAGAAAGACAAAACAAAAAAAAAACATCCCCCCACCCTGCACCCCTGCAGATGGCTACAGCCCAACCCACTAGCAGCGTGCCTGTCGCCCCAGCTAACTAAGCCCTAAAAGAAGGAAGAAACAGAGGAGGGCATCATCTATCATACCCCCGCCCGAACCAAGAATCCCCTGAATTACATCAAAAACGTAGTAAACTGCAAATTCGTAGCGTAACAGGGGAAACTTCAAATACCGCCCTGCCTTCCATAGATAGTGCCATCGCAAACCCCGTGTTCAGAGAGACTCGATGTGAAACTCAGTCTCTCAATCTCAACCTTGTCCCCTTCGATCAGACACACAAACCCCTTCCGGATGAACAGCCGCTTCAGCAGGATAGCCAAAACATAAAAAGATCGGAACAGAGTCAAAGCCAGGATGTAGCACAGGGTGGAGAGTGCCGATAACTCCACTAGTGTCCGAGACTCGCCTAATCCTCACGGATGCACAGCGTTGTTGCGGCTGCCATCTTAGCGGCCTAGACACATAGGGGAGTAACGCATGCCCAGGCCGACAACAGTTCCCAGCGTTGGGTTCCGGAAGGGGAGCAGCAGGTAGTCCATCCATAATCGGCAGTAGTCGTAGGCCACATGAACAAGTCACCACTTCATGTTCTCTCCGATCACACACAACACCGTTCAAAGGCTCCGACACCTCCTACAGCACAGTGTCTGGATCCCCCGTCGAAGTGGCCATCAAGGGCATCTCGAGTAGTTCCGCTTCCCGCAGTGGAGCAGGGTCCAGTCTGATCCGCTCAATTCCAGTCAAGCAAGTTATCATCGTGCGTAGGTGGGCATCAATACACTCATGAAATAACTCTATGGCTGCCAACACAGTTAGTAGTGACGGGACACTACCGGTTCCTTCCACAACACTGCATTCAGTCTCAATCATAGTGTCGGCTCCGGAGAGCCCGGTCCCCCGGAGGGGAAAATAAGTGGATGCGGAACGGAAGACTGCAGAGGGGGACACTCCGTTGGCGACAATGACAGTCCGGACGCAGCTACCGCAGGCGGAGAACCCCACCCGGCGAGCACCGGCCGCTCCCAAAACTGGGCCACCGGGCCAGGAACCCCGGTCCGCTGCTGCAATTATGTGTCGTCACCCCTCTCTCAATGTATACCAAGCACACCAATCGCCGTCCGTAGCGGGTCAAAAGAAAACTTGCCACCTCAGCTGACCGGACACTGTCACACAACCACGGCCGATGTTGTTCAACTTCAGCCCGGTTGGGCCAGTACTCGAGACCCCGGCTTTCAAGCTGGTGTAGGCTGCAAAGTGCCACACGACGTATCTTTTTCCACCGGAATGGCAAAAATATCAGGATTGCACCATTACGATCCAGACCAGTTCAGACACAAGAAGGCAGGGTGCAAATGCAGGATATACGACAGGATCTACTGGCAGGAGACGGAGGTCGGCGGAGCCGGGAGCTCACACGGCCATCTTGGTTGCTATTGTAGCTCCTCCCCCAAGTATTTGAACACTTGAGCAAAAGGTATTTCTGGTGTTTTTGCAATGGTATAGGCAAGCACTGAGAAATAAATATGGGCATATTTGAATTACGTATTTCATTGCATCTACATGCTAAGTGGAAGTGGTAGGTGTGAGAAGTTGGCCTGGTATATGATGCTCATTAGTTATAGTGATCAACTTGTACCATGCCAAGCAACCCTTATGGTGGAGGTTGTAAAGTCAACCGTATAGACAAGCTATCCTAGGGGTAGCATGGACTAAGCAGTCTTAGGCTAAACTCTGTAAAGGCATGTGAAGCAAGCTGTTTTACCATACACAATCCCCTTGAATACCAAATGAAAGGACACCACACAGATATATATTGAAAATATATATAGATTTATTTCTACAAATATCCCCTATACTCTTTATGAGCACAGAAGCAAATGCGTTAAAACAAAACCCAGTTTAAATATACAAAAGTTGCACAATATGGATGAGCCCTAGGGGCCACCTAAACCATGTACTAAAATAGTGGTATAAGAACCACTATGGGGAAAGTGAAGAGGCCTAGGGCCTGGGGAATCGCTGGAGCTGCTCGACACTAGCAGTGATGAAGTCGGGAAAGGCCCGCGGGACTCGGGTGCAGTGCTCAAAGTGCACGCATGCACCAATGTTAAGTCAATGGTGCGTAAAAGTTACAAAGTTAGTGTTTAAGGAACCTTCCGATGGACCTACAAGGATAAAACTTTAGACACAGACACTAGAGGTGTACCCCAGTGTGGGAACACCGGCGTTGCTGAGTTACCTCACCCACAGGAAGCGGGTGCACAGGTGCGAAGAAGTGTCGGGTTTCGTCACGCAGGTCGAGGGTGCTTGGAGCTGATGATGCTGCAGGCGGGTCGTCGTGAAGAGTTCCGGTGGATCCAAGGGTGGATCTGAAGAGGTGAAGACCTGAAAGCAGAGGGGACAATGTTCAAAGTCACTAGCTAGTGACTACCGTGGAACCAGGATGGAACCAGGCAATGTCGGGTGCAAACAGGTGATGAAGTGAAGATTGTCTCTGCAGCCACGTGGACACGAAGAGGTCAAGGACGTCCAAGAGTCGATCACGAGCTGTCCCACGATGGCTCTCGCTGATGGCGATGTCGGCAACTTGAATGGAGCAAACAGGCCTTGGCAAAAGCAAGTCACGCAGGAATCGATTCAAGCTTCTCACTCGGACCAGCAAGGTCAGAGCGGGTGCTCCTTTTCAGGGGAGCAAGGGCCAGTCTGGAGCAACCAGACCAGTGGTGTAAGTCGTAGTTTTTGTCGCCAAGATGGCCACTAGCCGCGTGGCAAGTGACCGGGATGGCGCATCGAGTGGTAAAGTGCAAAAGGGCCCCACGCAGATCGTGGAGATGCTGGGGGGCTGATCTTCAGTACAAATGCTGCTCGGTGTTGGGGCTTCTCAAACCCCAAAGCACAGCGTCGAGGGTACCTTGGGTGCTGTGCAGTCAGCTCTTCGGGGGTCTTCCAAGATGTCCGGTCCCACGTCTCTCGGTGCCTCCACGGGTCTCTTCTTTTCAGGGACTGAGGATCGGGCTCTGAGATATCTGGGAGTCTGGGTCTTGTCAGGCTCTGGGCTCGGGCTCCGGCGGGAGGCGGCGGCAAAGCAGACGTCGAGTTGCTGGTTGGTGCCTGTATTCACAGGGTGGTCACTCCTTGGCCACAAGGGAGATTCTCTTCAGTCTTCTGTGCAGCAGAATGTCGAAGTCCAAGTTTCTTCTGTATTTCAAGTCGAGTTCAGGATGATCTGAAGTCTAAGGACACAGCTCCTACTCTTATTCCAAATCTGGGGGCCGGATCACCTACTAGGTCCCTCCTCTGGGTGGGACCAGGAAGGGGGGTGGTTACACCCCCTTTCAAAGCCCCAGCACCGGTTTGAACTGGCATATGCACAGGGACACCTTGTGTGCCCCAGGCATGTCTGATTCTGTTCAGCCCTGTCCTACCCAATACACAAAATCCTGTCTGGGGTGGTGCTAGCACCTCCCAAGGCAGGAAACCCTTTGTCCAAGCTGCCCTCGCTGGAAGGACTCCCAGCAGCAGGAGGTCAGACTTGTGTCTGTGGTGGCAGCATCCATTTTGTGATGCTGAGGCTCTGTTTAACTTTAACCGGGGTTCAGGCTAGGTACATGTCGTGTCCCTCTAGAAGGGTGGAATGCTACCCCCGTCGCCAGAACTGGCGAGGGGGTAGTATTCCAATTCGTATGACACCTTACTCGACATGTTTAAGCCAAACCAAAGATAGCATTTAACCGCGAGGTTCATAATGCACTTAAGAGTATATGGTATGGCAGTATCATGGAACAGCTAAAGGACATGGTTCCGAAAGCTGCAGACAGGCTCAGCTCATGCCAGAGCACCATCTCACATATTTCCAAGCACTCTGCCTCCAGGATTGATGAGGCCTTCCATAGGAGTGGCTGATAGGAACATATGTGTCCATTTTAGGTTAGGCATAGGCATACTACACCTAAGTAAGGGTTGGTTATACCGACTTACCCCAGCTGAGTGATCAGCCAGTTGTGTCAAATATGGAGGCCAGGCCAGGGGTGGCACAATACGTGCTGCAGCCCCTGGTAGGCCTTGGAAGCACCTATGCCCTGGGTACCTGGGAACACTGTTACAGGGGCCAATAAGGTGAACCAGTTCCAATTTCGTAATGCACCTAAGTACATTGGCAATAATTTAGAGAGAGAACAGCAGGCTGTGGGTCTGATTAGCAGGCCCACAGCTACATTAAGTCATAGACCAGTGAAGCAAAAAGCAATAATTTGGGGTTACCATAGGATAGCAGACCCTACTCTTCTACACAACCCCCCCCCCCAACGCAGGGACATTAGACTAACCTTGACCAGTTGTGTCTTCATGTTCTAAGTGGAAGTACCTGGAGAGACCATCTGCATTACCATGGTCAGTCCCTGGGTGGTGCTCCACTGTAAAGGCCATCCCCTGAAGGGATATGGACCACTTGATCAGTTTGGGGTTTTCACCCTTCATCTGATTAAGCCATAAGAGGGGCTTATGGTCGGTCTGAATCTTGAAGTGAGTGCCAAACAAGTATGGTCTCAACTTCTTCAGGGCCCACACCACAGCAGAGGCCTCCCTCTCAATGGCTGACCAACGTTTCTCTCTGGGAGTCAGCCTTCTGCTAATAAAAGCAATGGGCTGGTCTTGACCATCTACATTAAGTTGTGAAAGCACAGCTCCCACTCCCAACTCAGAAGCATCTGTTTGGACAATGAACTCTCTTGAGTAGTCAGGAGTCTTCAGGATAGGTGCAGAGCACATGGCCTTCTTCAGGTCATCAAATGCCTTTTGACAGTATTCTGTCCACTGAACCTTTTTGGGCATCTTCTTAGATGTCAGATCATTAAGAGGAATCACAATGGACCCATAGTTCTTAACAAACTTCCTGTAGTACCCAGTCAGGCCCAAGAAAGCTCTGACCTGAGTCTGGGTAGTTGGAGGGGACCAGTCCTTTATGGTCTGGATCTTACTCTCCAGTGGTTGAACTTTGCCTCCACCTACAAGGTGGCCCAAGTACACAACCTTACTCTGCCCTATCTGGCACTTGGTTGCCTTGCTAGTGAGGCCTGCCTTTTGCAGAGCCTCTAGCACTTCCTTCAGGTGGACCAGGTGATCCTCCCAGGTGGAGCTAAAGACAGCAATATCATCCAGATATGCTGCGCAAAAGTCATCCAACCCAGTAAGGACTTGATTCACCAACCTTTGGAAGGTGGCAGGTGCATTTTTCAAACCAAAGGGCATCACCACAAATTGATAATTGCCACCTGGGGTAGAAAATGCTGTCTTGGCTTTAGACTCCTCAGCTAACCTGATTTGCCAGTAGCCAGCTGTCAAGTCAAATGTGCTCAAATACTTGGCAGAAGCCAATTTGTCTATGAGCTCATCTGCCCTTGGAATAGGGTGTGCATCTGTCCTGGTGACAGCATTGAGTCCTCTGTAATCCACACAGAACCTCATCTCTCTCTTTCCATCTTTGGTGTGAGGTTTGGGGACCAGAACCACTGGGCTAGCCCAGGGGCTCTCTGAAGGCTCAATGACACCTAATTCCAGCATCTTTTGCACCTCAGTCTTGATACAATCTCTGACATGGTCAGGTTGCCTGTAAATTTTGTTCTTTACAGGAAGACTATCACCAGTGTCCACCACATGGGTACACCAGTTAGTCTGACTGGGTGTCAGAGAGAACATATGTCGATATGACTGCAAAACCTGTCTACAGTCATGTTGCTGATGTTCAGTGAGGCTGCCATCTAAGGCCACACCATCAACTGATCCATCCTCAGGGTTCTGAGTCAGCAGGTCTGGGAGAGGGTCACTCTCTTCCTCCTGCCCCTCATCTGTAGCCATGAGCAAGCCCATGTCTGCCTGTCAACATATGCTTTCAGCCTGTTAACATGGAGCACCCTGTGGGGACTCCTGGGAGTTCCTAGGTCCACCAAGTAGGTAACCTCTACCTTTTTCTCAATGATTGTATGGGGTCCAGACCATTTGTCTTGGAGTGCTGCTGGGGCCACTGGCTCCAACACCCATACCTTCTGTCCAGGCTGGTACTCAGTCAGGACAGCCTTTTGGTCATGCCAGGCTTTCTGTAATTCCTGGCTAGCCTCAAGGTTTTTGGATGCCTTCTCCATATACTCAGCCATCCTGGAGCGGAGACCAAGTACATAGTCCACTATGTCCTGCTTGGGCTTTTTGAGAGGTAACTCCAATCCTTCCCTCACCAGACATAGGGGTCCTCTTACAGGGTGCCCAAACAACAATTCAAAGGGGCTGAAGCCAACCCCCTTTTGTGGGACCTCTCTGTAAGCAAACAGAAGGCAGGGCAGAAGGATATCCCATCTTCGCCTGAGCTTTTCAGGTAATCCTTTGATCATGCCCTTTAGGGTCTTGTTGAATCTTTCAACAAGCCCATTGCATTGTGGATGATAGGGAGTGGTGAACTTGTAGTTGACACCACATTCCTTCCACATGGCTGTTAATTATCCTGACATGAAGTTGGCACCTCTATCAGATACTACCTCCTTAGGAAACCCCACTCTGGAGAAAACTCCAAGTAAGGCCCTGGCCACAACAGGAGCTGTTGTGGTCCTAAGTGGAATTGCCTCTGGGTACCTGGTGGCATGGTCCACCACCACCAGTATGAATCTGTGCCCAGATGCTGTAGGGGGATCCATTGGACCAACAATGTCAATCCCCACTCTTTCAAAGGGCACCCCTACCACAGGTAGTAGTATCAGGGAGGCCTTTGTGGTACCACCTGCTTTGCCACTTGCTTGGCTGGTTACACAGGAGCGACAAAACTCCTTTGTATCTTCTGACATGTGAGGCCAGTGAAAATGACAGACAAGTCTGTCCCAAGTTTTGTTCTGGCCTAGGTGTCCGGCTAAGGGAATATTATGTGCCAAGGTAAGAAGGAAGCCCCTAAATTGCAGAGGTATGACCAACCTCCTGGTTGTACCAGGCTTGGTGTCTCTACCCTCTGAATAAAGGAGCCCATCATCCCAATAAACTTTATGTGGTACCTTGAGCATTCCCAGCAGCCTCAGCAGCAGCCTGCTGTCTGAGGGTTCAAGAGAAGGACAGGTTAACTGAGCCTGCCCCATGTCTGCCCTAGAAGGTCCCCCTGTCCCCAGAAACTCAACCTGATCAGGTTCAAGCTCTTCAGGGACAGTTCCTTCAGGGGTCTCAAGATCATCTTCCTGTGAAGGCTGATCCTCACTTGTAGGCAGTTGGGAAGGCACAGCCTTTACCCTCCTGTTCTTCTTCTTGGAAGGTGCTTGGTCCATTGTTCCAGGATCCAAGACCTGAGGTTCAGAGAGTCACTTTTTGACCTGTGACCTGGTCACAGCAAGGACATGTGATGATATCCCTAACATCTCTGCATGAGTCCTGTACTCAACTTCTGACCATAGAGAGTTCTCCAGGTCATTGCCCAACAAACATTCTACTGGGAGATCAGCACTAACCACAACTGTTTTCAGGCCAGTTACCCCTCCCCAGGAAAAGTTAACAAGTGCCACACTATGTGTAGTAGTGACATTGCTGGCATTGGTCACCAGGTAATTATAACCTGGCAGGTATTGTCCAGGGTCCACAAAGCTAGGTGTCACCATGGTGACACTGGCACATGTGTCCCTGTATGCTTGAGCCACTTTGTCATTAATCAAAGGTGTCTGCCTGTACTTGCCCAGATTACTGGGACTGACAGTAGTGGACAAATCAATCTCCACATCACAGATCAGAACAGCCTGTGTAGGGGTTCTGACTAGGCCAGAATCTCCCTCAGTTCCCAAGGTGATGCCTACTACCCCCTTAGTATGTGGACCAACACTGCCAACTGTACTAGTGGGTGCAGGTGCCTTAGGGGCTGCAGTGTTGGGGGCTCCACCCTTTTTACACTCACTTGTCCAGTGAGAGGTGTTTTTACAAAAACTACACCAGGGTTTTCTTTGACCTTCTTTCTTCTTCTTCTTGGAAGTTTGGGACCCACCCTCAGTATTAGTTTGGGGCCCTGTTGAAGACTTCTGGTCTTTAGCTTTCTGCTCCCCACCCTTCTGGTCTGTTTTCTTCTGGTCACCACCCAGGTTCTGGTTCTAGTTCTTTTGCTTAACTCTGGTTCTAACCCATTTGTCTGCCCTCTTTCCCAAATCTTGGGGAGAGGTTAGATCTGAGTCAACCAAATGTTAATGCAACTGCTGGTTCTGACAGTTATTTAAAATCTGTTCTCTCATAAGCAAATTGTACAATCCTTCATAGTCTGTAACCTTACTTCCCGGCAACCAGCCCTCCAGAGCCTTAGTGGCACATTCAACAAATTCAGACCAGTCCTGAGTCTGTGTCTTCTGGGTATCTCTGAACATTAACCTGTACTGTTCAGTGGTTAAGCCTAACATATCAATCAGAGCACTCTTCAGGACCAGGTAGTTTCTAGAATCCTCATCACTAACTGTGAGGAGTCTGTCTCGGCCTCTACCTTCAAAGGAGAGCCACAAGATTGCTGCCCACTGCTCCTGAGGGATCTGCTGTACTCTGCAGGCTCTCTCAAGTGCAGTCATCCATTTGTGGATGTCATCCCCACTCTTGTAAGGGGGCACAATCTTACTCAGGTTTCTATTGTCATAGGACCTGTCTTTATCCTTTTGGATAGTGCTGCCACCAGTGGATCCTAATCCACTCTCTCTAGGCTGTCTTGCTCTAGCAAGCTTCTCTTTGGCCAGGGCAACTTCTAATTCTTGCTTCTGGATCCTAAGTTCAGCCTCTCTCATTTTGGCCTCACGTTCCCTTCTCTGAGGGCTAGACAGCTCCCTCCTAGAGTGTCCATGAGTACCTCTAGAAGCTTGGGAGGCATTGGACTCACCTGAGTGATTCCTTCTCCTCCTTTGCTCCTGGTTAGGCCCACTTGGGGGTCTGAATGGGTTGGACCCACTTTCAGTCCCAAATGTGCTTAAGTTAACCAGGTTAAGCCTGCTGACTAGCACCTGACTATTTCTCTCATCATCAGACCCACTTTCCTCCTCTTCCTCCTCTTCTTCCTCATCCTCTGGCTGAGTATCTCCAGTGACCTGGTCTTCCTCATCTATCTGGATGACAGGGGCAGGGGTTTCAGTGTTGTCATCTTCAGGGGGAGAGCCTCCCTCTCCAGTCCCTGAGGGGCCTGGTTTGGAGGTCTTTAGAGCTTCAGACTGGTCTAAAAGCTCTCTGAGGTGACTTGCTGTAGGGGTAGGACCCGTTTTGATTCCTCCTAAGGAACACAGCTGCCTCAGTTCTTTAAAAGTAAAGATAGCAAATTTGGACGGTGGCCTTGGAGGGTCACTCTCAACAGAGATAGGTCCAGTGGATCCCTCTGCTCCAGACATTGCTCTAGTGTGGGTGGATATGTTGCAATCTACCTACACTGGTGCTTTCCTACTAAACCTATCTAGTAGTCAGGGTGTGCTACTCCCTATCCTCTACAACAACTAAGTTCAGTAGAACTTAAGTATACTAGTCTTGTTTTAATGTACCTATCAGGTACCTGTATGATATTTCAAATGATACTCTCCAAAGATTGTAATGGTAAAACAACAGCAAGCTCAAATCCCAATCCGCTGCTCACCAATGTGAGAAGTTGGCCTGGTATATGATGCTCACTAGTTCTAGTGATCACCTTGTACCATGCCAAGCAACCCTTATGGTGGAGGTTGTAAAGTCAACCGTATAGACAAGCTATCCTAGGGGTAGCATGGACTAAGCAGTCTTAGGCTAAACTCTGTAAAGGCATGTGAAGCAAGCTGTTTTACCATACACAATCCCCTTGAATACCAAATGAAAGGACACCACACAGATATATATTGAAAATATATATAGATTTATTTCTACAAATATCCCCTATACTCTTTATGAGCACAGAAGCAAATGCGTTAAAACAAAACACAGTTTAAATATACAAAAGTTGCACAATATGGATGAGCCCTAGGGGCCACCTAAACCATATACTAAAATAGTGGTATAAGAACCACTATGGGGAAAGTGAAGAGGCCTAGGGCCTGGGGAATCGCTGGAGCTGTTCGAGACTAGCAGTGATGAAGTCGGGAAAGGCCCGCGGGACTCGGGTGCAGTGCTCAAAGTGCACGCATGCACCAATGTTAAGTCAATGGTGCGTAAAAGTTACAAAGTTAGTGTTTAAGGAACTTTCCGATGGACCTACAAGGATAAAACTTTAGACACAGACACTAGAGGTGTACCCCAGTGTGGGAACACCGGCGTTGCTGAGTTACCTCACCCACAGGAAGCGGGTGCACAGGTGCAAAGTAGTGTCGGGTTTCGTCACGCAGGTCGAGGGTGCTTGGAGAGGAAGATGCTGCAGGCGGGTCGTCGTGAAGAGTTCAGGTGGATCCAAGGGTGGATCTGAAGAGGTGAAGACCTGAAAACAGAGGGGACAATGTTCAAAGTCACTAGCCAGTGACTACCGTGGAACCAGGATGGAACCAGGCAATGTCGGGTGCAAACAGGTGATGAAGTGAAGATTGTCTCTGCAGCCACGTGGACACGAAGAGGTCAAGGATGTCCAGCAGTCGATCACGATCTGTCCCACAATGGCTCTCGCTGATGGCCTTGGCAAAAGCAATGCACGCAGGAATCGATTCAAGCTTCTCACTCGGACCAGCAAGGTCAGAGCGGGTGCTCCTTTTCAGGGGAGCAAGGGCCAGTCTGGAGCAACCAGACCAGTGGTGTAAGTCGTAGTTTTCGTTGCCAAGATGGCCACTAGCCGCGTGGCAAGTGACCGGGATGGCGCGTCGAGTGGCAAAGTGCAAAAGGGCCCCACGCAGATCGTGGAGATGCTGGGGGGCTGATCTTTGGTACAAATGCTGCTTGGTGTTGGGGCTTCTCAAACCCCAAAGCACAGCGTCACGGGTGCCTCGGGTGCTGCGCAGTCAGCTCTTCGGGGGTCTTCCAAGATATCCGGTCCCACATCTCTCGGTGCCTCCACTGGTCTCTTCTTTTCAGGGACTGTGGATCGGGCTCTGAGATGTCTGGGAGTCTGGGTCTTTTCAGGCTCTGGGCTCGGGCTCCGGCGGAAGGCGGCGGCAAAGCAGACGTCGAGTTGCTGGTTGGTGCCTGTATTCACAAGGTGGTCACTCCTTGGCCACAAGGGAGATTCTCTTCAGTCTTCTGTGCAGCAGAATGTCGAAGTCCAAGTTTCTTCTGTATTTCAAGTCAAGTTCAGGATGATCTGAAGTCTAAGGACACAGCTCCTACTCTTATTCCAAATCTGGGGGCCGGATCACCTACTAGGTCCCTCCTCTGGGTGGGACCAGGAAGGGGGGTGGTTACACCCCCTTTCAAAGCCCCAGCACCGGTTTGAACTGGCATATGCACAGGGACACCTTGTGTGCCCCAGGCATGTCTGATTCTGTTCAGCCCTGTCCTACCCAATACACAAAATCCTGTCTGGGGTGGTGCTAGCACCTCCCAAGGCAGGAAACCCTTTGTCCAAGCTGCCCTCGCTGGAAGGACTCCCAGCAGCAGGAGGTCAGACTTGTGTCTGTGGTGGCAGCATCCATTTTGTGATGCTGAGGCTCTGTTTAACTTTAACCGGGGTTCAGGCTAGGTACATGTTGTGTCCCTCTAGAAGGGTGGAATGCTACCCCCGTCGCCAGAACTGGTGAGGGGGTAGTATTCCAATTCGTATGACACCTTACTCGACATGTTTTGATGAAGCAAAACCAAAGATAGCATTTAACCGCGAGGTTCATAATGCACTTAAGAGTATATGGTATGGCAGTATCATGGAACAGCTAAAGGAGATGATTCCGAAAGCTGCAGACAGGCTCAGCTCATGCCAGAGCACCATCTCATATATTTCCAAGCACTCTGCCTCCAGGATTGATGAGGCCTTCCATAGGAGTGGCTGATAGGAACATATGTGTCCATTTTAGGTTAGGCATAGGCATACTACACCTAAGTAAGGGGTGGTTACACCGACTTACCCCAGCTGAGTGATCAGCCAGTTGTGTCAAATATGGAGGCCAGGCCAGGGGTGGCACAATACGTGCTGCAGCCCCTGGTAGGCCTTGGAAGCACCTATGCCCTGGGTACCTGGGTACACTGTTACAGGGGCCAATAAGGTGAACCAGTTCCAATTTCGTAATGCACCTAAAGTACATTGGCAATAATTTAGAGAGAGAACAGCAGGCTGTGGGTCTGATTTGCAGGCCCACAGCCACATTAAGTCATAAACCAGTGAAGCAAAAAGCAAAAATTTGGGGTGACCATAGGATAGCAGACCCTACTCTCCTACAGTAGGACACTGGAAGGTAGGCACCTTTAACATATGGAAACCCCAGGTGGACTTATGCGCAACTGCTTCGACTAAGAATGGTTGTTCTGGATTAGGGTGACAGATCACTATAGCTGTGGTAAATTACATCCTTAGGCTCTGACGGGTTGTATTTTCTTTCTCATCTAATATGTAGTTCTCTTTCTTTACGCTTTGTGAATATTGGGTGATTAACAGCCTATAGGAAAGTGTAAGCGCCAAAATCCGTTGCACATGCTTCACTTTCTAGGGACTGGACTTTTGTAACTATTGAAATCTCGTCAGGATCCATGGATATTATGGACATAAGAGTTACACCAGAAATTAAAACAACTGCCTCTCAGAGATGGCGGAATGAATGTCTGCGCATTATTTGAAACTAAATGCAGGGAAATCAGAAATCCTGCTCTTCAGAGGAGCCAACCTTATCTGGGATGCCACATGGGGGCCTCAAACCCTTGGAGAGGCCCCAGCTCCCAAGTAATGTGCAAGAAACATTGGCATCCTCATTGATAATACCCTTTCCATGAAGGACCATGTGCGGCCCTTTGCGGAAGAAGCTTCGCAACTCTGAAACTGCTAACCAGACTTTTCCCCTGGATTCCACTAGACTGCAGAAGAACTGTTACACAGACTCTGCTTATTAGCCAGCTCGACTATGAAAAAGCCTTATTTGCAGGCATGACCGAGTTCCTTTTAACACGGCTACAAGTGCTTCAAAACGCCACAGCCAAATTAGTGTGCAATAAAAGCAGACTGAGCTCAGCACCAATGCCCTCGACCCCACACAAAACGGCTTCCGTGCTGGTCACAGCACGGAGACCGCCCTTCTTGTGATGGTGGAACATCTCCGTGCGGTGTTGGATGCTGGACAGACGGCGGCGCTGATACTGTTAGATCTCAGCGCCGCCTTCGACACCGTCTCTCACAGCATCCTCCTGCATCGGCTCGAGGAGATAGGTGTCGGTGGACAGGCCCTGCAATGGTTCCGCTCCTACCTTGGCGATCGTTCCTTCTGTGTCTCCATCTCTCCCTTCAAGTCCAACTTCCAACCACTGGCCATGGGGGTCCCACAGGGATCCTCGCTGAGCCCCACGTTGTTTAATCTCTACGTGAGACCGCTAGCTGATGTCGCGAGGCAGTGGGGCCTAACTTTGGTCTCATATGCCGATGACACACAGCTGGCGGTTACTCTCAGCGGGGACGCGGAAGTGGATGCCCCCAGGTTTCAGGATGGATTGAAGGCGGTGGCTAGCTGGCTGACAGGGAACTGTCTCCAGCTGAATGCCACTAAAACAGAAGTTATGGTTGTCGGCAGGGGAGCGGAACTCTGGGGCGACCAATGGTGGCCACCTGAGCTGGGACCATCCCCGGCGCCGGTTTTGGAGCTGAAAAACCTGGGAGTGTGGATAGACTCGGGCCTGACTTTCGTGGGGCACACTAAAAGAACAGCGGCTTGTTGTTTTGGTCTGTTGAGAGGCTTAAGACCTGTTCTTAAGTACTTTGATGCCCCAACCAGACAGCTTGTAATCCAGGCTACTGTCATCTCTCGCCTGGATTACGCGAGTTCCCTTCTCGCCGGGGCCAACCAGGCCGAACTTACTCGACTACAACCAGTACAAAATGCCGCAGCCAGGGCAATTGTCGGCCTCCCTAAATTCTGTTCGGTCGCGAATGTTCTTCGTTCCTTACACTGGCTCCCAATACGGAAGCGGATTCTTTTTAAGATACTCTGCCTCTCTTTTAAGATCTTGAGAGGCATGGGTCCTGAAATTTTGTCTGGCTTTCTTTTCCTTTACGTCCCTACGCGCGCTCTTCGCTCCCAGGGCCAGGCCCTGGCTGTAGTCCCCAGATACAGGCTCTGCCGCATGGGCGGCCGTTCCTTTGGTGTAAAGGCGGCATCAGCTTGGAACTCCCTCCCGGTGGAACTGCGCCTGTTAGAGGATCTTATGGCTTTTAGGAAAGCCCTGAAAACATTCCTGTTTTAGTTTTTTACCCCCAGTCTGTGCTATGTATTTAGAGTGGTCCTCTTTGGTTCTTTTAGCTGTGTTATGTTTCTTATGCTGTTTCCTTGTCAATGCGCCAGGACGCTCCTTAGCTGGAGTAGCTGTGCGCATAATAAAAACCTATAACATAACATAACATAACATCAATGTGCATGAAAGATCTTCACTGGCAACCAATGCGACAAAGAGCAGTATTTAAACTACTCAGTCATGCACATAAAGCACTGTATCAAACTGGCCCCGAATTATTACAGAATAAAATTGAATTCTATGTCCCCACAAGGAGTCTACGGTCACTCCATCAAGCTCTGGCCAGGACAAAGCGCATCAAGAAAGGAGGGCGCTCATTTTCATACCTGGAGGCTAGAAATGGAATGAACTTCCCCTAGACTTACGCCTCACAACCAACTACCTAGCTTTCAGGAAAACATTTTTAATTCACCTGTTCCCTAAAGACTAATATCCAACAGATTTTCTACCCCACCAGCAGCCCTGCCACAACCCCCCGCTGTTCAGCGGCGTGATAACTCTTGGAATGAATGATGTGCTCTATAAATAAATAAATGTATTCACCTAATGAAACTTAAGCATAAGGTCAGTGTATCCTTAACCTGCATGATACCTCCTTAACATGATGAATGTGAGAAATGTAACCCAATAAAAAAGGCCACTACAAATTTGTTTAGCTTTCCCTGGAGACAGTATTTATAAAGTTCTGGGCAGGTGCCAGGGCAGTACAGAACTCACAAAGCATCACTAAATATTCGGAACACCCTTCCCTTTTCTTAACTGCTGTCTTGAGGACATCTCCTGCATGGATCCAGACTACACAGGAATCAAGGGAAGGGGATATACATTATTGATAGTGATCTGATTCAATAGCCGATAATCAAAGCGATCTTATATAGAATAAGATAAATTGGATCTCTGTTTGGGGATGTAGAAGGATGAACAAAGTATTTTTTCAGGTACAGCTTTATACATTGTTTCAATATTTGATGTTGTTTGCAGGTTAAGATGTAGGCCTAATAAGGAAGGTGTGCTTCTGGAATAAGATCTATGAGAACTCAAGGATTTACTTCAGCTTTCTTGGCATCAAACACAACCCAATATGGCTGATATTCTGAAGTTATGTCACTATATGCAGCATCTAATGGCATGACATTCCCCACTGGGATAGTCTGTCTGGATCCTTTGTTATTCTAGGGCATTCTTCTTGAAGATAGCTATTGTGGGACCTGTTTTCCTTATGGTGGACTTCTCACAAATGTTTGCCTGCTGACCACCATTTTTTGTGGGCTTAGGACTCTGAGCACTTTACCACGGCTAACCAGTGCTAAAGTGCATGTGCTTCTCCCTCAAACATGTTGACTTTGGCGTATCTCTGATCGGCATATTTAGGTTGTCTGTAAGTCCTGTGTAAGGTGATATACCATGTACCCAGTGCCTGTAACTTAAAAGCTACTAGTGGGCCTGCAGCACTGGTTGTGCGACAACCACAAGTCGCCTTTTCAAACCTGTTGCAGACCTTCCCTTACAGGGCTTGTGTGTGCAGTTAACTGCCACTTCTACTTTGCATTTAAAACATATTGTCAAGCCTTAAACTCCGTAATTATTACACATAAGTCACCCATAAGGTAGGCCCGAAATGAACCTCAGGGCAGGGTGCTGTGTAACTGCAAGGCAGGTCATTTATTTTTAAGTTTTACCAGTGCTGGCTGTGATAAACAGCTAAATTTGTTTTTACTGCGGTGAGGCCTACTCTTTCCATGGGCAAGCATTGGGGATTCCTTAAAACACATTTTAAGCTGCAATTCCTGATTGGAAAGGATTAGCTTCTTCATGTTTAATATCTTTGGAATGGAAGCGATAAATCCTCTTTAATGGAAAAGTTATATTTGTATTTACCATTTTAGAGATGTCACTTTTAAAAAGTTGACATTTCTCTCCTTTTAACTTTGATCTGTGTGCCTGCAGGCTGTCTCCAATGCACTTCTGGGATGGGTGACAGCAACACTTTTGTGCATTCCCTCTAGACGCCCACAAACACAGGAAGGCCTGGGTGTGACAGAGGACTTATCTGCATTCATCTGCATTCTGAGAGCCTTCCTGGGCAGGAAGGGGGAGAGATAGCTTACACTTACATTTGAATAGGCTGTGTCCTGGCCTCACACAAAATACTGATCACCCACCACAGATAGTCTGTCAGACAGGGCTGGGTTGAAAGGGATCCTTGTACACTTCATAGAACTTCTTTGAAGTCACCCCCTACATCAAATTCACTTTTGGGTGTAAGTACCAGGGCTCTAGCCCTATCAAATTAGTACACTCCTGGCTGGACCTGGGAAGAACTCTGCTGGAGTAAAGACTGCTGAGGCTGGCTGTCCTGAGGAGCTGTTTTTCTGCTTTGCTGAGCAACCTTGCTTCCTGCTGAGCTCTGCACGCTGAGCTCTGCGCGCTGAGGAAAACGACTGGAGCTATCTCACTTGAACCCAGAGTGACTCAAATAGGTTGCTGGTTTGCGTCCTGGTTTTTTTTATGTCTAAGGAACACAAAAGACACTGATTCTGCTGGCACTGTTGGACTCTGCCATCTCTGAGTCCTACACTTGTCTGAGGTGTTCTCTCCAGTCCTGGGCCTCAGAAATGGGTTTTCTGTGCTGAAGCTGTTTAAATCAAGATGGTTCTTTCACACTGGTACCGCGTCACTCGCATGATGGATCATCGTGCAAAGCAACATTGCTGCCCGCAACTGCATGGCCCCCGCCTGTCTATCTGCGATGTCTGGTGGCTCTTCGGGCACTGCGGACCAATGTCAGCGACATTCACTGTGCTCCCGGCAAACCTTTTCCTTATGAACTGGACTCTTTACTCATCTTGAGAAGGTAAAACTTCAGCAGGACTTGTTTGGAACAGTATTCGACCTGTGCTCCATCGCGGTCTGCTTGCCTTTTCAGATTTACCCCCAGTCTAGCGCAACCTCAAGTAACCTTTTAGCACTATTGACTTCTAAGCACTGTTTTTTCATACATTCTTTAAAAAATGATATCTCAACTTCTAATGATTCGATCTTTGTCGTCTTGGTCTTGTTTTACTCAGATAAATATTGTCCTGTTTCCTAAACCTGAATGGAGTCTTTTTGTGGTGTTTCCATTCAATTAATGTATCTGAAGTGTTGCACAAATACTTTACACAGTGCCTCTTAAGGTAAGCCTGACTGCTCTGTGCCACCAGAGGGGCAATTTAGGGTGTGTATTTGACTTACCCTGACTAGAGTGGTGCTACCTGCTTGGAGAGGGTGCAAACCTCTGCCAACTAGAGACCCAATTCTAACAGCTATGCTGAGCATAAAGTAATGATCACATTGTTATTTGTTGTTCTAGGTGTTTAGTCAAAGACATGATTTTGAAGAGCAAGGCAGGACAAATCCAGTTTCAGCTGGAATCAATGACATCTAAGGTGACCTACTCACAATGGATTTCCCCACATATTGTCTCCCAAGGACTAGTTTGCTGATTTACAGCTTCAGGTGTAAAAGAAGAAGCATCTACCAGCTGACACTAAAAAAGGATCTGAAGCTAGGGAAACCCCTGTTATCTAATTTATCTGATGTATTGTAAATTACCAGGGGCTCCACAATCTAGCAAAACTGGTACCTGTATTGGATGGTGAATTCTCCACTGCAGTCAATTGGAGTAATATGTGTGGTGTGGTAGGGTTCTGAATTACTACACATTGATGGGTTTTTGATGTTCTAGCTGCCCATCATTGGACCAGCTATTACTAATGAGCATTCATGTTGTCCACTTGTCTTTGTTGTTAGGGACAGAATGGCCTCCATTTCCACAAAATATTCTTGTGGTGTATATTTCTCTCAATGGCAGCCATGAGTGCTCACATTCCCAGAATTTGCATTGTTCAAGTATTGTCAAGGATCTATGGTCCTTGTGAAATTAACCACATGTCAGCATGACTCTTGTTTACATCATTCGCCTTTCCTTTCTAGTACGCAGTGCTAAGATGGTAAACTTGGCTATGGTAACAAGGAGATTTTGAATATGGCATAGCACATCTTTTAGCCCTTTTTGGAGCCCCTGTACAGATTGTAACCTCAACATCTACCTCCTTTGGGGTTTCAAACAATGAACTGTCAAACTGATTAACTTATGGCATTAGATCTTGTGACCCCTGTTTAATGTCAAACAGCTTGGGTGTATGTATTTCTTGCAGTATTACCTCTCAAAGATTGCCTTAAATGCCAAAACAAAGGCATCATAAACAACCAATGCAGGGTTCTGACACTATATAATAGGAGTAACTAATGTTAAAGCTTCCCCTTACAGGTTCTTTAATATGAAGGCCAAAATAGACTTCAATGTTTTATATAACGGGAGTTGGCTTATGAAGACCATCACACATTGTATAAGGAAGCCCTGGAATTCTACAGGCAGTTCGGATATATCTGCATGTCATTGGTGGGGTAGGTAGGTTATTCTCCCAATTTCAGTAGTTGTGTTAGCATCCCATCTGATCCTGATGATATGCTTGGGCACCGCATCAAGGGTATAGTATCAAGAAGACGGAATCCCTTATCTAATCCCTATTTGTATTGAACAAAGTTGGTAATTGTAGGAAGGTAGGATACTTCTGCATGATTACCCCCACTTTTTGCCTAGTGTTGCTATGTTTTTCTGACTAGTCTGACTGTGATCCTGCTAACCAGGACCCCAGTCTCTGTGCATCTTCCCGAAATTGGACATGGTGAGTACTTAGGTACACTCTAAATTGGCTACTGGTGTACTCTTGTAAGTCCATAGTACATGGTGCTAAGGTTGAAGCATGTATTATGCCACCCATGAAAGACCACTCAAATTTTGACTACAGGCCTGCCATTGCAGCCTATGTAAGATGGTGCTAGCACCACTTACAACAGATATAATATTTTGTATATCTGGGGTCACTGCACTTAAAACCTGTAAGTCACCCCTAAGGCAGGCATTTCAATCCTGAAGGCGGGGTACTCGGTTCTAAGTGTAAGGGTGCACCTGCATGAGCAGGATCCGGCTACAACCTTAGGAGTCCATTTTACCAGGTTGTAAGTGCATCAGCCATTAAGATACATAGTGTGGCCACACATCATTAGACAATGACCATTTCTTTACTGGCTGTAACAAACCATGTTGTGTTTGGTATCAGACATTTGGGATCATACCCCCACACTGTAAGCAGTTTGGGAGGTATGATTCAATGCACTGTAAAGCTTCTCCAGGAGGCCGTCTGTGCTCCATGTACCAGTCGTCTAGACTGGACAACAAACTATGGCTGCTGCCGACTAGAGACACGATTCTGCCCTCCTGCTGCTGAGCCAAGCTCAAGCAGAGGAAGAGAGGTCAATAGGTATCCTGTCATAGGAAGGTGTGACCACCTCCCAGACAGAACTTAGTGTATTGGGACAGGGTGTGGGTGCTTGCCAGCAGCAATCAGACAGCTTGAAGGGCACATTTGGTGCTCTTCTTGCATACGCCAGTCCAAACCAGTTCACAGAGCCATTGGCTCCTGTTCTGGGATGAAACTGGACAAAGGACATGAGATTATCCTCCCCACTATCCAGCTTCTCCTCTGGGAGGGACCCCTGAATCATTCCAACCCTTTCCTTAGGGCACAAAAGAGCTTACCTATGGGTGGGTCCCTAGATTCATCATGGGACAAGATTCAGATCACATACCACTTCAAGTTCGAACATCTGGGCACTCTGGACCTCGCTGGACTTCGCTTTGGCAACGGAGACTGCAACTAGGAAGACCGCTGCTGCTCCTGGTCTCGTCAACCTGCAAATCTGCTGCAATGTCTGTGCTCCATACAGGTTCTTCACATGGCCTGTGCACATCCATGAAACCAAAGAAATCTCCCTTGGAGTGAAGGAGCCACTCCCCTGCATCTGCAGGCCCCACAACACAGCTGACCAGTCTGCTGATCTTGGGCTCCTACGGACTCAGAAAGGCTCAGCAACATGTGGTGGTTCTGCAACTCCCTTAAGGCCTGAGCTGTCTTCTCACTGAGTTTTAGGCCCGTATCCCTCGTCTGAACCACTGGAACAGAACCCATGTGCACCGCATGACTTGTCTTTGCCAAGGCTTGTTGACTCTCTCCTCCAGAAATCTTCGGGTTACAAGAAGATCCTATCTCAAGCATCTCCTACAGCCAAGATCTTTGCCTGTATCGCATCCTCTGAACTGTGGGCCTTCATCTTTCGGCCCATGGGTCCTCTCGAGGGTCTTCTTTGGCTCCAAGGGGCTCCCCTGCTTTCTTGGGGCCTGCTCTGACTTACCTTCTTGTGGTGAGTCACATGGACCTTGCTGGTCCCGTCACTACACCTTATTCTTCAACTAAGTTAAATTCCGTTGCTAAGGCTTGTTGGTGCCCCCGCCGGACACTGACCCCTTGGCTCTTGACATCCGATGTCGGACAGCTCGTGCACAGCTCCTGGTCCTCCTCTGCATTGCCTGGTCCATAAAACTGCAACTTCAAGGGCACCATCAACTCTCCTGCATCTCCGACATCAGTGGGCATTCGTTATCCATGCCTCCTGGTCACTCTTGAGTGGCATAGACTCTGTCTCCTCTGCTTGCAGGTACCTCTCAACTTGAATCCACCTTTGGGTTCTACTGGACACTTTTACCTTCTTTGCCAGCAGCATTTTTTCCAAAGCCATCCATTGTGGTCTACAGCAGTTTCTTACGTCACTTCGCATCAATGCACTGGTTCCCTGGTGTAGGAATCCTGGTTCCTAGGGTATCCACGGGTGGGGTGACTCTCCAACCTTCCATTTCCCTCTGTCTTTCTTCGGGGTCCACTTGGAAGGGTAATTTTCTGTAAAATTGCTACCGCGACTTGCCTATTGACTTACATTGAGCATGCGGTCGTGTTCCCACTCTGTACACGACCTCCGTGGGGTTACCAGATTCCTTGCATTGTTCCTTGGATCCCCGGCTCGTCTACATCTTCTGGGTCCATTCACAACTTAGGTCATGGTTCGTATTCCACTATGTTAGTATATGATTCGGTCTCCACCCTGGGGACCACTGTGTATACCGCCCTATTTACGAATTCTATTGGCAACGTATTGTGTGTATTGTGTTGTATCTCCGGGTAGGAGATAATACATTGTGTTAGTGAGTGTTATTAATAAATATATATTTTATGACTACTCTGTGTGGTTCTTTTTCACTTAACCTATATCATAAGATTAAGTGCTGGTAAAACAAGCTGCTTTACACTCCTTCTGGACTAGGCCTGAAGGCTGCCATCCGCAGCGACCACTTAGAGAGCTTTCTAAGGTTGTCTAAGACTACTAAAATCATGATAAGGGTTGTCTAGATTAGTGCAGGGTGCTACACTTACCTACGTGAGCACCATATACCAAGCTAGCCTCTCATAGTAATGAAACAGGATCTGTGGGGAAGAATTCTTACTCAAAATAGAGAGTTGGTCATCCTATAAGGACCCAACTCTGCCTCTACGCTCTAGAATACTGCAGCCATATCACCAAATAATGTGCCCATGCATCCTTTGATTATCTGGAAACTCTTTGCAATCCTCAATGTAAGCAAGCTGGCACCAGAAGGAAGGCGCGTACCCCAGGCCGACAAGAGGGGTACCCAAAACAGACAGTTAATGGCAATCTCATCTCTCGAGTAGGCAAATAGTAGTCAGAGCAAGAGTTTTCTGTAATGGGAAAGGAGGGACAGTTAGTAAGGACTGAAATACTTTTTCCCCCATCTCCCATCTCCCATTGTCCCTTTTCTGGGTTCCCTGAACAGGATAAAAGACTGGTAGTTGATGAAAATCCATTTGTCTGTCACAGTTTGTAAAGTGTCCCTAGTAGCTAAGAAATAAGAAAGCATGATAATCAAAATAAACACTCCCCACTGAGATTTGAAAGGATACAAAGCCCATGTAGAATAAAAAAAACATTTAGGAAAGTCCCAAAAGCTTAACACCGAAAAGAAGGTGCACTATCTGATGTTTTCTGTGTGCTTCAAGATTTCTAATTGACCAGAGTCCAGAATGAATAGACTTGCGGAAAAATAAAAGGAAGGTTAGTGCAGTTGTACTAGTGCACACCCACCAGACGAGCAGTACTTGCCTGCATCGAAACTATGTAACAACATAAAATAGCACCTGTATCACGTCTATTGGAACCAAGGGATCCAGGACCTACATGGAAAGGAAAAAAAAGAGCAAAATTGTAACAAAAATGTGCATGTAAAAAACAACCTAAGTGCTAGTAGTGACTGCCAAAAAACTATGGGCGACTTTTATGTTTCTACTATTTTCTTATATATATATATGACTAAGAAAGAGAGAGACCATTTTTCACACATGGGGAAGATAGAATTACCAGAAACAAAAAATGTAAGAAAGGGGCCCAAGGGGAATTAGTATTTATAGACCAGCTTGTATCTTGTCCCCCAACTAAACAATATATTAACACACGGAAGATATCAAGGGTCTTATGTAGTAATTCACTATGGTCGGTACCAATTTGTAGTATCCAGACTCACACATACCAAGGGGTTATCAAAGAGGTCACATAGGAGAGAGAAATGAAAGATCAAAGATTAAGACAAGATACCCATCAGCCCGCTCATTGGCGGAACTTCATCATCTGGGTTTTAGTGGAAAGATCCGCTAGACACTTCCTCAGAAGAATTCTTGAGGATTGCTAGAGCCGGATCAGCAAGTCTAACCATCAACACAAAGATGAGAGTTTATAGGCTGAAGGGGCTAGTTGCAGCGCTCAAAAAGTGTGAAAAGTGAACAGATATAGTGCTCTAAAAATACCTGTTTTGATGTCTAAGAAAACTTTATTAGATGCGACCATCAAAACGGCATGTTTAAAAACAGAGTGAAAATAGTATATAAAGAATTACTATTCATCACTCCTATGTGACCTCTTTGATAACCCCTTGGTATGTGTGAGTCTGGATACTACAAATTGGTACCGACCATAGTGAATTACTACATAAGATCGGAAGATAGAATTACTACAATATTTTTATGTACAATATTTGTATAGGAGTGTCATTGCACTCACCATTTAAAATGCCATCTGTCAACCCAGAGAGCAAAGATAATCTATGAAAATTGTGCTTCGGTTAATAGAAATTGCATGTATCTAAAAGTTTGTTACTGAAATGACAAGTTACAAATACATAGTGGTGTTTGAATCTGAAATCTCCAACAATGAATTGTCGGGTATTCAAGTATTTATATACGGCACAGTCCCATAGCCTATGCACTACAGAATATAATTACGACCAAAAGAAGTGTATCGCAGATGACTGCTAAACCAGACAGAGTTGTATGTGATTTCATAGAAAAACACTTAATGGAATACCATTGCTGGGAAACCATTTCACCTAAACTGTTTAATGGAAATTTTCAGATGACTAGCATTCACCAGTTCATAGAAACCAATTCATAGAATATGTTTTTATTTGAAATTGGCTTTTGCATGTTTATTTTTTAAGGTGTAAATACATTGATTGCACCCATCTCTGAACTCTTAAGCCTACTCTAGTACTACACTCAAAACCCTCACCAGCCCAAAGCTCTATCCATTTATGAGCCTTAAAACCTCCCTATACCACTACAGTCCACCCATCCCTGAGCCCTCAAGACACCTCACACCCCTAAACACCACTATTAGAAATTGAGATTCTGAATGACAGATGTAAGCACCCTGTCCAAGTAGGAACTACAATCCTTGTCAGGGAAAGTCAGATACACACTAGAAGATAACTTGTGCTCACCCTCTGCTAGCTTGGCACAGAGCAATCACGCTTAACTAAAGAGGTAATGTGTAAAGTATTGGTGCAACACAACAAACAGTAACACAATGAAAACACCATAAAAAGACTCCACACTGGTTAAGAAAATAGACAATCATTTATAAATAGATCAAGAACAAAAAGTCCAATAAGTAGAAGTCAAGATATGGATTTTTAAAGAATAAAAAGAGTTCTTGTGTTTAGAAGCAAAAAAGCGCCAATGGGGGGCTATCTGGTTGCGCTAGACCAGGCGAAAGTCAACAGTTCAGTCCGACGGTGATGGAGCACAGGCCAGGCACAGGAGCGACGCAGGCCCGGTGAACAGAGTACCTTGACCCTGACTGCAACAGTGAGATGTGGGGTGCAGACGAGCAATGCATTGTTGTCGAGCCCGGAGCCCAGGTGATACCTCAGTTTTCTCCATGGAGTGGTGGTGATACGTCGGTTCCGAAGACGAAGCAACGAGATGTGTTGGTTCTGAACTGCGATCCACCAGGTTTCTCCACACAGCCAAGGGAATGCGTCGATCTCTCTACATTGCAGTGGCAGCAGTGCATGGTTCAAATGCATCAGGCTCTTCAAGGTGATGCGTTGGATCCAAGAGAAATGCACTGATTCAACTACTGCAACAGGGCTGATGAGCAGGTTCTGCTGCAAGCAGACTCGAGATGCATTGATTTCTCTGGTGCAAGTTTTTGGGTCCACTTCCAGTGACCCAGGCACAGGAGAAGGTGTAGACATGTGAATATCCCTGAGCCTCAAACAACAGCAGGCAAGCCAACAAGCCCTTGGAGATCACTTCAGTTTCAAGGCAGAGTCCAGCTCTCCCTTAGTGAGGTCAGAGAGCAGGAGGTAGCAGGGCAGCACGGCAGAAAAGCAGGACTACCAGATCAGCAGTCCAGCAGAGTGTCAGTCTTTGATGCAGCACCGCATTTCTTCTGACAGAGTTCAGTTACACGTCCAGAAGTGTCTGATAGCTGTGCATTTGAAGTGGGGGTGACGTCAAAGAAGGTCCTTGAAATGCACCGACACCCTTTCTTCCCAGCTCTGACTCCGGACTAACTGTGGAGGGTAATCAGCCCTTTGTGTGGAGACATGACACTGCCTAATCAGGTGTGTCATTCCAAAGATATAAAACATGAGACAGCTACTCCTTTCTAATCAGCGATTACATCTTAAAAGTGTATTAAGAAATTCCCAATGTTATCCTATGAGAGGAGTAGGCCACTCATTGGTGAAAAATGAATCTAGATGTTTTTCACTACCAGGACATGCAAAACTTAAAAGTACATGTCCTACCTTTTACTTACACAGACCCTGCCCTATGGGTTACCTAGGGCCAACCTTTAGGGGTGACTTATGTGCAATAAAAGTGGAGTTTGGGGCTTGGCAAATGGTCTTAAAAGCCAAGCCAAAATGGCAGTAAAACTGCACACACAGGCTCTGCGGTGGCAGGCCCGAGACATCTTTAAAGGGCTACATGTGTGGGTGGCAATATTCCAAGCATGTGTGTGCATTTTCCTGGATCAACCAATTATTTCTTTGTACCACAGAACAGCACCATACCCCTGCAAACGTTACAACTTGGACATGAGAGAGTCTGGCTTGTCGAAAAGTACCATCTGTAATTTTATGGCTGGTTAATGAAAAGTGAAATGATCTCTAATTGTGTTAAATTTTTTGGGTCATTATTATTCATCCCATATAGGACACTCAGCTTATCCTAACCAGCCAAGGTAGTTAGCACCGCTGAGAAATCCAACAACACCAGGGGAAGTCTGCTTCAATTAGGCCATCGAAGAATGCAGAGGCCAGTGGAGTTGGCTTTTGGGGTCCTAAGACTGGTGGAGCCTTATCAACTCATTCGAAAAGGTGTGCAAAATCTCTATGCAATGCTGCATGTTTCACAATATAACCCTGCGACAGAACATCACATACATTGCAGATGAAGAAGACAATGAAGGGCCACCGCATGAGGATGTTGAAATACCAAATTAAGATGATAGTGGTGAAGATGAAGGAATTGACGTACGTCAAGATGTCATTGACATCTTCTGCACAAGTGTAAGTAAATATTACATTTTTTTAAATGCAATATTAAACCAACTTTTAATGTAATGAGGATAAAAGTCTGTGCTCGACATTTTTTAGAAAGGCCAAGTAAAGTGACATCCAGAGCAAAGATGTTTGATGATCAAAGTTTTCACCCATTTACTAATGTGTTCAATTGCATTGTTCATCTTTGATTATTCTTTGAAAATGTGTCTTCAGATATGTTCATTTGTAAGGTGTCTATTGTTTTGTCATTTAATAAATCTTTTTGCTTTTATCTGTTTTAGGACCCTTCACCATGTTATCTTCATTTGGACATTGCAAAGTTGTGACATTTGCTGTTGCGAAGTACAAAGGGTATTTTTAGCCACACCTCCGACTCCGCCCACTAATCCAATCCTCTGCTTATTCCCGCCCCCTGAGTCTCCGCCCACAGTTCCCCTACTTTTTTGTCCCCAATTCGACCACTGCCTGTGGGTACTGTTCCTGGACAAACTTGCACTGCATAGACTAGGGCCACCATACACGGGGTTTCGATCACCGACTTCTCTTTGTGCTGCTCATCCCTATTATTAGCCCAAGCGCCTAGCCTGATAGTCATGTGCACCTCTGGTTGGCACACAAGGTTTTACGACAAACCTGAGTTCAGACCCTTGCCAGGGGTGTAGTGAGCGTTAAAGGCAAACAGCATGCAAGCTTTGCAAGTACGGTGCCATAAATAAACAAATGTGCTCGGTAATAATTATTTTCATTATGCTTGACGAGCGTCTCACTCTCCTGATTGCTTGTGCTCTGCAGTAGTTTTAAGATCTTCTTTTAGTTTCCTATTGCTCAAATAGGTGTAATTTCTAATATTTACATCTTTCCCTCTCCTTCATTGCTTGGATTTGCTCGTGAAAAAGTGTCACCCATAGTGGTTGAAATGTCACTCATAATTGCACTGAAATTATGAAAATGTCACTCATAGAAATTTGAAACCTTGGCAGCTATGAACAAAACAATGCTGCCCGTGAACCAGACTGCTCTGGGGCTAAAGTTAGAAGGCCACGGATGATGGCAGAGACATGCACCATTGTGCAGGGGTGACTGAGTTGAGTTGAAGATTGTACAAGGGCATGTAGGGGGACCTTACTGTACATACATCGCTAACGGCGATAGTTTTCGGCGATAGGCCACGTTAGGAAAACTGGTGCTAACTACCGCTAAAGCTAGTTAGCGGCAGTTCTTTTACATATCCCTCTGTGAGTCGCAACTCTGTTTGCAACTCGTCAATGTACCTTTAAAGAATGCAATTCTGCGCATAGCGAGGTTAGCAAATGCCAAATTCTTTAGTTTATTAGGCTGTTTGCTACACTATTCATAGTGCTATAGTGCATCATCTAAATTTCCACCAGATGGCGATGCGACCTTTAAAATAAACTTCAGTGGAAATTGACTGTTTTCCTCATGAGCTAAAATCATATCCAAAAGAAAACATTCTTGCACGATTGTGAAGGAATACTGCAAAGCACCTGTGATCACCAACTTGAAAATGTTCACAACGATTGATCTTTCCGTTAAACATGTATTCTACTTCGCACTGTAAAATCGTTAACATGGCCATGCTAACCGCGCAATCAGTTGAGTGTTAGACATCAGAGAAGACAATTTCATGTTGTGGTCGGTTTCAGCAAATATCTGCGTTAGCATGACAGAATCCGGATATTGTTGTTTTTTTATATATTTAATATCTTACTTTATTAAATAAGCTGCTTGACTGCGCTGCCCTCAAACAGAAAACATAGATCTAATTGGAGCAAGAAAAAAATATAAGATGCTCAGGTAAATGTCTCGGAATCCTGTTAATTTCATTAAAATGTCATTGAGTAACTAACAGACGAGTTCCAGGCCAGCCTCTGATTCAACTACCTCTGAAGATGCTGAAGATAAAATCACTCTTTCTACCTTTTGGAGAAGGTGAGGGCGAGCCAACGCTGCAACATGGATAGCAGCAAAAACGAGAGCTAATGTGGCCTTTTCCTTTGTTAATGTTATATTACATTGCAACTTAAGGAGCGCACAGACGCTATTAACAATGAAAAGCTTAAAATAAGTCAATACCCAAAGATTATGTGGATGAAAAGAAAAATGTATTCTGGAAATTGAGAATATATATTCAAACATGAGAAAGAGGTTGGCTTATTCCACAACATAGGAGTCTAAATTTAGAGGGCGCTTTTACGCTGCCTTTTGCCGTGATAACTAAGAACCATTAAAAGACATTGACCCTCGTTAGGGGTGACCTGGAAATCGGTGTGATATTTAGTGCACTTGGTAAAAATTTGCCTCCGTTGAGTTATAATATATCAGATGTGAAAAATAATACTAAATTCTGAGTTTTCAGGAAATGCAACGCAGAGTTTTGTGCTTAATGTACCATAATCTGAATGTTCCAGCAAGTATAGGGCATTTTTCCACCAATAAATATCCCATATTCTTTTACAAAATTCGAAATTGCTCTATATGTGCAGGGGTAGCTCCTCCACTAGTGCGAGGAGTGTCGCCCCACTGATTCTCGCAGTGCGAGAACCAGAAACATAAAATGGTAAAACTACCATTTTCTGTTTCTGCTTCTCGCACTGCGAGAAATCAGAAGTGTTTGGTTGAGGGCAGGCGGGTGGGCGGGGCTGCTCTACAAGCAGGGCTGGACAGGGGAAGAGTGAGGTGCCCACTCCTGAGTGAGCATGACCGGTTTGGTCGGCCATCTGGGGCCGCCCAAACCAGTCATGCGCATTCTGCCTTTTCTCAAAGTAGGCTGCATGCAGCCTACATGGAGAAGATGGTTTCCCATTAGCTCCTGGCTGGTCGGCGTCCCGACCAATCTCAATGCTGCTTGAGCAGCGTTGTGATTGGCTTAGGGGATGGAGGGAGCCTGGGTGCCTGCTTCAGCTTCCTGTTCCTGGAGGGAAGTTTAATTATCTTTATCTTTGTAAAAAAAAAAATCACCCCCCCACCCCACACGATCCCCCTGGCATGCGCAACCCCGCACCCACCTACCCGCGACTCGTGCCAGCAACGACTGTATATGTGGTAAAAGTAGTTCTCACACATATCGCAATTAACCGGATCATTCATAACAAGGGTCAATGTGATTCAGAGTGCAAAGCCCAATTAGGCAAAGGAGAATGATCATTCTTTTGCACGGAGAAAGGGTTAATTTCACCAATAGTGGCTGCTACTGAACAGGGGTGGTGGGGCGGGGGGGATTAGAGGGAGTGGATAAAAATTTAATAAAAAGGACTTACCTGGGTGCCCCCTCTCCTCCGTCATATTCTCCGTGCCGCAACAGGAGGCACACAGTCTTCAAGAATCCCCTGGACAATCACAACTCTGTCTTACAGTAGTGTTGTGATTGGTCTGAGAGCTGTGGTTCGGCGCTCAGATGGGGACAGGGAGGCTGTGCATGTTCCCCATCAGGCTGTGTAGTGCAGCCTGGTGGGGAGCAAGAAAAGTGTGCAGGAGAGTTTGGAGGTAGCAGAGAGCTTGGTGCGGCTTACATCATCACTGGAATGGCTGCAAACTATGCAAACATGTTCCAGTGATCAGAAAACCCCTGCTCTGGAAAATGAGGAGTCTTCCAGCCACAAGTAGTATGTCTGTGTCTGAGGTGATAAGATGTAAGCATAGTCGTAGATAGGCTGCTGAAAGAGAACGGAACATCCCTGTGATAAATATTGACAGACCAACTGCTATGCTAAGAAAGAGACATTTAAATACGATTATGAAAAGCAAAACAAAAATAATTTTTCTTTCACATTGTGAAGTTAAAAATGTGTCTTGAAACAAAATTCAGTCTAATTTCATTTTGTGTCATTAACGTTTCTGACAATGAACATGGAAATAAGAATTAGTTACCTACAAGTTGACTCGTAGTCTTGTTATTGCTATAGAATATACTGCAGTTATAATAAACTTGCCTCAGACAAAAGTTTGTTGTTATGTATGTACAGCAATCGTTTCCATCAGCAGCCCTTGTGGCATTATGAATTGGGTTGTGAGGTGGTAGTTCTTCACCAACAACACTTTCAACCTTAGGCTGTATTGGAAGTCCCTATCTGGTTGCAATGTTGTACAACACTGCAGAAACTGCTACTATTTTGCATGTCACTTCAGTTGAATATTGTAGAGCACCACCACTTTTGTGTAAGCAACAAAATCAAGCTTTAAGGTGTCCAAAAGTATGATCTATTACTGCCTTGGATCACTTGTGAGCAACATTATATCTTCTTTAACTATATGTTTGAGCCCTCAGATATGGGGACATGATCCAAGAATAGAGAGCATACGCACAGCCATCTAACACAAACAATGTTACATTTTAAATCAATGTAAATATGTATGTAAAAATACATAACATAAATTAAGATACATACCTAACGTAAAGTCTTCACAAAAGTCTCCTCTTGAAAGATGGTTTCATAGGCCACAGTGCTTGAAAATGTATGAATCATTCGTTTATCCTGGACATTTTGCTACAAATGTCTGTTATTAAAAAATCCATTGAACATAATTTGTATGTTTAAAAAGTGCTGTCTTTTCCTATTTCTACAGGAATATTCAGTGGCATTTGGTGGACAAAATACAACATTTGTGTCAGCAATACAGTCTAAAACTTGTGGAATATGAGCCAAACAAAAAAAATCTAATTTAGATTGAGCATTGTTAGGAAATATAATGTGTCTGTTAACCCCTTTGGTGTGTATGTCAGCCACTGGCCGACAATGAGCAGGGTTATAAAGTCCCGTCTGGTGCTTTGCACCTGAGAATTTCCTTTTTAGGGCTCGGCTAGTAACGTGCTGAAAGCGCGTTCTCGCCGAGAACTATTGTCGGCGTCTCAGCAGTCTGAGACGCCGAAGTGAGACAAGACCTGGCTGCGCGCAGCGTTTTTCCATAGGATAACGTTGTGCGGGCGGCCAGGTCTTGTCTCCACAGCATCGCAGGGCAGACAGGATGGCGTCGCGCGTCTCTCTGGAATGCAGGGGGAGTCTGCAGAGGGGCGCGCGGCGCTGATACGATCGTGACTTCCCCAGAACTGAACTGCTTCTTTGGTTTATAGCGCAGCTAAAAATTCACTAATTTATATTCTATTCTTAATCTCTGTTATCTAGTTAATTATGCCGATTATTATATGAAGACTTCGTCTTTTAGTTGCTTTCTCTTCAACCAGAGGGTATGTGTACATAGATTTGCTACAAGGCAGGGTGAGCAAGCGGAGAACGGCGTGGAAACATGAGACGGTGCACCCGATCATCTACAGCCTCTGTCGGCGTGTTGCTGGGGGACCGGGTAGTACACCCCTGCACTCCTAGGTGAAACAGTTGCACCCTTGTGTGTGAGCGCCCAAAGAGCAGTGTGATGCCACACTGCACCGTACCAAAGCGTACAATGGCGTTGCACTACTTGAGCAGAGTTAGTGACTATTTTGGAAAATATTTATGAGTGTTTTTCGCAAGTGCGACTGTTTATCGCAAAGTTGCTTTTCAAGACCGCTACTGTGTGCTCCGCCCTGTCTTTGTTTCTGTTGCGCTGCACCTTTCCTCCTCTTGTGCTTCGCGCCCCCTCTGCCAACTACCCACCCCTGCAATTTGCTTTGCCAGGTCAGTGCCTATTTAGTGTGTGAGCATGAAAGTGAGGGGCACAGGAGGCTCAGCCGCTACTCTAGCGCCTGCTGCGCTGCTCCTCTTATGTTGAGCATCCCTTCTGCCTGTAGTGCGCCCCACCCTCTCCTGCTCAGTTAGTGGGCTGTGACCGTTACAGATCCAGTAACCAGCCCCTCCAGTTGTTGGCTCAGGGCCGGCCTAAGGCATGTGCAAGCTGTGCACCTGCACAGGGCCGCCAAACCCCAGGGGCCGCCACGCCAATATATATCCTTAGATACATATTTGCGTGGCCGCCCCTGGCAGGGATTTGGCGGCCCCGGGCCCCCTACCTACACTCCCCGCTCAGGGCCTCCGTGAGCTGGAGCCGGCCCTGGTTGGCTCCGTTACTGCAGCCCCGTTCCCTGTGCAGGCTCGGTCGGGTACGCGTTACTGAGCAGTTTCCAATCCCTTTACTGTAAGGATTCTGCAGGCCCCCACACACCTTTCATCTGTGTAACTGCCGTTACATTTTAGAGGCCTTCTTTAAATTTAACGTTTTAAAATAACTTTTTCTCTGTTGGCTTCAGTGACAGGTCTGCTTCTCTCAGGCATGCATTGAAACGGCGCTTATTTCACTCGAAAGGGACCACTTGCACTGGGGTCCCGGTGACTGAGGGGGGGAGGTATTCGATGCTCATTTATGACTTCAGTTGCCCTGTAAACTTCACGGATTCCCACAGCATGCACACCCCAGAGTACCCCGCAACCCTACCCAACCCACATAACAATATTTATTGTTTATGCAATTCCGACGACACTTGAAGCCGATACCACGGTCGGAACACCAAGGGGCTGCCAGATTATAAATAAACAAAAAACACAGTTGATTGACAGAATGTAGAACAATGTCATACATTCACCCCAGTACAAGGATCTGGGCCTAAATCCATCGTTTTTTTCACTCCACACCACCCTGGGTTAGACACTGGCTATATGCAAATCAGCTCTGACCCTTTGCCTCATGGGAAAAGTCCAGTCCGAACTGCCAAGCCCTGTCTTTCCCAGACCGGAATCAAGCATCCAAGGACCGGTTTCTGGCTATCAGCCTTCATTCAGCCTGGATAGCTTGACTCCAGTGGTGTGGAGAGCCTGGGACTCACGTCTGAGCATACCCAGCCCACTCGGGGTGAAAATTACAAAAAACACAGTTGATGGACAGAATGTAGAACAATGTCATACATTCACCCCAGTACAAGGATCTGGGCCTAAATCCATCGTTTTTTTCACTCCACACCACCCTGGGTTAGACACTGGCTATATGCAAATCAGCTCTGACCCTTTGCCTCATGGGAAAAGTCCAGTCCGAACTGCCAAGCCCTGTCTTTCCCAGACCGGAATCAAGCATCCAAGGACCGGTTTCTGGCTATCAGCCTTCATTCAGCCTGGATAGCTTGACTCCAGTGGTGTGGAGAGCCTGGGACTCACGTCTGAGCATACCCAGCCCACTCGGGGTGAAAATTACAAAAAACACAGTTGATGGACAGAATGTAGAACAATGTCATACATTCACCCCAGTACAAGGATCTGGGCCTAAATCCATCGTTTTTTTCACTCCACACCACCCTGGGTTAGACACTGGCTATATGCAAATCAGCTCTGACCCTTTGCCTCATGGGAAAAGTCCAGTCCGAACTGCCAAGCCCTGTCTTTCCCAGACCGGAATCAAGCATCCAAGGACCGGTTTCTGGCTATCAGCCTTCATTCAGCCTGGATAGCTTGACTCCAGTGGTGTGGAGAGCCTGGGACTCACGTCTGAGCATACCCAGCCCACTCGGGGTGAAAATTACAAAAAACACAGTTGATGGACAGAATGTAGAACAATGTCATACATTCACCCCAGTACAAGGATCTGGGCCTAAATCCATCGTTTTTTTCACTCCACACCACCCTGGGTTAGACACTGGCTATATGCAAATCAGCTCTGACCCTTTGCCTCATGGGAAAAGTCCAGTCCGAACTGCCAAGCCCTGTCTTTCCCAGACCGGAATCAAGCATCCAAGGACCGGTTTCTGGCTATCAGCCTTCATTCAGCCTGGATAGCTTGACTCCAGTGGTGTGGAGAGCCTGGGACTCACGTCTGAGCATACCCAGCCCACTCGGGGTGAAAATTACAAAAAACACAGTTGATGGACAGAATGTAGAACAATGTCATACATTCACCCCAGTACAAGGATCTGGGCCTAAATCCATCGTTTTTTCACTCCACACCACCCTGGGTTAGACACTGGCTATATGCAAATCAGCTCTGACCCTTTGCCTCATGGGAAAAGTCCAGTCCGAACTGCCAAGCCCTGTCTTTCCCAGACCGGAATCAAGCATCCAAGGACCGGTTTCTGGCTATCAGCCTTCATTCAGCCTGGATAGCTTGACTCCAGTGGTGTGGAGAGCCTGGGATTCACGTCTGAGCATACCCAGCCCACTCGGGGTGAAAATTACAAAAAACACAGTTGATGGACAGAATGTAGAACAATGTCATACATTCACAGTACAAGGATCTGGGCCTAAATCCATCGTGGTGTGGAGCGGAAAAACGATGGATTTGGGCCCAGATCTTTGGACTGGGGTGAATGTGTGACATTGATCCACATTCTGTCCATCACTGTTTTGTTTGCAATTACCGCTCTAAGTGTACTGGGGATGCTCAGACGTGAGTCCCAGACACTCCACACCACTGGAATCAAGCTAGCCGGGCTGATGAGGTGTTACCTCGAAACCGGGCCGGTCCTCGGATGCTTGTTTCCGTTCTGGGAAGGACATGGCTTTTGTAGTTCGGACTGGACTGTTCCCATGGGGCACAGGGTCAGCGCTGATTTGCATATCGCCATTGTCTAACCCAGGGTGGTGTGGAGTGGAAAAACGATGGATTTGGGCCCAGATCTTTGGACTGGGGTGAATGTGTGACATTGATCCACACTCTGTCCATCACTGTTGTGTTTGCAATTACCGCTCTAAGTGTACTGGGGATGCTCAGACGTGAGTCCCAGACACTCCACACCACTGGAATCAAGCTAGCCGGGCTGATGAGAGGTGTTACCTCGAAACCGGTCCGGTCCTCGGATGCTTGTTTCCGTTCTGGGAAGGACATGGCTTTTGTAGTTCGGACTGGACTGTTCCCATGGGGCACAGGGTCAGCGCTGATTTGCATATCGCCATTGTCTAACCCAGGGTGGTGTGGAGTGGAAAAACAATGGATTTGGGCCCAGATCTTTGGACTGGGGTGAATGTGTGACATTGATCCACATTCTGTCCATCACTGTTGTGTTTGCAATTACCGCTCTAAGTGTACTGGGGATGCTCAGACGTGAGTCCCAGACACTCCACACCACTGGAATCAAGCTAGCCGGGCTGATGAGAGGTGTTACCTCGAAACCGGGCCGGTCCTCGGATGCTTGTTTCCGTTCTGGGAAGGACATGGCTTTTGTAGTTCGGACTGGACTGTTCCCATGGGGCACAGGGTCAGCGCTGATTTGCATATCGCCATTGTCTAACCCAGGGTGGTGTGGAGTGGAAAAACGATGGATTTGGGCCCAGATCTTTGGACTGGGGTGAATGTGTGACATTGATCCACATTCTGTCCATCACTGTTGTGTTTGCAATTACCGCTCTAAGTGTACTGGGGATGCTCAGACATGAGTCCCAGACACTCCACACCACTGGAATAAAGCTAGCCGGGCTGATGAGAGGTGTTACCTCGAAACCGGGCCGGTCCTCGGATGCTTGTTTCCGTTCTGGGAAGGACATGGCTTTTGTAGTTCGGACTGGACTGTTCCCATGGGGCACAGGGTCAGCGCTGATTTGCATATCGCCATTGTCTAACCCAGGGTGGTGTGGAGTGGAAAAACGATGGATTTGGGCCCAGATCTTTGGACTGGGGTGAATGTGTGACATTGATCCACATTCTGTCCATCACTGTTGTGTTTGCAATTACCGCTCTAAGTGTACTGGGGATGCTCAGACGTGAGTCCCAGACACTCCACACCACTGGAATCAAGCTAGCCGGGCTGATGAGAGGTGTTACCTCGAAACCGGGCCGGTCCTCGGATGCTTGTTTCCGTTCTGGGAAGGACATGGCTTTTGTAGTTCGGACTGGACTGTTCCCATGGGGCACAGGGTCAGCGCTGATTTGCATATCGCCATTGTCTAACCCAGGGTGGTGTGGAGTGGAAAAACGATGGATTTGGGCCCAGATCTTTGGACTGGGGTGAATGTGTGACATTGATCCACATTCTGTCCATCACTGTTGTGTTTGCAATTACCGCTCTAAGTGTACTGGGGATGCTCAGACGTGAGTCCCAGACACTCCATACCACTGGAATCAAGCTAGCCGGGCTGATGAGAGGTGTTACCTCGAAACCGGGCCGGTCCTCGGATGCTTGTTTCCGTTCTGGGAAGGACATGGCTTTTGTAGTTCGGACTGGACTGTTCCCATGGGGCACAGGGTCAGCGCTGATTTGCATATCGCCATTGTCTAACCCAGGGTGGTGTGGAGTGGAAAAACGATGGATTTGGGCCCAGATCTTTGGACTGGGGTGAATGTGTGACATTGATCCACATTCTGTCCATCACTGTTGTGTTTGCAATTACCGCTCTAAGTGTACTGGGGATGCTCAGACGTGAGTCCCAGACACTCCACACCACTGGAATCAAGCTAGCCGGGCTGATGAGAGGTGTTACCTCGAAACCGGGCCGGTCCTCGGATGCTTGTTTCCGTTCTGGGAAGGACATGGCTTTTGTAGTTCGGACTGGACTGTTCCCATGGGGCACAGGGTCAGTGCTGATTTGCATATCGCCATTGTCTAACCCAGGGTGGTGTGGAGTGGAAAAACGATGGATTTGGGCCCAGATCTTTGGACTGGGGTGAATGTGTGACATTGATCCACATTCTGTCCATCACTGTTGTGTTTGCAATTACCGCTCTAAGTGTACTGGGGATGCTCAGACGTGAGTCCCAGACACTCCACACCACTGGAATCAAGCTAGCCGGGCTGATGAGAGGTGTTACCTCGAAACCGGGCCGGTCCTCGGATGCTTGTTTCCGTTCTGGGAAGGACATGGCTTTTGTAGTTCGGACTGGACTGTTCCCATGGGGCACAGGGTCAGCGCTGATTTGCATATCGCCATTGTCTAACCCAGGGTGGTGTGGAGTGGAAAAACGATGGATTTGGGCCCAGATCTTTGGACTGGGGTGAATGTGTGACATTGATCCACATTCTGTCCATCACTGTTGTGTTTGAGATTATAAATAAAGGCCCAAACATCCCCGTTCCAAGGGAATAAGGAGCTCTAAAATGGAAAAAAAAAGTGATTTTGCTTGGTACTTTGAAAACCCTTGCATGGCACCTGCGTGGGCGCACAGGGGTAGCACAGGGTTATTGATAATGCGGGGAAAAAGCAAGGTCATTGCTGGCTGGTCCCACCCCACACTCCTTTTAAGCCAAAGTGGAGACCTAAACTCTTATAGACAGATAGGGAGTGAACCAACGCAAATAAAGCTTTTCAAAGCCCAAGGCAAAATAAAGTGTTGTGTCATGGAGCTCTCTCTACACACCTGCTATATATTGCATTTATTGAATGTAATGCTTCGCTGTAAGAAGCATGTCTCGTCTCCTCAACAACACCCCAAAAAACAGTTCTCAAACTGTTTGTCGTAATTTTACACCAATTGGGGCCTTAAGGCTACTGCGTCACCTTGATTTGTGGAAGTGCTGACCCGAAATCTGAAGTTTCACCAGCGATTTGGGAAACACTCCCAGGCATATTTTCAATGTGGTGGGTGTCCTGACAGCCTCCTGAGGCGACAGAGGCCCTACCAGTGGTTAATTTCTAAAACAATAGGTGCTGGGCCTCTCATCCAGGGCAGCTTGCACCAGCCCATTTCTCCTCTTAGCACTGCCTAAAACAGAACCAACTACATACCATGAAAGTGGGGAGAGGATGTGATATAATGGCCAGAGCTGCTAACTTTGCCGCATGTACACTTTAGCACCGATTAACCACAACTGACATAATGGCTGATACTGCAAGAGTGCAATGGTCCACGACAGTTAATTAAATTCGTAGTTGCCAACATTTGAAAACAAGCATTTGCAATGTAATAGGTCTTGCATTTACACGACTTTGAGGTATTGGCATTGCAAATGACAATGACTTTTATTTATGTTTTGGTTTTTAAAACATAAATAAAAGACCTTGTCATTTACAATGTCAAGACCTTAAACTTGCGTTCATTTACAATGCTAATAGCTCTAACTTTTGCAATGCCGAGAGCGTTGCATTGTAAATGCTTGTTTCTTCTTGCAGCTCAAGCTGCTCAGGGAGAGCTTCCCGAGCAACATGATTGGTTTTTTTTCTTTGTCTTACTTTCAATATATCAGTGCTTGGAGGCAAAATCTCAGCCCAAACACTGATCTCTTGGGAAAGACATTGTTGAAAAGGGGTGAAACTCCCCTTTCCAAAGTTATCTCTGGCAAAAGGATCCCTGCTTAGGGATCACCACCGGAGAGAGATCCCCAACCAGGGATCTACTACCCACTAGAAACAAGGGATTTTGGGAGAGAGGCCCCTTTGGCAAAGACTCGCGCTAATCCACTCTGTGAAAACTGTCAGTCTTTTGGGAACAGAGAGGAGGGATTACCCCCCAATCTGCCCCCTGGGGGTCAGAAAGTCCACTAGATACCAGGGTAAAACTTGAAACAAATCATAAAGGTGGGTGCTGAATATCATGGGCATGGCCATGCACCAACCCCAGATAGGGCAGTCTTTCTTCCCCTGCATGGGGGATATGGGGGTGATTACCCCCAAAATGCCACCTCCGGGGGCTGGAAGCCCACTAGACACCAGGGGAAAAAGCACCAAAGAAGAAAAGCATAGACTTGTGGACTGCCCACCATGGGCATGTCCATGCTCCCACCCAACTGGGCATAGACAGTCTTTTGCCCCTCCCTGGGGGTGAATACTCTCAATATGCCCTCGGTGTGTAGGAGCCCCACTAGACACAAGGGGAGAAATGTAAAAAAACATAGGGGCGGGGGCTGCCCTCCATAGGCATGGCCGTTCCCCCACCCAGAAACGGCAGAGAGAGAATTTCTACCCCCCCGGGGGCAGATGGGAGTGATTACCTCCAATTAACATCCTAGGGCCTGAAAGCCCACCAGTCACTGGGAATTTCAAAATGGTTCCAGAACAAACAAAATAAACAAAAGTAGTGGCGGCCTACCCTAGCATCAAGCCATGCCCCCATCCCTGAAACTGAAATAGGGGCTTTCCAAATTATCAGGCTCCTCCTAAACTGTGCCCAGGGAGGCGGAAAGGCCACTAGACACCCGGGATTTTGTATTTGGACCAAATGAAATGGCGCAAGAGTTGCACTGATATTAGGCCATATTCTCACCTCAATGGGGGCAAACCCATATTTTGGCCTCCCCAGACTGCAGAGAGGGGGATTTGCCCCAAACTAGCCCTTGGAGGCAGAAAGCCAGCCCACTGAATGATAAGACTATTTTTTTCAATAAAATAATGGGATGGGTCTGGTTCATCCTGTCATTGGGCCCTACCACCAACCCTAAAGTCTCAACCATCTTTCTGCTCTCATGCAGATTGTAACATCCCATCCCACAGGCAGATTCTTTAGGTAGTTTTTTTACAGAGAGGTCAGAAAAGTAGGGTTAAATCTTAATATTGTCCAATTTGCCATGCTAAATGCCTACACTTTGTAGAGCTTGGGTAGGCCGCCACCTGGAGAAAACTACCAGAGCCATTTTTTGGAAATCTTGACATCAAGGAGAAGTCCAGGGTGGTATATCTTATGTGGATCCCATGACATTTTATTACCTACAATGCTCTGCATACCTCAAACTCTGCCTAAAATCACACATTTTCCTTGCATTTCTATGATGTAAACTTTCGGAATACGCAAAGATCCACAATTCCTACTGCCCAACATCCCTTCACTTGTTCTGATAAAAACACTACCCACTTGTACATGTGGGCCCAATGTCTACAACATGAAAACTAACCTGATTTTTTAAATAGGGTTAGCTGTGTTAACTCGGCCCAGGCTCGGCAGCCACTTAGGGAACCCTCCAAAACCCACATATTTTTTAAAACTAGACACCCAGGGGAGGCCATGGTGACATGTTTTACAGGGATCTTATGATGTTTTCCTACCCACATTGCCCTGCAAACCTCAACCCTTGCCTAGAATCAATAATTTTCCTTGCATTTCTGTGATGGAAACTTCTGAAATCATGACGGATTCACAAAATTCCTAGCACCCAGCATTCCTCCACTTGTCCAAATAACAATGTTGCTCTAATTGTGTTGCTGGGCTTACTGACCCTGACATGAATGTAAATGTAAATGTAAATTGATACTTGTATAGCGCACTACTCACCCGCAAGGGTCTCAAGGCGCTTGTACGAATACCGCTGTGGAACCCATCCAAGCTTTCCCTGTGAGGTGTCCACTCCTGGGCACCCCCAAGGTGGAGGCCAGGCATCTTTAGCGTTGTGGGGGCCGTTGTGGAGATTAAGCAAGCTATTGCCCAGAGTTGCAGAGTGGGACTCCATGATTGGAATAGGCACCGAGGCGAAAATTATCAGGTCCGTGGAATTTCTGAGCCCAAGACCCGCCGAGGCGGGGAATTGAACCCTGGTCCCGGGCTAGACCTCTGCATTAGGGTCTGCCGCTCTAACCATTGAGCCACACTTCTCCACTGAACAGATCAAACCGGGGTCAATAGAAGTCACTCAGTTGAGCTCCCATTGACCTTGGTTTAATCCATTCCTGTCGTGGGCACAAGCCCAGCCACACAAGTGGGTCACTGTTTTTATTAAGGGCGGACAGAGAACGCGGAGTGGCACTCCACATAGTTCCACGGAGTTAAAAAAAAGCTCCATGGAACTCCGCTCTGCTCCGCTCCACCCTCCCAAGTCCCACTCCCAATATATTAAAAAAAAGAAAAAAAACACTCACCTGCTCTCTGGCATCTCTGGGTTGCCCTCCTCCTCGCCGCCATCTTCGTCCTCGGTGCCAATCGCAAATCCCTACGTTTTACATTTTGCGTGGACTGCAGTCCAAGCAAGACTTACAATGTAGGGGTTTGCAGCAAGGACGAGGACGGTGATGACGAGGAGTGCCCACTGCGAGGAGGAACACAAACCGAATCGCCAGCCTTGCTGTCCCCTCTACTGAATGCACACTTCTGGGGGGTCAGATGGTGTGGATATGTTGGGGTTCTAACAGTAGTTCAGTCCAGTCCAGCAAAGTCAGGGATTGACTTTCATAAGTAACATGCACTGGTGTTAAAAGCAGAATCTGAATAGGCTGGTCTTCTATGACGTCAGTAGGAGACGGGCCGGCACACACTCCAAAGTGACACTATATATTTAGTTCAAAGCTAAAATGAGGCTGGAATAAGCCTGTTCCTCCGCCACCGGGTTGGCTGTCATTATGCCTGCACTCCTCTGGTAGTCTGCCTTGCCCCCACGTGCTGCACAGGTGCTCTCTTTTTACAGCACTAAGGTCGGCACCCGCCTAAAGCAGCAGAAGAGGGTTCTACTCTAGGTTCGAACCAGGAAACATATTGCAACCCCATTCAAGTGCCCTGCCATCCACAAAAGCCCGTAACCTTCCACCCAGCACGGTTTGCCATCACATTGCTCTATATCAAGTTTGTAAATCTCCAGTCAGTCCTGGAGCGCCCAGGCTTTTAGAGCCTATGCATTCTGTCTTAAAAATTAAACTACAAATCCCCGAATGCAAAGTTCTGCTGGTAAAAAGGACTGACAGCACACAATAAGTAGGTCACACAGTCTCAATACAGATGTGTATGCTTTAGATGCATTGTTACTTATTTAGTTTTCCTAGTAACAGGCGAATCGAGGGTTAGTTGCGCTATATTAAAAATAATTTTTGCATATATATTGGGCCAGCTTTTACTCCTTTATCCACCCACTTGTTTCCACACCCTCTCCCTTGAAGCGCTATCGGATGACTCCAGGGTGTAGCATGTGCAGTAACTCGTAGCTCAGAGGTTTGGGGGGAGGATCAGGGCACTCCAACTTTGGTTGAAACCCTTGCTACACCACTGGCCAGTGGGGGTAGGGTATTAGAGCACCCACATCACCTCAATTTTGGGTGTCTTTTAATAGCCAACCACAACCTATGTCTGGGAGTTTGGAGGGGCTTCCTTCCATCAGTACTTATAGCAAACTTCTACACTACCCCGTTCCCCAGCTCAGGTGCCTCTTTCATTCCACTCAAGGGGACTGCCAGTGACAAGTGCCTGGCACTCAACACAATGCAGTTCGAGCCGGCGCATGCATGGTCTCACTGTCCTATGGGGAAGCCTCACCTGGCCATGTCCTTTTGTGTACACTAGGTAAGTAGGGGCATGCCTATGATGCCTTGCAACACCTACTTCCCAGCCGAGCACAGAACTGATATCCCATGCTCTTCTGGAACCACGTGACCCCTTGAACTCGGCATCTATTCTGGGGACAAGACCCTGTTCTGTGGGAATATGATGGGGTAGCTGAATTCCAGCACTTTGTAATTCTGCAATGCAAAGTATTGTCAAGAAGTTGGGGTGAATTGCGCGTGCCAGAAAACTCCACTCCAACCGGCGAATGACAGAGATTTTGCCCAACTCCAAGAGCCCATAGTGGCATAACTATGCATAACTCTGCAAACTCCGCCGACAGAGCAAAATTCACCGCCCACCGCTAGTTTGAAAGGGTTCCAGGTAAGGAACCCTTGAGAGAGCCACACAAGTCACCCCACCCTGGATTCCCCTAGGTGTTCAGTTTTAAAACATTTACTACATGTTGCTAGGTACCAGCTGAGCTATGGCTGAAAATCCACAGCTACCCATTTTGCAAAAAAAGTTCAGTTTTGAGTGAAAAAATTTAATGTATCCATGTTGTGTGTTTGGGCCCTCACCTGTTGAGGGCAGTAGGGATACCCACACAAGTGAGGTACCATTTTTATCAGGAGATTTGGAGGAATGCTAAGTGGAAGGAAGTTTGTGGCACCCCACAGATTCCAAAACATTCTATCACATAAATGTGAGGAAAAAGTGTTTTTTAGTTTGAGGTTTGTAAGGAATGCTGGGTAAAACAAAACCTGGTGGGAGCCATGCAAGTCATCCCACCCTGGACTCCCCTAGGTGCCTATCTTTAAAAAATGTACAGGTTTGCTAGGTTTCCATAGGTGCCAACTGAGTTAGTGCCCAAAATACACAATTACTGACATTGCATAAACATGTCAGTGGAAAAATGGCATGTTTCCATGTTGCTTTTTGGCCCATTTCCTGATTCAAGCACTAGGCCTTCCAACACAAGTAAGGTAGGAATGAAAAAATGGTCCATGACCAATTATTTAAAGAGTTAAATTCAATTATGAACAGTCTGTGTTGTGTAGAGCACTACAACACTGGTATTTAATAATCTAAAGAAATTCTTCCTGCATGCACTAAATTACTATTTATGCATACATATGTCAAGAAACCACACAGGAAAGAGCACCAAACTATATAGATGATTTCAAAATACCAACATTTATTTGGAAAGAGTCAAGAATTCTTTTCAATAGACATAGGTTGCGCGCAGAAAGAGTGAAAGGGTAGCGGGATGGTGGTGGTAGGTAGTGAAAGTGCAAATCATAGGAATAAGGACAGAAACAATTAGATACTTTAAGGATCACTGGTAATCAAGAACCGACAATATGGACCTGTCCGAAGTATAACTTTCATTTACATGTACTCTGTCAATTGCAATGTGCACTCAATGCATTTTCAAAGGTATATCGGATCAGAAGCAGGTACAGGTCTTTGTAAAGGAGGAGAGCATCGACGTTTCGACTGGGCTGATGCAAGGAGGGAGATTGGAGCCTCAGCTGCGAGTCTTCATCAGGACTGGGTATGGGACCTAAACCTGGTGCCACGCCTGGCTACTCAGATGTATAATCCATAAATGAGCCCACTGGCCCGATATCGCCAGGGGTACAGGTACTTCGGTGTGTAGAGACTTTAACACCATGTGTCATAACCATCCGTGAATGATGATAGTAAAGAGACCCACTTCCTTAATAGTGGAGTCCTCAGATCATTCCATGTCGCTCCGAAGGATCGCTGAGAGGCCTTGTCAGCGATCCTTCGGAGCAACATGGAATGATCTGAGCGACATGGAATGATCTGAGGCCTCCCTGGTCAAGCCTAAAACTCCCCTTTTATTACATATGTCACCCCTAAGGTACACCTTGATTAGCCCATAAAGCAGGGTCCTCTGTAATTAAATGTTTGGGCATGTACTTTTAAGTTTCTCATGTCCTGGTAGTGAAGAATTCACATGTGTTTTTCACTATTGTGAGTCCTACCTCTCCAGTGGATAACATTGGGTCGCCTTATTATTTTTAATAAGGGCTAACATTTGATTAAGAGCAAGTAAGAAATTCACATTTGGTGTCTGAGAATTGTCATTTAAAATCCTCTTTAATGGTAAAGTCAGATTTTAAGTCAGAGTTTTAAAAATGCCACTTTTAGAAAGTTGAAATTTCCCTGTCCTAACTATTTGGTGCCTGCAGCCTGTCCCTGGGTCACATGACTGGGTGTAGTTGACAGTTGGACTTTGTATATCCCTTCCAGACAACCACACAATAGAGGAATTAGGTGTGCCTGGATAGGCCATCCCTGGCAGGATGGAGGGGCCAGAGCTGGACGTAGCCCCACTTTCAAGACAATAGGTTGTGCCCTGCCTTCACACAAATAACTTCACACTGGTCTTTTGTGCATGCAGCCAAGCTGTAGAAAGGGCAGGGAGGCAGGACATTGCAAGCACTTTCCTACGTCAAAGAAGGCACCAGGTATAAAACTAAGACCCTCAGACCCACTCTTCAGTACACATCTGGACTTTTTGGAGACTCAGAAAAAGGACTGCTGTGCCGCTCTACTGCAAGAAGGACTACTACTCTGCTGTCCTGCAGCCTTAGTGAGAAGAACTGGACCTGCATCTTGAACCCATGACCACCAGAGTGACTCTAGATTGACCTCAAGGGCTATATGGTTCCCTACCTGATCAGAACCTCAGAGACAGAAAAGGCTCCAACAATCTTGACCCTGCCTGCACCTTGACTCTGCCTGCTTGGAGATCCAACCCCCCTCCCCAAGTCCTGGACCCTTGGTAGTGGTCCTGAAGGTGCTTTCCTAGCCCAGCTGTGGTCTTAGCAGAAGCAACACAGGACCTCACTGCCCACAGCTCCTCAGAACTGTTGTTGCCCGATGCATCCTCAATGCAGGTCCTTCCATCTCAGCCCACAGCTCCTCTGAACCACTGCCGCAAAATGCATCCTCAACGCAGGACCTCGCATCACACCCCACAGCTTTCCCAAACCGACGCTGTGTGGCGCGTCCTCGATACAGGACGTAGCAATGCTCAGCAACCAGGATTTAAGATACTTTGTTTAGCTGGACTAACTTGAGCCCTGTATCCAGCCTGCACTCCATCACGGTCAGCCTAATATTGTGATTTTGTACCGGTCCGGAGCAACCAGATAACCACAGTTGGTGCTTTCAATCAATCAATCAGAGTGCTTGTAAAGCGCGCTACTTACCTGTGAGGGTCTCAAGGCGTTGAGGGGAGGGGGTGCTGCTACTGCTCGAAGATCCAGGTCTTGAGGAGTCTTCTGAAGGTGAGTAGGTCTTGGGTCTGCCATAGGTGGGTAGGTAGGGTGTTCCAGGTCTTGGCAGCGAGGTAGGAGAAGGATCTACTGCCAGAGGTTGTTCGTTGGATGCGGGGGACAGCGGCGAGGGCGAGGCTGGCGTAGCGGAACTGGTGGGTGGGGGTGTAGGAGCGGAGTCTGCTGTTCAGGTAGGCTGGTCCAGCGTTGTAGAGTGCTTTGTGTGCGTGGCTGAGGAGCTTGAAGGTGATCCTCTTGTCGATGGGGAGCCAGTGTAGGTCTCTCAGGTGGGGGGTGATGTGGCTGCGGCGGGGAACGTTGACGATTAGTTGGCAGAGGCGTTTTGGATGCGTTGTAGTCGCCTTAGGTGTTTGGCTGGGATTCCTGCATAGAGTGCATTGCCATAGTCCAGTCTGCTGCTGATGAGGGCCTGTGTCACCGTTCTTCTTGTTTCCCTCGAGATCCACTTCTAGATCCTGCGGAGCATGCACAGGGCGTTGAAGCAGGAGGAGGAGACGGCATTGACCTGTTTAGACATGGAGAGGGAGGAGTCGAGGATGAATCCTAGGTTGCGTGCATGGTTGGTGGGTGTCGGTGCTGTTCCCAGTGTGGTCGGCCACCAGGAGTCGTCCCAGGCTGAGGGGGTGGGTCTGAGGATGAGTACCTCCGTCTTGTCCGAGTTCAGCTTCAGACGGCTGTTCCTCATCCAGTCGGTGATGGCCTTCATTCCCTAGTGGAGGTTGGTTTTGGCGGTGTGCGGGCCCTTGGTGAGGGAGAGGATGAGCTGGGTGTCGTCGGCATAGGAGATGATGTTGCGGTCATGTTGGCGAGCCACTTGTGCGAGGGGGGCCATGTAGATGTTGAACAGCGTCGGGCTGAGGGATGAGCCCTGGGGGAAGAAGCAGATGATGTCGGTGGCCTTGGATCAGAAGGGGCGGGAGGTGGACGCTCTGGGTTCTGCCGGAGAGGAAGGACGTGGTCCAGTCAAGGGCCTTCTCTTGGTTTCCGGCTTCTAGGAGGCCTGTCTTTAGAGTGCAATGGCAGACCATGTCGAAGGCGGCTGACAGGTCCAGGAGGATGAGGGCTGATGCTTCGCTGTTGTCTAGTTGGCGCCTGATGTCATCTGTGGTGGCGATGAGGGCTGTCTTGGTGCTGTGGTTTCATCTGAACCCGGACTGGGATGGGTCCAAGATGTTGTTGTCTTCCAGGTGGTGGGCCAGTTGCATGTTGACAATTTTCTCGATGACCTTCGCCGGTAACGGGAGCAGGGAGATGGGCCGGAAGTTCTTGAGGTCCTTGGGGTCCGCCTTGGGCATCTTGAGGAGGGCGTTGATTTCGACGTGTTTCCAGATTTCCGGGAATGTCGCTGTTTCGAAGGAGATGTAGATGACCTTCCGTAGTTGAGGTGCGATGGCAGCGTCTGCTTTGTTGAATACGTGGTGTGGGCATGGGTCTGACGGAGAGCCTGAGTGGATGGAATTCATGACCTTGCGTGTCCCATCGTCGTTGACGTTGGACCAGGAGGTCAGGCGGTTGGCGCTGGTGGTGTTCACAGGGGAGGTGGGGTCTGGCGTAGTCGTGGCGGTCATGGTGTTCAAGCTGTTATGGATGTCAGCGATCTTGCGGTGGAAGAAGATGGCTAGTGAGTTGCACAGTTCTTGTGAGGGTGGTATGTCATTGGTGTTGCGCTGGGGTTGGAGAGTTCCTTTACGATGCTGAAGAGCTCTTTGCTGTTGGGTGCGTTGTTATCCAAGCTGATGAGGTGGTGATGTCTGCGGGTGGCGTCCTTGTGGGCTGCGTGGTTGTCCGGTGTGCGTTCGTGGAGCCATATCTTCTCCAGTTTCCGGCATGCGCGTTTGGAGGTCTGCAGCTCGTCAGTGAACCAGGTGGTTCTCTTGCTGGCGTGGTTGTTGGAGGGTTTCTTGAGTGGGGTGAGGGTGTCGATCCACTGTCTGAGGCTGCGAGCTGCAGTGTCTGGGTTGGTGGGGTCAGTGGGTGGGTTTTGGGTGAGGGTGGTGATCAACTGGTCTTCGGTGACTTTGCTCCAGCAGCGGCGAGGTAGCTGTTGGGTGCGGTGGTGCGTGGTTGGTTTATTGAAGGTGAAATGGATGCAGAGGTGGTCGGTCCAGTGGAGTTCGGTGGTGTGGTCGAAGGCGACGTGGGTGCCTGTGGAGAAGACGGGGTCCAGCGTGTGGCCAGCGGTGTGGGTGGGTGTGATGACGAGTTGTCTGAGGCCTAGGTTGACGATCAGGGTGGCGGAGTTGGCTTTGTTATCGAGGTGGAAATTCAGGTCCCCGAGGAGAATGTAGTCCAAGTAGGCGAGTGCGTGGGTGCTAGCGAGGTCGGCGATGGAGTCGCTGAATTGAGCTCAGGGTCCGGGGTTCTGTAGATGAGTGTTCCTCTGAGGGTGGTGTTGGGGTCTGTGTGGATCCGGAAGTGCAGGTGTTCGGCGGTGTTGAGGGTGTCGTCTGCATGGGTGGCGACCTTGAAGGTGGACATGTGGACGATGGCTATTCCTCCTCCGGTTCCGTTGGCGCGACCCTGCGGGTGATCTTGTAGCCGTCCGGTATGGCTATGGTGATGTCGGGCGCCGAGGAGTCGTTCCACCAGGTCTCGGTCAGGAAGGCCACGTGTGGGGCGGAGGTGTCGAGCAGATCCCAGAGCTTGATGGCGTGTTTGTGTGCGGAGCGCGTGTTGAGGAGTATGCAGCGGAGGTGGTTTGGTCCAGTCCTTGGAGGATTGGTGGTTCTGTCGCAGGTGAAGCTGCAGGTGTGGCAGGAGAAAGGTCCGTGAGTCCGTTTCGGGCCGGCTTGGAAGCAGGTGTGGTTTCGGCCGGTGTTGAGTGCGTGGAGTGTGCTGGCGTCGTAGCGGAGTCCGGTGTTGTGGCGTTCACGGGGTCCAGGGTTCTTGCGCTGGGCGCGGTCCAGGCACGGACAGGCGTAGATGGGCTTGCCTTTGGCACACCAGTGGCGCGCCCACTGCGCGGCCTCCATAAGAGGGGGATAGGGAGGGAGGAGCAGCTGGGGGGCGGGATGGCCAATGGGGAGCAGGGGGCGGGCCGCAGGGACGCAGCGGCGGGAAGGAGCGGGAAACGGCGGCAAAACAGGCAGGCGGCAGAGAGCAGGCCCGAGGCAGCTGGCGGCCGTGTGGTGGCGTGGGGGGACGACCTGCCTGTGAGCAGGGTCAGAGGTCACTTTCAATCACCATTTTCATCGAAAACTTTAAAATTGCATATCACCAGATTTACAAATTGGATTTATGTTTTCTGGGGTCAAATAATTGATTAAAAATGACTATTTTTCTGATTTTCGTGTGGGATTTGTCTTGCTGTTTATGTGCTGCATAAATACTTTACACATTGGCTCTAATTTAGGTTTGAGGAACTGAAGTTTATTATATGGTGTGGTCCTGCAACCTCACCATGTAACACACAAACCCCTTTATGGCCCTTCAGATTTTTTGTTAAATCTTCAGTTTAACCCTGGGTAACTGTGGCTCTGAGCAGCAATGCATACACAAAGGAACAATAGTAAAGTATTTAAACAGCACCAAAACAATTGAACAAAGTAAAAAAAATCGACAAGACTGTATTTTTAGACACCACAATGAAAATGATCCAATGGAGGGTTCCATAGATATGGAATTTACATTGTATAGTAATTTGGGTTATTTCACTCAAACGTGAAAAACAACTGGCAAATTAAACAAATTTTACAGTTAGAAACTTTTTTCACCAAACATTTGGGCTAGTTGGAATGTTGTCATTCAGAGTCTCTTTATTCAACCAACCCCAGTAAAAAGTCATTCAGGGGGACCAGCAAGGTATTTGGAAACAATTACCTAAATAGGTGAACCAGTCCTCAGTCCTATCCAGGTAATTTCATCTATTGTAGGGCTTTTCTATGGAAGTAGTCCTGATTCAAGGGCTGAAGCATGCTGAAGATGCTACAATGATGCTATGGAGGTGATGCGGTCAACAGAGGTATTGCTGCAACTTCTACTTGGTCTATAAAGGGGGTGAGGTGGTACTGGTCACAGGGTCAACGTTCCTCTAAATCCTTTCGGTCCTGGCAGAAGTTCATTTGCTACTAGACTACTGGTCGACCAGTATCACTGCCATTGGCCAATCCTTCCTAGGTTGATAAATCATCCTCGGGGGGTCCAAGCCGCACTTTGAAAACACTTCTGGCCTCAGCGAACTCTGGAACAACCTTGTTTATCAGGTCCTGTTCCCTGGTGCTGCACTGGGGCGGTTTGCTGCGGGTTGATGCCTTTCGGCTATTAACTTACCCCAGCAAGCTTCTTAGCTTTTGTGTCCCTGTGCTGTGAACAGACGGTCATCTAACTGACCTTTGGAGTCTCTTGTCTTTGGCTGGGCTGCCGCAAGAGGGACAAAGAAGCCACAGTCCCTCTTCTTTAATAGCCAACAGGTTCAGCAGGTCCATACCAGTTTAACCTATCTCTGCTGGTTGTTAAGTGGAGCAGCGCAGTCCTTCGTTGTTTTTCCAGTCCAGTCGAGTTTGGAGCTCAGGGTGCCAGGGGTGCCCTACTTCTGTTCAGAAAGTGCCCTCAGGGAAGGATGCTGTTGTTAGCCAATGGTCTACCAGGTTCCCTGTCACTTGATGAACACTTCCTGCTTAGAGTGGCATCTGTACTATAATGAGCAAACAGTCCAGCCGGACTTAAGAATTTATTTGATAATTAAATAAGTAAAATCGAACAGAACAACAATAAAGCAGTGAGACACAGTCCTGTATCCACAGTGCTACACATACAATACACAATACATTTAACTAGGGTATTTCAGGCATTGGAACAGAAGGAGCAAAAAGGTAAATTTACAATATATTTGCTTCACACATGTGGAAAACACCTGATTTTATGGCACATCGTAGTGAACTAGTGTTTAAGCCACATACTATGTCGACGGCGTTTCGATCCAATTAACAATAGTGGATCATCATCAGGACAATCATTGTTTGCCTGAATTAACAAGCATCAGCGCGGTGCAGCTACAGCAAAATAAGTAGTCGGGCTTTCAGATGTCCCGGTGCACAGTCGCGCCGTGGAACGACTGTGCACCGGGATGTCTGTGGAAGTTCCACTGTGAACTTCAGGAGCCCCATTACAGGCTACCACGCTCTCTTGTTGGAGCCTTGAATCCTTGAATTTGAAGGTGCTCTTACTGGGACCTACAATCCTGACTGCAATCCATTCCGACAATTGAACTACCGGCAGTGTGCTGTTCCCTCACCCGATCAGGTCCTGGGTTATATTTACCACGCGGGGCTCCGTAGGCAATATATGCCTCATTCTACAACCAGCCCTTCTATCTACTTCCTCTAGACTACGTGCTGACCCGTATATTACGAGGCACCACCCTTCGGCCAGCTCAACTCACCATCAATCTGCCCACTCCTATACTCTACATCTGGAAGCCCGACTACTTATTTTGCTGTAGCTGCACCGCGCTGATGCTTGTTAATTCAGGCAAACAATGATTGTCCTGATGATGATCCACTATTGTTAATTGGATCGAAACGCCGTCGACATAGTATGTGGCTTGAACACTAGTTCACTACGATGTGCCATAAAATCAGGTGTTTTCCACATGTGTGAAGCAAATATATTGTACATTTACCTTTTTGCTCCTTCTGTTCCAATGCCTGAAATACCCTAGTTAAATGTATTGTGTATTGTATGTGTAGCACTGTGGATACAGGACTGTGTCTCACTGCTTTATTGTTGTTCTGTTCGATTTTACTTATTTAATTATCAAATAAATCCTTAAGTCCGGCTGGACTGTTTGCTCATTATAGTGCATATTGCGGCCTATAATTATTGAAAGCGTTATTTCTCCTTGTCAAGGACCAATGTCTTCTGCTTAACTGATACCCCAGGTCCTTGCTTACCTAGCGGGTTCCCTTGTCCTTTAGTAATAGAGTAGCATCTGAGCATCCTAGAATGCACCATTCCTCCCACTCCCAATATGGTAGAGCCAGTCTCTCAGTGTATGGAGCTCCCTAGCTCAACTCAGAGGTGTGGCTACCAAGAGGGCTACACACCCCTGAAAAAACGGTTTGGCAACTGGTTTACCCTCTCCTGTCCCAAGTGCCAGTCTGTGTGCCTTAACAATGAAGAAGCCCCTCTCCTAAGTGTAGTCCATTTGCAATTCAAAGGTGGCTTATACTTAGAAGCTTGCCTTTTGGGTCAACTGCCATGTGGCTTCGTACAGAAGGGGGCTGGCACCTCCATCCAGAAAAGGCACCAATTGCATCTTTTCCTGGGAGTCGTTAAGCACATCTCCCAAGGAGAACAGAAATCTCTCTCTGCTGCAGGACCCTGTGTGCAACCTGTATGTGCACAGGGTACTGAAGTCAAGAAAGTGGCAACTTTGCTAAAAGTTGTACACAGCAACTTGTTACATTAATTTCTACCTGGGAATAAAGTTGGGCTTAATGCAACAAATTGTTTGATACCTTGCATGACCTAGTTTTCTTGTAACCTTCCAGAGTTAGTAGAGCTGAGGTGTCAGCGTGTAACTCTGCACTCCCCACTTGGGCAACCAAGGTTTCCCATAGTAAAAACAACTGTTTACCGATTTTACTACCAAAACTTGTAAAATACATGTTCTGCCCATGAGATATGTTGTGCCATGTCTTAGAACTTACTAAGCCTGCCATTGAGGTGACTTACACATGCACAAGGGGGAAGTCTGGCTTTGCCATTGCTTTAAATGTCAGGCCAGCAGTTAAGCGGCTCATCCAGCATGCAAATGACGGGTTGGGAGTTATTTTAACTAGTATCCCACCTAGGTTGGCAGAACCAGTGTTGTAATTCCTGGGGGAGCCCTCTAAGATACATGCAATGGGAACACTGGCAACCATTTACTAGTGATTTACAGGTAAGCTAGCTCAGCCAATTGGGTAGAAGTCAATTGGACAAATCAGTGTAAGGGCAAGGGCACTGGCACTGAGGTCTGGTTAGCATGCCTAAGTGAACTCTCAGAGTTGAAAAACCATCAGCACCAGTCCAAAACGTGAGGGCATTTCCTTACATTAAGCTTGACTGCTTTTGTGACAAGGTATCAGAGGGTTAAGACTAGGTTAATTTGGTTACTTTGGTGGTTCACCCTGACCGACACTGTTGCTATAGCTTGAGCAAGGTTTACACCCCACTTTAGAATTTCTCACAATACATGTCATACTTACCATCTTCCAAACGCAAACCACTTTCAAACCGATTTAGGAGTCAGAAGCGATGTAGATCTTGCCCATAGTGAGGTAACTCCTTTGTCCTGAAGTTCATTTGCAGTAGATTGTAGAGGGCAGGCTTGATCTTAACCTACATGTATTTCTTAGCAACTGTCATGAGTGTCCGCAAATACCCAGGCATGTTTTGCTACAGCATTTTGCTTTGACATTAGAACGCATTGCAGTTTTTGAGGACAAAAAGCTCCAATTGCTATCAGTTTCTGGAGATAACCAGGGACTTTAAAGTGCTGTTAAACCCTTAGAAAAATAGTGCCTGCGTTAGGTTTTAGATTCGAAGATTACATTCTCCCGTCACAAAGATTTGCCTCCTGTAAAATGCTGAGCATTGACCACTGGTGAAGGTAAGAAACTGCAGGCCCCATTTTGAAGGTGATATAAGTATTGTTGCTTTGAATTATATAATGTTAAAACAATGTTAATTAAGTTTGTGCAGACACTGAGATGACAGGCATTTTTTGGAAAATGTTCCACAGAGAAAGTAAATATTTTGTGAACCATATGGAATAATCAAAAGTAGCATCAAAGAACATGTTTGTTTAATAAATGAAAAGGGGGGGCCGCTCGGCCCTCCCGCCCACATGGCGGGGCGGCGCCCCCCCCTCCTCCGGCCTCTCGGTGGTGGGGGTGTGTCGCGGGTCGATGACACGCGCGGCGCGCCCCCACCACCGATTAGCTGATGCCTCCCTCGTGACCCGGAAGCAGTTGGACAGCTTCCGGGGCAGGGGGGGCGGGTCGGCTGGGGAGCAGGCCGGCGGGTCCGGCGACCCCCTGGTGTTGTAGCCCCTTAAGAGGCCTGGGGAGCGAGCTGGACGCCCTCTTTGTCCCTGGCTCACTCCCCGCATACCTCGTGTGCCCCACGCTCGGGCGTGTAATTTTCTTTCAATTTTATTTCCCTGTAGGTCCCGGTGCCTCCGGCTTCGAAGAAGAGTAGCGTCGTTGATGGGAAGTAGTCGGCTTCCGAGGCAGTTACAGGGCGGCGGTGCCTTCGGCTGGTGAGGCAGTAGCAAGCTCACACGGATCCGGTAGACAGAGGGAGAATTGGACCTTCGTTGATCTCCGGTGTTGTGAGGCGGGGGACGGCAGGCACAATAGCGAGGTATTTTGCGGGGCGGGGCTCGGGCGGCAGTCGGAGCAGGAAGAGCGCGCTGCTCTGTTAGAGATCGCAAGGTCCGTTCTAGTTAAGGGACCGTTTATGTATGCGATCGTGATTCCTTCCCACTTTAATAAGGTTTCTAGCTAGCACGCGCTTGATCATCAGTTAGAATTGGGGAAAGCAAAGGGGGCGAAGCAGGATCCAGCAGGGCAGCCATTGGATGGGAGACTAATAAGGAAGTGCATTTTTTGAACTGTTTTAAAGCGTTTTACAGGGGCTGGTTTGCTAAAAGTTTATTGTACGTGTTTAAATATCTTAAAGCCTTTGTTGTAGGTTCTGACATACTTCAATTGTGCCTGGATAAGTCATTAAGACCCTGTTGTTTCGATTTCCTAGGGGCCGGAGCCCCGCTAGTGTGTGCTTAGTGCCCTTTGGAACAGCTCTGATACAAAAGCTTGTGCATTCCATTAACATTTGTTTCCCCCTAGGAAGCTTGATTCTGGTGCTTCTTGATTCGGGTGCTTCTTCCTGTGCAGTCAACAGATCGCGGGCGCTGAGGACGGCATCGGACAGGGGACACGTAGGAGATCGTGGTAAGGGGAGTGAGGCGGGCCTGCACTTCATTGCTTCTGGAGGGCCGCCCGGCTTGAGTCCTTCCTACAAGGGGTTGGCACTCGCCCACACGCCAAGACTAGCTGGTGTGTTTGCGGTCACAGTTGCATGGTGCTTACGGCCATCTTCACATCCCCCATCTAAAAAGAAGGTACAAGTGCACACGTGCACTCAAATACTTGGTTAGGCTAGGAGTAGAGTGCACTGGGTATTGTGTTAGAATGCCAGGACCACGAGTCAATAAGAGTGCAGTTAATAAGAGTGCCCGCATGGAGCAAATGATGCAGACTATGATGCGCAAGATGACCGCGATGGATAGGCGCCTCGGTAAAATGGACGATTTAGATTGGAGTGTGGCAGAAGTTAACCAGAGGTTGGATGGCCCTACGGGACCACAAGACAGGCCAAGAAGGATTATTAAGCCGCCACAGCCTAGAGGTGATTTTGTCACTCCTCCTAAGAGGGGCAAGTCTAAGAAAAGCGTAGGCACAGTGCCCAGGAGCACCGCTGAGGGGGAGGGAATGCCAGTAGTAGTGCCTTTGGATACTCCCTTAATGCCCCCAATTGCACCGGCGGTCCTAGCTCCTGTTACGCCAGCAGTGCCGGTGGCCCCACTCGGGGTCAATGCCCCTGTCACCCCCGTGACCATTGCCCCCGTCCCCGCCGGGGTCTCAACACCACCGACCATCTCTGTCCCGGTGGAAATGGCATCACAGATAGCCGCCGTGTTACCCTGGTTACAGTTGGGGGTGGTGTTGCCATCTTCCCAGGATCATTCGGCGGAAGCCTTGAAACTGGTTGAGATAATTAAGTTGGCTAGGGCAATTCCTTCCCACACAAGTTCCTCCAGCGAGCAGACGGCTAAGAAGGATGGTGCTACATCGCAAGTCAGTGACAGTGGTAAGGAGGTGGCTTTGCCATTACTCGAGGATGGTGCTATGCCCTCAAGGAGGGAGAATTTGGCGCAACATGTGTCTCAGGCTGTGAAAGAGATGATCTGGGCAGGCAAATATATCAAATATATCAACATTTTCTCTTTGCTAATTGATAATAGGGAACTTGAATATGCCAAGTCACAAAAGGAATGGATGTTACCCAGTGAATGGAGAACAGAGTTGGTTAAGTTCAGAGTAGAGGAGACATTTATTAACTGGATGAGGGCCTTTTCCGTGTTCAGTGCCATTACTGCTGAAAGGTCCCCCAATTTACATGCAGAAATGGCCAGCTGCCAGAGCAGGATTGCCATGTGGAGCGAGAAACACGTGGGGGACGGGTGGAAGGAATATGACATTTCATTCAGGAAAGCTAAAGAATTCAATCCTTCTTTAACATGGGATATGGTGGATTCCCTGTCATGGTACAGCCAGATAACTGGGGGGTCAGCAGCGATGGGGGCACCTGGTGCACAGAAAATATACCCGTCTAAGCCCCAACAGCCCTTTCGGCATGCACAAGGACGTGAGGTACCAGGAAAGGGTAAGGGTTGGGGGGATTAAAAGGGCGTATGTTGGGATTTCAACAAACGGTCCTGCACTAGGTCAACGGGCACATGTAGGTTTAAACACGCCTGTGCCTTGTGTGGGCACCTCTCACACCCCGAGACTTCCTGCAGATTTAAGGGTGGCAACCAGGGAACCAGGGGAGAAGGAAACCTGAATAGACAAGAGGGAGGTTTAGTATCACACACTCCCATTGATGTCATGGCAATGATTCCGTGGCTGAACAGATACCCAGATCACGCAGCGGCTAAACTACTTCAGGAGGGATTTTCTCAGGGTTTCAGGATACCGGCAGGAGGGTACACAGGTAAGAATGAGTGTAGGAACCAACTGTCTGTGAAGCACAACCCAGGTGTAGTGGCTGCAAAAATTGAGAAAGAATTACGCCTGGGTAGGATAGCAGGACCCTATGATGAGGTGCCAGTGCCCAACTTTGTTTGTTCCCCACTTGGTGTTGTCCCCAAAAAAGAGAAAGGCGAGTTTAGACTCATTCATAATCTCTCAGCCCCAAGGGGGGCATCCTTGAATGATGCTATAGATGAGAATGTCTGCAGTGTAAAATATGCCTCTTTTGACCAAGCGGTGGAGTTGCTTAGGGGCCTGGGTCCAGGGGCATTGATGGCCAAGTCTGACATAGAGTCGGCATTTCATCTTCTCCCGGTGCATCAGGGTGATCACCACCTTCTGGGTTTCAAGTTTGATGGGAAGTATTACATGGACAAATGCATGCCTATGGGTTGTTCTGTCTCTTGTGCCTATTTTGAGACATTCAGTTCCTTCTTGGAATGGGTAATGAGGCAGGCAACCGGGCATCAACAGGTCATGCACTACCTGGATGACTTTCTCTTCCTTGGCACGGCTGGGTCTCAGGGGTGTGCGCGGGCACTGCAGGAATTTTGCGTGCTCATGCGGGCTTTTGGGGTCCCGCTGGTGCCAGGGAAGACAGTGGGGCCAGCTACTTGCTTAGAGTTTCTGGGCATTGAAATGGACTCTGTGGAGGGTTGTTTCAGGCTCCCAAAGGAGAAGGTGACAAAATTCAAGGTGGCACTACGCGCGTGCCTGGCCAGAGAGAAGGTCTCTTTACAACAGCTCCAGGAAACAGTGGGCCAATTGAATTTCGCATTGAGAGTGATACCAATGGCTCGCCCCTTTTCTCGCTCAATTGCTCAGGCGATGAAAGGTCTGCGAGAAAAACACCACCGCTCTAGACTGTCACTTGAGGTTCGCCAGGACATGCAAATATGGATGGCATTTCTGGAGGGCTTCAATGGCAGGGTTGTGTGGTCCGGCCCCCCCACTACTTCAGCAGAGTTAGGTTTATGGAATGATGCTGCTGGAAGTGTTGGGTTTGGTGCCATCCTTGGAAACAAGTGGGTCACCCACAGGTGGCCAGACGAATGGGTGTACAGTGAGTTGACAACAAACATTGGCTTTCTGGAGCTGTTCCCCATATGGGTTGCATTAATGGTCTGGCCAGAACATCTGCGCAACAAATCAGTGATATTCTGGTCAGACAACATGACGGTGGTGGAGTGTATTAATCAGCAAGCGGCACGCTGTAGGTTTATACTCCGGGTCTTGAAGGAGATTGTGTTGAGATGCTTGAAATTGAATGTTATATTCAGGGCCAAAAATTGCAGGTATTCAGGGAACATCTTCCAACAGCAGAGCCTACACCGACACACTTCCCGTCAACACTCTGGCAGATAGGTGCCCCAAATTACAGGACCTCGTGGCTGCTAGCTTAGCCCCCAAGACAAGGACAGCGTATGAAGGGGCGGTTGTGTTCATATTGTACTTTCTTAGGGCAAGACTGGGAATCCAAATGGGCTCTGGAGAATAGTTTTGCAGATTATCTGGGTAGATTGCACCGAGAGGGTCGCTCAGTGGCAACAGCTACCAGGCATAGGGCAGCTGTCTCCTTCTACGCACAGGCAAATGGAGTAAAAGACCCAACTAATAGGTTCGTGGTGCGTAAGGGTTTGAGGGGTTGGCGCCGCCTACAGGGCAGCACAGCTGACACTAGGAAACCAATAGGCTTGGGGAGGTTGACGGCATTATTGCCTGCATTGCATGACGTCTGTAGTTCAGACTGGGAGATACAATTGTTTAAAGCAGCCTTCACATTGGCCTTCTATGGTGCTCTGAGACTGAGCGAGTTGGTTGCAGCCTCCAAGGCAGATAGGCAGGGGGGTATTCAGTTCCTGAACACAACAATACAGGGAGACACATTGTGGGTGACAATTTTGAGATCAAAAAATTATCAGGAGGCGCGGGGGGAGACTGTGGTACTGCACAGGGCAAGAGCCAATCCTTGCTGCCCGGTACACCATGTGGAGACTTTCGTCAAGCAGCGAGGTGGATTGTTGGGTGGGCCGCTCTTATTGCACGCAGACGGCACCCCTTTAACTAAATACCAGTTCAGAAGAGTCATGGAGTTGGCGATTACCAGGGTGGGCCTTGACCCGAAGTAATTTGGCACACACTCCTTTAGGATAGGGGCAGCCACTGAGGCAACCACAAGGGGTCTGCTGGTGAACAGTGTTAAGAGAATTGGGAGATGGTCATCCAATTGCTACAAACGTTATGTGCGGGTACACATGTTGTAAAGTACCTAGAGCTTTGCTGACATTATGTTGTTTTTCTGGTTTTTTGCAGTTTCTTCGCTCTGTTACGCAGGCGGAGGACTCGCTTCGGGTCATCTAGGTTCATCGGCGACTCATCGCGGCGTGGACAATCAGGAACACAGGACGCGGTCAGGCAGGGTTTGGATTGTTGGTCATTCATATGTGAATCGTGCTAAACATGTCTTTTTTACAGGCAAGGGTAGAAGGGAGCTAGAGCACAAAGGATTGTCCATCTCCTTCTTTGGGAGGGGGGGGTCTCTGCCTCAACCAATTTCGGGGATTCTTTGCAGAGTTGGTCGCCCAACATGCAACACCGCCGGCGGTGGTAATTCTTCACCTGGGAGGGAATGACCTTGCTAGACTGGGTAGAAGGGTCCTCCTGGAAGAGATCATCTCAGCAGCGGGTTGGGTGAGGAGGGTTTGCCCTGACTGCACTTTAGTTTGGTCTCAGCTGATACCACGGCTGCAGTGGCGTGGGGGGGATTCCGTCAGGGCATTGAATCACTCGGTAAAGAGGATCAATACCAAGTTAGAAAAACTTTTCCGAACCACTCACTTACAGACCATCCCACATGGGGCCATTTGGGGGGATGATTTGTACTTACAAGATGGGGTCCATTTGACTGAGGCAGGGAATGCAATATGGTGCGATAATATCCTAGCTTGGTTGAAGGGCTTTGTGAGGTAGGGATGACCTTCAGGCAGGAGTTGTTGGGGGGCCAGATCGTCGGGAAACAATGCTGGCCTGTGGCGGTAAGGTCATGATCGGTGAGCAGCAATTTAAGGTCCTAGGGGGGGCGTCACCATCCACGGAGGGGGCGGCCCAGGGGGAGGGGCCACTGGTCCCTCCTAGAACTTCAGGGGCAGGAATATCCGCTAGCTGCTAAAAATGCGGGGGAGGGAGTCACGCTTTCCTTAGGCCAGTAGCCACCCCGCACATACATCATGACGTCAGCAAATGACGCAGAATGTAAGGGCCCTCCTTGTTGGTTAAATGGAGTTCACGATGCCAACGGGGTAGGCGGTCCCCTGTCACGCATGCACACCTGTAAGTAAGGGCATGGTTAGTAGGACTTGACACCGGTTAGCGACCTTGCCGTCAGGCCAGAAATGTTAGAATGCAAAATTCAGGGGACGCTCTGCTGTATCCTTACAGACAACGCTGGGACCCTGTGTCCTTATTCTTGATTTCCAGCCTACCTCTCGCGGAACCCGCTTGGCGGGTCCCGCATCGTGGGGGGTTCTTTGTCATCAACTACGGACCTTGCCTGTGACTGTGACCGTGGGAGGAAGTGAACTTGTCAAGCAGGGCTGCGAGCGAGTGCGAGCGCAGGACTGGGACTACCATTCCCAGGAGCGCCCGCCAGCCCGTATTAACAGCACCTGGGCCGCTCTCCCTGCCAGCTCCTCCCCATCTTCGTGCTCTTAAGGCCCAGCCTCCGGATTTCAATTGGGACGCTCTGCTGTATCCTTACAGACAACGCTGGGACCCTGTGTCCTTATTCTTGATTTCCAGCCTATCTCTCGCGGAACCCGCTTCGCGGGTCCCGCATTGTGGGGGGTTCTTTGTCATCAACTACGGACCTTGCCTGTGACTGTGACTGTGGAAGAAAGTGAACTGGTCAAGCAGGGCTGCGAGCGAGTGCGAGCGCGGGCCTGGGACTACCATTCCCAGGAGCGCCCGCCAGCCCGTTTTAACAGCACCTGGGCCGCTCTCCCTGCCAGCTCCTCCCCATCTTCGTGCTCTTAAGGCCCAGCCTCCGGATTTCAATTGGGACGCTCTGCTGTATCCTTACAGACAACGCTGGGACCCTGTGTCCTTATTTTTGATTTCCAGCCTACCTCTTGCGGAACCAGCTTCGCGGGTCCCACATCGTGGGGGGTTCTTTGTCATCAACTACGGACCTTGCCTGTGACTGTGACCGTGGGAGGAAGGGAACTGGTCAAGCAGGGCTGCGAGCGAGTGCGAGCGCGGGACTGGGACTACCATTCCCAGGAGTGCCCGCCAGCCCGGATTAACAGCACCTGGGCCGCTCTCCCTGCCAGCTCCTCCCCATCTTCGTGCTCTTAAGGCCCAGCCTCCGGATTTCAATTGGGACGCTCTGCTGTATCCTTACAGACAACGCTGGGACCCTGTGTCCTTATTCTTGATTTCCAGCCTACCTCTCGCGGAACCCGCTTCGCGGGTCCCGCATCGTGGGGGGTTCTTTGTCATCAACTACGGACCTTGCCTGTGACTGTGACTGTGGGAGGAAGTGAACTGGTCAAGCAGGGCTGCGAGCGAGTGCGAGCGCGGGACTAGGACTACCATTCCCAGGAGCGCCCGCCAGCCCGGATTAACAGCACCTGGGCCGCTCTCCCTGCCTGCTCCTCCCCTTAAGTTTCAGCCCTAATAATTGGTCTCCCCAGTCCCGCTGCGCGGGAGCGCGCGGGAGCGACCGGGAGAAGCCCGGGACAAAGGCGGGGCCGTCTGTGGCCTCCGAGGCCGATTGAGGTCGGGTCGGGCCTTCCCCCCTTCGTCTCTATCTAAGTGACTGGTTCAGGAAGTTTGTCGGGTAAATAGGGTCTATTAGCTATAATTTACACTGTCCTATATTTTGTTTTTAATAGGGTGCGTTAGCATATTTTAACAAAATGTCCCTACACTCTGGTAAAGTAAGACATGTTCAGGTTTCCACTTCCAATGGGGTTTTTACAGGCACCATAGACCAATTTTTTAAACGTACCACTTGCATCCTCGAAAAAGAAATTGTACTTGCCGAAAAACGCTTATCGCTTGACTTGGTCACGGGTAAGCGCTCTTCATTAGGGCAAATCCGTGATGCAGTTTCTCCGGTCCCCCTAACACAAATGGCGGACATCGCTCCCAATGTCATAGACATAGATTCTGTATCTGTTTGCCAAGAGGCTGAGATGGTGGTGGGCACAAATGATACTGACCTAGACCATACATCGGAAGGTAGTTCTATAATCTATAATCTAGAATATATTGAGACCGATCATCTGGCCTCCCCTAGCATTGTCCCCGGTTTAAATTTTAATTCTCGATCTCCACTTTCGGAGAACACGCCCACTCATAAAGCGAGTAAAAGAAAACGCGAAGATTCCATAAACAAGGAGGGTAATAACAAAGTATCAGGAACTAACATTATAGCCCCCTCCCAATCCTTCACAATAGCCAGTCTTTTAAATTCCTCGGGAATAACAAAACTATTGAAAATGATGCAGAAGGTATTTTTTTAGATAAAATCGAGTTACTGATTAAATCCCTTCTCCTGCCCCTTTTCGAACGGACAAGGCTTTTAAACGATAAAATGGATCTTATGGAAACATTAGTAAGAGACAACGTGGGCATATCAAATAAGCTTTTACAATGCACAGCCACTAGGGGGCCCGAATTAAGGTCTACACAGCAAAAGCCTATGAGTAATGGGGATAAGGGGAAAACGGCTATACCCGTATCCTCTTCTTCTAGCGCCCCAGAGCGGAAATCTATCACTGATAAAAACAAGCAGATCCCTGCAGTTAGTATACCACACAAGGCTGTTCTAGTTAACAATCTTGAGCCTACCCCCAGAAGATTACCCAAACCATCCCACCCAGTAGTCCAAACCAACCAGACTAGGAAACCTGTTCCAGTAAGGAAACAGTGTGTGAATCTCCCCCCAGAATCACTATTATATACTACAATTCTAACTGGAGTGGCCCCACTGGAAGAGGGAAAGGTGGAAACTTATAGAGAATTATTTAATAAAGTAAACTTTTGGTTAAACAAGAACCAACCTCTTCCTCCTTCGTCTAAAGCAGTAATTCTTAATGTTAGGAGGGTGGATTGGGTGGGATATAGCAAAAAAGATCTTGAGGGGGATTGTGTTGTCATCAGTTTTAGGGATCCTTGGGTAGCAGAGCTTATTTGCAGAGAACCGAGATTCGGTAGAATGGGTGACGTTCAAACTTTGGCCCTACATTACTTCTACCCTAAACGTAATTTTGCCCCTCGCCGCAACCCTGTCCACCAAAATAACAGTTTTAGAGATAGATATCCTTCTGAGGTGGCCTTACATCCAATGTTTCTGCCCCATCTTTCAAATCGGCTTGCACCACTAAGTAGGCTAGACGGGGTGGACTGACTCAATAGTGGGTTGATGGATAAAAGTTTTAGGGAGTCCAGCCTGTCCAATGGAGCTATATCCCCCTAATCTACATGTACACAGGTGTCAGACAGTAGTATTGAACTACCAGGAATTACTGCAGAAGTTATGTTGGAGGATCAACAGGGAAAGGGTCCCGTTGATACAAGAGTGGTGGATGAATGTTCAAGGTGTACCTTTACAAGTGTTAGAAGCGGGGGGGCTGTTGATCTACCTGTTATAACACCAGTTGACCCCGTGATTTCTCTTAGGATTCTGTCATGGAATATTGCGGGGTTGAAGGGGAAAATGGATGAGTCTGATTGGGGGGCCTTCATAGAACAATATGACGTTGTATTCCAGGAAAGCAGGTCTATTGATGCATTATTTCGTTTGGGTTATCTGAACTTTTTTAAACCAGCACACAAAGGTCCAAAGGGACGTCCGTCAGGGGGGCTTGTTATCTGGATTCGACAATCCTTGAGTTTTAGGACCCACGAGCTACATATTCTAAATGATGATCTACTAGGGTTAAAACTTAGTAGGGCAAATTCTCGGGACTTGTATTTAATTAACATTTATGCAAGGGGACGACCAGGAGGGAAGAGCCCTGAAATTATTAAGGATCTAGATTTTTTATTGAATGATATTGGTAGCGAAAAGTGTGTAACAGTGTTGGGGGATCTCAATTGCACGTTCGAACCATTATTGACGTTGGAAGAGGGGTGCTATGGCGAAGTTGATCAGTTATGGAATATCCCCAACTTAACCATTCCGCCAGTTAAAAAGGTAACCGAGGCCGCTTTGCAGTGGCTTGGAATATGTCTTGAGTGGAACCTAAGGGCAGCCAATGGGAGGTCTAGGTCCGATTTGATAGGAAATGCCACTTTTGATAACGGTTACAGTACAAGTCGGATAGATTACTTCTTAATTAAAATGGAGTTTTGGAGCCTACTAGAGGATATGGAAATAATTGTTAGACCTGAAAGTGACCATAATCCTCTATCAATAATCTTGAAATATGAAGGAGGTTTGTTTAGAAATAATGTAACAAACTACACCACAGCAGGGGCAGTCCTTTCAAATGACTGTCGTAGGGTTCGCTGGGGAAGGGTCCTGGAAGATCCTGGCGTCTTAGTACAAATCTCACTTGAAGTATCAGCAGCAACTAAAAAGGTGAAGTCTTTACTGGATGCCATGGGTTCATTGGAGCAAATTGGTTCAATACATGAGTCCCTATTTGCAAACCTAAAATCCTTCTTTACAACTACGGGTGGTTTGTCAAAAACTAGTAGGAACCCCGTGGGAGCAAAATGGTATGATAAGAAATGCCGGAAGGCCCATAGCTCCTTGATTGCTGTCATCAAAACAAGGGAAACTACGAATATTAAAGCAGAGAGGTCAAAATACAAGAAAGTTCTAAAACTTGCCAAGGCAGCATGGGACGATCAACGTTGGTTGGATCTCTATGAGGCCAGTTTGTCTGCCAACCAGCTCAAATTTTGGCAGGTAGTTAAATGGGGAGGGTCAGGTGATACACAAACCCCGGCAAACCATGTTCCAGCCGAGATCTGGGTCGAGTTTTTCTCGAACCAGTTCAGTAGTATGCCAATAGGTAGCCACACTATAGGGGAGAGTGATCTGTTCCTCTCCCCGGTCGTTAACTGTGGGAGTATAGTCTTTTCTGAATCCGAGACAGAGAATGCACTGAAACAGGTCAAATCTGGTAAAGCACCAGGTATGGACCGTGTCCCAGCAGATATTTTCAAGTATGATATGGAAATGGGGTTCCTTATATTACCTCCCTAGCCAATGCCATCGCTAGAGGTGCGGGAATTTCAGTCTCCTGGAAAGGGGCTGAGATTCTCCCCGTACACAAAAAAGGGGATAAGTCTAATGCGGCGAATTATCGCCTTATTGACGCCCTACAAAAGGTAATTGCGAGAATGTTGCTGGGAAGAATTCAGTTTTGGATGAGGGAAGATAACATCCTGTCCCCATTACAGGCTGGCTTTAGGGCCAGTACGAGCACTGTCGACCAGGTGCTAAGATTTATTATGATCTACTGGAAGACAGTGCATCTAGGAGAAGGCACAATATATGCAGCATTCGTAGATCTCAAATCTGCGTTTGATCTGGTCCCAAGAGAAAAGATGTGGGTAGCTCTATGTAAAATGGGAATACCTCCTGAACTTCTTGAGTTAACAATCAGGTTACACCAAAAAATTTTGCCAGAGTGAGATGGGGTAGCCAGGGCCAGGTGACAGAATCTTTCCCTGTGACTCGAGGAGTAAGACAGGGGTGTGTCCTGGCACCATCCCTGTTTTTACTCTTCATTAACCAGGTTGTGCAGTTTCTTTCTACCACACCAACAGATGCCCCAGTCTTGGGTGGGACCAAGTTACCACTTTTAATCTTTGCCGACGACACCCTAATTTTGGCAAAAACACAGGTGGGTCTCCAGACTGCTATAAATAAATTTGTGGAGTTTTGTAGTATAAATGACTTAGAAATTAACGTCTCGAAAACCAAATTCATGGTCTTGACCAAGCACAAACCGCTAAGGGGTTATGTAACGATGAATGGTACCATCTTGGAACAAGTAGGGGTAATGACCTACCTAGAGGTGACTATAGATTATAGGCTACGCTGGAGGGAGCAGATCGAGGCACTCTGCTTAAAATTTGCCCGTTTATCGGGTTGCCTTGTTAAAGAACAGCGCTGCTCCCTAACGAAAAGAATTCTGCCAGCATTAAAAATCTATAAAGCTAAAATCAGCTCAGCCATCCTTTATGGCTCGGACTTATGGGGAAATGTAGATCTTGCCCCTCTGGATAAAATCCAGAATAAGTTCTTCCAAAGCTTGGTAGGTCTCCCACCATCGACACCATCACTTCCCCTTATGCTAGTTATGGGCTGCCAATCCATTATAAACCAGGCACAATATAGGATGGTCGCCTTATGGAGACGTATCTGGTCCACACCGGAATTATCTAGGTTTGCTAACGAGATTCTGGATGTGCGATCGTTACTAGGATCAGGGAATATACCCTGGTTTAAAACCGTGAAGGCTACACTTTCTAGAATGGGTCTCCACATGCAATGGTTAGATCCGGGAAACCAGGTATTCCCGTCAAAAAAAGAATTTAAACTGTTGTTTTGGGCCACTGTAAAAGAAGATCTGGTTCTGCTTTCTAAGAATTCTAATTTGACTGGTACTTTCCTGCTCCACAAAGTAGTTTCACAAACCGAGACCTACTGGGACATTACCACTAAAAGCGCAGATAAGAAACTCTATCACCAATTTAGAGTTGGTACGCTACCAATAAGGGAATATACAAACAAATGGCAAAAAAACTTGTTCTTGTACTGTCCCTTTTGCAGTGATCAAAGGGAATCATTGGGTCACTTTCTTTTCGCTTGCCCTGCTTATTGCGCACCACGCCGGAAATGGCTTAAACCCATATGTAGAAGGGTAAACGTACGGGTGTGTGAAGAAGCGTTGCACATCTTAAGATCTAACACAGCTGAGTGGCTGTCCATTGGTATGGAAAAATATCTTGGATGGGCCTGGATTATCAGAGAAAGGCACATTAATGATGACAAAAGAGGGAATAGCCACAGCAGGACCATACCAATATGAGTTGTTCAATGTTTACAAATGAAAAATCTGAATATTTGTTAACTTTTAAGGAAATAAAACGTCTTCTTTTGATTAATGTAATTTAATCGTTTTTTAAGGAAAATTGTTTGTTTACAGTGTACTTTTTAAAGATTCGTATTCTTCAAAGCTCTATTTATGTATATGTTTTACATGTTGTCTTTTATGAAGAAAACTTCGAAATAAAGACGTTAAAAACTGAAACTGAAACTGAAAATTCAGGCAGGATGTTAGATTCGGATAGGAAACACGCTGTATTAGACTTTTGTTAAGGTTAGCCTTTGATATTTGTCTTCAATACTGTAATCTAATGTCATGAATTTTGTTTTTCTAACATATTGATGTAATGTTGATATTCATACTTTTATTGTTTTGTATAATAAATACGGCTGGGGAGTCCCTGACCCCCCGCCTACCAAAGACAACTTGCTTATGTCAATACTTCAAGGTGCGGTGTGGGAAGCTGGGAGGGGCGGGTAGCCAGTCACGGATCATGTGAAAAGGGGGGGCCGCTCGGCCCTCCCGCCCACATGGCGGTGCGGCGCCCCCCCTCCTCCGGCCTCTCGGTGGTGGGGGTGTGTCGCGGGTCGATGACACGCGCGGCGCGCCCCCACCACCGATTGGCTGATGCCTCCCCCGTGACCCGGAAGCAGTTGGACAGCTTCTGGGGCAGGGGGTGGGTCGGCTGGGGGGGCGGGCCAGCGACCCCCTGGTGTTGTAGCCCCTTAAGAGGCCTGGGGAGCGAGCTGGGCGCCCTCTTTGTCCCTGGCTCGCTCCCCGCATACCTCATGTGCCCCACGCTTGGGGCGTGTAATTTTTTGCACCCACCAGCCCCAGAAAGCAAGCTACTAAACAATGCTAGTAGTAGGTACTATGTAAGTTTGAACTTAGGCCGTTTTTCCCGTTACATGTGTAGGAGGTTTTGACGTGATTGTATGAACTTAGGCCTTTTTTCCCGTTTATAGCATGTGATTGGTTGCGATCAAATATGGTTGTGTATACTTAGGCCTTTTTTCCCGTTATAGCTGTGATTATGTTGTCATTGAAAAATGTAATATTATGTGTGCTTAGGCCTTTTTCCCATTAGTACAGCATGCGTTGGATTACTATAGTTTGGTTTTAGTTGAGTATAGTTGTCCTTTAGTGAGGTTCTCCTTTTTTCTCTAGGTTCATCGTCGTATTTATTAGGGTTGGTCAGGCGGTATGGTCATGATCGGTGAGCAGCAATTTAAGGTCCTAGGGGGGCATCACCATCCACGGAGGGGGCGGCCCAGGGGGAGGGGCCACTGGTCCCTCCTAGAACTTCAGGGGCAGGAATATCCGCTAGCTGCTAAAAATGCGGGGGAGGGAGTCACGCTTTCCTTAGGCCAGTAGCCACCACGCACATACATCAGGACGTCAGCAAATGACGCAGAATGTAAGGGCCCTCCTTGTTGGTTAAATGGAGTTCACGATGCCGACGGGGTAGGCGGTCCCCTGTCGCGCATGCGCACCTGTAAGTAAGGGCGTGGTTAGTAGGACTGGACACCGGTTAGCGACCTTGCCGTCGGGCCAGAAATGTTAGAATGCAAAATTCAGGCAGGATGTTAGATTCGGATAGGAAACACGCTGTATTAGACTTTTGTTAAGGTTAGCCTTTGATATTTGTCTTCAATACTGTAATCTAATGTCATGAATTTTGTTTTTCTAACATATTGATGTAATGTTGATATTCATACTTTTATTGTTTTATATAATAAATACGCCCGGGGGGTCCCTGACCCCCCGCCTTCCAAAGACAACTTGCTTATGTCAATACTTCAAGGTGCGGTGTGGGAAGCTGGGAGGGGCGGGTAGCCAGTCACGGACCATGTACATAACAGTGCAAGAGCTCAGTACGCCAGACTAAAGCCTAAGGGGGTTCCTGGTGCAAACGAACACCACCTGAAAGCCAAGGACAGCCATAAATAAAAAAAAAACACTGGAAACAGAATAGAGAATTATACCTAGTTATGCACAACGTGTACAACTTACTTACTTGACACAGTTTGGTGGAAAACATTACACAAATGTGAGTCAGGTAGCTCGAATCATATGAGCATACCGTAGTCAAGTTGTAAATCAGCACAACTGTACCATGGTAGGGTTTAGACAAATTTGTTCGGGATGTGTAATGAACTATTATAGGGCTGTATTTAGCCTTCACTCTTATATAAGTATTGTTCAGTTCACTACAAATAATGATGGTTATAATTAATTCTTTACTTGTAGGAGAACAGTACATAATCAATATTAGTTTTGTCTCTAATATCAATACCTTGTTTTCTAAAAACCATGAAAATTAGCAGTCTGATACAAATTTGACTTGTTTTGAACTGCAAATCTCGTATGCTACCTACATTCCAGCCACTGCCTTAATTTAATGCAATTTATAAATCGTTTTTATAGAAATTCATTGGGTTTGGAATTCTACCTTTGATTCTAAGTATGTTTAGATCGTAATACTTAATGTACTGATCTTGCGCTCTCCTATTAGAAGTTGCAACACTCTGCCCAGTCAACAGACGGTTTGGACTTTAGATCAATTATAGGGAGCTTTCTGCAGACCAACTGGGGTGGGTATAAAATCAAACCTTGATGAAGGACCCATTCCACTCAATTCATACATCCGTTAAGGGAAGTGTTCTTGAAAATGGCAAAGAACAGGTAGAATAAAGGGAAACAAGAACCACTAGACCGGCAAGGTAAACCGAAACTCACAATCCACCAATGTATTCATTAACTCAAAAAGGTAGTTTATCCTGAATGTGCATTGTACAATACAGGATAGGGACAAAGTGTTAGTATTTAATACAAATAGACATGCGCCTCTAGAGGGTTACTCGTGAAACAACAAAGGGGAATGCGCCACAGAAAATATTGTAAAGTGGACTAGATTTATTCCAGATCTTTTCCATTTTGTTATGTTATGTTATGTTATGTTATAACAAATTTCTTGAGCGCACTGTCACCGGAGGTTTCCTGGCGCTGATTGGACTGAAAAAGAGGGAAAGAAGCAAGAAGGGAAGGGAGTTAGTGGGGGAAGAGTATGGTTTTTAAGGATTTCCTGAAGGAGAGGAGGGAACAGGATGACTTAAGTGCAAGAGGAAGGGAGTTCCATAACTTAGGGGCTAGGCAGGAGAAACTGCGGCCACCTGATCTGGAGAGTTTAAAACGAGGAACGGCGAGGAGCCGGAGATGAGTGGACCTCAAGGTACGAGGGGGGCAATAAGGGATAATGAGAGACTTGAGAAACGCGGGGGCGGAACCAGTGAGGGCTTTAAACACCAAGCAGTGAACTTTAGGTTTAAGTATTTTTATTAAGGAAATACAGCAGTACAGCAATGTAAAACAAGAAAAGGACCAGGCAATAACAGATAGCACCTAGTATGAGAAATCAATGCTGATGTAGTCTCTAGAGTTCACCGCCACCCTCAAGGTTCTACAGTCTGAACTAAGCAAGAGCCTCTATGGGTGGCACCCTCGAGCATTGTAGTCGTGCGTCGACCAGGAAGCAAAGAACAATCCCACTGTATTTCACAGTTAATGTAACAAACTACCCCAACAACCCCCTATTCCCATCCCCTTCCCTCCCCCCAACTCTCAGTCCGGTGCTGCGCAAGGAAGTTCTCGGAAACACATAAGCCCTTTCCCATCATGTTCCCAACGTGCGTGCCCCACTCATCCATTCCCCACAGGCCTTTTAGGTGATCGGTGGTGTAAGTCTAAGGAGTCTCAGGTATCTGGGGCACGTAAGCTCCCTGAATTCAGTGGCCAATAAAGTATGGAATGGCTGCCACAGCTCCGTGAATTGGTCCATCTCCCCCGCCAATGTAAGCGAAAGTTTCTCCATGCCCAGTACATGCCACAGCCTATGCAACCAACCCGTGATCGAGGGAACAGTGGGAGTGCGCCAGTGTATTAGAATGTTCTGCACAGCGGAGCCCAAGGCGATGGCTATGTGTCTCCCTCTCCGGGATTTCAACGGATACATCAAGGCATTAGGCAGGCCCAGTAGGGTGTATGCTGGGAAACGAGGTAACTCTATGTCAAAACATTTATCAATTTCATCGAGCACCTCCTTCCAATAATCCAGTAGCAGGGGGCATTCCCATAAGATATGCGTCAGTGTCCCAGTGTGTCCACAAGCGCGCCAACATGTAGTGTCTAAGAGCCTGTTCATTTCGTGCAAGCGTTCGGGAGTGCGGTACCAGTACGTCGAAACCTTGGTGAAGGTTTCCGTGAGCCCCACATGATATGCAGAGTGTCGCGCTCGGTATGAGATCTGCTCCCATTCCTTATGACTCAGCGTCCTCCCCAGCTCCCTGTTCCACCTCTCCCGGCCAGGGTTATAAATGTGTACGGTCGGAGGCTGTAGCATTTTATACAGATCCGATATGAGTTTCGCATCTGAAGCACGCGTCGCCAACCATCGCTCATAGGGGAGCAGGTTCCTGTCCGCTGCATCCCGCACCTGTGGATGTAGCGCCCAATGTCTGACCTGCCAATATCGCATCCTGTCCGCCTCCACCAGCTGGTAACTCTCTTTAAGGCCCTCAAAGGGGAGGATCCCATCCTCTCCGTACACATGGAAAAGCGCTCTGCAGCCTTTCTCCCGCCAGTGCGCAAAGGCACCCGGTTCTGTCCCTGGCGTGAAGTCTGGGTTGTCCACAATAGGAGTGAACGGAGATGGGAACGAGGTAAGCTCGAACCGTTCGCAAGTGGCATCCCAAACCCGTAACGGAACCCTAGTGACCTGTGAGGCGTAGAGGTTCGGGGGTCTGTGCTGTCTACGGAGGAATGGTATTTCCTGCAACGGTCGACCCGCCACCGCCTGATCTTGGAAGAGCCAGTGCTTATCCGACTCCCATCTGCTCCATTCCACCAGGTACCTCAGTTGAGACGCCTGGAAATATTTGTGAAGGTCAGGGATTCCCAGCCCCCCTGCCTCCGGCGCTAGGGTCGTCAATGTTCTCTTCATCCGGGGCTTGCGGCCTTGCCAGACAAATTGGGATAGAGCCGTCTGCATCATCCTTATCCAACCCTTAGGGGGTTGCAGCGGAAGTGCCCGGAAGAGGTATAAGATCTGTGGTAGCACAGTCATCTTCAGCGCCGCTATCCTGCCCAGCCACGATATCGTCCCCTTGTTCCATCTCCCCAGTTCCTCCTTCACCTTCCTGCCTAACGTCTCATAATTGACCGCTATCATCGCCGGCAGTGTGGGAGCCAGCAAGATACCAAGGTAAGGCACATGGTCCCGCGACCACCTTAGTGGGTAACGCCTCTGCAAATCTCGTCTCGTCCCAGGCGTCAGGGAGATATCCAATGCCGTGGATTTCCCCATATTCATCTTGAACCCGGCCGTTCTCGCAAAAGCCCCGAGCTCTTCCATACACGCGGGCAAAGCCCTCTGCGGATCCTCTAGCGCAAAAATGACATCATCTGCATACAAACTAACCGTGTGGGTATAACCCCCCATCCGCACTCCCGTAGCATCCGCATTACATCTCACTCTCTGGGCAAAAGGCTCCATGTAGAGAGCAAAGAGTAGGGGAGATAGTGGGCACCCCTGTCTTGTGCCGCGGTCAATATTAAAGCGCATCGATCCACAGCCATTGACCCGCACTGCCGCTGACGGGAACTTATAACAATTAAAGACCATGCACCTAAACTTCTCCCCTATACCCATTCGAGCCATCACTCGCTCAAGATACGGCCAATGCACCCGGTCAAACGCTTTTTCGGCGTCGACCGATAGGAGCATCCTCTCCCCAGGGATCCGTGACGCCTTCTCCATTACATGCACCAACCGCTTAGTGTTATCCACCGTCTGCCTGCCGGGTATAAAACCGGACTGGTCTGATTCAATCAGTCCAGGGAGATATTGCGCCAACCTCGCAGCCAATATCCCTGTGTAGATTTTTAGGTCAACGTTTAGGAGGGAGATCGGTCTGTACGAGCCACACTGGGCCCTGTCCTTCCCCGGCTTCGGTATGACCGACACCGTGGCATGCAGGAGATCCGGAGGGATAGCGCCTGGGCAGTCAAAAGAGTTAAACAGTTTGGTCAATATTGGAGCAAGGGTAGTGCAAAACGTCCTATAGAAGAGGGTGGTATATCCGTCCGGTCCCGGAGCCTTCCCGAGTTTTAGCCTAGCGATCGCCGTGATAACCTCTTCTATCCTAATCTCCCGGTCCAGGTAGTCAGTCTGTACTTGAGCTAAGGACGGGAGAGTCACTGAGTCCAGATATTCATCAGGGTCCCCAGTCACTGTACCGTCCTCCGCGTAGAGCTCAGCGTAGAACTGACGAAAAGCCTCAGCTATATCGGCGTCTTCCGAGACCGTGCGCCCGCCCGGCACCGCAAGTTCTTTGACTCGACGGCATTGGTGTGCAATTCTGAGCTTAGCCGCTAACAACCGACCACAGCGATCCCCCCCTGTGTAATAAGCGTGTTTCAGACGGAGCGCCGCGTATTCAGCCCTATCCAGGTCTAGAGACGACAGAAGTTTCCTCGCCGCCTTAAGTTGTTTCCAGATTCTAGGCGCCCCCGTACGGTGATGCACCCGCTCCAATTCCCTGACCTTGTGCGTGAGTTCCTCCCGCTTAACTTTCCGTTCCTTATTTTCGGCTGCCGATACTGATATAAACTCTCCCCGTAAAACCGACTTAAGCGCTCCCCATTGAGTTGCCAATGTGGTCTCGGGGTTAGCGTTGTGAAGTTGAAATTCAGTCACAGCCTCAGTGATACGCTGCACCACAAGTTTTTTGTGCAAGAGGGCGTCCCGTAGCCGCCAGACTCCGCGCTGCACCGGGGTCGATGGGGGCAGAAAGGTACCCGAGACTGGTGCATGATCCGACAGGGAGATGACCCCGATCTCAGAGGCAGAGGCCATGTCCCGAACCGGGCCAGAGACCAGCAAGTAGTCCAGCCGTGCGTATGTTTTGTGTGCGTGCGAGAAATAAGAGTAGTCCCTATCTGCAGGGTGAAATCCTCTCCAGAGATCGTGCAAGTCAAGTTCAGCTAAATGCGTTTTCATGGTGTTCGACAGTTCCCCCGTCTGTGGAAAGCGCTGTGCTGATCTGTCTAACGAGGAATCAAACACCATGTTCAGGTCCCCTCCCAGGATGAGATGTTGGTCAGGGGATGCTGTGACGTCTATCAATGTGGTGCGGAGGAAGTGTTCCTGACGTTCGTTTGGGCAGTAAACCGACCCCACCGTGAATTGCAGGAGCCCCAACTTAAACCTGTACGCCAGTAATCTCCCTTTTTGGTCAGCCAATTTGTGTAGCACCTCACCCCTAAAGGATTTAGATACCAATATAGCAACCCCTGCTGTTTTAGTGGTGTGGGAAGAAAAGAACTGCGTGGGGAAGGAACGGGACCGCAATCTATGACAGTCACCCACCAGCAAGTGCGTTTCCTGTAGCAGACAAATGTCAGCCTGCGTGGCCTCTAACAATGAGAGAACTGCCCTTCGTTTAGTGGGGTTGTTTAGGCCTTTCACATTCAAAGTCACTACTTTCAAACCAGCCATATCAGATTAATGGAACCTCCCAGCACTAGACAAGCAAATGCGACAAACACCGACTTCTTCTGCAGATCCGCCCTTAATGTCTGGCTAATCTGAGCGAACAGAACGGAGACACCGGACCGAGCTACCCCGAACTCCCCCCTCCCGGATCCCAAGACCCCCGGACCCCAACTCCCCGACCCCTGTCTCCCCTTCCCCCGTCCCCCAACATGAACCTCCCAACCCAACCCCCGTAACCTTACATAGTTCAAATAGTCCCAGGCCTGCCCCTTACGGACAGGTCTGCGGTGATTTACCTTCATGGGCGACTTGCCACCAGCACCCCACCCTCGCAATCCCGCTCCCGCCCCCTCCCCAAGCCAGCTCCATCAGTGATGCATTGTCAATCTCCCCCCGGAGTCCAGTTATGCGGTCAACGCCACTTCTCCCTCGACCTCTGAGGTCTCATGTGCCGTTCGAATTGCGTCCGCCATTCCAGATCTGACCGCAGGTGAATCCGGCCTCCGTGAGGCCCCTTGTGTTCTGCGTCTCGAGACTCTCCGCCAGCCACCGCCAGATGAACTCCTCCTCCTTCGTGGTGTGGACGACTCCTCTTCCTCTGCTGTGATCCCTAAGACTTCGCAAACATCTTGAAGAGACCGCAACTGGTGCGATTCCCCGCTCCATCGGAATATTAGGCGAAATGGGTGCCCCCAGGAGTAGGGCGTGTCGTGTTGCCTTAGGAAGTCCGTCGCAATCTTGAATGCCCTGCGCTTCTGGAGCGTGGTCGCAGCGAGATCCTGATATAGCGCCACTTGGTGACCTCTAAATGCTATTGATTGTGTCTTCCTCGCCTCGCGCATAATCCGCTCCTTTAGCGGAAAATCAGGAAGGAAAGCCAGTACATCCGGCGGAGGTTCACTCGCCCGCCGCTGCGGGCCCACTCTGTGAGCTCTATCAATCCTGATAGGGAAATCCGCAGGTTCACCAAGGACAGTGCGAAACAGGTCCTGCAAATAGGCCGCTATGCCGGAGGGCTCCTCTGTAGACGGCACTCCCCGGACTCTAATGTTGTTCCGTCTCGCTCTGTTTTCCAGATCCTCATTGTGTGATTGAAGGTCTATGTGTTGGTCCCTGAGGCGGAGTACCTCCTGCTGCAAGTGCGTAATCTCATCATCCTGGCGCTGCGTGGAGCTCTCAACTGCTTCAACCCTCTCTCCAAGTCCATCTACCTCCCTGCGCAGTTCCCGTACTTCACCGGCCACCTCCTTCTTCAGCTCCTGAAAGTCATCCCTCAAAGTCCCGAACAGGGACTCTAAAAAGGATCTGGTGACCGGAGGCTCCCCGTTGCTCCCTCCTTGAGATCCGCATGCGCCTCCCGACGGTGTCGAAGTCTTGTCTCCTTTGCTGGGCGGTTTATTGAGCATGTCCGTGAGCGTGCGACTGCCTCCCTTGCCGCCCTTTTGCCCGGCCATCCTCCTCACCGTGCCGCTGCTCGTGTGCGAACCCCAGCTACCCCCAGCCAATCCGTACTCTAATCAGGCTTGAGTTCCCGGCATGCACCTGCGCGGACCTCCGCTTTGTGGGCCGGTCCGAGATGAAAACTGCGACACAGGTTCGGGCCCCCGGCTTCCGGTCACTCATGGAAAGCCCCGCGCCATTCGGCCGCCGATGGTACTCCACCGCCCTCTCAGTGAATAACAGGCTTTGTAGTGGTCCCCCGACCACGCCGGTGTGAGAAGTCTCAGACAGCCGCCACACTCAGGGCAATGTGGGCTCCACTGGGGCCCCGTGTCTCAAAGTTCACTCCCAGCCCACTCCTCACCTCCGTCTCCGAGGCCGTGGCAAGCTCTGACCTGGGCCCTGCCCTTGGCCCCTCGGCTCCGATGCTTCGACCTGCCGCACCCCGGCCTCAGTCGCAATCTGCGGGCACCAAGGATCCTCCACCACCGGCAGCCGTCCCTGCGAGAGGGGCCTGCCCCGCCTTGCCACTGTTCCCTTCCGCCTCTGTCTCTTGGGCCCGGTGGTGCTGCGGCGTCAGCCCCGCACCGATGTCATGCCCCTCAGACTCCGGTGTCGCCCGCGGTAAGTCCGCGATGCCTTTCGCCCCCCAGCCGCGTTCAAGTAGGCAGGTGTCGCTAAAACTGTAGGATCTCCCCGGTGCAGTGCTCCGTAGGCCCTCGCTCCACCGAGCAACCTTCACCCGGTCCACCCCTCACCTCTGCCGGCCAGAACTGGGGGGTCGGGGGCCAAGGCCCCGCTCCGTCGCCGTCCAGCTGCCACACCTCAGAGTTCGCTGATCAGGCCCGGTTGCGGTGTCTACCGTGCGCCGGGACCTCTGCCCTCCGGAAATCCGCCCCGGACTGTGTGCCGATGCTGGACGCTCGCGGCCTTGGGCCTCCGCCAGCTAGGCCGCTGCCGCGGCCTCAGGTAGATCTTGGGGCGGAATCAGGTCCAGAGCACTCCTCTTCGCTGGAGCAGCGGCTAGGGCGCCCCCGGCCCGGGCCCACCGACCACCGGACCCCCTGTGTACCTCCGCCTTTCTCAGGGTATCTCGCCAGGGTCCAGCCTTCCGCTACTCCGCTCCGGCGGCGGTCCGTGCCTCTGCTCTCCTCCGGCGAGGCCGCAGCCGCGGCCTCGCGTAGCTTCTGGGGCGGGGCCGAGACCGGTTTGTGCCGCTGGGCGTCGGGCCAGGTCTCCTCTAGCCCCGGTGGTCTGTACAGCAAAGCCGCCGGCATGCGGCCGGACTAATTCAGGCCCGTCTCTCCGTTCTCTGGGTCGGCACCGCTACCGCCGGGTCTCCGATGCGGCCCGCACCGTCACCCTCGCTCCGTGCTCCAGCGGCAAAGGTTTCTGCCGTCCGCTCCGTGGCTCACCGGAGGACCGGAGTTCCGCTCAGCAGTGCCTGGAAGCCTTCTCGCCCACACCCGGTCGCCTGGAACGGCTAGGGGGGAGAGAAGCGATGTTTAGGGCTCAGGGCCTAGGCGGGCGCGGGAGCTCGGGCAGAACACGTCCGTTCACTCCGCCATCTTGGCCACGCCAAGCAGTGAACTTTAAAGGTGATTCTTTCATTCACTGGTAGCCAGTGAAGGTGACATAAGAGAGGTTGAGCAGACTGCCATTTGGGGATCTTAAAAATCAGCCGGGCGGCCTGATTTTGAACGATCTGCAGCCTCGATAATAAAGTTTTAGGGAGACCGTAGTAGATGGAATTTGAAAAGTCCAACCTGGACATCACCAGGGCTATAAGGACTTGCAGCAGGGCTTCAGGTGAGAGAAGGTGAGCGACTTTCCGTATCCTGTAAAGTTGGAACATGCAGGAGGATGTTACTGCGCTCACCTGTGCCTTGAGAGTGAGCTCGGAGTCGATCAAGACTCCGAGACTCTTGACACATCCAGCTGGGGAAGGTGGTGTTCCAAGCTCTGTCGGCCAGTACTGAGGGCCCCAAAGAAGGGCACTTCTCCCCGGGAGGAGGAGCTCAGTCTTGCTCGGGTTGAGCTTGAGTTGGTTTTGGCTCATCCAGAGCTGGATATGTGTCATAACGGCCTGGAAATGAAGGGCAGCATCAGGGGTAGTGAGGGGAAAAATAATCTGTAAATCGTCCGCGTAGTTGAACACGGTGATATCCCATTTACCCAGGGAGTGAAGGAGGGGTTGGAGATACAAATTAAAAAGAAGGGGAGATAAAGAAGATCCTTGGGGGACTCCACAAGAAGAGGGGACGCTAGAAGCGCTGAAAGGACCCAGGCTGACTGCCTGGGACCTTTCCTCGAGGAAGGATTTAACCCAGGATAGAGCGGCCCCACAGATTCCGGCGGATTCAACACGGTGGATTAAGATGTTGTGGTCCACCGTGTCGAAGGCCGCCGAAAGATCGAGTAAAACTAATGCCTGGGGTTGTCCTCTATCCTCGCTGCGTCTGAGATTGTCCAGCACAGCGAGAATCACGGCCTCGGTTGAGTGAGCAGGTCTGAACCCGGCCTGGTTGGGTGCCAGGTACCCGGACTCCTCGATGAAGTTTGAGAGGCAAGTCGTGACGTGGGCCTCAAGGATTTTGGATAGGAAGGGTAAGAGGGAAATAGGGCGGTAGTTAGCTAGGACTGCTGGATCAGCGCCAGGCTTTTTCAAGAGAGGCACCAATGTGGCCTCTTTGAATGACCTGGGGACGGTGCCCGAGCTGAGAGAGGAGTTGAGTAAAGGAAGGATGCAGTGGGGAAGGGTGTGGCAGATGTCGCGAAGCACGAAGGGAGGGCAACAGTCCCTGGGGGATCCAGATTTCACACGGACAGACAGTTTGGCGAGGGATTCTGGGTCGAGCACAGGGAACTGGGAGAAGGTGAATGTGTTGACAGGGGGGGAATCTGGTGTGACAGAGGGGGGCAGGTGAGGAATGGAGTTCTTGATGGAGATGATTTTATCAGTAAAGAAAAGGTTTAAGGCAGTGCAAGATTCCAAGGAGGGGGGGGGGGATCGGGAGTGTCCTGGCGTCCGATGTCAATTCGCCGAGGACTTTAAAGATCTCCTTGGATCTGTTAGGGGCTGTTAGGATCCTGTTGGAAATAAAAGTAGTTTTGGTAGTGATAATTGCGGCCTTATAGGCTCTGCGTGCGGACACATAAGCTTCTCTGTCAATAGCAAGATAGTGACGCCGCCATCTACGTTCGAGTCGGCGCAGCTCCAAATGTTGTTGCTTTAGGGTGGGATTATACCATTTATGGGATTTATTGAGATGGGTACGAGAATAGCAGATAATAGGTGCACAGGTATCACTGGCTGCCGTTAACCAGTGAGAGATATTGGCATCCATAGTGTTGATGTCAGTATCTGGGGACTCAGAGAGGGGGGGCTGGGTATTGGCAAGTAGGGAAAGGAAGGCAGGTGAGTCAAGAGACTTCCAATTCCGAGAAGACCCTCCGAGCCGGGATGGAGGCCTGACTAAACCTGTTATAAGGATGGACGACTCAATCAATGAGTGGTCCGACCAGACACAAGGGGAGATAGTCAGGTCAGAGAGTGATATGCCCTGAGTCCAAATGTGGTCTAGGATGTTACCCCCGATGTGGGTGGGAGAGGTGACATGCTGCGTCAGATTGAGGCTAGAAAGTGCCTCAAACAGTTCGGAGGCATGTGGACCAGCATCAGCATGGTTAAACCAATAGTTAAAGTCGCCGTATATGGCAACATGGGCTGAAGAGGTTAAAAGGGCAGAAAGCTGTTCGCAGAGCGTAATAGGAAACAACGGCATCGAGGTAGGGGGACGATAAAGAACAATAAGGGTCAGGGCCCCAGCTACGGTTGGCAGGCTGATTACCAGATTTTCAGTGTCAGGGAGACATAGGGATGACGACTTAATGAAAGGTAAGTCTTTGCGAACGATTGCTGCCACCCCACCGCCACGACGACCATGCGGCCGGTTGGCGTTCAACAGGTAGTAATTGGGGGGTAAGGCAGCCAAGATGTCAGGGAGGGATAGGTCGGACAGCCAGGTCTCGGTGAGTAACAGGATATCTGGGTTTTCCGCAGTCAATAGGAGGAAAATGTCAGTGTGATGTTGGGGAAGAGACCGGGTGTTAAGGTATAGTATACGGATACGAGTTTCCGGCGGCGCAAGGAGTGACTCAGATGCACAAATGAGTCTGGGGGGAGCTGTGTCGGCCGCTATGCCGAGGGATGTCAAACGGTCCCAGATTGTAGAGAGAAGGGCACCGGAAGGCTGCTGGAGATTTCTGAGTGCGGCGGAAGAATATGCCAATAATTGAACAGCATTTCGTGGCCCTAGGCCCGTCTGGGCGCGGACGGGCGCAGACGGGCTTGCCTTAGGCGCGCCCGCTGCGCCCGTCCGCTGCGCGTACTGAAAAGGCACATGCTTTATGTGGCTGCTTGAGGGCGTGGCCAGTTAGAGTGGGCGTGGCCGGGGGAGCGGCCGCTGGAGGCGGCGATCGAGAATTACAATGGCCGCTGCAGCGTCAGCTTGGGCTGCGCGGCGGTCACAGAGGAAGGGAGAGTCCCTGAAGCCAGGTAAGTGCAGTTAAAAATAAGCGCGAGCAGGCGCTCAAGAAAGGCAGGTGCTGTCTTTGCCCTATCACCTTCTTTCCCGTTTAAATATTTATAAAGGGAGGTCGTGCTTAAGTCGATGTCTATAGTTGCTGTGTAAATAAGGTAATGGCATACAAAGAACAAAATATTGGCAAGGTCATACAGGCTCATTACATGTTGGTCTTTAATTGTGGGTGCACACTAATATTGGGGATAAACCCAAGGCTAAACTGGACTAAAATCTACAAAAGGAAAAAATGAATATGTCACATTCAAGCTAAGAATTATGTTGAAAGCCTTGTAAACTTCCGCAAATGTCTAGGCTGTATTGCGAATACTTTTGGCCTATATTATCAGTAAATAGATGATGGTTGTGAGATATTAACAAGATTGAAATGCTAGAGCATTTATAAAAGTTAATGTCTAATATGCCCAAATATAGATGGATACATTACCCCTTCACCAATGTTCCCTGTACCAGTTCTACCTACGTGAGGAGGCCCCGCCCCCGAGACAGGCACCCTCCAAACCTTAAGGAAAGTAAATGAAGGTTACGGGTAAGCAACAAAACATAAATGCATGCATTAACAGCATTATCGGAATTAACAACTAATATAGAGCTGCACATACACCACTAAATGTAATACATGATTTGTCTTGGGAAGACCAATTAAGTATGTGCCATCAGATTTTGTACAGAAGCTGAGGAAAACAAGCATTTACAAATTCAGTTTGTGTGACTTGACCAATCTAGCTCCAAACAAGGCTTTGTCTAAGGCTCTGGCAAAGACGTACCTGTTTTGCCTCTTACTCCAAACATTCTGTACTATTCCCACTCCTGTGCCCCACACCCCACATGCACACAAAGTAACTATTGATATGACTTCTGTTATTCTTCAAACACTGCTAGTACTGCATCGGTCTGTTTTCTTGTAGATGTTGAAAAGTGGATTATTAGTAGGGATAAGTGGGGATTCACCACTAGTAATACAGCCACAATCAGAATAAAAGGACTAGTCAAGGTCTCAATAAATTATTCCCTTGCCCAACCCTTGGTAGTCGGCTGTAAGCAGGCAGGCTTAACTTAGGAGACATGTGTAAAACATTTAAAAACATCAATACATTAAATAAGTTAGACACAACACACAATAAAAACCCAACACAAATATAAAAAAATGAGAACTATTGTTGATTAAAATTACAAAAATCCAATGTAGGGAGCTATAGAGACGAATGTTTAAAGATTAAAAGTGAAACTAACGCTTAGAAGAAAATAGCACTCAAAGGGTTAAGAAAAGGTTGTGCTGGACCGGGAGAAAGTCCAGAGTTCAGGCCACGCACAATATAACATGTTTACCCTTACTTCCAGAAGTGTTTCTTGATGCAGGAAAAGGGTCCACAGCACGAGCCAAAGGTTTAGATCCCACAATGCACCTTGTCAATATACGGAGCATTTTACAATAGTTGCTCCAAACTTCTGAAACTTCTTCCTGAAGTTCCTCTTAGATTCCAAAATGTCCACAACACAAATCTAAGGGTCTAGAAGATCTGAGTTGGTCCTTGGGATGTTGGGACTACGTTTCCGAGAATGCACCTGACCAGCTCCTTAAAAGTCCTCTGGATGCCTTCTAACTGGGACCTTCTTGGTGGAGATGGTGCAGGTGGATCTTTTTTAACCTGGGAGCCAGGGAGTCCACTCCTTCACTTCTTCACTTCTTGAAGGCCGTATTTCCAAGTGTGCAGCAGTTGGTCATTCAGAGAGCAATCCTCTGGAGTACAGGTCAGGGTTCCGGCAGCGCCGTCCTTCTGCTCCTTGTAGTTTCAGGCAGGGATCTCTTGTAGCTCTTTTGTATTTATTGCTTTCAAGGAGTCCCTCCTTCATACTTTTTAAACAATGCAAAGTCCTCTGGGAATGGTTCCAAAGTGAGCAGCAAGTGTAGTCCTTATGTGTGTAGCCCTCTTGGGTGCAGACCAGGGGTTCCAGCAAGGCAGTCCTCCTTCTCTTGATTATTCAAGGCAGGGATCTGAGTTGCTGGGCAAATCTACCATATTTATTCATAGTTCCTGGGCGTCAAACAAGGGGGCACCCCTGACCAATGGGATGCAGGGTGCCACCAAGGTGTATGGCCACTTCCTCCAAAGTATGACACATTCCTGACCCAGAAAGCACTATTCTTTCAAAATCCAAAATGGAGAAGCTCTCTCATGGATGGCTAAATCCGACTAAGCCAACCCACATGTTTTGCTAAGTTTCCCTAATACTCCCCTTCTATTCCCTTAATTAATCTAATTACTGGGCGCCTGTCTGGCTGGGGATGAGCCTCTGCTGCCCTAAACTGTCATTCCCTCTTTGAAGACCACTTTTGGCTACTCCACCCCCATCCTGCATTTTGCTCTGTAGCTTGCAGTTTTCCTCACACAGGAAATCCTTTGTCTCTAGTCAGGCCATTTTACACCTCGTTAAGACAACTTGGCTCAGCAGAGTCTGGCAGAGGCTGACCAATCATAGCAGAGCTGCTGGATTTTTGCTTACAAAAAAGAAAGTTCTATAATTTATTTTCTGTGATAGTTATATTACATCTAATAGCATTTAATCTATCATTGCGATACTTTGAAGTATATTTTTAGCTCCTTTCTTTCAATAGTTCCCATTTTAGCCTTGGCTCCATTGTGCTACAGTGGAGAAAACGAAATTGACAGTTTTTTCCTCACTTTTATAATGTCTCAGCTTATAGTTACAAAGCACCCTACACCTGGGGCACCGAGGGAGACCTCAGGGGTGACATACGTAAAAATAAGGTAATTTGGAACTTTGGAAGTATCTTTTATTCCAAAGTCGAATTTGCATACCATTTAAGTTTAAAAGCAGCTTGCAAGCAGGGCTGGCTTTAGAATTGACAACAGGCACCACAGTAGTGCACATTCAAGTACATTATAGGGCTTATTACAATCTTGGGAGGAATGCCTCTGCCCAACACCGTCTCTGACTTGGGACCGACTGACCAGGCACGGCCCGTGCAGGGCGTTATACCGGGGTGGTGACATCAGGCGGGGGAGGGTCAGGGTGAGGGGTTGCAAAATGCGGGATATGGACCATTACAGGTAAGTACCAAAAAAAAAAAACTAATTTTGTTACCTGCGCTGCATCGCCAAATGTGATGCAGCGCGGGCAACACATTTTTTTTTCCGGTACTTACCTGTAATGGTCCATATCCCGCATTTTACAACCCCCCACCCTGACCCTCCCCCGCCTGACGTCACCGCCCCGGTATAATGCCCTGCACGGGCCGTGCATGCGACTGACTTGCGGTCAGCGGTTCCAACTGTCGCATTTCCATTGTTCCCTATGGGAGCTTGTGTTACGCCTGAGAACCAGCCGTAACACAGGCTCCCATGGGGAAATGGTGTGTAACCCCAAGGTGCATGCCACACAGTGCAGGTTGTTACAGGTGGGTACCTAGGTACCCACTCGGCCACAAACGGTAGGCCGCGGGGGACCAAGGGCCTTGACAGGGGCCCCGAAAGTCACTAACTTGCCATTTGTAGGTCTATTGCCTCCCCACCCGCAACTGCAGCTTACTATATAACGAGGAGTCATCAGTCTCTAAATCTTGTTTCCATTACTTATTAATTCTCAGACAACGTTTTTCTTTTCTACCCCACACGGATGATCAGTGCATTTATTCACTGTTTATTAATTCTGAAAATTCAGTCTACTGACGTTTGCTGAAAGAGAGCTTTGTAAGGCTAATGAATATTTAAAATGTAATGGCTAGGACATTGCCTCGCACTAAGACACTAAGAAAATCTTCTCACGTATCAGGGGTGCAATTGCACTCACTAGGGCTGCCCATTCACAAGCTTCTTATTTCAGTGTGTAAGACCCAGTGGGTTTATTATGATAAGGAACGAACCACAAGGTTCTGATCAGCAAGTTTGCGTTTTTATCACCCAAATGCAGCATTAAGTTCTGCTTCTAAACTCCTGCTTACAGTACAGTTTTGGTGAACTTTCAATGTGAAGATATAGCAATAAATTGGGCAATTTAAATTCTTCCAAAAGCTATGACCTAGGACTTTTTCTACTTGTGTTAATCTTAATTAGCTCATGGTGTTTGCGTAGGTTAGCAGCTGTACCCTGCAAAAGTTGATTGGGCCCAGAGAGGTGAACATTGCCCCTAATAAATAACTTAATACTCATAATACTGATAATTGCTTCATGGAGCCTGACATTCCTGCTTCCTGCAGACTTAGCCATCCACAACACTTCTACATTGAAGCCCCATCAAACACCCATTTTGAGGTCTATGAACTCCCAGCCCTCTGTACACCAATGCAGGAAATCTACGCAATCAGCTAATGTTTTGCCTTTTTTCGCAGGACCTATTTTGAATGGTTTTAAAGACTCTGTGCACAAAACCCCTGTTGCATCTGCTCCCCCTTTAACTGTGGTTCAATTGAATCATTACTAATTGGCATATTTACATTGCCTGTAGGTCCCATTCACTAAAATGGCAGGGCAAACATGACTTCAGGCCTACCCTGTGACCCTGACCGCTGCAGTGTAAAACCTGGAATGAGTTCAGTCAGAATAACCTTTTTGACAGCAGAAAACCTTCCTTTCAAATATTAATGTCAACCCTATGTATGCCTCGCAGCCCACATAGCAGGAGGGTTGGTATTTATAGGTAGGACATGTAGAACTTTAAAGTTGATGTGCCTGTACTGTGACTAGTACCCAAAGTAATTCTGCTATCCTTGGATTTGGACCAGCTAGAAATGTGATTAAACTACTCTTTTTTAATATGTAATCATTTTAATATTTAACTTAATGCAAAGTCAGATCTCATAAATATTCATGAAAACTAACTTTTAGAAAGTTTACTGTTCTGTGCTGAAGCTCTCAAGCAGTAGCCCATTGGGTGATAGCCCCGATGAGATGTGAAAACTGCTCCCAAAGTAGAGACAATGGATTGGGAATGGAGAAGTCTTTTCCTTTCCTCTGCCAGGAAGATCATTTGGGATGTACTCAGGGACTTAATTTACTTCAAAGGACCTAGCGTGTCACAAGCAAATGAGAGGTGACACCTGTAAAGGCCCCATTTAGTCCTCCCAGTCATGCAGACACCAAACACATTGGGGGTAAAGCTGCCTCTAGAACTGGTTGGAATTGACCAAAGAGCAGACGGCTCATTACCCTGGTCACACCTCTGTTTGGGCACAAAGGCTCTGCATAAGGGGAGAAGGGTTATCCCATCTTAGATTTTGAGAGTGAGGGGCACTGCGGAAATATTTGTAGTAGGGCAAACAAGAACTGCTTCAAAAGTGGGAAGGGCAACCCCAGGGAACATTTACCACATTGGTTAGAAAGATGCTAGCTAGTGCCCCCCACTAGCTAGTGTCAGACATAAATGTTGCATCCCCAGGAACCCTCTTCAGAACCCTTTCTGGAACTGCGGGGAACAGAAGAAGAATGAATCTGCAATCTGTGACCTGTGACCTGGGAGGAGCCCTAAAAGGCTGGACCTGCTCCTTAACCCGGGACAAAGAAGTGGACTCCTATGTGACTACAGTTCTACAAAGAGCTACAAGAGGCCTTTTCCTGTAGTTTGCAGCTGATTAGTATCATTGGGATAAAGCCTGAACCCTGCTGGGGGCCTCTGCTAGAGTGTTGACCCCAAAGTGCTGTTCCTCATGTCTTGGGGCACTAAGCTTAGTCTAACTGGGCCTCTCCTACACTTGAACGCCAGAGATTTAAAGATTATTTGGACTTCCAGACCACCTTAGGTCCAAGACAACCCCCCCCCAGCCTTTCCTACCAAGGCATACCCTCGCTGGGCTAACAAATCAGCCTTCTCTCATTCAGAGCTGTGCAATAGCAGCAAATTCCATTTGGCGGATCCTCTGCAAGGAGGTATCTGAAACTCAATGTCAGATACACACAGCAGTCTTGCCACACTGAAGGATTCTGAGCTTCCAAAAAGAGACTAAGTCCAAAGGAACTCCCTGAGTGTGAATTTTGAATTTCTCCTAATCAGAGCTTTTCCCACCAAAACCAACAGCTTCATTGGACCCTCAAACAATTCTTCTGTGACTTTGTGAAGACTTTGTGAAGACCTTCTCAAATACAGCCTGCTTCCTGAAGGATTTTGACTTCGAGAAGAAAGGCTAAGTCCCAACATAAAACATTTTGACCAGGCCAAACCTGGGTGTGTATCCACTCCACGGCTGTTGGCCTCAAATCATGCATAGGTTTGATTCTACCATGATCACTGGCTACCATTTACACCTAGCGGTTTTTGGTGCCATGTGTACTAAAACCTACAAATTCATACCTGTTACTCTCCTTATTGAATTTGAGTCATTTTAGTGTCCTCTTAGTTATTAAATGTTACTCTATGTTTCTAATTCTGTTTGGGTTTGTAATTCATACTTTGCTTGTTACCCCACGTTAAGCCTGTCCACTCTATGCCAGGTTGTTAAACCCAGGTTAATTTAGTGACTTTGAGAGTTCACCCTGACAAGAGTTGCAAATACTCCTTCAGGTGGGTAATTTCTCACCTCAAATAATAATTGAATTTCTTACAATGGAGTTCGGACCCAGGTGCCTGAATAAACCACCACCACAGCAAACAGGATGAATTCCATCTGTGGTTAGTACACATGAATTATTCTAGCTTATTTTATGTGCGTTCAATAATATCATATCATCTGAGGCTGATGCAGTTAATGACTCTTACTAATTCAACACATGGGGCACAGAAGGAAGTAAAGGGACTTTAGAAATGGGTTAAACGGTGAGAAAGCGTTGTTTATAAGCAAACATGAAACACAAAGAAAATGTTCCCTTGATTCTGACGATCAATGTATTACTTATGTAATACATTGATCGTCAGAATCAAGGGAACATTTTGTTTGTGTTTGGTGTAGTACCTCTATTCCCTTGGTTAAACTAGGGGTCCCTCTCATAATTTTGTGAAATTTATAAGCAAACATGGACATTTAATATCAAAACATACCTTTTTACTGGAATCTACATATTCTGTACTTATGAAACTGGTATAAAAGTCTACTCTATTGGGCCTTCAGTTAGAGTTGCTTGCTAATCCAGGACATTACACTCCAAAGCACTCAGAGCATGACTCCAACTGGGAGGAGTGATATTACCTCTGGGGTTTTTTAGCCCACTAAATGAGGAAAAACGTGATAATAACTGTATTTTAGTTTCTTCTGCATTCATCTGTTGGCAGTCATCCAACATTGCATTCATATTTTTGCAATACATTTTAGCGGTACTACTTATGATCTGCATTTAAAGCACACACGTGTTGTTATTCTGTTGCTACATTTTTCTGCCACCACCAGGGAACTCTTAATGAATGCTAATGTGATGAGGTGATTGGGACGCGTCTGGGGATCCGGCAGCCACTCTAGTTATTTTTCTTTACATGTCAACGTAACATTATGTGGCATGCGCCAACCTCCTTCGAACCATATAGGTCACACTCATAAAAAGGTTCAAATATGTTAACATCAGTAGCATCACAAATATTCAACATCTAAGTTCATTCACCTTTATCATAGAGCAAACAGGCATACTTGTCATGAGGCCTGGTTGCAACAATTCCCACTGATTTTTTTCTACTATGCAGAACGTTTTTCTAACTAGGAGCAAACTTGATATTTTGTCATAATTTGGTCAATCAAGTTCCTAATGTGGACTCAATCTGTGGCGAGCAAGTCAAGGAAAATAGCTGTGCAATACGTCCATTGATCACATTGTGAAGAAAAAAGCAGGTATGACTGCAAAACTTCATAATGCTTTGTAAGGCAAAGGAGCAGAAAATGTCAGGACCATATTACTGTTCTTTAAAAAAATCTCGCTTCTTCCAGCTATGAATCTCCAAGTAGAGAAACAAAGTGGCAGCTGGTAGCACCTGCTAGCGATGCCACCTGATTTACCGGCAGAGCTGTAAGTGTTTCAGACAGCATAAGATCAAAGATGTTAGATGGTATGTCTGGTATGCCATGCTAAGTCTAGGGTTTAGTGTTGCTTCCAAAGGCAAAAAGCAAGCTGGGATATTAGACAAAATCTTGCAGGGCTCATCTGACAGATGGTAATCCACCTTTGATGGCGTGACAGAGTATATGAGGAGAAAACCCACTCTTTGGAATATGAAAATGCATATAAACAGGTGGTGGACGGCAGCAAAGCAACTGTAATCACCATGAATGTTGTAGTACAAATATTTGTACTCAAAACAAACAACCCCTCATTAGGAAAGCCTTTTTATATTCCGACATGTGCCGTAACGCCAGATACTGCACATACCGAAATTATGATTTTTGCAGCAAATAATGCACCTCTGCAATTTTCCCCAAGGTACATTTTAGCAGATCAAACCTGGCTGGCAGAGATATGCATACTGTCCAATCAGGAAACACCACTCTAGCGAGGGTAAGCTAGATACACACTAAAAGATAACCTGTGCTCACTCTCTGGTAGTTTGGACAGAGCAGGCAGGCTCATCTAAAGAGGCAATGTGTAAAGTACGTGTGCAATCCACACATACACAATAACACAATGACAAAAAATCCACTAAGTAGAACCAGAGTTATGAATTTTTAAAGAATAAACCAGAAATAGTGCTTAGAAGTCAATAGCACTAAAAGGTTACTTGAGATCATGCTAGACCAAGGTAAATCCAAATTTCAGACTGACCGCGATTGAGGGCAGGTCAGTTTCAGGAATCACTCTTAAACAATTAGGAGCCCAAGGGGGAGAAAAGGGATATGTACAGGTCGCCCCCACTCTATATCATATCAACAACAAAAGACCTGTCCCTATATTATGTAGAAACAGCGGTTCCCATATATCTCAACAGACCCTTATCATAAGGTGTCAAGAAACACAGTGAGTAATCATTACCCTCCTGCTTAATTATGCCACTATAGTCATGAGCTCAAATCTAAAAATGTGTCTATAAATGTGTGTGGTACAGCAGACAACTCCGCGCCCTCACCACCCCTTCTAAGAAACCAACTTTCAAAAAAGGGGGAGGGGGAGTTGGCAGTGCCTCACGGGAGCAACACCCGCGGAGGAATAAACAGACTGGTACTCGTCTGTATCCTCACGTTTTCATCATCAGCATCTGCCAACTATAACAAAAAGAGGGGATAACAAACAGTGCAGACAACATAAACCAAATATGTGCTCTGTGTAAGTGACCCAATTCGGTTCGACCACTCTGATCTCAAAGTGTGACACCACCACCGTTTAAAAAGGGCAGAGCTCCACTAGCTAAATTACTTTTATTCCGTGCTGTGTGCCCGCTCTATTAAAACCAAACCAACATGTTTCATTGCCGTGATAGATTTACTGGCAATTTCATCAGGGTTTTGGGTCTGCGCGATCTCTGCACGCCAAATCTCCATTTATTGTACCAGTTAGCTGCTGTTTGCTTATATACCAGCGCCCCCGTAGAAGAATCAGCACAAACTGGTGCCTGTAGCTTTGTTGCAGGTACCGGACAACTGAACTCAGTCAGTGCGGTATTTGTGCAAGTAAATGGCCTCCGCTCAACCCCCGGCAAACAGCAGCTACCTGGTACAATAAATGGAGATTTGACGTGCAGAGATCGCGCAGACCCAAAACCCTGATGAAATTGCCAGTAAATCTATCACGGAAATGAAACATGTTGCTTTGGTTTTAATAGAGCGGGCACACAGCATGGAATAAAAGTAATTTAGCTAGTGGAGCTCTGCCCTTTTTAAACGGTGGTGGTGTCACACTTTGAGATGAGAGTGGTCACACCGAATTGGGTCACTTACACAGAGCACATATTTGGTTTATGTTGTCTGCACTGTTTGTTTTCCCCTCTTTTTGTTATAGTTGGCAGATGCTGATGATGAAAATGTGAGGATACAGACGAGTACCAGTCTGTTTATTCCTCCGCGGGTGCTGCTCCCGTGAGGCACGGCCATATCCCCCTCCCCCTTTTTTTGAAAGTTGGTTTCTTAGGAGTGGTGAGGGCGCGTAGTTGTCTGCTGTACCACACACATTTATAGACACATTTTTAGATTTGAGCTCATGACTATAGTGGCATAATTAAGCAGGAGGGTAATGATTACTCACTGCGTTTCTTGACACCTTATGATAAGGGTCTGTTGAGATATAAGGGAAACAGCTGTTTCTACATAATATAGGGACAGGTCTTTTGTTGTTGATACAGTTTCAGGAATCAGACAAATCCCGTTGACAAAGTACCTTGGATGGAGAAAAGCGGCGACGTCGAGGACTTGAGCGAGGAGTCGTCACGTCATCATCCATTCCGTGATGGAATCTTTGTAGAGAAACACCTGTATGATGCAGGCACCATTTCGTGGTCAAGCCGCACTGTCCGTCGTTGCCCAGCCGCAACAGCTATAGAGTGCAGCCATTAAGCAGTCGCTGCGTCAGCAATGAAAGGCGATGCATCAGTTTCATTGGACAGAAAGCTGCTGCTGCGTCAATGTCAATGTCAATGTAGGAAAACTTGCAAAAACCCAGTTCAGTGGCCGAGGGCTAGAGAGGGCAGTTCATGCAAGGGTAGGATTCATACATGGCAGAGTCCAGCAGCACCAACAGAATTGAAAGAAGTCATTTATGGCCCTTAGACTTCAGAAAATAGGAGACAAGCCAGCAAGCTCTTGGAGTCACTCCACTCTGGGTTCAAGTGAGATGGGTCCAGTCCTATTCCTCAGCAGGGCAGAAATCAGCAGGAAGCAGTTCAGCACAGCAGTGAACCAGATCCTTAGAACAGTCAGTCAAGGGGAGTGGCAATCGTGGTAGCATAGCAGCCCTTACTCCTGTTAGTTTTTTTTCACAGGTCCAGTAGTGTACTGATTTGGTAAGGTCAGAAGACTTATACCAAAAAGTGCCTTCAAAATGAGGGGGTTACTTCAAAGGAACTCCTTAAAGTGCACAGGTCCCCTTCATCCCAGTCCTGTCTGCCAGGCTATCTGTGGAGGGTAATTAGTCCTTTGTGTGGGGACAGGACACAGCCTATTCAGACGTGCCAGCTCCCTCTCCCCTTTCTGCCTGGAAAAGCTATCAGAATGCAGAGGAGTCGCACCCACCTTTCCTGAGTTTGTGGCTGTCTGGAGGGAATGCACACAGCGTAGCTGTCACCCAGCCCAGACGTGTATTGGAGACAGGCTGCAGGCACATAAAGCTAAGTGAAGAGCAGAGAAATGTCCACTTTCTAAATGTGGCATTTCTAAAGTAGAAATGTTAAATCCAACTTTACCACTAAAGAGGATTTCTCATTACTATTGCAAAGATATGAAACATGATGTAGCTACTCTTTTCTAATCAGGCATTACAGCTTAAGAGTGTTTTAAGTAATTCCAAATGCTAGCCTATGAGAGGAGTAGGCCTCACAGTAGTGAAAAACGAATGTAGCTGTTTGTCACTACCATCGCACATGGATGTTATTTGGGAGTAGTCAGGTGTCACAGCTGTGACCTCTAGCTTGCTCTCCGTTACTCTTGGCACTTTCTTTGCAACCCCTGGCCTCAGAGGAGGCAAAGCTTTCATCCCATTGAGGCCAGGGGTCGCAAAGGAAGTGCCAGGAGTATCAGGGAACAAGCTTGAAGTCACAGCTATAGCCCTGACTACTCCCAAATGACGTCCATGCCAGTGATGGAGAAATGATTCAAGAAAACTAAACTTGCTCGAAACAAAACCTTCATTAACTTTTATTAACCGCTAAAAGTTGTAGATGAGACAAAACTAATATACACCAATTACCGACATGTGGGAAGAAAGCTTTACGCATGCTTAATTAATGTGGAAGAACGTGCAACGAGGCTAAAATCGCTTTAATTTGTCAAACTGCTTTGCGCATGTGCAAACTAGAATTACGTAGAGATAACATGACTAACTCGCTTTTGGAGGGAAATCTTTGCGCATGCGCAAGAAGGACTAACATGTGGTCCTGCAAAACCGCATGCCTGGCATCTGTTTGCCTGAAGTAAAAAGAAAGCCTCCTACGTTAAAGCTCTTGCCCAGAATAATAATAACATGGAATAGAGTAGAAGTGGGTGGTGAACAGTGAGAATTATATATTTGACAAAATAACATCTCTTTATGATTCTTTTATCAATAGTGTACATTTGGGCCTGTTTCGCACATGACATGGAGAGAAAGTGGAATCGAATGACAATGAGTTACGCATGCTCAGTAGACTCGGAATATGACCCAATGACCAAAGAAATGAACTGCTGCCAAATACCAAGGACAGAAGACTTGGGAAAGTCAAGACGTGTATGCCTCGTCTATGGAGACTGCATAGAAATTGTTATAAAAAGTTGCAACAATATATGAATGCGAAAGGAAACATGAATGAGCTAAAGGGGAAGGGTTTGCAAAACAAAGGTACTTTAATAAAAAAAACAAATGTCAGCATACTGTGATGAAAACTCCCCTAGCTCTGTCCAATCGTATGCCATATTTCATTAATATTTGCAACTATTCAGGGTGGGACATGCAGAAATGAAGACTATATCTAGAGTGACTTTAGAATATTAAGGAGGTTGGTGATGCGATTGCCAAGCCAAGAGAAGCTTGCTGCTGCTGGGTGGGAGAGAGGGAAGCTGGGTTGAGAAAGATCAAGAAAAGAGAGGAGAGAGCAGTCTGGGATGATTCAGATTCGAATGCAGTCTGATTAGATTAGAATATTCCGGAAGAACATCGAGGAGGGAGAGAGTGTAAGAAAGGGATACGCCGTGGTACGTCAGGTTTGTAGAGAAGTCTAGTAAGTAACTGTTCTGTTCTGATCCTGTCCTATAGTCTTTGTCTCCTGATTCTAACTCAGGGGACCCCCACCATTCCTTTGGCCAGAGGGGTGGTCTTCAGTATTTCAAATAAGTAAATATTATTCGGACTCATAATTTACATATTTCTTTGCAAATGTATTTTTGCCTCTGAACTCTTTTTGTCTCTTAATCTATCTACTCCTTTTGCATTGATTTATTGAATGAGTTTGTGACATTTGCTGTATCTGCTAAATGATTTATCTCTTGCATATGAAAATGATGGCATTTGCACTGTGAATTTGTATTGAAAGAGCGATCATCTTTATGTCTGAAATTTAGATAAAACTTATGAATCTTACCCAGAATCTGTGGTTATTTCATTAAGATATATGAATTAGTTAGAAAACTGTTAATATCAACTGTTAATATCAACTAACTCAACTAATGGTTCTTCGACCAGGAAAGAGTTTTGATCTGTGAAAGATTAGTTAGGCTATATATTTTGTTTAGAAAATGTTAAGATTACTGGAAACAAACTAATTGACATCCAAATGAATTATAAAACTTGACCCCCAGTGGGTACCGGAGAAAAGTGATAAAAAGAAATTGGGTAAATGTGTATTGGCAATGTTGAATTGTGAGTGTTTATCCCTGGCGCGCCCGATGGATCACCAGGACATGTAAAACTTAACAATACATGTCCTAACGTTTAGTTACATAGCACCCTGCCCATAGATCTACCTAGGGCCTACTATAGGTGTGACCTATTCAAATACACAGGTTTTGCAATGGCAGGCCTGAGGCAGGTTTGAATGGCTACTTGTGTGGGTGGCACAACCAGTATTGCAGGCCCACAAGTAAAATTTAGATTACAGTCCCTGGTTGTATGATATACCACTTTACAAGGAACTTACAAGTAAACTAAATATGCTGATCAGGTATACACCAATGTCACCATGGTTATGGAAGAAGCAAATGCACTTTAGCATTGGTTAGAAGTGGTAAAGCGCTCAGAGTCCTAAGGCGAACAAAAAGATGAAGCAAAAAGTGGAGGTAAACAGGCAAAAAGTTGGGGGAAGACTACCCTAAGGATGACAGGTCTAGCACGTGTCCCCCCACCTAAAAGTGGGGAGATCTACCCAACCTCTAGGGAGTTCTCGTCACTAAGGTGGAAAAACCTGGATAGACCGTCAACATTGCTGTAGCCTACCACTGGTCTTTGCTCCAAACTGAAGTCCATACCCTGAAGGGAAATGGACTCCCTCCAGCTGAAGGTGGGGAGAACTACCCACCCTCTTGGGAGTTCTCATAACTAAGGCGAAAGAATCTAAACAGACCACCAGCATTGGCGTGTTCTGTACCAGAGCGGTGTTCCACCATAAAGTCCATTCCCTGTAGAGAGATGGACCACCTCAACAGTTTTGTATTCTCACCCCTCATTTGCATGAGTCACCTGACGGGCCTTTGGTCAGTCTGAATCAGGAAGTGAGGGTCAAACAGGTATGGCCTCAACTTCTTCAGTGCCCAGACAACAGCAGAAACCTCTCTATCTATAAAACTCCACCATCGTTCTATGGGGAGTAGCCTCCAGGCGATGAAGGCTACAGGTTGGTCAATGCCCTCTTCATTTAGCTGTGATAACACTGATGAACTTCTTGGAGAAGCCAGGGGCCTTGAGCACAGAGGCTGTGTGCATCGAATGCTTCAGGGAGTCAAATGCAGTTTGGCATGCCTCTGTCCAAATCACATTTCTGGGCTGCTTCCTAGAAGTCAGCTCTGTCAAGGGGGCAATACTGGTGCCATATCCCTTGACTCACCTTCTGTAATACTTAGTCAGGCCCAAGAATGCTCTGACCTCAGACCTCAGTCTGGGATAGTCTCTATCTTGGCTTGGAGGGACTATACCCTACTCCTGCCGACCAGGTGTCCTGAGATTAGACCCCTGCCCTATCTGGCACTTACTGGCTTTGATAGTCAAGCCTGCCTGTTGCAAAGCCTCAATCACCCCCTGGAGGTGAAAAGGGTGGTCCTTCCAACTTCTACTGAAGACAGCTATGTCATTCAGATAGGCAGCTGAGGATGGCCTCCATACCAGCAAGTCACTGGTTCACCAACCTCTGGAAGATGGCAGGTGCATTATTGAGTCCAAGGAGCATCACACAAAATTAGAAGTGATACTCTGGAGTGGAAAAGGCAGACCTCTCCTTGGCATCTTCTGTTAGGGTGATCTGTCAGTACCCTGATGTAAGATCAAAGGTGCTTAAGTACTGGGCAGGCCCTAACCAGTCAAGGAGCTCATCAGCCTGGGGGATGGGATGAGCATCAGTCTTTGTCCAATCATGTAGCCCTCTATAATCCAGATAGAACCTCAGTTCAGGTGTGATGCCCACGGGGGCAGCTATCGGTGCTAGAGAACCACAGGACTGGACAAGGGGCTTCTGGAGGGTTCCATCAAGCCCAGTTCCAGCATCTTAGAGACTTCACTCTTGATGCTGGCTCTCACCTTATCCAAGGAACTTTAAGAGTTATTATTAAGAGGAAGGTTGCCCCCTGTGTCCACATCATGGGTACACAAGGGGGTGGTCCCAGGAGTAAGGGAGAAAAGAGAGGAGTACTGCTCCAACATGTTGTGACAGTCTCTCTCCTGTTCAGAACTTAGAGCAGGGAAAAGTGTTACTCCTTCCACAGACCCCTCCTTCTTCTTGGAGTCCAAGAGGTCAGGGAGAGGTTCACTTTCCTCTTTCTCTTCTCAGTCTGGGACAACAGCATGGTGAGCTCATACCTCTCAAAGTGGGGTTTGAGGTGATTGATGTGTAGCACCCTGAGGGGTTAATGGGGTTCTTAAGGTCCACCAGGTATGTGGCCTAACCCTTCTCAATCACCTCATATGGCCAAGTCCAGCGGTCCTGGAGAGCCCTGGGTTCCACAGATTCCATTACCAAGGCTGTAATTCCACAGTGATAGAATTTTGGTCATACTACTTTTTCATTACAGCCTGGCTGGCTTCCAAGTTGTCAGAAGCTTGGTTCCACAAATTAGCCATCTTGCTTCTGAAGGCTAGAATGTAGCTCACTACATCCGGGGGAGCCTTCCTGGGAGTTTTCTCCAACCACTCCTTCCTCAGACTCAGAGGTCCTCTAACAAGGTACCCGTACAGAAGATCATGGGATTGAATCCCACACTCTTCTGTGGTATCCTCCTGTAGATAAACAACAGTCATGGTAGGGTAATGTCCCACCTGTTCCTCAGTACCTCAAGTAGGCCTTTATTCATGCTTTTCAGGGCCTTGTTGAATCTCTCAACAGGGCCATTGGCTTGTGGATGGTAAAGACTGGAGAAATTGTAGATTACTTTGACTGCATGTATTCAGGCATGAAGCTTGTATCCCTGTCAAATACATCTTCCTTGGGGACACACACTTGGGAAAAATCCCTATCAGGACCTTTGCCACTGAAGATGCAGTCATGGTCCTCAGTGGGATTGTCTCTGGGTACCAAGTGGCATGATCCATCAGAACCAGGATAAACCTGTTGCCTTATGCAGTCTGGGGATCCATAGGCCAACAATGTGGATGCCTACCCGCTCAAAGGGTATGCCAATGACTGACAAGGGATTAAGGAGCTTTCAGCCTCTGTCTTGTCTTCCGACAGGTTACACAGGTCCTGCAAAAGGCATCTAAGGAAGTCCTGCCAGGGGAATCTCGTGAGCCATCTCCAGTAGGAAGGCCCTGTAGCATCGGAGGACCACCAGAGCCCTTGCCGTCCCACGCAGGCACCTTAGGCTCACTGTAAAGGAGGATGTCCTCCCAGTAAATGTGGTAACTTCCAGAGACATCATCTGCTGCTTGGGCTTCAGCCTGTAACTCAAGGGTTGGACACTCCCTCTGGGCCTTTTACATGCCATCCTATTCCTCAGTACCTCAAGTAGGCCTTTATTCATGCTTTTCAGGGCCTTGTTGAATCTCTCAACAGGCCCATTGGCTTGTGGATGGTAAAGACTGGAGAAATTGTAGATTACTTTGACTGCATGTATTCAGGCATGAAGCTTGTATCCCTGTCAAATACATCTTCCTTGGGGACACACACTTGGGGAAAAATCCCTATCAGGACCTTTGCCACTGAAGGTGCAGTCATGGTCCTCAGTGGGATTGTCTCTGGGTACCAAGTGGCATGATTCATCAGAACCAGGATAAACCTGTTGCCTTATGCAGTCTGGGGATCCATAGGACCAACAATGTGGATGCCTACCCGCTCAAAGGGTATGCCAATGACTGACAAGGGATTAAGGAGCTTTCAGCCTCTGTCTTGTCTTCCGACAGGTTACACAGGTCCTGCAAAAGTCATCTAAGGAAGTCCTGCCAGGGGAATCTCGTGAGCCATCTCCAGTAGGAAGGCCCTGTAGCATCGGAGGACCACCAGAGCCCTTGCCGTCCCACGCAGGCGCCTTAGGCTCACTGTAAAGGAGGATGTCCTCCCAGTAAATGTGGTAACTTCCAGAGACATCATCTGCTGCTTGGGCTTTAGCCTGTAACTCAAGGGTTGGACACTCCCTCTGGGCCTTTTACATGCCATCCAGCAAGTGTAGTCAGGACACCAAGGGAAGCAGTGCCCTCCTCCGTGGGCTCTGGGGTGGACACTGCAGGAGCCACACCCACCTCAATGGGAATACATTCAGGGGCTGGTTTACCACACCCTCTGCCTTTCCTCTTTTTAGCAGCTGGCTGGGCCATTGTTCCAGGCTCTAGCCCTTTTCAACTCCCATCTTGGGCACCTATGGACCTTGATGTTGCACAGATCCATTAAGCTAATCCCAACATCTCCACGTGAGACTTGAGCTCCACTTCTTTCCAGATAGTCTGCTCAAGGTTATTACCCAACAAACAGTCCACAGGCATGGCAGGGTTCACAGAAACTTTCAGGAGCTCTGTAAACCCCCCCGCCCCCCCCCACTCAAAGGGAACAAGGGCCACTCAATAGTGACCCTCTCTGTTTTTGGAACTACCTGCTCTGGGGATACCAGCTGACTCCTTACCATAGTCATGCTGGCTCCTGTATCCCTCAGAGCCTCAACACATTCCCATTGCTGATGACCCATTGCCTATACTTAGTGGTATTTAAGATCAAATGGCTCTTAGGAACCATCTCACTGTCACCAAGGCACACTAGGGTAACCCCACTAAACCCTCCCCCATTAACTGGGACAAACTCTTCCACAGCACTAAACTAACCACCCCTGAATTCCTTTCCCCAGTGGGAGGCGGTGCTCTTTTTGTACACTTGGGATCCCCCTTGTAGTGTCCATACTCATAGCACTTAATGGATTTGGCTACTGACCTTCGTCAGGTTAGTTTTGGGGGCCTTTAGAGAACTAGCTTTATCTCCCCCTCCTTATTCTGGTGGGAACCCTGACCACCCTTTTGGGAGCCCCACCAGATGCCTTCATGGGCACTCTAGTGCTGACCCAGATGACCGCCTACTCAGCATGTTTCCTAGGGTCAGTTAACTTGCTATCCCCCAGATGTTGGTGCAGCTGTGGAAACAAAATATCAAGCATGTGCACCTTCAAAATCAAGTTGTACAGCCCTGAATATTCATCAACCTTGCTGCCCCTCACCTAGCCCTTCGGTGCCTTGCTGGCATAATTCAAGACCTACACCCATGTTTGTGAAGAGATCTTGTGGCTGCCCCTGAATCGGAGGAGCCTATACCTCTCAGGGGTCAGTCCAAACATGCTGACTAGGATGGCTTTCATTGCAGTGTAGTATGTCTGGTCCTCTACCTCAGGTGTAAGGAGTGTATCCTTCCCCATCGTAGGCATATACCTCCACAAACTACCATCCGAAAACTCCTTTGAAATCCAGTGCACTTTCAGAGCCACTTCATTGACTGCTAACCGTTTGTCTATGTCATCCCTAGCCATGCAACTGGGCACCAAATCTTTTGGGATCCTGACTCTGGACTCACCAGTGGACACAGCAGATTTGGTGTCACCATTGAAGTTGCTGGACCCATCTCCCAGGGCTCTGATGTCGAGCTCTCTCATGTTGAGCTCATAGGCCATTTCCTCTCCTCTATGGCCAGCATTTTCTACTCTAGAGCTTGCTCTCTCTCAATTTTAGCAAGGCCTGCTCCTTCTCTAGCTTAACACGGGCCTGCTCCAATTTCAATTTGGCAAGCTCTAGCTTCAGTTTTCTCTCCTCCCTCCTGTCCTCCAGCTCCTTTGGGGATCGGTTCCTTGAAGACACACTGCTGCCTGGTCTGCTCCAGTCCTGGGAGGATGCTACCCCCCACATCAATAGGCTGCATGTCAAGACCTCCATCTTAATCCTGCTCCAATACCTCCTTCTCAGACTTTGACCCCCTCCACCTCATCCACTTTTTCTAGGTGGGCTGCTGCCCATGCTCTCAAGGCTTTCTGAACCTCTGCCTTCTTGGCACTTCCCTTATGGAACACTCTTCTTTTCTGGCAGTACCCCCTCAGCTGGGTATGTCTCCAGGTTGGCCAGCTCGAATTCCATATTGCCAGGTAGGACCACAGACATTGTAGAGAAAATCAGTATGGGGCAACAAGACTTTTGGAAAAATCAAAGATGTCAATCAGGGAGAATTGAAAAAGATTTGACTTTGTCTTAAGTATAGATTTGCAGTGAACACTGAATTACTATATGGTAAAGCACAAAAACAAGTCCTAACCTCACAGCTGAACACCAGTATGCACCCTGCCCAGGCAGGAACCACCACTCTAGTCATGGTAAGCTAGATATAAACTAAAACATAACCTGTATTCACCCTCTAGCAGCTTGGCACAGAGCAGGCAGGTTTATCTAAAGAGGCAATGTGTTATGTATTTATGCAACACACACAGTAACACAATGAAAACACCACACAAAAACTCCAAGGTTTAGAAAAATGGAGAATACTTTTATGAGAAAATCAAGATCAAAACGACAGAAATCCAATAAGTAGAGCCGGAGTTATACATTTTTAAAGAATAAAAAAAAAATAGTGCTTAGAAGTCAGTAGTGCTAAAAGGTTACTTGAGGTCGCGCTAGTTCAGGCAGACCGAGATGATGGGCAGGCCGGCTACAGGACTCAGACAGGTCCCGCTGAGAAAGTACCTTGGATGGAGCACAGCATCGACGTCGAGGACTCAAGCCGAGTTGAGGTGAGAAGGGCCCGCGTCATCGTCGATCTCTTGGATGGAGGACAGTGTCAGCACCGATCCGCACTGTCGATGGAAGGTTAGTCACTACGAACCCCTGTATGATGCAGACACTGTGTCGTCATTGAGCTGTGCTGTCCATCACTGTCGAGTCAAACTGGCTGTAGAGTCGGGGTCGTTGAGCAGCCGCTGCTGCGCTGTGTCAGTTCCGATTAGTGCAAAGCCGCTGCTGCTTCATCGCCAATGTAGGAAAAGCTGCAAAAACCCACTTCAGAGCCCAGGAGTGGAGGGACACTTTGTCCAGGAAGGCTATCAGATGCAGAGGAGTCCTCTGTCACACCCACCCTTCCTGTATTTGTGGCTGTCTAGAGGGAATGCACAAGGTGTAGCGGGCACCCAGCCAAAATGTGTATTGGACACCAGCTGCAGGCACACAGGCCTAAGTTAAGAGCAGAGAAATGTCCACTTTATAAAAGTACAAAATAATCAAAACATCTAGCTGACCATTTGATAGGCTGCCAACTTTTTATGCAGAAGCAGACCAAATTCTCAAATGAGTTGGTTAATTTCATTTAATTATTAATTTTCATAAATTTCATTTTTTGAATTCACAAACTATATCAAATCATTGTTATTTGTCATTTGGACTCTGTTTCAATCCTTATTTGTCTTGATGGTATGCAAATTGATTTGTGAGGTCATTTGAATTGTTAGGTGTATCTGATATCTGTCTTTGTGAATTCTAAACAATTAAATTCATGAAAATGAATAATTAAATTAAATAGACCAATTTATTTGAGAATTTAGTCTGAGTCTGAATAAAAAGTTGGCAGCCTATCAAATGGTCAGCTAGATGTTTTGATTATTTTGTATTTACTGGCCCTATCTATCTGAGTGTTGTAGGGCCCATCCCTTGCATTACCAAAATACTTTATAAAAGTGGCATTTCTAAAATAGTAATGTTGAATCAAACTTTACCACTAGAGAGGATATCTCTCTCTATTCCAAAGATCTGAAACATGATGTAGCTACTCCTTTCTAACCAGGAATTACAGCTTGTTTTAAGGAATTCCCAATACTAGCTAATGAGAGGAGTAGGCCACACATTAGTGAAACATTTATTTAGCTGTTTGTCACTATCAGGGCATGTAAAACTTAACAGTACATGTCCTATCTTTTAATTACACAGCACCCTGCTCATAGGGCTACCTAGGGCCGATGGGGTGCCCTATGTGTAATAAAAGGGGAGTTTATGGATTGCCAAGTGGTTTTAAATAACAAGTCGAAGTAGAAGTAAACTGCACACACAGGCCTTGCAATGGCAACCCTGAGACAGGTTTGAAAGGTTACTTATGTGGATGGCACAATCCGTGCTGCAGGCATACTGGTAGCATTTAGATTACAGGCCCTGAGTATATGATATATCACTTTACAAGGGACAAACAGGTAAACTGAATATGCCTATCATCTATACAATAATGTCACTATGTTTAGGGAAGAAGTGCATGCACCTTACCACTGGTTAGAAGTGGTTAAGCACTTAAAGTCATAAGGCGAACAAAAAGTGGAGGTAAGCAGGCAAAAAGTTAAGGGAAGACAACCTTAAGGATGACAGGTCTAACAGTGCCATAATCCGGGTTCCAGTATTTCAAACTAAACCACACATTTAAATTTGGGAACTGTTTGTAAAATCCAGCGATGTCACCATTTAATCCACACCAATAGAAAACATAGATATGTAACAAAGATTCTGCAAAATATTTGCATGATTTGTTATGCATACAATTGTGTGCCTTTTATAGCTTACATACTATTTGAATGGGTGAATATATAACCAGGATGCTTTAAAAAGAAAAAAAGGGCACAGGTAATGTCTCACTGTAAAATAATCGAACTAACTAAGGTTTTATAAGCTACTAAATCTGTAGGTAGCAGTCAGCCTGGCACTCCTAACCGAAAGAAAAGCCAATACACTTTCAAACTTTCTCCAATCAGAAATCTGCATCCATGGTTTACACTATACCACAGGGTAGCGTCATGAAGAGGCAGACCATGACATATGGTTTGAATGCAAAGTCTAACTTAGACTTTCATCTTCCCCTTTAACCTCCCTGAGTTTTTCATAGTGAATTTTCCCTTTTCACTTCCTCCTTTGCCCACTGGTAGAATAACACTCTTTACCAGCCTTCTGACAAAAATAGTGTAATACCATTATAAATAGGCTGGGGAAGTCGTTCTCCTACCACCTTGTTGTTGAATGGTTTTAGGGCTTCTTTAAAAATCAAATGTTTTCTAACCACCTCCTCCAGCTCTACCACCCATTGCCACTCAGAGTGAAAATATGACATCCTTGCAGAATAAAAACAATATTTCCCGAACATGCTGTAAAGATGCTTATACAGGAAACTGTCCCATTATATACACGAGTGAGTATCTTTGTAACCAACTGATGAAATGCAACACTTATGTTACTTTATTTTAAATATGCAGTCTTTCTATGACATTTAATTACCAGACTTTTCATGATCATTAGAAGTAGTTTTTACTTTAGCATCTTCAGTCGCAATTGAAGAACTTTCAGTTTAAAATTATACAGAAATATATTATGTGTCACATTGGATAAGTAATCTAAAATCAGGATTATCCAGCATATACAAATTTAAATAATTTTAGATAAGTTCATGATTATTCATTCATGATTTGGAACCGCCTAGTTATTTCATAATGTCCCAAATCAAACTAAAGTTCAAAATATTTTATATGTACAGCAGCAAAACGATTCCAGCAAACAAAAATGAATTTCTCATTTTCTGCACTTGACAGTGTGGTAAACAGATTGAAATGTGAATTAACAAATACTGAAATTAACATTAGCACTGGCTTACTTCTTAGTACCCGTATTATTTGACATTTATTCTGGCAAACATAAAGCAGTCCTTTTTTGAGATACAAAATAAAATACAAGTAATGTTTAGGTCTAAAAAACGAAATACTACAGCAGCAAGAAAAGTATGAAAGGCAAGAAATTACAAAAAACTGATTCTTTAAAAATGTATACTTTTGTTTGTCCAAGCCAAGATCAAAGTATGGTCAAGTTTTTATGCAAATTAAATCCCCATTGGTTCCTCTTTATTCCCCTCGAATGAGCTACTGTTGGGAGCATGATAATTCACTTCATATCCTGGAAGTCTAGTTACGAACTTCCATGTTTGGGTGCTGTAATGAGAAAGAAAAGTACCATTATAAACTGTATTGCATGTTTGCTATGCCTACATTTACCTAGGTACTAAGTCTAAAACAATTCAACTACACAACATCTTATAAGAAAGAGCTGCATCAATCCTCCAGTTCAAATGTGAATATGGACATATAGTTTAAAATTTCAAAGTGTGAATACTGTCAAGAGGAAAGGCAAAAATTGAGAAAAGTTGAAATGTTAGGAGGAAAATGAAAACAAGGAATCAGATTTAAAAAAAAAAGGTAAGCAAAAATCAGAAGGTGATGAAGGAAATCCTCACTCCCACCTACAAATGCCTACACAACAACGGACCCAAATACCTGAACAACAGAATCAACTTCAACGTACCCAAAAGAAACCTCCGATCTTCTAACCTCGCGCAGGCTGAAACCCCACGCATCCACAGAGCCAGAGCAGGAGGAAGATCCTTTTCTCACATTGCAGCCAAGACCTAGAACTAGCCACTGCAGACATCTTCAGGAAGACCCTCAAGACCAGGCTCTTCGGCTAAACAGGTCTGCGCCTCCCCCCCTTCCTCAGCACCTTGAGACCCTCATGGGTGAGTAGCGCACTTACAATTACCTGGTTGGTTGATTGATTGATTGAAATATAAGTCAGAGAAAATAAAACCTAAGAGAAATTAATTTGACGAAAAGACACAAGAAGAAAAGAAAAAGAAAATACTAAGAGGAATTAGGGCAAAAATAAACTTGAGCTATAAAAGGAGAAGAGTATAGGGAAAGAATTTCTAAGAAAGTTGTTACTCGGACGGAATGTCTAATATTAAATTGAGAATGACCATGGAGAGAAAGATGAAGCACATATAGGTAGTAGAAAAGGGATTAAGGGATGAATGACTGGGTTGATGGGGATGAAGAAACACTGGAGGATAAAAAAAGTGACAAGCGGGAAAGTAGTTTCAGACAGAAAAATGTAAGAGTTTAACACAAGTGAATGGAGGAGGGGAGGACTGAAGAAATGAGGCAGAGAAATAAGTGTTATCAGTTAATCAATTATTTAAATGTCTCCTTCTACAGGGACTTAGGAGAAATGATATTGACTTAGACTTCTACATACAAAGCCCCTTGACATAGGTTAAATTAAGAATGCAGTTTTGAAGAAAAAAAAACTATACTTCTGTCTTAAAATGAAGTACAAGGGTTATAAACAGCTAGGACTCGAGTTTCTATTGAACCCAGAGCATAGGGTTTGAGTTCTGATTGGCTGATGCTGCTAGGGTTCGGATTGGTTCCTAGTGCTAGGGTTTCAATTGGACTTAGGGCTTGGAGTTTGAGATCTGATTGGCTTATAGGGCTAGGGTTCTGAGTGGTTCCAAGGGCTAGAGTTTCTTTTGGGCTTAGGGTTTGGATTTTGATTGACTTATAGGGCTGTGACTGGTTTATAGGGCCAGGTCTCCCACTGGCTCTAGGATTTAGGGCTAGGGTTCTGATTGGTTACAGTTAGGGCTAGGACCCCCATTGACCAAAGGTCACATGACCTAGGGCTATTTTACCTTAGGGTGTTAAGGCTAAGGGGGGGAGAGGACAAGGACAGTTGCCTGTCTGGGATTGTTCAGGCTGGTTTGGGACTAGGGCCAGAGATGCTGCCCTATTTTTCATTCATCAGCCATCATGTTAACCCATCCACATACACAAACATATTAACACACTGAGTGAATGCACAATACTCAATTACAACAAACAAAGCCTAGCCACACTTCATTGTCTCAACAACCATTAAAAAACCTCAAAAGTCACACCTGTACACGCTTCTAGCCCAACTGCCACACAATGTCAACTTCACTCACACAGAACCCCGTTCTATCCTATACTTCTATCAAATCTACACATCATCAACACAACACAACACCGACATTATATATAACCTTAATCCCTTCAAATACACACTTCCTGTTCTTACAAAACACCAGCTCTACCCTTTACTTACTCCTAACAGACCCCTCTCCATCACCACAACCCTATACTCAACCCTACCTCATATCATCCACCAACACCGCTCTGCTTCCTATCAAAAACAGACAAAAAAACAATCCTTACACTCCACTCCTCTTCCTGCTACCAAATCTAGCACAAACAATCATAACATCTGCTGTTCACCTCTCACACACTACACACGCTTTTCTCCAGTGCACATCACCACCCCCTTTACAACTCAACTTCCACTCACTAACAGTAGTTTACATTCAAATCATCCACGAGAATTCACTACATCAATATCTCATCTCACTGCTCCACAAAACTAAAACATAGCACACACCAGCACATCAAAATCTCACAGACACACACACAGTTTCATACTATATTCTGTCATGAAAAAAAGAAACAAACATCCACTCCCCCCCCTCAGGACTACATAAATAAAACATATCCTAAATCCTCTTTACTGCCAATTCCATCTTCACTAACACCTATCACAAACACCCCAACACTTCTTCACCCAACTGTCCTCCATTGCACAGAGCCTTAAAACATGACCCACATGCTCCACCACTACCCCTAACCCATACACCCTCAACCATAAACAGACACAAACAAAATAAACATCATGCCACTCTTCGCATCTTCACATCTCCATGGCTATTACACAACAAGGTTACTCTACAAAAACACAGCTCACCAACTGACTCTCAACCCCCTTCTCCACCACCTACACATGCAGACCAAAAAAATGCCTAATAAACCTACAGGGCGAGGATTAAGATAGATAAAAACAACATGATGGTTGTCTTCATGCAGTTAATTCCAACACTAATAATACACCTGCTACAAGTTCAAAGAGTACTGCTCACTCCTTTAGCAAATAAAGTCACACCACCACCTAAACACAAACTCTAGGCTGCCTAATAATAAATGTTCAATCACTCTCTAAAAATAAGCACCACATCTACAACCTTCTCACTGACACACAACCTGACTTTCTCTTCATGACTGAATCATGGTTGGGAGATGACTTAAGTGTTGCATGAAGCCATTCTTCCAGGCTATCAAACTATCACGCAAAATCGCATAGGCAAAAGAGGTGGACTAGCTGTTACATTCCAGGAAACAATAAATCTCAACAAGGCTACTACATTTCTATGCAGTGTTGTAACGCCCTCATGACCTGATGTAATACTATACTAACTACCTCCTGTAAGTTCCTCCTTCTTTACAAACCACCACCTAGCAATGCAACATTCCCAGACACGTTCCAGGCACAGTTTCAACCCTTATGACGCAGTACTCCAACCTATGCATCTTTGGTGACGTAAACATATTGTTTGACAAACCCAATATGGCCCATCCAAGAACTATCATCCCTGACCTAGACACTGAACCTACATCAGATCATCCACAAACCCACACACATCGCTGGACATATCCTAGATGTAATTTTTCATAAATCCAGAAGTAGTTAACTTTCAAAGGATTACTTCAATCACATGATCAGACTACCATCTGGTAGCTTTACAAATCAAAACAGCACAAATCAACATACCTAAGGCCACCATACATGCATTCACTTACCAACCATGGTACAAACTGAAATTTGCATACTTCGAAACACTACATCTACATGTAGTCATTACCGGTAATAATCAATGAGTTTAAGCAGACATGCTATAACTATGCTTATATATAAGTGATTCCAGTGGTTCACTGGAACCATCCCTGAGGGAACTCAAGATTCTCCTCTCTGGTCACAAGAGGATTCCAACACAGTTTTGTCAATCTTAAATGAATTTCAAGTATTTATTTTTTAGTATTTTCAAAGTTCATCTTATTACTTCAATGCATTTTCAACATATCAGGCATTATCAATATTACTTCATATCCAATGCATTTCGGGCATTCATATTGCCCTTCATCAGGGGATGATACTGTTGACAAAAGAACATAAAAACATAAATATAATTCACTATTATACATCACTATGTCACATTGAGAATCTATCTAGTACAGTGAATGATGTATACATCAGTGGTTATCAATAGTGAATAGAAAACGAAAGTAGGGTTTGATTTGAGACTCACATGCCTGATTTTGATCCTAATCGATGTGCGCTGTAAAAGATAATGTGAGAGGTCGAAGAGTTTACACGCATGGATTCGCGTATGCATCAACATTGCTGTAACTGTCTACTATGCTGTTCGCCTATCGTTTACTAACCTTGTATATGTAGGTCAGCGGCCTCGCGGCAGCCTCTTTACGTGTGACTCCGGTTTAAAGACGCCACTCCGAAAGTGTTCGCCATTGTGTTTGTTAGTTTAAGGGTGTATCCCGGTCACGTGGTAAGCTGTAACTGAAAAAAGACTATCTCTGTGTCGTAAGCTTATTGGGAAAGACTACCGGTGTTAACTTTCAGGACTGTCAATACACAAGCTGAGCCAAATCCTTTTTTAGAACAAGGTCAATCACAAAAAGGCGACCCAGGCGAGGACAGACCAAAAGAAAAATAGAAGGAAAAAGAACCACCAACCACGAGGAGTACAGCAGGAGTGAACAAAGACAAGAAGAAGAAACCACAGAACAACTAGTCATAAACATCAGCAACTATCCACTGAATACTTATGAGAAACATCTGCTACAAAAGGGAACATCTTTTGTGCCAACCTCCAACACAGACAATCTAGAGCTGGAAGTTAGTTTTTTTAAACTAATGAGAAAAGTAAGTCTACGTCATTTCTTTGACAATGTTTTACCGAAGCCCATAATACAGGAAACAGATCAACTACAGGGTCTAAGACCACCAAGTTCCTTCCAGGCACCCATCAGTCATAAAACTTTAGATATTTTTGAGAAAATGGTTAAGCAGGATCTTTCAAGTATAAAACACCATCAACGTGGCAAACGGAACATTACACAAAAGGATTTAGGTACCCTGAGGAAATTGTCAATCGAAAAAGAGATTATCTGCACTAAAGCTGAAAAAGGAGGTGCCATAGTTATAATGTACCGCACGATCTACAAAGAAAAAGTATATGAACACATCATGGACACCAACACTTACATGAGACTAGACAATAATCCGACTATGGATAACATGCAAAACCTCAAAACGATCATTGAAAAGGCATACGAAATGGGTACCATCAATGACCAAACAAAAAAATTCCTTATCAAAGAAAATCCAAAAAGTCCAACGTTACGAATGATACCCAAGATACACAAAAACGTAACCAACCCCCCATTACGACCGATTGTATCTACTCGGGGTAGCCTGCATGAACCAATAGGACAACTGCTGGACAAATATTTACAGCCATCAGTTAAAGGCATGAAGACATACATAAAGGACACAACCGACTTTCTTCTGAAATTGGAAGCAACCAACATAGAACCGGATGAACAATTGGTTCTATGCACAGCAGATGTACATTCCCTATACACAGTCATACCACACTCTCTAGGCATTGAGGCCATTGAAAAAGCCCTAATGAACACAGATTTGGATGTTGCTTTTCAGACATTTCTGATGGAACGAATGATCTTCTCTTTATATCAAAGCTACTTCAGGTATAAGGACACATGGTACCAGCAACTCGTGGGCACTGCCATGGGCAATTCGGCAGCGCCGGTATACGCAAATTTATTCATGAAGGAATATGAAGAGACACACATACTATCCAAAACCAAATGGCGAGATAACCTTAAACTATTTATAAGGTACATTGACGACATATTCATTATTTGGAAAAGTTCAAAGGAAGATTTACAAACAGCTCTGACTGAATTCAACAACGTGGATGAAAGAATACAACTAACATGGGAAATATCAAACACAACAGTGACATTCTTGGATGTCAGAGTCAATCTCACGAATGAAGGATTTGAAACGGATATTTTTGTTAAAAGTACCGACAGGAACAACATGTTGCACTATACTAGCTTTCACGAACAGAACCTCAAGAGATACTTTCCGTTTTCACAAATGGCAAGAGTCAAAAGGATCACATCAGATCAGACTAAGAGTGAACAGAGGATCCAAGAAATTGGCATGAAATTTAGACAAAGAGGCTACCCTGAACAAACCATAGAGGAATCAAGAATCAAGATAACACAAGTTGATAGAAAAAAACTCTTACAACCAAGCAACAAAAAAGAGCAAACCAGAATAGTAGCAGTATCGAAATTTTCTACGTCAAGTAACAAATTCAAAAAGATAATACTAAAACACTGGCGCATGTTAACCTTGGAACCAGACTTTAACAACATTTTTGAACAGCCTCCAATGTTTGCTTTCACCAGAGCAAGGAACATGGGTGAAATGATTCAACCCCAAATAGAAACAACAGAAACTTTCAAGGGTACCAAAGCATGTTTAAATTGTGGCGATTGCAACAGCATTATAAAGGGAAACAAAATCAATCACCCCATGAGGGGCCAGGAAGTTAAACTCAGAGTGAATGCAACATGCGACACGCCAAATGTTATATATGCGTTAAAATGCCCATGTGGGAAACTTTACGTTGGAAAGACAGAACGTCGCATCAAGATCAGACTCACAGAACACAAATCCAATATTCGATTAAGAAACACTAAATCCTCAGTGGCTATGCATTTCATGGAAGACAAGCATAATGTTTCACAACTTAAATTCATGATTTTGGAATGTGTTACAAAAATTGAAGGAAGAGACAATACGAAATACCTCTTGCAGAGGGGAAACTTTTGGATATACAAATTATCCACTCAAAAACCACATGGACTAAATGACAGAATTGAATTTTCTTGTTATCTCTAATGATGTCTCCGAGGTGCAAATTGGAATAACTGTGATCACTGGTAATATGGGTGCATTTTTTACCCAAACCATTATCATTTGTATATAGCACACCATTTTAGAGCACCAACCACATAACCCACACACACCAGGGTTCGATTCCAGCTTTTCCGTTTTTCAATATATGGGCACCTTTCCATTCTATTAATTTTTTAATTTCTAATTTTTTATTTTTTTATCTTTATTCTCTGCAGTATACATTAGTCTAATTTCCTGAAAGTTAACACCGGTAGTCTTTCCCAATAAGCTTACGACACAGAGATAGTCTTTTTTCAGTTACAGCTTACCACGTGACCGGGATACACCCTTAAACTAACAAACACAATGGCGAACACTTTCGGAGTGGCGTCTTTAAACCGGAGTCACACGTAAAGAGGCTGCCAGGCCGCTGACCTACATATACAAGGTTAGTAAACGATAGGCGAACAGCATAGTAGACAGTTACAGCAATGTTGATGCATACGCGAATCCATGCATGTAAACTCTTCGACCTCTCACATTATCTTTTACAACGCACATCGATTAGGATCAAAAGCAGGCATGTGAGTCTCAAATCAAACCCTACTTTCGTTTTCTATTCACTATTGATAACCACTGATGTATACATCATTCACTGTACTAGATAGATTCTCAATGTGACATAGTGATGTATAATAGTGAATTATATTTATGTTTTTATGTTCTTTTGTCAACAGTATCATCCCCTGATGAAGGGCAATATGAATGCCCGAAATGCATTGGATATGAAGTAATAGTGATAATGCCTGATATGTTGAAAATGCATTGAAGTAATAAGATGAACTTGGAAAATACTAAAAAATAAATACTTGAAATTCATTTAAGAATGACAAAATTGTGTTGGAATCCTCTTGTGACCAGAGAGGAGAATCTTGAGTTCCCTCAGGGATGGTTCCAGTGAACCACTGGAATCACTTGTATGTTAGAGAGGGCGTCTGAGGGGTTATGACGTCACCTGCGGAGAACCTAAAAAATATCAATTAAAAAATACTAAAAAGGAAATATAATAGCTGTGCACCCTTCCAACTCAAAGTTATAACTATGCTTATGACATACAAATACTTCTTAAACTTGAAATCCCCAAAGACATTGGAAACTCAAAAATCTACAGATTCCTCAGAGCCATTGATCAGTGAATGACATGGAGCCACTTCAAATTGAATGCTTCCAAAATGGAAATATTGACATGGGACGACTGTAAAAAATATGATCCACTCTGCATCTGAAAATCTGGGACCACCTCCTAAAGTATCTAGAGAAGGAAGAAACCTTGGAATTACCACGGACCCCAAATTATTAATGAATGCCTAAGCAGACAAGTCAGCAAGAGCAAGCTTCACTACATTGAAAACTATGCAACCCATCTTCCCCCACCTAGGGTTTCCACACTAGGTCCAAGCTACTATCGCTCTTGCACTTTTAAACATGATTACACCAATGGCCTCTACCACGAATCATCTTTATCAAGTATGAAAAAAACGACATCAAATTCAGAACTCAGCAGTCAGACTATTTCTACGTATAAAACCACAAGCCTATATCTCCCCTGCCTAGAGGGCCCTACATTGGTTTCCAGTTGCGAGAAGATCCACCTTCAAGCTGCTTTGTATCACCCACAAAGCAATAGATGGAACAGGACCACTTTTCATCAGAAATAAAATCACCAAATATGTCCAACAAAGGAACCTCTGCTCAAGCCTGGCATCTCACCTCAAATCTTCAGCAGATAAGAAAAGAAACCATGGGTGGTACATCTTTCTCTGTTCAAGCAGCCAAACTATGGAATGTATTACCCCTAAGCACACGAGCTAGAGAATAATGCCTTCTCTTCAGAAGACAACTCAATAGTTGGCTCCTTCTTATATGACCACCACACTCATACTATACAGCATTTACCTGTGCAAGTAAATATGTATAATGGATTATATGTATGTATATAGATATGTGCTTTGGTTTGTACAAAATATATACTACTTATGATTTACAAATATATAGATATTTTTTAGGTGTGCTTAACAAATCTATATATTACTTTTATGCTTAAAGTGTATATAGGTCACCGCACAGTTTTCATATAAGTTATTTGATTAGATGCTCGTGGGTCTCTGTTTATTTATCTATCACAATATGTAAATATGTTCAAAACAATTGCATCTATAAGTGCTTCACTATTAAAAAATTGAGGGAAACATACAAATAAAATCATATAAAAATAAAAAAAACAAAAGAAGCTTATAATAATACACAAATAAATTACCTTTCACATACAGCAACAACTGAAAGTTTGGATTTCTAACTATCTATCCATACATGCATATATGGAACTTTATGCAATACAATTCTATACCTCTTTATTATTTCCTTATACATGTATACCCTTTCTGTGTAGCTATGTATCTATATATGTATTAGTTTACTCCTGTAGAAATAAAGAACCAAAAAAAGTTTTCAACTCACTCCAATGTACTACTCCGTCTCATCCTGTAACTCTCACTGTATACCCTCTACCTCCACTCCCTGACTCATCTCAAATCTCATTCTTCCACTATCATCTACTATATAACCATTTCTAGACTTGTTCCTCCTCTATCCCTCCTTGAATCACCCAAACCTCATTTTACTACTATGATGTCCAAAATAACACTTTCTAGACTCTTCTATCCCTGGTTGGACTCATCCCAAACGTCATCTGACTAATATGAACGCTCAAATAACACTAGCTAGACTCTTCCCTCCTCTATCCCTCCTTCATCCTATTTAATCAAACTAACATACTTCCTTGTCCACCACTCAAATTAACACCTTATATTTCACTGAACTATTCCATCACTAATCTTTTGGGTTCTGGAGTAGCACCAAAAAGCACTTCAACGCCTCATCAGGGGTAGTAAACCCTACAAAAATACAATTACAAACATTTGATTGAATGCAGGATTACTGCCTTTTATAGTTCTGTTTCCTATACACGAACATTGAGTAATGATGGTTGCCAAAAATTTATTTAATGCCCATTCCAAATCCAACCAATATTTAGGATTTCATATTATAGCCCACAGTAGCGGACTATACCGGCAAATAAAGGACCGTTCCAGCGTTAAAGGCCCGAGCCGAAGGAGTGGGCTTTTAACAAGGGAGCAGGACTATACTGATTGGTTTAGCCCAGCTCCGAAGGAATTTAAAGAATAGGAATTGAGAGTTGGAAGAGGCAAGGCTTGAAGTGAGGGACATTACACAGTCAATGAGAAAGGGCTGGTAAGGGCCAGCGGAGGGAGGGAAGAAGCATAGATACATGTGAAGTTAATGCACTGACTCTCTTATCTGTAGTACCAGCTTGTCGCACCTAGGTTCCTAATGCTAGGGAAGTATAGGTAATCCTCAGAAGGATACACGTTATTGTCTGGTGAAAACAAGCATTTCTTCGCAGTGCTCAATGAGCTGTATACTCAAATATGCTAAACTTAGTGGGCCTTCTTAACACCAACACGTCTACTAGGAACACAGGTTATATTGTTGGCCGATATTAGTAGGAATTTAAGACTATGAGGGTAAATTCTAACCCTGTGGGCAATTCACCACTCAGCTGGAAGAGAAGAGGTTGTTCTGTTTTATTCACCCCATGTCAGCCCACTGCCATATTTTTAGTTCACCAATGCTATCATGTAGCGTTTATGACACAAATGCTTCCACCAATAGTACGCTGTTGTCACAATTGTAATGCTGGGAGTGACTATGTTTTGGTGGTGAGCACTGTATTTTTTGTTTTACAGAAAGAAAGTCCCAAAGTGGAGGTTTGTTTTCTATGAATAAAAAAAATAAAGGTCCCCATCTAAGAAAGCCTGCCCTAAATAGGTCGTCCCGTTCCTTCTTCGTTAGCCGGGGGCTCTGAGGCACACAGACTACCAGCTAAGCTCGGTCATCAGAATCTCACCTCTAAATGAGGTGGTAACTATAGATTTCAGAGAGTGTGAAGACTTCTGATTTGTGATGGGGCTCCACCCCCAAGAAAACACTGAATGAGGACCTATGTGCCATTGCTAAAACAGTTCACTTGTGTGCCTTCTGTCTGACATTTGGGCCAGTCAAATGTGAGCCTTTAACATAAGATGATGAGGAATAAACGTAGTCTATTGTGTATTGGTGGGCGCACATAGGATGGTAAATCCCAAGCTTATGAAGGGGTCACATGGACATGTGAAGCAGAATGTAGCTACATGAAACTGTAGTAAATCACAAATTTTTTTGGTTAAAATTACAATTGATAATGACGGAAAGAATTCAACTAAAATTGAAAATCTTCTTTCATGACCTGAGACATTGTTTTTTAAAAAAGATGAGTGAATTTTTCAGGGCAAAATGACAGATTTTCGGAAATTAATTTACTGCAAATTAACATTTATTACGTGAGGACAAACAATTGGAGTACATAAAGAAGATTATATGGCAAAGCTGTTTCATTTCTAATTATTTCTCTTTGATATTTAAGTGATTATTTATGCTTATTCGGGGATTGATTTCGTAATTCAATGTCTCTGATAGTAGAAGACTCTTGTTGTTATGGTGGTTATCTTGGGGTAGTATTGGCCATATGAATACATGCTAACTTTACAAACCTCAACCACTCAAGTATTAGGAAAAATGCAACCCTTTGAACAATTATATGGCATTTTTGGAGGGAAAAAAACCTATGTACAGTGGTAGCATTAAACATTGCACTAGAGGGCACTTCTTTTCAACTAAGATTTTTCGTACATCTAAACCTTTCACTTCTATGTAGAAATACATGTCATTATCAGTCTATGTAACAGCCACTGGCAAAGCCTATAGGTCTGACTTTAATATGGTAATGCAGGCAGTGTTACCACATTTGAGCAAGGCACAGAGTGAGGGAACCAGAAGGAGTGAACAGAAAGGGCATTTGTTGTAAGGCAGTGAAGTGGGGTGGAGGCGGAAGCATATGCCCAAACAGCAAATAGTGTTATTTGAGAGCTCAATACTCCACTGGGCAGAGCCAACATGTGATTGACAAAGTCTCCAGACAATGGCTGAAAGAAAAAAACTCTGCTACGGAGGAAAGTGGTGGAACCACAGCTCACTTCATCAATACAGTCAGCAATATGTTTGTTGACTGCTGTGCTGTGAAAACCCAGACCTAAAAAACCAACTCTAACACAATGCATTGCTGCAACTCGTCCCTCTTACAGTTTTTTTCTGGTGTATAGTGTTCTTCGTTTAGCAGTTTTGGACACCCCCTAGGAAATGTATTTCAATTTATATACAGGAAGTATATAAAATACCCTTTATACAAGACAACGCACATGAATGTTTATTAATAGTACAAAAGCACTTACATTGCACAATATCTTCATTTCCATGAGAAACTATGTGCTGTAATCTTAATTGCAAAAACTTACAGCTGCTTTTAAAGCTTGATGGAGGTCCTCAATGATATCTTCTGCATCTTCCAGACCCACAGACAGGCGAATGAGGGTGTCGCTGATCCCCAGAAGTTCCCGGTCCTCTGCGGGCACTGATGCATGTGTCATAATAGCCCTAGGGGAAATAAAGTTACAGTGTACCTCAAGCAAAATATTACAGGAAGAATAAAGACTGAGGCACACTGGGGTGCTGCTTCTACAAACAAACCTAGATCACAACTTAACATGGAAGATAAATGGAGTCTCTTAACTATTGCCACAACTCGTGGGACTTTAGGTATTTCGCCTACTTATCCATTCAACAAGCTGCTAACTGAAATATGTTTACATCTTTCATTAACTGGGGTCAGATCTCTGCAGTGTACCTCCTTTACCAAAGGCCCATTAAATAAAGTAACACGGCCTAGGTTTGAAACCACTGTAAACATCAGTACAACCTAAGCAAGAATAGCACATTGTACTACAACCCACCATTTCTCTCAACTAAATGGAAAGGAAACTTCACTTTAAGATGTAGTAAACAGTGAAATGTGCGACAACAGAACTGATGCACATTTTGTGGGAATCCACATACTTAAATACAGAAATAATGCAAACGTGGTATTTCTAGTCAGAATTTGAGAAAATATTGATTTTCAGAATCGGAAAATAACAAAGAAATGCCACAGCTAACTGGTAAGATGCCACCAGCAAAATTCTGATGCCACACGAATACAATCATGAAAAACCGCAATTTGGAAGGATGTAATAGATATGCATTTAAATGCTACCAGTGTCTGTCATCACTACAAATCTTGTTAAGTTTAAAAGTTACCTTTGTATGTGCATGATTTGCCCCAAGTATTGCATTATCAAATGCATAAAACATGTCCGTTGTGGTGCTATGCCACAGTGCATTACTGTCACATCTATTTAATACAGGCCAATGGATCATTCACAACAAACCCAGAGCTGAATGTAATCACATCACAACTGGAACTTTAGTTCCACCTCACAAAAAATCCACGAGATAAACAACCCTATGGGGCCTCAGACAGCCACTGCCCATTCATACAGGCGGAGGGGCCATGACCCCACCTTGTTCCCCCACAAGAAGAGTGTCTGTCAGGCTGAACAAAGGTTATCCTGACAGGAACCCTATTTGGTCAGCTCAAGCAGCCAGGAGCTAGATTTGCGGTAAATGCACAGGCGCCAGGTAGCCTGGGCTGACCTTTGCCAGGCAAAGGATGCACAGCCCTTTAGTCATGATCTCCTCAGCCTGGCAAAAGTGCCTTGAGGCCCTCCCCCTTGTGACAAGGGGGGGGGGCGTCACTGACAGCCTCAGACCTGAGTGCTTCAGGTTTAACTACTTAAGTGCCTTGGGCTGACTGTGAATAAGTGAGTGTGTTACTGCATGGTTGTGAGTCAGTGCGCCTATGTGCATGCTGCCCGCCCCCTCCCTGCTGAAATTACTGGCCACAGAGGAGGACTGCACTTTGCAGAAAACAAAAGACAGGCATTTGGGTGTGACATTTGCCATCCCAATATGTTTCTTTGCACCACTATTGACAAAAAAAGGATGCAACGTGTGCAAGCATTCGCTTCTACTCCCTTCCTATCTTTCTCCGACACCTTCCCTTCACCTTTCACCCCATTGTTAGGTATGCAGTGCTGCACAGTTAGCTCAGCTCAGCTGATGTAGTATTGTGAGTTGAGGACAGGTGTCAGCAAAAATAATGCCTGACATCATGTCAATAAACACTTATAATCCTGCCCCAGAACTAATTCACACTGCTAGTAGGCATCTATGTAAGATGGAGAAGGCATAGAGAAGCAGCATAATACTGGTACTGGATAGGTTTTATTATACACTGGTTTAAGATTCAACAGGCCCTGTGCACAGCAAACCCTTATGAGCACTGTAAGAAGTAACCACCTTTAAAAATGGGTAAATATTTTAATACACCCATTTTTTCGAGCACAACTTGGTGAAGGAGGGCAGTAGTACACATTGTTATCACTGATCAACAAACAAAATCGGAATGTCCATACAAAGTAGCTGTCAGTCAATTAGCAAGTAAACCATACTAAATCACAACTGCAGGATAGTAAACATCTGGAGAAGGCGGAAGCAATGATTTGGACAATGAAGGGCAGGTCACTCAAATACTCTGTCCAACGTGTACATCTTATTGACTCTTGCAAGTGTAAGGCCTAAGGAGCCAGGCCAAGTGAGTAGAAGTTATGAAGTATTCACATGACTTACGAGCAAAATCTCAGTGTTCAACCCACTAAGAAAGAGTCAGATATGTAACTGAGCTTAGAAGTGAAGGGTACCAGTGTTTGTAGTTTATTTTCTTGGATTTGTAAATATCTGTCGGTGGGGGAAGAATTTTTGAAGGATGATGGAATTTGGTCACCATCATTCAAAGCCACTGTCTGTTCCTAAGGAGTTGCCTGTCAACACTATGTTTTGCTGTGGGCAGAAGCCATAGGATATATGTGTTCTAATAATGCCAAACATACCGCAGAAGAAGGATGTTAGTATTTTGGGTCGAGCCTAGGCAGAGCTTGTGCTGTCTATTTGAGACATGTTGTATACACTTTGTGGGCTGACAGCCTGCCCATTGCCCTTTTATTTGTTACTTTGATTGTGATTTAAGAAGGCTTGCTTATTAGTGGTTAATCTTTCCTCTTTGTTTATCCTTTTTATGTTTTGTTTCTTCTCACAGAGCACTGCCCAATCACTGGTATCTTTATGCTTTGGTGTTTATGTGCTCGTTTGGGGGAAATATATTTGTCTTTGTTTCCTGCTCGTGTTTGTCTGTACCTGCACCCATCCCCACCTCGCCACACATCAGACCTCTTTGAGGTTGTTAATCCCTCACTGCCAAAGGGCACAATGGAGCTTGGAAGTGTTCTTTTTTCATCTATACAGAGTGAGTATAAACTTGCGCATCTGTTATTATCGAGAGTGCTTACCTTGTCCCCAAAACACATATCGTTGTGAATATGGACTGATGAGAGTGAAATGTATTGCGGTGCTTTAGTAAAGTAATGCCATTATTCAGGTTGGTAAAAACCTGGCTTAGTGCAATGTGTTTAAACACCACAATGCATTAATTTTGTCGCTTTGTTTAATCCCCTACCTGCTGATTAAAAATGAGGGAAAATTGTTATAATAAAAAGAAAGCAGTTGCCTTTGTCTCAACGGTTGCAAAATTAATTTGGCTCGTGAGGTAATTATAACTGGACGAACAGTGGCCATCTCTCTTAATTCCCCTCCTTTGTGAGCTGGACCATCGCGGGGTGTTCCCTTCCATTTCCTGCTCCAGAATGACCAGTTGTGATTTGTTTCTCTGCAAAGAAGTGCTTGCTCCTGTTGTCTTTCGGCCATTGTGTAATCCTGAGTCGCAACTGTATTTTTTCTTGGCTCTTGAGGGAGGACCCATTGTGCCCTCGCAGGCCGCGCAACCCTTTGCTACAGCAGCTTGGCCCACAGAGGTTACCGTAAGTTGTGGAGCTGCCATGTGGGCGCTTTGTTGTGAGCTCCAGTACACACTGACGGGAGGCACATTGTTTTTATTCTTATTATAACTACATCAACGCGCCATGGAGACCAACTGGACTGCCTTCCTGTCCCAGATAAGGTCCCCTCGAGTGACAAGTCAATATTTGAAAATGAAATGCTTATTTTTTGTGGTGGTGAGGCAGCGCCCATATATTGCAGGAGAAGAAAATCTGAACTCTGTGATAGACCTTGGGAAATGGGCCACATCAGTACCTGCCTTTTTTAAGATGCTGTAAAATTGTTTTGTCTAACAGAAAGAAAATACAAGCCACTTTCTGGTTTCCTCTGCAGAACGTCTGCAGCCCTGTTTCCCATCTTTGACTACCCAAATAATAAAAGGTACAAGAGATCACGATTAATTAACCACACCTTTCAACTAGCTGTTCTTCTTCCAGACTATTGCAAAAAATGCAGCTTCTCAAAATAAGTTGGGGATCTTGAGAATAAGAGTAGACCCAGGTCTATACCTTATACAACCGTTTTAGTTATTAATTATCTTGTGCTGCCTCCATGCTGCCTCCTCCCCATGATATATCTGCCTTTTCTTAAACAATATCTTTAGTGAACAGTGGGTTTATGTGCATGCCCACCACGGTGATTTTTATTTTGTTATTTACACTCCTACCAAAATTATTTTATATTTAATTTAGTATCATCAGTAGCTCTACCCCACCCCAATCTACTCTATCTCACTCAACCCTATTCTATCTTACTCCACTCTAGCCCTACTCGACTGTACTCCACTCTTCCCCAGTCCACTGCACTCTTCCGCAATCTGCCCCACTCCACTTTACCCCCAATATATCCCATTCCACTCGACAATGATCTAGCCCACGCCAATCTAACCACTCCACTCCAATCCAATCCATCCCAGTCTAATCCAATATACCCCACTTCACCCCATCTACCCCAAGTCAACCTACCCCACTCCTCTATTTGAATCTACCCCATTTCAATCTACTACACTTCAATCCACCCCAATCCACTCCACTCCACTCTATTCTACAAAAATCTACCCTACTCTGTCCACTCCAACCTAATCCACACCACCCAAATTTACCCCAGACCACTCCAAATCTACCCCACCCTCTCCCAATCTACTTCACTCCAATCTACCCACTCCACTCCAATCTACCCCAATACATCTCACTCCATTCTACTCCACTCTACAACAATCTACCACACACCACCCTAATACACTCCACTCCAATCTACCCACACCACTCCAATCTACCCCTCAACACTCCAATCTACCTCCCACACGACTCTACCCGAATCCATTCAACCACAATCACCCCACTCTTCCCCAATCTACCCCACTCCCCTCCAATCCACCCCAATCCACCCACTCCATTCTACAGCACTCCACCCCAATCCAATCTACTCCACCCAACCCCAATCTGCCCCATTCAACCCACTTTATTCTACTCCACTCTACCCAGACTCCACTCTACACCAATCTACCTCACTCCACCCCAATCTACCCCATTCCACTTTACCCCAATCTACCCCACTGCAATCTACCCCATCCCACTAGCTTTTATCCATGCTTAACAGCAGCCACCCTGGTGTACATAACTGCTAAAACACATTGCCAAAGTCAATAGCTCTCGCATAGGCGAGACCCATGGCCAATGATAGTTGCTGAGTTGTTAGAGGGCCACAGGGCTAAGCTGCCACCAAATCTTTGTAATTCCACAACATGACTGTGGAGGAGTTTGCTGCATTAGCTGGAAGCATGCCTTTTTTGCGGTGGTGTTGGCCTGCTTGTACCCACTTGCATGGTACCCCCTGCTGATTAAGCCCCTACCATTTATTGAAACATGCTAGTGCCGTTCCCTGTGAATTACTCAATTAAGAAGCACATCTTGGGACTCCTTGCTAGTTTAGGCTCTCTTCTGCCCCTCACTAACCCACACTTACTCCTGCCTCACTGCATCATACCAGGCACAACTAGGACGCTTCTCTTCTAAACTACCCAGTATTTTGCTTACCCAATTTCCAGGCTCTTGCACTTTTCCCTTCTATGGATCTGGTTGCCTCTAGACTATTCTTCTGCAACACGGTCCTTAAGAACTTCCTGATTTTCTCAATATTCTATTCTATTTAGTCGTACTTAAGTAGTCACTCATATATTGCCTAAGTGTATTCCTTCAGCATCACATTCTTCCATCCTATCACTTGCATTGCCGACCTTTCATTCTGCTTTAAGCTGTGCATTTGTAGGTCTGTATCTGGATATGCAACGTACCGCTGTTTTATACGTATCATTGTTTTACTGTGCACCAATAATTCGGTTTATAACAGTTAGGAACTCCCTTGAGCCCTGTTCAGTTCATGCTACATAAACCCCCAAAACTAGAGAGGTCTTCGCCTGTTCCGATGAGTAGGCAATTCCCACAGAGGAATTATCTAGCTGTTTTTGTAGATTCCCCTATTGCCATCTCAACCCATGGCCCTTTGGCACCACTTTAATATAGACAATGATGGTTGGGGAGCTCAAGAAAAACATTCACTCTAGTTCACTCGAGGTCTAGTTGCAGGGTCCATTGACTACTGAGGTTCTGGCTATCAACAACATGATTATTTACCTGTACCATTACCAATGCCCTGTGGCAATATTCCACTGTGAGGACTAAATGTACTAGGTGGAAGGCTGGCTGTCACTACAGAACCGGATCACATTTGCACTGCATGTTTTCATCGCTCTGACCAGAGGACAGTTCGATCTGGCCACGTGAATGTAACTAGTTTTATAACACTAGGTTTGTAATGAATAATTATGCAAGGCAGCAGTAACCTCATGGAATCTTATTAGCATTTTACGCAGCTTCAGATATCAATGGCCTCAGTAGTGGCTCCTTTTCAGCCCTTGTAAATCTGGAAAGGGTCTACCATAAAACTCAAAATGCATTTATGATAAATTCTACACTCTGACTTTCCAAGTTTTCTTAAACTAACCAAAGTAGTGATGAAAACTCGGTGAGTTGGCTTTGTTTACCACGGCCTGTGCTCTCTGACGAACAGTACTTTGTAAGCTACATTCAGGACATCGCGTTACTAATATTAACAAGCAATTCTTATGTACACTTATGATAGTAAATGAAACAAAGCTGGCATAGAGTCCACTTTTAAAGCAGAAAGTGAAGAAACCGACAAGAAATTGTATTTTGACTCCTATTATTATAACATATGGGCTATTTTTTTCAGAATCTAAGTTGAAAACTAGAGACACTTTAACCCCTTGGCCGCTGGGGGGGTGGGAGGTGAGTGCGGTGCCGCCATGCTTGTGACGGAATCACGCCATCATGAGTCACGGGCGATCTGTGCTCATGATGGTGTGGTTCCGTCACAACCCCGCCCACTCACTAATTCGCCCACACAGGCGGGGAATCAGTGCCGTGTGGGCGGAGTGGGCGCAGCATGATGGCACCACGCCGTCATGAGCACATGCCGCCCGTGGCTCATGACGGCGTGGTTCCGTTATGAGCAGGGAAGGGGTTAAAAGTCTGTATACAAATACAAACGAAAGTAAACACAGCAACTCTGCCCTTGCATAATACATTACCCCTCTTATTTGCTAAAACGTTCATTTCTTTTTCCCGAGAAGATCAGCAGTAAACAATGTGGAAAGCCCCGGGATATTGCCACATTACTTAGAAGCTAAGTGCATGCAGTACTCTAGTTCCAGACGTCTTGTCACTTTCAGGTGGCTAGGTGTTCATTGAGGCATTAGACAACCTAGATATACAATATATGTAAAGACTTGGGGCGGTATTATACAGTGCTCCAGGGAAGTAACGGGCTTTTGCGTCCGCTTTGTGCATCCCTGGGGCACTTTGGTATTACAAAAGGGGCCGCAGATGCTTGTGTGGCTCCTTCTGTAATATTGAAAGCGCTGGCCTACATACAGCGCCTCATTTGAATGGGGCACACATTCCTTTGTCTCTGCGCCCACGCCCTATTACAGATGCAGGTTCAGAGTCAAAGAAGCTCTCAGGAGGCGCACTATGAGTGTATCCCCCGATAGCAGCCCTCTGGACCCACCAGACATCCCCTCGCAGGTAGGCGCAGTCACTCACTGCACCCACCTGCAAGGTGATCTCTTATCCCCTTTAAAAATGCAGGCGAGTTGCCGCCTGCACTGTGAAACACGGAGCAGCAGCTTCAAAGCTGCTCTGTATTTCTCTTGAATGAGCAGCCCCAAATGCAGGAAAAGTTTGCAGCTGCCCTGGGGGCAGCGCATTCTATGTAATAGGACGCACTTTCTCTGTTTGTGCCCAGTGTACCTGTTTTAAGGTGCGCCACAGCGCAAACAGGGAAAGTGCGCACTGTACATAATAGGGCCCTTGGCTGTGATTCATAAAATCACTTAAAATAACAGGAAGTACTACTACTATGGCTTTTTATGACGAAGTTTGGTGTGAATCTAATTACATTAAGAATGAGGACTTTCTTTGCCACATCAATGTCTTTACTTTAAATAAGTACTTTGGTGTTATGACCTCTCACACGGTGATGCCATGTATGGTACAACTTTAATAACATTACCTCCAAAACACACAGGTATGGCAGTTACATCCGCCCCCTTCATTGGTCTCCAACAATAATTCAATTTAAATCAGTACGTGGCAAAGTAACCCTGGACTTATTCTTAGTAAAACTATAAAGTTTATCGGTGAGCAGGGCTAACGAAAGGACTGAATGTGCTCACAAGTGCACCCTGTTCTTCTAAGAATAGCATGACCTATATTTATTTGACATTTCCTTAATGGTAACTGGAAAATAATGGCCTTACCTGTAGATCTGAAAATGGCCACGAAGCAATTCTCCTTTCTAACTAATGCAGCTCATTCAGAGGGTTTAATATGATTCTGTTTCTGAGTTCAATCTGAGGAGATGAATTCCAAAGTAATAAATCTTGGGGTTCTATACATAACCTTTTTCACGGATCTTTAATGTCTTGAAATGCAGGTTTTTATCTCGGATATGCTTTGTTTTTTTAAAGGGCGATATCTCTTCCTAATTCTATTTCTAATCCTAAGTGTTCTATTTTCTTTAAAGTTGCTCTTTTTATAACCCAAACACTATGTTAGCCTAATATAATGGTAACACTTACCCTATCTCTATCTTTCCGTAAACCAAGCCCTGACACCAGCCTTAAAGCGGTCACCTACCACTGAGGAAGACACAGAACTTAGAAATTAAAAGATCATACAGAGCTCAAGCTGTCCCTCCCTTTCCAGAGAAAGCTGCCATAGTCACTCATGGGAAGGGTGTCTCAGTAAAATGATATTGCTTATTTCTACCACTGTGCCTCTAACCTTTTCAGGTTGTGACATGTTTATTGCCCAGGTTTGTGTTCCACAGAACTGACAAAATACTGACTGCCATTCTGTGCCGTAGATCGCGACCCAGGATGAGGCTCAGCACTCCGAAGCTTTCTTATGAAAAGTGGGACTTGGCCCTCCCAGACTTTGAATATTACTATATGGCAGCTCTGACGCAATATTTGCTGCTGTGGAGAGACGAGTACACGAACAGAGAGTGTAGCCTTCTGGCAGAGTGCTATCCTTTGGGTGTTCTGGGAATTATGTATCTGGTGCTGAAGGTAGGCCAGGAAGTCACCTACCTTGTGTTATTGATGTCTCAGATCTGGGATATGTATTTTAAACGTGGTTGGTGGGGTCACCATTTCCTTTCAAATATGGGAAACCCATTCATCCACAAGCTTAATGGAGGTTGCAAGGAACTAGGTGATCTCTATGAGTGAGATTTGAGGGAGGCTAGACAGAAGTTCTTTGCAGGCTCAGATCAGTTTTTAACAGTTGCTAAAATGACTTCTGCAGCTCAGCGCTACTGGGGCAGATTTACAGGACATCCCCCGGAATCAATCAAGCTGCAGATGATCATAGAACTTACAGATGGGGTGGATGGATCTTATCCCTATGTAGGGTGATGCTACAAGCCTGAATGCCAGGCCTTTGACGGTTATGCCAGGTGGGAGAGGGACTGAACTGCTCCATTTACAGATCCTGAGTGGACTCGAGTGTTTACAGCACCACAAGACTGTTTTTTAATAACACCCTTTTTGGCCTTATTCAGTTTAACAACTTGCATCAGGCTTGCCTCACTCCACAAACTCTTAGCAAATTATACCCGACTCAACTGGATGAACATCATGAACGTCACCGAAATGGGGCCCATTTTCTACATATGATTTGGGTATACCCAGTGGTTTCCCAATATTGTGCGATGTGGATGGAAGACTTGCCCATTGTTCAGAGGGTATGAAAGACTGTTCTTTAGCACACTGCATACTGAGACTACATCCCCTATATGAAAAGGGTAACATTTATGTTAAGTTTCTATCTTTATTATTAGTGCTCGCCAAACATAGGATCATGATCCACTTGATACAATCGCAGGGCCCCTTCATGCAACTGTCTATTAGGACGTTTCTGAGTGGTCCCTAGTGGAAGAATTCTGGATGAAGATGGTGCGAACAGATGAAAAGCTTCAAGATGATCTATAGGAATGGTGAGTGAGAACAGACATGGTCTTGGAGAGGGAAGGCAATCCTAACATGTCACAATCCTCCTAAACCTCACAAACTTACTGCTACTTCACTCCTAAGACAGCTTGGCTGTCCATGTATTCAGGTTAGAGCTTTATTGCATTTGTGCTCTTGTTTTGGTTCCAGGTTGATGGTATTAGCATTACATTATTTTACAACTGTGTTCTTTGATATGCAATAAAATACATATGTTTTTTGAAAAAAATATTGCAATCGTAAGGCTATTTAGCAGAGGCATCACTACCTTCCATTGCAATTTTACATGTGTTATGCTAAGATGTGACAGTCATTATAGCAATTTTGGCCAAACAGGTACTTTTTCAAAGCAACAGACTGGAGGCTACATTACACTAATGTCATTGGAATACAATATTAGACCCTGTAGGTCACTTAAGATCCAATGAATAACCCTGTTTTGTTATAACATATGAACAGTGAGGTCAATAACCTCAACTCTAAGAAAATACCATCTGAGACACAGAAAAATGTATTTGATGCAGTTCCTAAAATGTTTCATGCTGAAAACAAAGCAAAGCACTTCACATTTGAGGTTCCGGTTAAGCTCTGTGGTATCCGTGCTAGTCTTGATACGGGAGAGATCCTAACACTCAGGGAGACCAATCTAGTATCACCTTACATAACTAGCAGTGTAGAAACTCCAATTATCAATGAGCCCCTTCCATCCATAGTTTCTCCAATGGAACTTAATATAACGGCATTAAAAATTAGTTACCTTAATACACGCTCATTAGTAAAACAACAGCTGGAAATTTTTCAGTTTATTGATTCAGATAGACCCGATAGCCTACTTTTAACTGAAACAAGACTCTCCACCGAAACTGTCCCTGATGTTTTGGCAGCAATTCCTGAGAATTACTACATCCTTCAGGCTAACAGACCTCCGGGAAAAGCCGGAGGTGGGGTGGCTGCCATCATCCATCAGAACCTCCAGTTTACTACATTAGGGATCGCAGGTATCCCTTCTGTGGTCTTATACTTAAACTTGAATCCCCACAATCCTCTTTCATTTGTGCCTTATTTTATAGACCCCCCTAATCACATGCCGACTTTTTCAACTATTAGGCGATATGATCTCCCATTTAGCTATAAATCACGCCAGACTCCTAATAATTGGGGATTTCAATTACTGGCCTAATGATGCAAGAGAGAGCGTGAACTCCACTGAATTCACCGATCTCCTCACTGGAATGAATTGCACCCAGCATGTGAAGACTGCCTCTCATATAAAGGTACAGTAAAGGGGGTGGTGATGGACAGAGTATTCCGAATTAATGCAGAACACTCCTACCCAGTCAACAGATCAGGCTTGATCCATCACCGTTTTTTAGCTCACCACCCCCTTTTCTGTATCGTTTTTGGCCACTATAGGTGTGGCAGGGTATACTCAGACATGAGTCCCTTTCTCACTGCTCCATCAGGATTCAAGCAAGCCGGGCCGAAGAGGCTGAAATGCCAGAAACCGGTCCCCGGTAGCTTGTCTCCTTTCTGGTGAAGAATTGGCTTGGTAGTTTGGTCTGCCCTGTTCCCATGATGCACTGGGCCAGGGACAGACTAATTTGCATATAGCCAGGTTCTGAGCTGGGATGGGGTAGTGAGATAAATAACGGTGATGGATCAAGCCCTGATCTTTGGACTGGGTAAGAGTGGTCTGCTCAATTCAGACACTCTGTTCATCACCACCCCCTTTTCTGTATCTCATATAAAGGGGCACTCCTCATACCAAGTATGGACTTCCAACTTGGGTCTATCTGAATTTACTATCGTACCTCGTACTTGGTCAGATCACCATCTTATCACTTTTGTTATACCCATTACCCCACCTAGGAAAAATGCTCAGATAAAAAATAATCTGGCGAGAAATTGAAATCACGCTAATATGGGCGCATTTTGTTCTATACTCACAGCCACAGCTCCTACCCCTGAAGATTCCCTGCATACCCAGGCAGCAGATATTACAATCTGGCTTGAATCTGCTAGCAATCATATTGCCCCAGTCACGGAAATAAAGACTACGTGACCCCATGATGCCCAACGTTGGTTTTTCAATGAGCAAAAGTTTAAGAAAGCCGAACGTAATTGAAGACATGATTACTCCTTGGATAAAAGAGCCTTTTACTTCACCTTGCTCAAACATTATAAAAAAGCAATTCTCCAGACTAAGGCAGATTACTTCTCTGCAAAGATCGTTAACTCAGCAAACAAGTCTAAAGATATGTTCTCCATAGTTAATGAATTTACCAATCCAGACAGGGTTATAGCTAAACCTGCCCCCATACAATCTCTATGTGACTCGCTCAGTTCTTATTTCATTAAACACAATTATCCTGATTAAAACTAGCATTCCGCCAGCCTCCTCTGTTATAGCCCCTTTACCTCCCGGTGAAAATACATTTGTATTTAACCATATTCCCCCCTACTTCAAAGTAAATCTTCTTTGGTCTTCTAAAAAAAGTTAGCTCTGGCTCTCCCACTGATTGCTGCCCACCGCATATCCTTCTCGAGACTTTCCTTACTTGTCCCAAACCCCTCTTATCACTACTCAACAACTCGCTAAAATCTGGTATTGTCCCTGACACTTTTAAAAGTGCTGAGATCATCCTGATCCTGAAAAAACTCGGATCCATCGGTGCTCAGTAATTACCAGCCCATCTCTCTGCTGCCCTATCTCGGGAAAATCCTAGAAGCTAATATGGCAAATTGACTGAGCTCTTTCATTGAACAATCTCACTTCTTGGACTCTCATCAGGCGGGATTTAGGCCGGCACATTCAGGAGAGTCTGTCATCCTCGCAGTCATGGATGAACTCAGAGGGGGGATGGATAGAGGGCTTACCCAGGCCCTGGTACTCCTTGATCTGTCAGCTGCTTTTGACACGGTCGACCACAATATTCTGATCGACCGTGTCAGCAATGCCGGAGTACAGGCATGGCTTAGAGGTGAATTTCTTCCTTCCTCACAAATCGTTCCAGGCGGTTCGCCTGGTGAATTTTTCATCCCAGAAAATGAAACTGACATGTGGGGTCCCTCAGGGGTCCTCCCTCTCGCCCCTGCTGTTCAATCTATACTTATTCCCCCCTGATCTGGCCTCTGCGCAAGAGAAAGGTTGTCACTTTTAATTACGCTGACGACCTTCAGTTGGTATTTGATATCAGTCCTACCATTTCTTCAGCGCTCTCCATCCAATCCACATTACGATTTATTAGCGCCTGGATGAACGACACAAACTGAAATTAAACCCAGACAAAACTGAGCTCATCCTCACAGGTGGATCAGCTAACCCTTGGAACTCCAATTTTTTACCCCCTACTCTAGGTAGTCCCCCACTTCCTGCAACGTCCGTTAAGAGTTTAGGGATCATGATTAGCAACGATCTTTCCATGAAGGCTCAGATAAGCGCAGTGGTTTTAGCATGCTTCTTCCATCTTCGCAGAATTAGGAAGATTAGTAGATTCTTAACCACTGAGGCCCTAACCTTGACTGTCTTTGCCTTGGTAACGTCGCATATTGATTACGCCAACTTCTTTTACGTTGGCATCCGCGCATGTCAATCACAACGTTTGCAGCAGGTGCAAAATCACGCAGCCAGACTCAATGCCCACCAGCCTCTACGACATCACATTAAACCCCTACTGAGGAGCCTTCACAGGCTCTCGATGGCTAAACAATGTGCCTTTAAACTGGGATGCACCACATTCAAAGCCCTAATGGGGAATGGCCCTGCCTTCCTCTCTTCCAGGATTCAGCGCTATATCCCCTCTCGAATCTGAATTTGCTGACCACCCCCGTATTTAAACGTAAGACACATGGTGGGCTCGGATTCGCGGTATTGGCTCCACAGCTTTGGAATTCACTTCCTGTGGAAATTAGTCGCACAGCCTGTTACCATCAGTTCCGGAAACTACTTAAAACCTTTCTGTTCACTCAGGCATCACTGTCGCAGCTCCTCTCTTGCTCGCCATGAAACAGTTTGGTGTACGTGCGCTATACAAATTCATTTAACATAACATAACATTCTGAGATGCTGCTAGCACTCACAGTCAAAGCAACTCATCACAAGGTGTCCCTACAATGGCATGGCTCGCATAGGTGGACCACTGGTCCCATAATACCAAGCATAAAACATGTCTTTGTACCAAATGGTATTGCTATAACACACATAGATATTTAAAAACATCTAAAGTCAGACATTAACAACCTAAACTAAAGCTTTTATTACAAGGTCTCTAGAATCGTTAAAGCATTTATAAGTTTTGTTACAAATTAGATGGCAGTAAACAAATTATTTCACTGGGAAATTCATATTCAATGGATTGATAACTATAAAAATTGCTTACGGATGTTCTGCAAGGCTTTCATATCCCCCAAGGCTCTCAGCCAGCGCAAAAACCTGCAGTATGTAAATAAAAAAAAAGCAACACTTTGAATGGTGAAAAAATGACAAAGACAAATGTGCAGACGTAATTTACAAAGCTTAATAAAATTTCGCAACTTTAGTACATGAAAAGGCCAACAATATTTTGACCTAAATACTTTCAAAGTACCGGATTTAGTGTCAAAGCACACAAAAAAATAGCAGTTTATTTTAACTGGAAAGATAGTCGATAGTCGATCAAAGTAGCAAACAATAAACAAATGCTATGGTATATGTATGTTGTATCCATTTCGATAGTACAGTACATGTAATGGTGATAGCTTATACAAGAACTCCCAAACAAGCAATCTACATAACTCCTTAACTAAAGACACAGCTCATGTTGGCAGACTGTGGATATTTATTTATCCAACAACAAGGAATGCCATGAAAAAAACTTAGTCTGCGAAGCACAGAGTTGAACTAATCAGTTGGTGATCAGCAATTCATGGAATGTGGACAAGACTAACTTACTATTTCTCTTTTTTAGCAATAGATCCGCTGCAGCATTGTACTGTCTTTTTTCAGAGTGCACGCCGAATGGTTAACTCTTTTTGAGACTGGAGGTAACAAAAAAGCAGAAAACAAAGAGGGATACAGTAATTGTGCGCCTGCCCCCTTGCAAAACAAGTCCAATACCATTTTTCAGTCAGTGGGGGCTGACTCAATGGTCCCAGTTCACAAATTTCGCTGTGTGCTTTATTCTAAAGTATGTGTGCAACAAAAACATTTATGTACCTGAGTTACAGAACAGAATGGTGAGATTTTGCACTGCGTTACGCACATGTACAATTCTGTCAATACGGCAGAAAGCCAACTGGGTAATCTGCTTTCAGAGGCAAATAGTAGCTTGACATTTTTAGCAAAGTATGCGTGCGGGCGGAATTCAGATGAAGAAACCCATCATGCAACACTGTAGAACAAAAAGCATTGTGAAGCAAATAACTTCTCTCACCAAGAGATACATGGTTGATTGGGGTACCCTTGTTGCACGCTTCCACCCCACAAAGGTAAAGGGATACAAATCTCTCCCAGGTTTATCCCTACTGGGTGAGAACAACTAAGGAAGCCACAGTTTTACTGGATAGCTTAAATCGACAAAGCAGAAGATTCAACGCATTTTGAAAGGAGGAAAGTTGGGGAGGTTGACCTGAGCATCAATGTTCAGATATAAATAAAGAAACTGTTGTATGCAAGTAAACTAAGAAATACAGTTAAATAAATGAACTTAAAGATAGTAAGAAATTGGATTACTAGTTCAGGTGATTGAGAAGCTATCTCAAATAATACTCATAATCCTTGTTAAGATAAACCAGTAGAGCCACTAAATAAGCATGTTCTTAACCTTCTGTTAGCTTTCACAAAGGAGTCAGACTTAAATTAGAGGCAATGTATGAAGTATTTACGCAGCACACAAACAGTAAGAAAGTGAAAACACAGCACAAGAAAAATCCCAAATCAATTTAGAAAACAAGAGAATATTTTAATACATGAAATGACACCACAACAACAAAAAAATCCAATAAGCAGGATAGGAGATATTAATTCAAAATTTAAAATAGCACCAAAAAGTAGAAAGCATCCACTGCAGTTATCAGGTCCATATAAAGCAGACAAAAGTCAAAAGTTAAGGCCGACTACGATGGATGGTGGGATGCATACAGGGACCAGGTTCATCCAAGAGGACATTTTACCTTCTGACTTAGAAACTTTAATAGAGAAAAAGTGGTCATCAACGAGTTATCGACAGGGAAAACTGCAAGCTAGATCCAATGCAGGGCTCGACAATAGAGGATTGCTGAAGAGCGGGGTCCTGGTGCAGTCATCGACAGAGGCAGGAAAGCTCAGAGTGGTCACAGTCTGTGCCCATGAAGGCCTTGACAGGTTGCTGCTTGGCATCCATCCTGAGGATGCCAACTGGCAGTTCGACGTTGATTGATGCAGCTTTGACTGCAGTCTTGATCTCCAACAATTCTCCAGACAGAATATTGGCAAAAAGTTTCAAAATCCATATCTTGCAGTTAGAGGACAGTAGGAGTACACTTTAACACCAGCAAAGAGTCCAAGACCTGGGAGGCACCACTTGGTGTTAGGACTCACTCCAAAAAAAGAAGCCAGTAACAGAGTCCAGAGCAGGTCCAGTTGGTACTTGTGAACTGGGCAGTTCCAGGGAAAGGTCTCTGAAAGCTTGTTCTGTCCTGGAAGTTCAAAAGAAGAGGTCAGCAATTGACCCTTGTTTTTTTTTAGAGTTTTATATAGCGCGAACTAGCCCCGAGATATCGGGTATTAGAGAGCTTTACATGAGCATCAGTTTTGTTACATGGGGACACATTCAATTTTTGTTAGGCACGGGGAGATTACGTGATTTGCCCTTGGAGTAACTTCTGGGGTACTGGGTTCAAGGCAAGCAAGCCCAGTTGTCCTTCAGGTTCTTTAGAAAGCAGAGCAGTCTATTTTCAGATTCTTCACATGTATTGGAGTGTTTTTGAGGAGAGGTCTGTGGGGTCCACTTTAATGCCCAGTACCAGCCTGTGTGTGGGAGGCAAGCCTCTACACATTCCCTAAATCAGTTCCTCCCCGGACCTCTGGGTTTAGTGCCAGCCTGACTAGAGAGACAAACGGGAGATGTGCCTAGGTGTGAGTTTCATTTGTTAGTGACAAGCCAGGCATCCTTTGAAGCACAGGATTTGGGTGGGCACAGGCCCCATGCCATTCTTTCAAGATAGGAGTCCCCTCTCTACACTCATAGCCCGTTGTCCACTATCTAGGAACAAAACACATAACATCACAGGGGAGCCATCAGGGGCCAGGTGACAGCTGGACACTGACAGGAAAGCCTTTTTTCTTTTTGGCTGAAAAATGACAACTTTCTAAAAGTGTAATTTCCAAAACAGTCATATAAAGTCCGACTAGACCACAACGCTGGATTTTAAATTACTATTAAAATGAATCCTTCAAAAACTTTTCTAGCTACTCCTAAACGTATTTAATAGGTCACTCTAGCATGTATTAAAAGTAATAGTGTAAACCACGGTTAATCTATGGGAGAACCAGCCTTTCTACAGTCAAAATTAGATTTGGCATCTTTTTTTTACTGCCAGGACATGTAAATATTAAATATATGTCCTACTTTTTAAATACTATGCACACAGCTCTATGGGAGTTTGGGCCCACCTTAGCAGTGACTTCTAAGGATTAAAAAGGAAGGTTTAGCTCTGGCAAAAGGTTTATGTCTGTGGCAGGCCTGCAGACATTTCTTTGCAGGGCTACTGTAGTAGGTGGAACAGTGAGTGCTGCAGCCCACTAAGAGCATTTAATTTGCAAACCCTGTGACACCACATGCTATGGACTTTCAAGCAAATTAACTATGCTAATCGGATGTATACCAATTTCAACAGGTACGAAGCACTTTACTACTGGTTAGTATAGGTAAAGTACACAGACATTTATGGCCAACAAAAAGGGATTTACTAACAGAAGGCAAAAAATCTGGGGTGACCTTGCAAAAAGAGCAAATTTCCAACAAAGATCAACAACAAGCTTAAGAATAAAGAGAGGAGAAACCTGTAATAGGTAATATTTTACACTAACGATTACACTTGAACCAACGAGACAGATCTTCACTTTCAGGCAGTACGAATCCCTGGGAATTCCCTTGTGCATCCAAAGCAATACACTGGAGCTTTTACATTGGATTCTTCTACTTTTTCTACTTGTTGTTGTGAAGTTTTTGCATCGCTTTTACTGAAGCCCTGATTAAGTTTTCCATGAGAGAACGAAAAGCATTGGCGGAGCTTATTGTGGTGTTAACGTATGGGAAATACTAATTGGAAATAAAGACGTTTCATACAACAGGCGTGTTTTGGACTTCATTGCCTGGCGCACACCCGCATTTTCAGGATCTGGGACACAGAGGCATCACGTAACGGCTGGTGCCGGGGTATCAGTGCGCAGGACTTTTTGAATAGAGGAAACTGGTGTGAGGTGCAGAACCACAGTCCGCCGTTAAAGCGCTGTTTTGTTTATTGATTAATATTTAAAAATGGGCTAAAAGATAAAGAAATCCAGAAGTCCGAAATAACAGAAGAAAAACATAATAAGCAGATGGAATTTATTACACAGTGCATTCATAAATGCAAGGCCCAACTTCTTAACTGTGCTGTTGAAGCATGACATATTCAAGGAAGAACCACGTACATTAATGACATAGAGCTGGAACAACTGCCACAAGTGCAGACCTGTACAGCAAATCACGTTCTGCGTACAATACACACGTGAAACAGCATTTAAATGTCTGTGGGTTTCTTCACAGTAACACATCCAACCTTACCTTTAAGCTCTTCAGAAAGATCTTTGCATGTTCAAGATTGCCCTTGATGTAGAAAGTGATCATCCCTGGGCAACCAGTGCATTGACGCTTCATTATCTCATACTGAGGGTGTGATTTTAGACCTGAAATGAATCAACCATATTTAAAACTAATCAAGAAGTTAAGCCAAATGATAATATGAAGCATATACACCCACAAATTCTCCCGTCTCTACTACAATCAAAGTTTAGGTGCGTATTCCAACATTGAAATCTAATGGCTATTTTATGAAATGGGGGCTCAGGAAGACAATATATGAGAAGGTGCTTGCAAGCAATAACAAGTGACAAAGATGTGAGGTGTAGAAAAATAGTAGAATGAATCCCATTTTTGAAGCAGACGCAAAGTCATTAAAATACAATGGTGTCATAAGCAGACTAAAAAGTCTAAGGAAGCATAGATCTTGAAAACAAAATTAGAAAAGAATGGCACATTGCTTGAACCCACTTTTCCATGTAGTCTGGTGAAAGGTACGACAGAGCCCTCCCGACACACATCAAATCTATGATCGGAGGTCTCTGGGTGAAGACTCGACAGATGTACTCCTATTAAGTACATAACTAAATGGGCTTGTGCCCAATTACTGCCCATGACAAAACTATACCAGTCTTGTGAAATCATAAACCACTTACCAGGAAAAATAACTTTTTCCACACGAGGATCTGCTGCAAGAAAATTTGCAGCAGCCATGGCATTGGTAAAATGCTGCTTCATTCGAAGATGCAATGTCTTCAACCCCCGATTGCACAAAAAGCAATCAAAAGGAGAGGGGACTGCTCCGAGAGCTGCATAAAACAAATCCCAAGACAGGTCATTTCTGGCACAAAATAAAATTATTTCTTACCAAAAAACTGAAATTAAATAAGCAATTTACAAGGTGTGGATACATTAAAAATACATTCATACATCCATACATCAAATAGATTGTGTGCCACTTTGGCATTCAGTCCAGGAGGCGTGTCATTTATAAATATTTGTAAATATATATACTTTTCTAAGAACACCAGTAAATCTGTGTATAAATTCACACAAATCATTGAGGTCCTATGTAAGAACATGATACACCAGCTATTAGTATGCCCCAGGTAATATTTGCACCTTTTAAATGGGTTGAGTGCATTTTGAATGGCGTCACCGGATTCCCACCAGAGGAATAAATTACTGAGAAATGCCCAATACACTATAGAACCAACTAGCCCACTTTAGATACCAGAGGGTGCCAGGTGTATCACACCTACCAAATTATCTACTTAGGCCATGCTTTCCATGCCACCACTATGCAAGCCACACTGGGGTTTCATACAACCGAGATCATTCAATGATGTTGTATTTGCGGTCAATCAAGTTTTCTGTAAGGTTCATCTAATCAATCAGATTATGCACCTCTTGCACTGGTCTAAACTTTGCTGTGCATTTGCTCCAGGAAAAAAATGTAAAATACCCCTGCACTCTCCTCTTAAGTACATCCACTTGTTTTCCTCTTGAGATGTAGAGTGATCAGCCACTTTCGTGTTTCTTGTTACGAACGGTGCCACCTGACTTTTGGTAGTTATGTTACAGGTGTTGAGGTATGGGTGTACTCTTTGTGGCTAACACTCAGCATCACAAAAGACTAAGGTATCTGCACCCATTCTAGTAAAATAGGTTAAAAACCAGGGGGTACTATAGCCAGGTACTCTGACTTTCCATCAACTCAGCTAGCAAAAATTACCGATGAGCATTTGGACAACTCATACTCTCTCTACCGTACAAGACCCCTAAAGTAAGAAACAAGTTCATCAATTGCATGAACTAAGTCCCAAACTGGATGAAAGCCAACTGTCTCAAACTCAACACCAACAGGATATAAGTAGTATCTTCATAAAGAACACCTCGCCATGTGACTGCAACTGATACCTGTCAGTACTCGAACCCACATACACACCCAGCACCCGTGTCAGGAACTTTGGAATCACCAACAACAAACTGAGCATGACTGCACAAATTCCTGCATCTTTCTTCCACACCCTGAAGATACTGAGGAAGACTTTCAAATGGCTCACAAGCAAAACCAGAAAAAAAAACGAACTTACGCCCTAGTCACCAGCAACTTGGATTACGGGAACACCTCTATACCGGGATCACCAAGCAACTCACTAGAAGACCGCAAACCATCCAGAACCTGGCAGCCAGACTCAACCTCCCACACAGAACTAGCACCTCAGGGAGCTCCACTGGCTCTCGATTCACAAATACATTCATTGCAAACTCTTCACACACACATTCAAGAAGCTACACAACTTGGGCTTAAACTACCTGAACAGTTGCTTCTCCTTCCACTAACCACCCAGACACCACCACTCAACAGGATTGCTATTTGCACACATCCCATACATACACAGAACCAGATCAGGAGGATGTTCTGTTACACTGCTCCTAAAGCATGGAAGAACATCCCACACCACCTAAGGGCAAGATGCACACATACCTGTTCAGTGCCAGGGTACCCTCATGGGTGATAGTGCACTTTAACAATGCCCACAACATAACAAAGGGATGCTCTAAAAAACCCAGCCAGAGAAGCAGTAGTCACAAACCTAAATCCAGGAAAATGGCTTGCCACAAAAGAAGCTTGCTGCCAAGGAATTTAGCTTGCAGTGAAAGAAGGGTTGACACTACAATCTCCCCACACATGTGCACTTAGCCTATTCCCACATGCAGTGACGTGTTCCAAGGGCTGTTCGCAAGTCAACCAAGCTCCCAATCAAGGAACACATTCACAACACAGTTAACAACTAAGCGTGCTCGCTCTAGTCACAAGTGTTCCTAGAAATGATAGTTGAAGAAGGGAGCATTACAAAACAAGCTCCTTGAAGACGGAACAATCAAGATCTCAGATAAACCAAAAGTGCTACAGGGCCACCTAAGCAGCAGTTACGCATTATACAGTTATAACTTTAACTCCATATGAGTAAATAGGAATATTCAAGACATAAAGCCTTCAACACAGATATCATTGTGGCCAGGCGCTCAATCAATCACTTTACCAGCCATTGGTCACAAAGCCTTAGGGCTCATCATACAACCACTCCAAATCGGCAGTTTCTAGAAAAAACGATAGAGCTGATATGTCTTTCTATCGCTAAAGTTCATCTCATCCTAGATGTTTAACATTGTTTCTGTAACACAAATGTAGTGGTTTTCCAAGTTCACTCAGTAAGTGCACCTGCAACATTGTTTATTTTTTAACTAAACAGTTTCTTTATCATGTTGCACAAATATACAGAATATATCACACAAATAAATTTACAGTGCTATCACACAGTGTAACCAGCATGCAATCGCACAGTTAAAAGCTTGCAACAGGAGCCATAATCAGCAAGCCTGTGTCTCCAACAGAGTGGTGTAACATCCTTCTAGTAGCCCCATTACTCTTCCACATGTAAAAAGCAAGTAGAGGAGGAGACCTATTCACTCACTGAATCCACATTTGGCCCTTCCTGATCATCTGGCATACCCACTGTTTGGCTGTTTGGGTGTACATCTACCGTCAGATTTACTGGTGTCTGTCATGGGTGCACCAGCCCTTGTAAGCATTCCCCACCATCCCTACCGAAGACCAGCTCATTCACCCAGGAAATTGAGTGGGGGACTGTCTAAAACATCAATGATATTTCCCTTTTTCGACAGACTCAAGACCAAGTTGACACGCTAACGGAATTGACAAGAGGCCATCGACCTGGTTCAGTAACACATCCTTGAAAGCATGCATAAAGTCTGCCAAGATTGTGCTTATTCCCTTCACCACTTTTACCCAAAACTGCTGTGCAATAGGGCACCCGCTAGTGAAATCCTCCCCAGAGTGATCGAGGCACCCAGGCTCATGATCTATTTTAATAATTGTGTAAATAATTGGACAACCTGTTAACTTTTCTTTACAACCTGTAATGTACTTGTCGAAACCTGAAGTTGCTGTGTGATAGCAGACCCTCAATTATTCTTCTGTTACCCTTCCCTCAATACTAGCCTCCAATTATGCTTGGCCATATGTGTCAATCTAGCCTAGCTGATGTGGGGTGAAACCCTGAAACCAGTCCCAAAGTGCTTGTTTCTGGTAAAGGGAGGACCAGGCCTGGCAGTTCCGGCTGGGTTGTTCCCATGGGGAGCTGGGTCAAGACTGATTTGCATATGGCTGGGTTTAAACGGGAATAGCATGGGAAGCAAAAACAACTATGGATTTAGGCTCAGATCTTTGTACTGGGGTGAAGGTTTGCCATTGTTCATCATTCTGTCAACCAATTGTTCTTTTTAGATAGGGAATATGAAACAGCAGAAGCAGCAGATTGTGCAGAAGGCTATAAGTACTAGCAATAAAACTGCAACAGAACTTTGTAAAAAAAAAAAAAAGTGAAGTACCGGGATGTAAGTAGGCCAGTGACACAGGCGAGCAAGATCCTCTCTTCGAGTGCTCTCTATATCTGTCCAAGACACATGGTCATCAACATGAAGGTAGTAACCTTTCCTTCCTCTTTTCTTAGTGATAAAGCTACCACTATCAAACAGATATTATAAGGGTTTGATACCACCCACTCTCGAAATGGACATCGTATGCTGCCCAATTGCAGAAGAGAAATCCATAGCACAACTCTGCATCAGCGCATGGGGTCTATATGGTAATGTAATATCAAATAGTTGTATTGTTCACTTCCACTTATCAGCTGCACACTCACCAAGGAACTTTTTGAGAGTTCCTTACGGCCATTTTCAGAATTGTCAGGCCCTGATAAACAGTCTACATGCTGTTTTCCATCTTTATCATCCATTTGACCTATAGAAGACTTTAAATCCATTTAAGAGTGCTCATGGTGTCTTTCTTTCCAAGTATTCAGAGGCTTCCAGAGAGCATATTCTGCCTTCAAAACTGCCAACTCTATAGGAGATACTTCACTGCGATAAGTCGCTTTAAATACAACAGTGCCCGTCTGCAAAAACATTCATTTCTATTACGCCTGCACCCTAATTCAGTACTAGTGAAAACCAAGGGCCAACAGGCTCCTCCATCATTCTCTCCATGGAGCATGAAGGAGAATCAAGCTATGTGGCGGCCTGCACAGCCTGCAGGTGGTAGTCCCTGAGACAGCTGCACATTCACTATCCTCTTCTGCTTATTGTCTCCAGACTTAGGTGCGTGAACATTTTCAGGACCACTATATCCAACTTTACCAGGGGTGAATCCAGTGATGCACATGTTAACAAATTGCAGATTGTGTAATTGGTGGGAACTAAGTACAAGCAGAGCCTCTCATTGGACCAACATCAAATGATACCAGCCCAGAACAGCCAACCCCATACCAACTCCTTTTTACTGTGCACAGCAAAGCACATATTCCAAGTATGTGATTAAGCAAATGGCTGTGAAGCCATCAGTCGCACTGATGCTGATTAGGCATGTTGTGCAGCCGTTGACAGAGCATTCCACTTAAGGAGCACAGCATGCAGTCCACCAGCTAAGAAGCGCACACAGCTTAATACCATTTTTTACTCTAAAACATTTCTAGAACGCCAGCTCCCTTCAAAAGTACCACAGAGTTTAGTTTTGCCCAGTAAGCCTTTAGGCCAACATAAAGAGTCAATGAAGGAAGTCCTTATTACTTTGTGGTTGTTATCATAGGATTCTTGTTTTGCTAAAATTTGGAAGCTGGATTGTAATCCTTTGAGACAAAGTTCCAACTTCAATCACAGCAGAAACAATTGTTCTAAAGCTGCAAATAGACATAAACCATGTCCAGCAGTGACAGAGAGAAATGAAATCTGTCCAGATGTTGTGACCGTGCCCAAAACAGGCGCGGTTGGTACTCTAGACTGTGATTATTTATTTATTTATTTATTTATAAATTTATAAAGCGCCTGGTGACCCGGAGGCATCCCCGCGCTATAAAGTTACAACATCCAAGAGGAGGAGGGGACCGGATGACTATTTAGGGAATAGGAAAGTCTTTAGTTTTTTTCGGAATAGGGCGTGGGAGGGTTCTAGACGCAGGTGGCGAGGCAGTGCGTTCCACCCTGAAGAGGCTTTGACCGAGAAGCGGCGGCCGCCGGTACGAGCCTTCTTAAATTTAGGGACGATGGCCAGATGCTCATCGTCCGAGCGCAAAGACCTTGAGGCTTTGTAAGGGGCGACAAGGTCTTTCAGGGCGGCCGGGCCGGCACCATTAATGAGTTTATGACTGGTGCACATTGCTTTAAACTCAATTCGCTGGCGGACAGGGAGCCAGTGAAGGGCCTTGAGGGCCGGTTTGGCAGAGGCTCTAGGGGGGAGATCCATTATGAGCCTAGCCGCAGCGTTTTGTGCCCGTTGGAGTTTGGCGAGGGTGAACTCCGGTGCACCAAGGTAGACGGCATTGCTATAATCAAGTCTGGCTAGGATGAGCCCTTGAACCAGCAGCTTCCTGGAGAGCGGGGGGAGGAGGGGGAGGATCTTGCGGGTAGACCGCAAGAGGCCAAAGCATGTTCCAGAGGTCTTGGTCGCCTGGGTCTTCATGGTGAGGCTTGGTTCAAGCCAGACGCCTAGCGTTTTGACTTGGGTCTTAGGAGTGGGAATCTCGCCAAAGGTGTCTGGCCACACCGCGGCGGGGATTGAGGACCATTTGTTACCCAGGAGCATAATTTCGGTTTTGGCACCGTTCAATTTAAGGGAGGATTCGCACATCCAGGAAAAGATGTCCTGGAGACAGTTCCTCAGGCTGTCTGGATGTTTGTCTAGCTGGGAGAGGGAGACGACAAGTTGGGTGTCATCAGCATAGTTGACAACCTTGATCCCATAGGGGGTCACAACATCTTCCAGAGGGGCCATATAAACATTAAACAGGGTGGGACTAAGCGAGGACCCCTGCGGGACTCCGCATGTGAGTGGACGGGGGTCTGAGCGAGAGTTGCCGTCCCACACCTGAAAAGAACGGCCTGAAAGGAAGGAGTTAATCCAGGCGTGTGCTGAGCCCACAATTCCTGCTCTGGCCAGGCGATGTAGAAGGACACGGTGATCCACCGTATCAAAGGCGGCACTGAGGTCCAGGAGGATCACCGCCACTGATCCTCCTGAATCAAGAATGCGCCTTGATTCCTCAATGACGGAGAGGAGGGCTGTGTCCGTGCCCTGACCGGGCCGAAAGCCGGTTTGAGAGGGGCGCAGGATTTTGTTAGTCTCAAGGAATTGAGAAAGTTGGGAATTAACTAGTTTCTCTGCCATCTTGCTGATGCAGGGAAGGAGTGATATAGGTCTATAATTAGACATATCGTCAGGATTCAGGTGGGGTTTTTTTAACAGGGCTTTGACAACCGCGTTTTTCCAGCTGGGCGGCACTGTGCCTTGTCGCAAGGAGATGTTAATAAGATCCCTAATGGTGGTGACTATGCTGGGAGCGGCAGTTTTTAATATTCTAGCCGGGGCCGGGTCAAGAGGAGAGCCGCTTTTCATTTTGGCTAACGTGGAGGTGACCTCAATGAGAGAGGTTGCTCTGAAGGAGGACAGCCGCGGGCTGTTCGTGCAGACCTCAGTATCAGTGGGATTGAGGGGGGTAGTCATGGGAAGAGAGTCCAGTATACGCGAGATTTTAGAGTCGAAGAACGAGGCAAGGTCATTACTTCTGTCTGGAGGGGCATGGGGGGCGGTGGGGGCCATCGGAATGTTGAGGAGTTCTTTGACAATCAAGTATGCTTCTTTTGAGGAATTGGTGGCGTTTTGTATTCTGTTGTCATAGAATCCTGCTTTGGCAAGTTTGAGAGCTGACTTATAGCGTCTTACTGCGCTATTGTAGAGGTCTTTGTTACTATGTTGCCAGTTCTTTCTCCATTGCCTCTCGGCCTTTTTACACTCTTTGCGTAGGACCCTGAGGTCATCGTTATACCAGGGGGCTTGGCCCTTAATCCTGTTTTTGATCTCCCGATTTTTTATGGGGATGAGTTTGTCAAGGGTGGACGATATCCAGTCTCTGACTTGGGAGTCGGCGGTGGCGGGGTCTTCAGAGAGGCAGGGAGTTGAAGCGTCCAGGGCTGTGGACCAGTCCTCCACAGAGAGTCTGGCCCACGCTCTATCTCTGGTAAAGGTGGGGGGATTTTGAGGCCTTTTAAAGGCTCCAGGGAGATGGGTCGTGACCAAAAAGTGGTCCGACCACGGGAGGGGTTGGGACTTGATGTAAAGGAGGGAGGGGATGTTGGAGAACACCGGGTCGAGAAGGTGCCCTTTCGTGTGTGTGGGATCAGAGTTGGCGAGAGACAGACCCAAGGCCGCTAAGTCGTCGATAAGGTCGGTTGCCCCAGTGTCAAGGGGATCCTCAAAATGGATGTTTAGGTCACCAGTTATGATGAAGTTGGGTGTCAGGTGAGCTGCGGAGGTGACGGTTTCCAGCAGGGCGGCTATGAAGGGGGCCGAGTACCCGGGCGGCCGATACACCAGGAGGCCTGACAGGGAGTTGGTTGAGGACAGCTGAATCGTAAAGAGACAGCTCTCTGAGTCTTGGATCGCGCAGTCTTTAGTTCGACAGGTAAAGTGGTCCCTGTAGATAATGGCCAGTCCACCTCCTCTACCTAAGGGGCGAGGTTGGGACATGATGAAGAAACCCGGGGGGAGGGCCATGACAATGTCGGCGTTGGAGTGCTCTGTAATCCAGGTTTCTGTGAGTAATAGTATGTCCAAATTAAGGTCGACGATCAGATGGTTGATATGCAGGGCGTGTTTAGGGAGTGATCTGCAGTTAAGAGTCGCAATTTTAAGGGCAGGGGGGGGGACCTGTGGTTTCGGGAGGGAGAGATTGCCTGGTTTACATTTGTCACAGCATGGAAAGGGGACAATAGGGTCAAGTAGTACCAGACAGGCGCTGTTTTTAGAGGGTCTAAGGCTGAGAAGCTCTCTACGAGAGTAGCTTACCTTGGAAACGGCTGGAACAGGCGTAGAGTCTGGCCCGAGGCCCGGTCGTGCGCGGACGGGCGCAGACGGGCTTGCCTTAGGCGCGCCTTCGGCGCGCAAACGGCGCTCCCGCTGCGCTCGTCCGCTGCGCTGGTGAGGGCGGCACATTTATGCTAGATGTAGTGGGCGTGGCCTCGCAGGGGTCGTGGCTCCGCCTTTGGCGCGCTCTCGTGATGTCGTTCCCAGAGGGCGGGGGGCTGGATTAGCGCGTAACAGCAGCGCTTCCCCAGGTGAGCAAGAGCGTATTTAGTGCTTTAAAAATAGGCGAGTGCAACAAGTTATTTGTGACAGTTTTTTTAAAATCAAAACAGTGACAATAGCCTCCGGCTTCCGCCTCAGAGGGATCCAAGTAAATGGGGTTGATGCGCTAGTCGAGCGTTTTTATGACGTCGGTCGGTGGGCGTGGCCTCGCAGGGGTCGTGGCTCCGCCTTTGGCGCGCTCTCGTGATGTCGTTCCCAGAGGGCGGGGGGCTGGATTAGCGCGTAACAGCAGCGCTTCCCCAGGTGAGCAAGAGCGTATTTAGTGCTTTAAAAATAGGCGAGTGCAACAAGTTATTTGTGACAGTTTTTTTAAAATCAAAACAGTGACAATAGCCTCCGGCTTCCGCCTCAGAGGGATCCAAGTAAATGGGGTTGATGCGCTAGTCGAGCGTTTTTATGACGTCGGTCGGTGGGCGTGGCCTCGCAGGGGGCGTGGCTCCGCCTTTGGCGCGCTCTCGTGATGTCGTTCCCAGAGGGCGGGGGGCTGGATTAGCGCGTAACAGCAGCGCTTCCCCAGGTGAGCAAGAGCGTATTTAGTGCTTTAAAAATAGGCGAGTGCAACAAGTTATTTGTGACAGTTTTTTTAAAATCAAAACAGTGACAATAGCCTCCGGCTTCCGCCTCAGAGGGATCCAAGTAAATGGGGTTGATGCGCTAGTCGAGCGTTTTTATGACGTCGGTCGGTGGGCGTGGCCTCGCAGGGGGCGTGGCTCCGCCTTTGGCGCGCTCTCGTGATGTCGTTCCCAGAGGGCGGGGGGCTGGATTAGCGCGTAACAGCAGCGCTTCCCCAGGTGAGCAAGAGCGTATTTAGTGCTTTAAAAATAGGCGAGTGCAACAAGTTATTTGTGACAGTTTTTTTAAAATCAAAACAGTGACAATAGCCTCCGGCTTCCGCCTCAGAGGGATCCAAGTAAATGGGGTTGATGCGCTAGTCGAGCGTTTTTATGACGTCGGTCGGTGGGCGTGGCCTCGCAGGGGGCGTGGCTCCGCCTTTGGCGCGCTCTCGTGATGTCGTTCCCAGAGGGCGGGGGGCTGGATTAGCGCGTAACAGCAGCGCTTCCCCAGGTGAGCAAGAGCGTATTTAGTGCTTTAAAAATAGGCGAGTGCAACAAGTTATTTGTGACAGTTTTTTTAAAATCAAAACAGTGACAATAGCCTCCGGCTTCCGCCTCAGAGGGATCCAAGTAAATGGGGTTGATGCGCTAGTCGAGCGTTTTTATGACGTCGGTCGGTGGGCGTGGCCTCGCAGGGGGCGTGGCTCCGCCTTTGGCGCGCTCTCGTGATGTCGTTCCCAGAGGGCGGGGGGCTGGATTAGCGCGTAACAGCAGCGCTTCCCCAGGTGAGCAAGAGCGTATTTAGTGCTTTAAAAATAGGCGAGTGCAACAAGTTATTTGTGACAGTTTTTTTAAAATCAAAACAGTGACAATAGCCTCCGGCTTCCGCCTCAGAGGGATCCAAGTAACTGTGATGAAGCTGCCAAGTTAAATTTAGAAACAAGAACGTTCATGCCCAAAACAAGAGAATACAGTGAAGTGAGCACAACAAACAAATAGCGTAATCTGTAGTTGTAGCACTGGTAGACACAAGGCAGCAAGTAAAACCCGTAGGATAAATTTTACGATCTGTCTTATGGTTCCTGCAGATGTAAACATCCTCAAGACCTGGCTCTTCGACTGAACCGCCACACTCAGAAGCAGACCATGCCCCTCCCCCTGCCCACGTCACCGCCCTGCAGTAACTCCTACTGCCGACCGCTACTGCCCAGAAGTATCAGTAGCATCCCCCCCACATCCCTCCTCAGTGCCTTGAGATCCTCACGGGTAAGTAGTCACGCTATACAAACTCCTGATTGATTGAAACATTATAGATGAGAATCGCTTTACAAAACTGTGCTGAGCTAAATTACTGCTTCTTGCACTTTCACTAGACATTATCCATAGTATACAAACGTACTTTGAAATAAAGGATACCTTTACACTACAACATGTGTTGTATGTTCTTTAAAGCTAAATCCAATACTTTATTTGAGCCGGTGGCTTCCAGTGCTCAACACTGGCACTCAATCACCAAACCCGGCGCTTTTCATGAGCACCAGTAAAGGACACGTTCATTTATGGTAGGCACATGTGGCGCAATTAAGTGATTTGCCCATAATCACAGGGTGTTGAGCCAACCCAAGACTCGAACCTGGCTCCCCGGGTCCTAAGTCGGCAGCTCTGTTCATTACGCCAGAGCCCCAGCATTAATTTTTTTACAGATTAACCACTGGCTGAATCTGTAACAATATTAAAAAACAAGCCTATCTTATACCAAATTCAACAAGAAGGCAATCTAATTGCAGATTTTCTTTAATTAATACTTACCGTTTTGTAGGAACCTTAGCCTTTCATGGAGATCTTCTCGATTAACCGAAACCAATCCCATTAAAACATCAGTGTGTCCTACGATTAAAAAGGATTATTTAGCACCTTAAGTTGTGGCCAAGTGAGGTAAACAGTAATTCAGCCAGTTCTGAGAAAGAAATACAATAGATGTTTCATATGTGCCCCAGTTGAACACTTTATACTAATAGTTACTTATTTAGAGCAATGTTGCTTGCTGAATGGTTTGTTATGATGAATCTAACAAACAAGTACATCATCAACACATAACTTGCACTTAACAATAAAGTTAAGGTAATGAAAACCTCATTTTAAATCGAGATGTTTTTTGGCAAAATTGTGCGTGGGGATTGTAATGCCCAGCATAAGTCAGCAGTCTAGTGCTGAAGCCTGTATTCACACTGAACACCCACCCACCACTGATGTCACTGGTCAGGTGACACAGCAGTAATAAAAGAGGTCGAGCCCACGTGCTCTGGGCCAGTTGCACCAGACCTCCAGTGTGTCCTGCGTCAGTGCATGAGTGATTGCCAGCATGAGGGCCTAGGGTCCAACACAGTCCTTTACATTGGCGACGAGAGCGGAGCTGTGCCCAGCGTGCCACAGCTAACATCAAACGTCGAGGAAAAGGGGAAGAGAGAGCTGCCTGCTGCAAAGGCACACCCCCTGAGAAAGCAGCCGGCCCCCGCGAGGCCCACGAGGCGTGTGAAGAGCCCCGGGCCTAGAGGAAAAGGAAGAGGTGATCGGGAGCTCACCCCGCACCTCCCGTGCCCAGCGTGTGTGCCCCCCTGCCTGGAGTGAAAAGAGACCAACGCGGAGCCCACCCGCGTGGAAGAACAGGCCCGTCGGCCGAAGGTGAGCCTGGACATATGTGCAAACCAAAAGCGGAGCCCACCCGCTATGAACCACGAACATTTACTGTGCCCCCTGAAATGAGAGCGGCGCCAGCTATCGATTTTAATTAAGCAAGGCTCGCGGAGCCCACCCGCGGCCTGCCTGCAGCGTCTGCTGTCCCTCGCCGCGCCGCGTGTGACGAGAGGCGGCCGCGGCGAGGGTAAAAGACATTTAAGTAAAGCAGCGCCAGCGGAGCCCACCCGCGGCCTGCCTGAGGTGTCCCCTGTCCCCCGCCCAGCGCAGCGTGTGAGGCGAGGAGCTGCCGCGGGAGGGGGGAAAAGTGAAAGTAAATCAAGCGGAGCCCACCCGCGATCGCAAGGAGCAGCGGAGTCACCCCCGCCCCACGCAGCGTGTGGCTGCGGCGGTGGGGGGAAAGGAAAGAGCCAGGTGCTGCCCGCAGCCGACAACAGCGTCAATGCAAGCCCCCGCCCCTTGCGCGGCCGTGGAAAGTGAAGGCCTGCTGCAGGAGGGGAGGGGAGCAAGGAGGGAACCAACGTGTGGCCGATGGTAGCGGCTGGAGTGAGCGAGGGCCCAGCGATATGAGGAGGCACCGGCAAAACCCCACGCAGCATGTGATCGAGTGAAGCTGCCGGGGTTGAGAGGGGGACAGAGAGAAGACTGTGCTGTGTGCCATTTACAGCAGAACCCCCCCCCCCCCCCGCACCAGGAGGAGTAAAGGCCTGCGGCGAAAGGTGAAGGAGTTTCTGCAAAGTGCTGCTGGACACGAGAACACCAAGTGGTGCCCTGCCCGGCATGATTGTGGACTGTACCCGCCAAGACAGTAAAGAAGTGACACTCACCGGCAGTAGAGAGGAGTCCTCCGGTGGTGTCTGCACTCTCGCGTGGGCCCGATGAGTGGAGCTGCATCCCAAGCAGCAGCTACTGGGAAAGGAGCCCCATCCACGGAACAGGAAAGGTCCCAGAGGCATTTACTAGGCCTGGATCACTACGGAACCCCACGAGGTTCCAGAAGGAACTGAAATCCAAGCAGAGCAGCACTGCCATCTAGTGGCCGGAGGGAGCAATTGCAGGCAAAGGAAGGATCCCAAGGAATAGGAACAAGCCTTGGACGAACCAACAGAAAGTCTTCTAGACAAGAAAACCTGCAGCGACCAGAAACGCGCAAGGAGGCTGTGCCAGAAGCAAAGAAGGAAGCACGGAACGCGCCACAAAGCACAAGGAAGGTTTGCAGCAAAAGACTACAAAGTGCAACAACCTGCCTGCAGCCACGTTAAAGGAAGGCTGCAACTGATCACGCAGCGGGAAGCAAATGACAGCACGCAGGTGTGCCAGAGTGAGACAGGGACGTCTCCCAGTCACAAGGAGGAAGCTAGAGGACAGACCACAGCAACGACACACGGCACCAAAGGAGTGAGAGGAGGATCTAGAGTGCGACACGGCCAGGAGCTGCGCAAGTGAAAAGACAGGGACAGTAGTCAAGCGCAAGAAAGCACCAGGAGTGCCCCAAGTGCTCAAAGAAGAGAGCGAGGAACGAAGGTCAGCATTGCGACGCCAGAAGCGCAGGAACTCTCCAGAAAGCGCAAGGAAGACGCCAGGAGACAGCGCAGGAAAACACAGGAACTCTCCAGAAAGCGCAAGGAAGACGCCAGGAGACAGCACAGGAACGCGACAGGAACTCTCCAGAAAGCGCAAGGAAGACGCCATGAGAAAGCGCAGGAACGCGACAGGAACTCTCCAGAAAGCGCAAGGAAGACGCTAGGAGACAGCGCACGAACGCGACAGGAGTGCAAGAATTCCACACCCGCACGACAGGACCGTGCAGCACTGCACCGGAACGTGCCAGGAATCAGGAGCGCCAAAGTGACGCTACACAGCGACGCGCCAACGCCAAAACACCGTGACGGTGAATAGCGACCAGGAAAAGATAGCACAGCATGACGACTCATGCCAAAGGTGAAAGCCGACCACCCAGTATGGTTACCAAGGAAAGAAAAGAAGCAACGGAGAAGATAGCGACAACCGGTCCAGTCACTAGAAGATAAGATCAATGTCTGAGAGCCATGCCCAGACCAGAGAGAACCAGGTGGAGTGCACGCTACCTGGAGAAGACTGGCTGGAAAGACCAAGGCAGTACAGTGACCAGATCACGTCGCAAGAAGGAACAGGGAGAAGAAGGGAGTGACGCCATAAAGAAAAGGAAGAAGGAACAGTAGAAAAGGTCGCGACGCTAACTCTGGAAGTGAGTGACAAGAAGACAGTGTCCTAGGACTAGGACAAGACCAGGATGACACGTGCAGAGTGCGGGCACTGCATGGAGAAGCCTGGCCAGAGAAGATGAAGAAAAGGGGACCAGGGTACGTCGTGAGAAGAGGAGAAGAGAAGAAGGAAGATCGGAGTGGCACACCGCCACCCAGGAAAGGAAGAAAGGAGAAATCGGAATGGCACGCTGCCACTGCAAGAAGAAGCCGCCCCTGCGGAAAGAAGCAAGGTGACAAGCACTGGAACGCCTGAGTGCAACGGAAGACAAGCCTGGCAAGAGCACCGGCAGCGCAGACCAAAGACAACCACCTACGAGCCATCCATCCACATGGCGATCGCAGAAGAGAGCAAGTTAGACGGTTGGCGACATCTACCTCTGGGGTTTGAGCGGAAGATTGGATGACGAGACTACTCAGGACTCCAGAAGTTGAGGACCTGACCACCTCGCACCAGCCCGTGGCAAACCAGAATCAGAGGCCTCGAGGGACTCTGGTGGCAGCAAGTCCCGCACGGGAGACAGGTCTACAGAAGCGCGTCTGCAGGACCCAAGGGGATGAAAGCCTCGCGAGCAATGAAGAGAGTCGACAACTCAACCTTCAGGTGGAATTAGGACACGACGGTGAGGCTCGTGGAGCGCCCCGCTCACGGCCCGAAGGCTATGGTGGAGCAACACGACCGAAAACACCAGTCCAGTGGAAGCCTGGCAAAGAGGTCCTCCCGGATATCTGGTGAGTGAGGAATACCGGAGAGAGGGACATCCTAGTGAGAGGGATGTGTGCACCTACTCTATTCACTTGCCAAGAGTCAACACTAAAGCCTGCCCGGGAAAAAAATATCACGAAGCCAGAAGAGAGAACAAAACCAGAAGACTGTCGACACCTGTGTCATCTAGTTATCTCTCATCACCAACGGAGCGAAGCAAAGGCAGGGCTGAGAACAGCGGACAGACAGCAGAGACAAAGAGAGAACCCGACGAACAACTGTGAACCGTGCCACTGAGAACTGTTAGTCCAGGATACAAGAACTATACTGCCTGCGGTTTGCAAGCAGCCAAAGAGACTCATTTTGAAAGTGCAAGTCCAATGTTATTTTCTGTGTTTTCTTTCCTACACAGGTTCTTGGACTTTTTCTTTTTGGTTTATTTTTTAACCAATTTGGGAAGGGATGTAATGCCCAGCATAAGTCAGCAGTCTAGTGCTGAAGCCTGTATTCACACTGAACACCCACCCACCACTGATGTCACTGGTCAGGTGACACAGCAGTAATAAAAGAGGCTGAGCCCACGTGCTCTGGGCCAGTTGCACCAGACCTCCAGTGTGTCCTGCGTCAGTGCATGAGTGATTGCCAGCATGAGGGCCTAGGGCCCAACACAGTCCTTTACAGGGATAACTGATCGTTACCTATCCTTCTGTCCTACCCAGGGCTGGCCGGCTCTAGGGCAGTGCGATCGGTGCCACCGCACCGAGGGCTGACTTGGAGTGGGGCGTCATTTTTATAATTAATATCATTTAAAAAAGCATCAACCTGCTAGTGCGTTGAAGGCCTCCAGCAATTTTTGTAGGCATCATTTAAAACATCAAGATAACTCCGGTGATTTATCATGTTCCTAGAAAGAGAATGGAGGTTTGTCTAGTGGACGTTTTGATTCATCCAGAGGTAGGGCAGAGGGTTCAACTGCCTGCTGCTAAGAACGTGAACCATGTGGATAACAATGTGCATGTAATGTAAATAGGTCCGCGAGTTACTGCGTCTGTAAGAGAGCTCCTTTTGTTACTTGTCGTTTGTAAGTCAAAATCGTAATATAGTTCATTGAGCTATGAACTGTCATCAAAGAGCTGTGTGTAAACATCAAGGTATATGTTAGAGCTATATTTTTTTTTGCCCAGTCTTTCATTATCCTAATTTTGCCAAAAGGGTTCATTTGGGTGGAAAACAAATTTTTTTATTTAAGAGAACCCCGAACAATGGTGTTACATTTTAAATTCTGAATTTGTGCTTTTCCAGAATAAGTACTCAAACTAAATTGCCTACCAGTATGGACGACGTTACTCCTACACTACACCTTGTAGTCCCGTCTGATGTAACATTTTCTAAACACCGATTTACAAACCTATGATTGTCTCTGTGCAATGTGTGTGTGATGCAAAGTACTCTGACACCTTACACTGGTATGAGTGGTCCTATAAAACTAAATTAATCAGAGAGGCAGTGGTTCCGAAGACTAAAGGGGCACTGTTTAAGGGCGGTGGTGAGGGAATCTATGGCAGAGGTGGTTATTGGGGGGCACCAACAAACACTGTTGCACAGGGCACCACCCCTGCTAAAGTCGTCCCTAGTCCTACCCCGCACTGAAGAGTTCAGGGAAATTACATTTTAGGATCTAAAGAAAGGTTTCATGTCATTTTAACTCCTTCTCCGGATGCGATTCAGCTGGGTTTGCTGAAGGAAGAAATGCATCCACTGAATTCCAAGTTAGGAACAATAATGTCTTATACACTTTTAACTGGCAAAATGGATGTAATTTATGTACGAACAGGACGTTTCAGAAAATAATAACTAAGCATATGCTATATAGTGTCTTACACTGGCACTTCATTAAGTAGTAACTTTATATAGTTCCCTTTCCACAGTTCCTCCCAATTGACACAGTCCAAATATAATTTGCCTATAACTGAACTTTCTCAATCTGTAGGATCCAACATGCTTTTCTTGTAAGAACGTTTTATTCTACTGGACTTGCTTTTATGCCTGGATGGTACAACTGCAATCAAATCTTATTGATGTATAATTCCTACATATGCCAGACTCAACTTTAAATTAAGAGCTTATTTAGCTGCCCTTAATAATTGCAATACAAGTAACCTTCTACCAAGTAATTTCTTGAAATATTAATATTCCATGATGTTGTACCTGGCAGAGGCATTTTCCATAAAGCTGCCAAAAACACTGCTACTTTGGGTGACTTTATTTGTTTACCACTACAGTGAACCCAGGCGACCATGCTTCTCCTTTAATGTTTTAGATCCCTCCCCTAGGCCAGCAAAAACATATTTGGGCCCTCAACCACAAGTTTCATATATGAAACTTCATCAATACTCCAGTGGTTGGAAGAAAGGAGAGAGTGATATCATTGATGTGGCAAGGACAAGAAAGCCCTAATGCTCCGAGACATAAAGAGCAGAGAACCGTCAAGATTTCATCTCACAAAATCAAACAATCTCCATGCGTCATCCACAAAAAATTACATCAATCATGAGCATACTGATAATGAACATGACCAAGAGCTTAGGAATTTATTTGGCTGACATTAGCAAGAGATGTCCATTCAAAATAGCCAATAACTCAATTTTGTCAAAATTAGAGCAAGATGATTTACACCAGAGACCCCACCAGGTCTATACTTAATCAGTGTAGAAACTGTCTTTTCACTAAAGAGGCTTCTCAGTCAAAAATAGTAACAAGAAATCAAGTTACTCAAACCCATTAAGAGACATAATAATGAGAATCGGCTAGAGAAACAAAATCTCAAGAGCCTCAAAATACAGCAGATTGTCCAGAATTATCACAACCAAGGAATTAAGCACAACAACCATGATAATCAGATAAAGGATAACAGAAGTCTGGAAAATAAATACAAAGCCAAATAAGTTAAGTTTACTTGGCAATAAATTAGAACGTCTAATTTATGAAATATACTGGGCTTGAAAACTCAGGTATTATAACATTGACACATTAAAGCCAAAAGCACAAAACAATGCAGCTAGTAGAGGGACAGATATTATCCAACACCAACCTCAATGCAAAGAACAGAGGAACACCACAGATAACAGATTTAAAAGAGAATTGATAAGGAGGCACTTGATTGCCTGATATTGATTTCCTTAAAAGGAAGTATTCCAGTACAAGACACAGTCTCTCAGCCCACTCTGAACAGACTGGATGTGAGACAATGTGAACACTGGGGAGAGATTCAGTGAGATCACAACAGCTTCACCAAATTTGAGCAGCATGTAAAGGTCATTGGTTCTTGAGACGAAAAAAGTCACAAACACAAACGACGATCTGACCCCATACTGAGGACCTTAAAGCTTGCTAGCCTTGCAAAACATCCAGTTAAGAGAGGAAAATAGCTTCATTATTCTTGCAGGCAAAGGGAGTAGCAAGATCAGTGTGAAATAGGATATGATGCTTGGATTACTATGACAATGTAATACCCAAAGAAAGAAATTGGTAATACTGAATATATTAGGGAGTAGGAGCGGAGGAGAAAATATGTCACAATTCAGTACGAGACTTGTATGATTTTAGCCAGCTCACATTCTTAAGCAGTCATAAAAGGAGTATGGATTTGGTGGCACAAAGTTTTCAGATTCAAAATGGTGTTAAACTTAGAATAGAAATTCTAATCTCATATTGATCTTGTTTAAATACAGGATATTAAAATAGATCACCAGTATTGTTTCATCCAATTGCAAAATCAGTTTTTTGTTAATATTTTGCTAATGTGTATTTTGAGAGAGATACTATTTTCACTATGTACGGGAATGCTCAACTGCCTTGAATTCCTAGAAGAAAGGAATGGAGGTAATTTGAGATGCTATAAAATTTTGAACACATTTATGCACCTTGTGCGTTTATTGAGTCAGATTACCATAAAGAAGGGGCTTGCTTGGACAATTGCTCAATTCCTTAGTCCTTGTGTTTAATAAATTCTAGCTAAGAGGTGTTGACCATGTGTTTGAAAATAGCAGAGGAGAAAAGAAGGGTAGGAGGGGAGGAAAGTGGGGAAAGGGGAAAAAAGGGAAAAAAATGTTTAAACAAATCTTTTGCACATTTACATTGCTTTCCCTTTCCCTGGGTTTTTCTCCTTTCTTCTTTTTGTAGTCCTTGGATGTCTCAAGTCCTTCAGCATATTTACCAATTTCTTTCTTTTTGCAAGGTATGAACAGCCAGAGCCGAAACTCGTCACACCGTTTTTAGGCTTGGCTAAGTGGCGGAGACTCACTCTTGACTACCATCACTCAGGTTATTCCTGATTGCTCTATGATAGGGGGAGAGGGGTGGGGAGGGCGGGAAATTGTTTTGAGATGTTTGAATTGAGGACACTTTTTTTTACACAGCTGGTTGCTGAGACACTTGCTAAAAGGATAGAATGTATAAAGTTGAACATCTTGAAAGGCTTCAAAAACTACAAAAAAGGGGGAAAATTGTACAAAAAAAGAGTGCTAAAATAAAGACAATTTTTTTTTAAGGGCTGTTTTTCTTCATACTTAGAAACACTAAATGATTAAGATAAACAATCTTAGAATCGTCTCAGTCAACATTTGTGGGCTGAATGAACCTGCAAAGAGACAAAAAGTAGCACAGGGCTTATGCTCTTTGGGGGCCGATATAGTTGGCCTCCAAGAAACACACATAGAGGGCTCACAGAAACATTTACTGAATTCACTGGGGTATAAAATTATAGAGGGGACTACACAAGGCGCAAAAATAAAAGGTGTTGGGGTCTTTTCTGATAGCAGATTACCTTTAAGACCTGCCCGAGTAAAATCTGACTCTCTGGGCAGATGGGTAATCGCAGAGTGCCATCTGTCCCTTAACTTTTCTTTTACCTTGTGTTCCATTTACGGGAGTAACACAGACGACTCCGGGATTATCACCTGGATTTCTGGGGAACTTGCCCCCTGACCCACTCCAATCATTATCTGTGGTGATTTTAACATTAATCTGCCTTGTAACTGGAAAGCGGATAATAAATGGACCTATAATGGCAGGAATCCCCGTGTATAGCAAGCAATAATTAATCTAGGTCAAACTCATTGGCTCAGCAATGTCTGGGTCAGCCTTAATCCTACTATGCCAGGGTACACCTACTTCTCTGCCCCAAATCGGTCACTAGCTAGGTTAGATTACTTTTTGATTTCATCTTCTCTACTTCGTGACTGCTCCATAGACATCGCTAAGTGCTTTATGTCGGACCACAATCCACTTATTTTAAACATTAGTGGACTTGGGAATTGGAGGAAAGTCCCGAAATGGAGCTTCGAGAAAGCTCTCTTGCAAGATGCAGGATATAGAACACACATGCAAAATTGGGTACAAGAATTTCTTGAGGTAAACGTGGGGACAGCTTCCATCACGATTGTCTGTTACACACTAAAGGAGGGCATCCGGGGAGAGACCCTTAGGTTCCCAATTAGGAAAAATAAGAAAGAAAAAGCACTGATTTGTGAACTCCAGGAGAAGCTGAAAAAAGCAGAAGAAAAACTAATTTGAACAGTTCAAGCAGGGGGGGAGACTGAGGCTATTCAAACTGAAGTGATAATCGTCAAAGCTGAAATTGGTTCTGTATTTGCAGAGAAGTCTGCAGCTAATTGGACTTCAACACGGGAAAAGAACTATGAGTGTAGTGAACTCATTGGCCCGTCAGTTGGCTCTTAAAACCAGACAGCAGGTTACAGCTAGTGAGATACTATCGATCCAACTTGCAACTGGTGAAGAAACTAACGATCCGAGTAAAATCCAAGAGGGATTCCGAGAATTCTATTCTACTCTATACTCAGAAGAGAATAGGAGCCCAACAGACTTAAGAGAGTCGGAGATCACTAAATATTTAGAAGTCACCCTATCACAACTTAGTCCGGAAAACCGTGACCAACTTGAGGATCCCCTGACCTGGGAAAAAATCGTCGAAGCCTTAGCCAGCCTACCGGATGGAAAGGTTGCTGGGGTCGACTGTATCCCTACTGAATTTTATAAAAATCTTTGCCCCCCCCAAATAAAGCCTATCTTTACCTCTTTGGTAATATCCATCTTTATGGGGCCTCCCCGCCTACTTCCTGGTCTAGCGCTAAAATTTCCATATTCCCAAAAAAAGATAAGTCACCACTAGAAATGGGATCCTACAGGCCAATCACGCTCATTCACTGTGATTCGAAAATATTTTCAAAAAACCTCTAGTGTCAGAATGGCAACACAGGTTTATTCCCAAGAAAGGTACCACGGAGCATATTTGGCGGGCTATCACCTTATTTGACGCAGCCCAGGTAACAGGAGACCCGATAACGCTAATTTTACTGGATGCTGAAAAAGCATTTGACCGGGTCTCCTGGCAGTTTCTCCGGGGCGTTATGAGAAGAATGGGCTTGGGATCAAAGCTAACCCTAGCTATTCAATCTCTCCATCTGAACCCGAGAGCCAGTGTTTCAATAAACGGGAGGCTAACTAAACAATTTGGCATTTCTCGGGGCACCAGGCAAGGGTGTCCCTGCTCCCCCTTGCTTTTTGCCCTATACATAGATCCTCTGAGTAAGAAAATAGAGAACAATCTAGCTATTCAGGCAGTAAGCAGACTTGGACCCGACACTAAAATCAAGGCTCATGCCGACGACCTGGCTGTAATCACTCCGGAGCCTGAGAGTGCTATTTTGGCTTTGGAGCAGGAGGCTCAAGAATTCGGGAAAATTTCAGGGTATGCACTGAATAAAACCAAAACACAAATTATTCTCAATAAAGAAATAAACTGGGTAGATAGTCGGGTTGTTACTAAGACAAAATATCTGGGGGTGACCGTGACAGCAAACATAGACAAATTAGTGGCAGGAAACCTAATCCCTCTGGCTGTTGAAACAAAGTAAGCACTTAATCGGATCAACAATCAGCATCTGACTATAGTGGGCAGATGTAATGTCATCAAGATGACTTATTTTCCAAAACTACTTTACTTCTTCCGGTCTATCCCTTTAGAGTTTAATAAAACCATGCTACAGAAGTTCCAGCAACTCTTTACACAATTCGACTGGGCCTACTCTCAACCCAGAAGGGCGCTCAAACAACAATCTCTTCCCAGGGAGAGGGGCGGCTAGGCTTTCCCTAATATAGTTCTTTATTACTGGGCTTCGGTTCTGCACTACAGCACAGAATTCAGAATTAGTGGGGGAACATCCCACTTTTTCAGCATTTGGACTGCCCTCGCCCTTTCAGCTATTACTAGGAGAGGAGGCTTATGGCTGTTTCCAGAGACAAACAGCCTTTGGGTATTACAAACGAGTCAGATTTAAGATTCTCATGAGCGCTTTCAAAGTCTTTTCCAACGTGCGTAGGATATATGGGCTAGGGAGATTAAACTTTTACTCACCTATTAGCAAGAACTCCGATTTGCCTGCTATTTTTGGGAGGTCTTACCTTCAAAATTGGTATGAAGGTGGCATAACAAAACTGGGCGATTTAATTACTACTGAAGGAATTAGGTCATTCGTTGACCTTAAAACCCAATATGGACTACGAGACCAAGACACCTTTAAACACGTAGCCATTAGTGATTTTTTGTTAAGTAAGGCAGGTGGGCCCGTAGGGTTTGCAAAAATAGATCTCATTGAGAAACTAAGGGCCCCAGCTCCATCTCGGATTGGCTTTATCTATGCTGCATTGAACAGTCAATGAACTGACGACCTGCCCAAAACAGCAGACAAATGGAAAACAAAGCTGGATGTCCCACACAGTATGTTCTATAATGCTTGGAAAATTGCCCAGAGCGATTTATTGTCTGCTAAATTACAGGCGCAATTTTTAAAAACTGTTTTCTGTTTATATATTACTCCTAGAAGAATCGCTAAATGGGGAGCAGGCAAGGGGACGTTATGTCCAAGGTGTTGGGAGTTCTGTGTAGATTCAGTACACATGTTTGCCACCTGCCCAAAACTCACCTCACTCCTTGTTAAAATACAGGACTTTCTGGGGAGGGTTATCTCTCAGAATTTTTAACTGACCCTTACGACTATCGTGTTAGGGACGCAGGACAAGGTTAGCAGAAGGAAGGGTGTGGCACTTATTTTTGTGGCAATGACGATTTGGAGGATCTGTGTTGCCTCGGCCTGGATAGATGCAGAACCCCCCCCTTTGTTTTCCCAATGGCTTGCTGGATTAGTTACGACTTGTCATCTTGAGAAGGCTATCTATGCCAAAAAAGGTCGCAAGGGGCAAAGGAAGGGACTGGCTATCTGGGAACATTGAACTATTTGGCTGGACCAGACCGAGCCATAGTGCCATTGCGCTAATTAAATAATGTAAGCTCTTTTTTTTTTTACTTGATTTTTCTTTTTCTTTTTTTTTGTCTTTTTTCTATTCTTTTTTCTAACTAAAGGGTCTCTTTTCCCTAGTTCTCGTTTATTCCTTCATGATGGTTTAGGATTATGCCATATTTTTCTTTCTTGACTCTTAGGGAAACATATTTGTCTATCCAATGTATTATTTGTTTTTTGATGTTCTCTTGTGTCCTCTGCTCGGTTTGTGGAAAATGGGGGTGGGGGGGGATTCTGGGGGGCTTGACACTGTCTTACCTCTGTAACATTAGTTTGACAAATAAATAATAAAAAAAGAAAAAAAAGAAAAACTGATAACAGTCCTCCCTGAACACTAACTCTGCTCACTCTTAATTCAGAAAGTTGATGGATAGGGTACAGTTCAATCCTCACAGGCTTTACAATACCACCTCATAGAGAAACCCACTAGGATTAGCATATTGTTAGCAGTAATAAAATGCCTGCGGTAGACAAGAAACGTTCCCATTAGGACAATACCAGAACTGTGGCTAGTAATTTTTTGTTAAGACACAACTGAAAGGACTGTTCCTCGACTTCAGCAGCAGCATAGTAAGTGCTAATACATCTACTGCGGACAGCATAATTTATACAACATTTTATACAATAATGTTCATTAACTGTCAACCTGCAAACGTTTGCCTTGATTTATCGTTACAGGAAAAAGCATACTTTGGGGTTGTGTATGTGATAACATATCAATTTTGTACTCACTAATGTTTAAGTGTTTTGTATCGTAAATTATTTTTTTTTTAAGTTACTGTGTCCCTCCAAAAGACATCTGACTAATTGAAGTTTTAGAAGAACATTGAACCACACGGGATGCTAGATGGATTTATTACAGATGACACACTCCTATCACTAATTTGAAAGGGCAATGACAAAAAAAATTCAATAGCTGCCTATATTGCCAAATAGGAGGAATTCATATGTGAGGTATACAGGGTGGATGATATGAGCTGTACAGTCCATGCTGATGTGCAAGTTGAAAAATGAATGATATTAATTAAACAAATGTGGTGTGTTACACAAATAATTAGTTCCTCGCAATTGAAGATGTGCACGGTACACCTGTTGATACGTTTATTTTATTGCTACTATTACCAAATCAAAAGCTTTCACTCACGGTTTGCGCATGCAATATGGCCACCTTACTAGGCCACACAAGTTGAGTTGTGAACAGTGCCAGTTTCTGCATGCTTCGTTCACTTTAACAATACCACTTTAAAATACCATGAGCAAAAACAACAAATAAACAGGGTCCTTTTGTATTGTTTCACTGCTTACCATTCATGTATTTGGTTGCTGAACACATGCAGATGTCTGCACCCAGATCTAAAGGACGCTAACAGAAAAAAGACAAATATTACTTTGAAGCATCTAAGACACGTTGAAGATTTTTTCACCAAATCAAATTTAGCACGGTGTAAGAAGTTTGAGTTTCCCATATTTATTCACAAATCGTAAGTTGCTTTTGTTGAACTAATTATTTACTGTGTTCATTTTATATGAACAGAATAGTAGTTAATCTACAGGAAAATTAAGATTCTTCCCATTAATTATTAGTTTCTTCACTCTAAACTCATGACCCTCTGCTGGACTGATTACTTTTCTTACATCGGCATTAAGGGGTGTCTAGTGATGGTCTGTCTATAAGACATTCGGAGTCATTAAGCAATTCCCGATTAACCAAAAGCACACCAGTAATTCTTTGTTTGTAATCCCATATTCAGTTAACGCTGTAATGCATATGACAATGTCCGGTACATTAAGGACCAGGAGGGATAGACCTTCAAATTGGTGTTCTTATGTAAATAAGTAATGCAGTATCAGCAACTTCGAACAAATCAAACTAAACTATTTTTTAACTTTATAATCAAGACAGACCATTGATCTGAGTTGAGTGTGGAACACATGGAAAGTACTTCAGTAAAATAAATAATTTGCAAACCCAATTCAGACTTTCTGGAGGTAAATTTATCTCTAACATTAAATGTGGCAAGGCTGAACCACCACATGGATTCCTCTTAAATACATCAGTGAATGCCCATGATCTAGAAGTTGATCAAGAATTTGCATCAGATTCAAATATTCCAAATTATCTTTCATATTCACAATACAGTGGGAAACCATCTATACTGCACTCAAACAACGTATCAAAGCATGTAACTTAGCAAGACGTCAGACAGTGGATCCCCCTCGTCTCCTGCTACAAGGTCAAGGTTCTGCATCAGGCTACGAGATAAGGCGGTGCCTACATGTTTATACACAGACAGATGTATATAAATGTGCATGCAAGCGGAAAGGTGTGAGACTTGTTTTCAAGAAGGAATAATCAAACTGGATTCTCTGGAATATAGCAAGAAGAGTGCATGAATCAATGAGTCGCACCTCTTTGCAACGTAAAGAGCGGCATAACATGCCTAAACTGTTAACATTAAATAACATCCATTTAGGAGCAATACTGTTGATGGGGCTGAGAATGGGAATACCTGGCATCCTCAACCAATTATTTGATTTTGCCGAAATTCTAAGAATTGCAGCTTAATGAGGGAGTGCATATTCATTGAGGAGTTTCAGAGAAATGGTAACAAGTGTCCGGACAATGTCGTCCATAATGATACGAGGCAAAACATGTACGGTAAAAATACATCAGATATTTTTACCGTACATGTTTTGCCTCTACTGCATGTAAGGGCATTAACTATCTACATGTTTGGCCACTGCTGCACCTAAGGGCACTATCTCCCAGAGTGTTCTTGGCTCAATTCCCAGAAATAGCACCAGAGTTCCCCAACTCTTTTCCAGTTTGCAGTAGTATCACTAAATCTGCATTGAATCAGGTCCCCTCTCCCCACCTAACCTCCAGCTAATAAGTGGAGCAGCCTTAATTTCATAATTCTCTTGCAGGCAGCGCTGTACTGAAGACAACAAGTTGGAACTTTTGTTTTCTCCTTGATGGGGAAAATGCTGAAGAACGGCCTTTGTTCAGTGTAAAGTACTGAGGACAAACCCAAAATCAGTTTTGAGCTTTGGGCTGTGTGGCAACTAGGGACCTCTTTGAGTGTTTGGGAGGAAATAAAAAATGTACTTACCTTTAGTAATATTTAAACAACTGAAGACCATAATATGCTGTGCCTCAGTCGACTATCTAATGATTTGGCTGAGAGAAACAACTTGTGTGTATGAATAAAGTCTTTTGGAAGTCTACAAGATGTGGAGTGAGTGTGATATCATGAGGCTGTAGACATGAAACCCAGCATCATTCCCAGAGCCCCCTACACTGTTAGGTCAATAAGATGTCTTGTCACCCTCATGGTTTCAAAGAAGTCATGATAAATATACATACAGATAAACAAACATAAATGGGTTTCGGTTAGCCCTCTTCATCCACAGGTCCGCAAAACTGTCATTCACGCTTTGTTTCAATACGCAATAGCTTCCAGGCTCTAGACCCAACTGTATTTACCGTTCCTCACTTGCATTATCACATTTGTTAGCTGGTGTAAAGGATCTAAAAGGAGAGCAATAGGACCACACCAGATATTTTCCATCAGGGGACTGAAGTGCCCTCTAGACTAGCTCGCCCTGGAGGGGCGTGGCTTGGCCGCTGCTAGGAATGGACGCTTGAGCTCTGCGCTCTACCACGGCCGTCCCGATTATCCTGAGTTGCTTTCCCCCCACGGACTCCGCTGGCGGGGGCTTGACCACATCCCCACCCGCGCACCACCAGGTCCACATTGGGGCGGAGGAGCGGTCCCAGAGGCAGCAGGGAGACGCGCTGGGCCTAAGGTCTCTGGTGCGGCACAGGCCATATTGAGCGGCCTGGGCTTTCGGCGAGATCCCCGGCCTCGCGTAAAAGAGTGGCCGACCTGCGGTGCGACCTGACCGGCCGCCGGCCACCACGCAAGTCGGACCGACGATTTTGGAGCCGGAGCCTCGGTGAAGGAGGACGGGCTGCCCCGTGGAAGCGCTGGGACAGGAACGGCTGGCGGAGCCCCCCGGCGAGGGGGCCAGGCCGACATAGGCACCAACGGGGTCTGAAACACAGCGCGATTTGCGACGTCTGGCGGTAGGTGTCCCCCCCCCTCCTCCTGACTGTCGCACGCAGCTCCCTGGCAGAGGGAGCCTCGGGGAGGCGGCGCATGGGGGACCCCCGAGGTGCTTCAGGCCTGGGACACTTTGCTGAACACTGCAGGCCGGGGTGACGCAGCGCTGGAAGGACCTCTGAGTAGTGGGATCCAACCCTACAGACTGGTGCTGGACTGGCACACAGGGGCGCTGGCCCCCTTCGCCTGCGATAGGGCCCCGCCACTTTTGAGGGGTATACACACTGCCGGCTACTGAACTCCCGGCTGTGGGGTGTTGGGCCTGGAGCCCCCAGCGCTGCAGTGAGAGACTTGTGGGAGGTGACCCTGGGACTGGGGACCCATCTGGCACTCTCCAGGACGCGGTGTTTGAGGAGACGTCCTACGCCTGGGGCCGGCTACCACTATGGGGCGACGCCTAAAGCCCTCAACAGATGCTGAGGAGGGGGCAGCGAGCAGCCAGGGTTCCACAGTGGACAAGAGCTCGACACCGGGACTCCCGCAAGGCCAACTGGAACAGATTTTGCAGGCCATCGCCGACACCAGTGAAGCACTACGACAGGACATCGGTCAGGTGTCCACGGGCCTGGGACTCCTGCGGGCGGACCACGGCAAGCTGGCAGACCGGGTCAAGCAAGCGGAGATTCGAGTAGACGCACTGGAACCGACGACCAAGGCGAATGAGGCTGCGATGGGGGAGCTGCTGCACAGGGTGCACCTATTGGAGCAGAGAGCGGAAGATGCGGAAGGGCGCAACCGCCGCAACAACATCCGCGTGGTTGGCCTGCCCGAGAAAATTGAGGGGGCAGACATGCTGGGCTACTTGGAGCCTTGGCTGCGTGATGTGGTGGCTCCGGAGGGCCTGACCCCGTTTTACACTTTGGAGCGCGCTCACCGGGTGCCGGCTCGGCCCCCGGCTGAGGGCCGGCCTCCACGACCAGTGGTGGCACGCTTGCTGCACTACAAAGACCGGGACTTTATCCTACAGAGGGCGAGGGCACTAGGGCCCTACCGGGTGGACAATGCTCAGGTCTCCATATACCCGGATTACTCTTTTGAGGTGCAGAGGCAGCGTTCCACCTTTCTAGCAGTCAAGGGAGCACTACGAGAGGAGGGGATTCGCTACTCTCTTCTATTTCCTGCACGCCTGCGGATCATGCTGGATGGTAAATCCTCCTTCTACAACTCCCCGGACGAAGTTTGGGACTGGCTGGAGCTCTACAAGGCTGGAACGGACAATCGTCCTGCAACAGAGGAGCAACGGAGGATGGCGCAGCGGCCCAGGCGGACCAGGAGACCCAGGAGGCGACCACCGAAGGCTGGGACACCCTCTGTCTCGCAGTCCGAGCTGGAACGCAAGTAGGCCCTTCGGGCGGTCTCTACTATTTCCAAGGCGGTAGCAGCAACATCCGGCGCGGAGACGGGCTCCCGGGAGGGCTCGGAGGAAGCGTTGTCGGAGGAGTCGGGCGCTGGCGGTGCTGGACCTCCTCATGTCACGCCTGGAACTGCTGATGGCTTATTGGACGAATGACCCTCAGGACCCGTCGTGCTGGTATTGTATTTGCAGCCGGACCCCTGTTTGGGCCTGGGGCGGAGGCGTGGGCCTGGGATGAGCGGAGCGATGTGTGGTTGCGGAGGAGTTCCCTTCCGCTGCTGATGGTCTATGCCTTTAGGGGGGTGGGGATGTGGGGCAACTGGAGCACACTGGGGAGGGCCGACCTGGTGGCATGGGTGGCTCGCGACCTGCTGAGTGCGGCGACAGGCCGCTCCCCCTATCTCACACCTATTGTGGGACTCTGGTAGTTACCGGAGATTGTTGTACTAGGGTTATTGACTTTTGGATGGGTCTCTGCTGTTTGGGGCCTATTCTGGGGATGGGTGGGTCGTGGGGTTGTTGGGTGGTGTTCAAGAGCTGGTTCTGGGGTGTTGTCAGTGTGCCTAGACTTTTCTCATCCGTAAGGACTGCAATTGTTAATGTGAATGGGGACCATACCTGAACTAAAATGTGTGACCTGGAATGTGCGGGGACTGAACTCTATAATGAAACGCCACAAGGTGCATGCCTACCTTGTTCGTAGGGGGATACAAATAGCCTTTCTGCAGGAGACGCATGTGGATCAGACTGAGGGGCGGGCTTTACAGCGCAGATGGCGGGGTCAGCTATTCTACACGAGCTATTCGGCCTTTGCGAGGGGGGTTTTGATCTGGGTGCGGGCGGGGGTCCCTTTCCAGCCATTGCAGACGATGCTCGACCCTGAAGGGAGGTTTGTAGCTGTACAGTGCCGCCTAGATGGGAGGGACGTGACACTTTGCAGCATCTATGCCCCCAATGTGGACCAACCTGCCTTTTTTGCACGACTGTCGGGGAAACTGGCGTCGGTGCTAGCCAACACGGTCTTACTGGTGGGGGACTTTAATTCTGTACTTGATGTGGAATTAGATAGGTTTCACCCTCCATTGGCGGAAGCGGCAGTGCACAGGCTAGCGAAGAGTAGGCGAGAGTGGCAGAGTAGCTGGGGCCTGGTCGATGCATGGCGTACCCAACAACCGACGGAGAAAGATTTCTCGTTCTATTCCCCCCCGCATGAGCTTCATGTTCGCCTTGACAGCATTCTGTGCTCGCCGGACGTTCAAAGCTTGGTCCGCCACAGTGAATACTTGGCTAAGACAATCTCTGACCATAACCCTTGTCTGGTGGTGGTCCAATGGATGCGGCAACGCCAAGCTATACCGACGTGGCGATTGAACCCGTTGGCACTGGAGGACGCGGCGTTTAAGGCCGAGGTAGGCAATGGGGTGGAAGGCTACTTTGCTGATAATGCGGACACAGCTTCCAGTAGAGCACTGGAATAGGACGCCTTCAAAGCAGTGGTTCGGGGAGTTTGTATTTCGGCTACCGCGGGAGTCGGCAGGACTCTCCTGCAGGACCTTACGCGGCGTGAGGATCGCTTACGCGCGGAGGAGAGACGTCACCATGCGACACCTGAAGCTCGCGAGGCGGTTTCAACGGCGCGGGAGGAGGTGGCGGCGGCGACTGAGAAGCTGCGCTGCTTCGATTATAAGGAGTTCCTAGTTCGGGCTCACGCCGAACGCGACAAGGTGGGCTCACTCCTAGCCTGGCTGGCTGCTCCGGGGGCCCGCGGCACTCCGATTGTGGCTCTGACCACCCCGGAAGGGAACGAGGTTTACACTCAGTCGGAGATCAATGACCAATTTTTCACGTATTACGCGCACCTCTATAGGAGCGCGATGCCGTGTGTGCCAGAGGAACTGGATGAGTTTCTACAGGCGGCACGGCTCCCCCGGCTTGACCCTGAACACGTGGATCGTTTGGGCGGGAACATCTCTGAGGGTGAGATTCGAGTGGCCATTAAACAAATGGCTCGCCGCAAGACTCCTGGCACTGATGGGCTGCCGATCGAATTTTACGCAGCCTATGCAGATATATTGGTACCGCGATTGCTTACGGTGTACCGAGAGGCCTGGGAAACTGGGACCCTGCCTGCGACTACCCGAGAGGCCTTGGTAATCCCCTTACTGAAGCGGGGCGGCGACGCTACCTCACGCTCAGCCTACCGTCCACTGTCCATGCTTACGACGGACTATAAGATCCTGAGCAAGGTCCTTGCGACGCGGCTACTGGCACACATGCGCGCCTTGGTGCATTCGGACCAAGCAGGGTTTATCCCCCAACGCACCACTGCCACCTGTGTGCGTAGGCTGCTTCGGGTTATGGGAGGCTACGTTGATGGCCGACCAGGTGCCGCTGTCCTGTCAACCGATATTGAGAAAGCGTTTGACAGCGTTGAGTGGCCTTACCTGCTTCGCGTACTGGAGACCTTCGGCCTGGGAGAGCGGTTTGTGAAGTGGACCGCCCTGCTTTATGCGGCGGCCACAGCCCGAGTCAAGACTGGGGCTACTATCTCTGCCCCATACAGGGTAGGGCGAGGGACCCGGCAAGGATGTTCCTTGTCCCCCCTCCTATTCGCGCTAGCTATAGAGCCCCTGGCTCCTCACGCCCGCCTGGGCCAAGCATATGAGGGCCTTCAACTGAGAGGCGACGCCCAATTCATATCCCTTTATGCCGACGATTGCCTACTGTTCTTGGCTGACACGGATGTTGCCTTGCGCGGGGCTAGACGCCTGCTGTTAGATTTTGGCTGCTTGTCGGGACTGAGGGTCAACTGGGGGAAGTCCTGCCTCTTCCCGTTGGTGTCGGGTACGGACGACTCCCAGCCGGAGGATGAGCTGAGATGGGAATATCATTGTCTCCCTTATCTGGGCACGCACATATACCGGACACCGTTGGACCTCCTGGAGGGTAACATTGAGAGAGCGATCCGGAGCCTACGTGGCTGCATGGGGTTCTGGCGGACGCTCCCGCTGTCGGTTGCGGGGCGAGTGGCGTTACTTAAAATGGTGGCGTTACCTCGGCTACTGTATTTGTTTCGCACGCTACCGATCTGGATTCCGACTTCGGTGTTCACCAAACTACGCTCCTTGATTACCGAGTTCATATGGGGAACGGGTAGGAAGCGAGTGGCGCTGGCCACACTGATGCGCCCCAGATCGGACGGGGGACTAGCAGCCCCGGATTTCGAATGGTACTATTTGGCGGCCCAGCTGCAGTGGCTTACCCAAGCAGTGGCTTTAGAATTCAGAGGCCCGGAGGGGACTGCAGGCGGAATCCTCCCGAGATACATCATATCCTTTATAATTCTGGCCCAGAAATTGGACCTTTCCCAACTCACAGGGGAGGAACGGACGATTCGAAACTGCTGGCTGCGGTGCCATAGGAGATCCGGCGTCACTCGCCCATATGCCCCCGAGATCCCACTAGGGATGTGCACCGCCTTTCCACATGGAGGGGACTGGTCTGCGCTGGCAACTTGGGTGGAACTTGGCCTGCAAATGGTCGGTGATTTGTACAAGGAGGGATCGCTGCTCTCGTTTCAGGAGCTGCGCGACGCTTACGGCCTACCGAGGGGGGACTACCTGTTACACGCCTCACTGGTGGCTAGTATCCGAAACCATTGGAAGAGGGGCCTTTCTGAACCACCGACATTTGAGAGCTGTCAATATGTGGTCATGGCGGCTGGTACTTACAAGGCCGTCACCTGTCTCTACCGGAGGCTGTCGACGGGAACGCTGCAGCCCCTGGACGGGCTGAAAGCCAAGTGGGAAGGGGATATCGGGCGACCGATCCCTGAATCGACTTGGCCGCAGCTTTTACGGCGAGCATGGAAAGGCACTAGGAATGCCAGGTTCCAGCTGGTCCAATTCTTCTCCCTCCACCGAGCTTACTTGACGCCGGCTAAGATCTCGCAGTATTTTGTGGGTGCATCTTCACTCTGCCCTAGATGTGGAGTGGAGGGCGCGGATTTTGCCCACATGTTGTGGTCTTGTGTGAAGCTGACTGATTATTGGGAGGCGGTGATGGCCTGCCTGAATGCTGTCACGGATCGGCAACTTGAAGCGGATATGGGCGTTTGTTTATTATTGTGGTTCCCACACACCCCTCGCACTCGCATCACCAGCAAATTCTATGACTTGGGCCTGATACTGGCCAAACGGGAAATCACCATGCATTGGAAATCCAACCGGGGCCCCAGCTACTCGCGTTGGAGGTCCACCCTGGAGCGGTGGGCAAAGGCAGAGAGCGCGTTGCGGCTGCAACAGGCCAGGCGGCTAGATAATGACAGAGCGCTAGAGACGGCCAGGGCGTGGGAGGCCCTAGTGACCGCGCTGCAAACGCCTGAGAGTGACCAAAGCGAGGATGGCGAATCAGCAACACCATAGGGTAGCTCAGCTGTGAGGTTCCCCATTCCCGGTGCGATACACAACTGTCACGAGTAACGATGGTGATCCCGAAAGTTCAGGGCCCCAATGGACCGCGTTACCTACCTCCTCCTTTCGACTAGATCGAGGAGATGATGGATTGTAGATTATAGGATGTTATGAGAGGAGACAACGGCGCACTGACTAGGGGGGGTGGGATGCAGGGTGGGATAAGTTGCGGGATTGTTATCGTAAAAGGCATATGATCAGAAAAGGACTGTCATCCTATGATAGCAGTTATTAATGCACAGAATATTCATCATACTGTATTGTTCTAATCTGAAATGCCAATAAAAACTGTTTTTACAAAAAAAAAATAGACTAGCTCGCCCTGGACATTGGCAGTCAAATCAGAATCCTGATACATGAGACTAATCTAGGATCTTCACACTATAACTAGACTATTGTTTGCATATAACCCCACATGCTGAACAAATCTTGTTGAGCTGCACAGATCAGACAATCTGACGCATCTGACGCATCTGACGCATCTAGACTAACCGTTAGAGTATTTTAGCCAGCATTTATTTTCCCTAGTAGCTCCAGAGAATATGACAATCCTGTGTATTTAATATGTGGCAGTACAAAGAAGTTGATAGTGCTAAATTAAAGGCATCTGAACACAACAAAGATTATCTTCCAAGTAAACATTACTTTTGTTGTATTACAGTTTTCTACACATGAAACAGCTATTCTCTGCCAGTGTTATAACTTGGTCAGAGGTCTAGATTAACTGGTTGGGGTCTACTTCTATGGTTCATTCCTTTGTGTCAAGGTGTTGATTTCCATCTCAGATATTGCAATTTGCTTGTACTCACTTCCAATCCCTCTCCACGAAACCTGAAGAGCAGCTGGGTGGGAAAGGCAAGGAGTCACAAAATAGGAATCTCCTACTTGGGTGAAATTCATCCCTCTTCTTTTTATAGTGTTTGATCCATCTTCATTGACAGCTGGAGCAGAAGCATGCCTCCATTTTAGGCCAAAACACAAAATATCGGATCAGCCAGAAAAAGCTGAAAGTAGTCTTTGGGCTGACACGTTTGCAGAATATGGGCTAAAAGAAAAAAACTCAAAATCATTTGTATGTGGTGTCCTCTGCCATCCTGCCATGGCCAACACCGGGTATAAGTACTGGAGCCCTTATCTCAACTGGTTTCTCGCCATCGTCTGGAAGCAGGAAAATCCTGCACACCAATAGAGCAGTACATGGCAACAGGACCAAAAGTAGACATCTGCTGTATTCCTACCCTCCTACAGTCTGGGCCTACGTCTTGGAAGACCTTCAAAGTTGCGTTGTTGTTGTGATTAAGGGAGAGAAGACCCTTCTTCCTGCATAAGAACGGACTTTCAATGCCATAAAGTATGAGATGATCACTGAGAAGAGCTGTACAAAGCCCAGGTGGTTGCAAGGAACAGTTTCTGGACCACTCAGTGGATGGGCCACAACGAAGGACAAGAGGTCTCCCAAGCAAGCTCCCAAGGGAAAGAAGATCATTAGGGTTGAGGAACTGCTCCATTAGCTTCATACTTCACAAAACGAGTCTACAGTGTCCCTGATCCATCCAGATTCCTTTCGGATGCCTGTACCACCATAGTAACCACGCAGTACTTCGCCTTCTCATCATTTGTTGTGGGTTCATATTTTGTTGACGGAAGTATATCACATCCATCCATTCAATCAACCTTTGGAACATCTTTCTAACTGTGATGATTCCGGACATCTACCCAGCTAAATTTAGTAGGTATTTGATACTAAAGTGCCAGTCCCCAGTGCGTTGTAATGTCACCATTGACGGCAGTGGGTGACCTGACCGTAGGTTTGCCCCTGTCACATGGAAATGTTGTCTGTAAACTGATTTCAAGATACAAACCCCTACTGGAATAGGCACTCTTGTGACTCAATACCCGGAGCTGGCAAACTAATTCCTTAAAGTCCTATTAAGATTTTTGTATCCGAAGATGATTTCTGAACTCCAGTTGACTGGGCAAGGGCCCCTAACTGGATTCTAGTGAATTAACACCGGCCACCTAGACGCCAGCCCTTTACCCCCTGCCCCTGCAAACCAACCAAGTAGCATCATGACATTAAAACATTGCTGTCTGTGTGTGAGGTTGCTTTTTGGGTTCTACGTTTTTAGGGATGACACCTTTTATTCTGGCCATGACTATTTGTAGATGTGACCATGTTACTCCACTTGTTTGGTACTAGAGTGATAGCAAATGTCCTGAGATGGGTTTCACATCTTCATCACTTGCCCTCCTTTTAGATCCATAAGCAAGATGTCAGCTACCACAAAGTACCCGAGAGCTAAGCGCTCCCCAAGTTCCCTGAGTCATGCTGAACTAAAACCTGTATGACACTGCCAAAGCACCTATATTTAGAGATATATAGCACAAAGAAGCTCTAATAAGGTTTTGTGGTGTATGCGTGTTTTACAACGCACTGGCACATTCTGTATTTTTTGCCAGCATTTAGGCTGTAAGTGTTCTTATTTACTTGAGTTTTAATAAAGCTCTTTTCTTTTTCTAAAGTGATGTAAAGAAGGGACATTGATGTTATTGCTTGTTATTGTCATAGAGCATGTAAGGTTTTAACACACCCTATCTTCTGGAGTATGCCGTGATAGCTTCAACATCACTAACACAGGACACTGCCCAGTAACTTTTGACTGTCCAATTTGATTATCTGTGTAAATGATGGTGTATTAACTCTGCCTTATGTACTTTCGCATAGTGAAACATTTCTAGGGTTCCTTAGTCTATTTATAAACAATGGCATATTTCAATACTACTCTGACCTAATTCAGGAGATTAAGTTAGATCATAAGGATGGCCAGGATCACTTCGACTCCTTGTTGATCATAAATGCATACTGTTAGATTTGGGAGTCTCTAGTTGGCAGAGGTAGGTACCTTTGACAAATAGGGACCCCTGAGTATAGTCAGGGTAAGGGGGTACACTCCCAAAATAACCCCTGCTCACCCCCTTGGTAGCTTGGCACGAGCAGACAGGCTTATCTCAGAGGCAGTGTGTAAAGCATTTGTGAACACATACAGTAACCCAGTGACAACACTACAGATGGACACCACACCAGTTGTATATTAAAAATAAGTATTCTTTATATAGATTTAACACAAGACCATTAACAACAAAAAACCACAATACTGTAATTTAAAAATGGTAGAAATAGCTTAGTTCTCTTAAGATGGTAAATGCGACACTTTGAGTTCAATGTACCTTTGGATGCGTAACGATATACAACAAAAGTGTTGCAGGCAACGTGATGCGTCAGTTCCTTACATGCAGGAACGGTGATGCGTTGGTTTCTTACTGTGCTTCCGTGGCAGTGCGGCTCGCAGCACCGTGATGCGATGAAGGTCCGGTGCGATGAAAACAAAGATGTCGTCTTCTCCTTGATGAGACACAATGTGTACACCCCCGACGGCCGTGCGGCGACTCAATGATTCTTCAGAGCCGCAACAGGCCCTGCGACACGTTTCTCCAGTGATGCGAGACGCTGAGGCGACACCCTTGTTCAGTGATGCGAGGACAGCGGCTGCGCGGTGGCGACACTCTTCTCCAGTAAAGCGAGACGCTTCTGCGATGCGATGCGATGCGATGCGACAGCTACAGCGGCAACACCCTTCTTCAGTGCTGCGACGACAGAGCTTCTCTGGTGCTGCGAGATGCTTCTGAGATGCGATGCGACAGCGGCGACACCCTTCTTCAGTGATGCGATGACAGCGGCTGCAGCGGCAACACGCTTCTTCTTCGTGAGTCGCGCTTCCAGCTCCTTGAGACACGCAGTCCCTCAGAAAGCCCAACACAACTGCAGGCACTTTCAAAGAACTCTTGGGGAGCTGAGGGTTTAAGTCTGTTGTCCCTGAGACTTCAGCAGGAGGCAAGCTCTTTCTCAAGCCCTTAGAGATCCTTCACAAGTTGATGAAAGTACACACAACGTTCCTCTCTCCTCTCTTTGGCAGTCAGGCACCCACTGCAGGCCAATCCCCCCAAGTAGCTCTTCAGCTTAGGGACAGTCTCTCCTCAGTCTCTCTGGTTCCTCTCCTCAGCAAAGGTTTCTTCTTGTTTTTCAAAAGTGATCAACAGTTTCTCTTTGTTCCCTGAAGGCAGAGAGGCCTTTGCATTGTCCAAACCAGTTCTGGTCAGTCCTGGAGCACTCTGTTTACATGACTCCTTCTTTCCTTTCACAGTGCAGGGAAGACATCAGACGCACCACAGGAGGTGGAGCCAGCATTGTGGAGGGACGGCACAGTCCTATTCAGGTCCCAGGTGCAACTCCTCCCGCCCACCTACATGTAGATCTCTCTATTCAGCCCTGTGCTGACTCACCCTGTCTCCTGGAATCACCAGCAACCGTCACTCAAACTCCAGACAAGGAATACACAACCTAGCAGAGGCAGGCTTGGATGGTTAGACAAGAAAAACCTACTTTCTAAAATTGGTATTTTCAAACACAGAATGTTAAAACCAACTTCACTAAAATATGTATTTTATCATTCTAAGTTTAGGCATACTAAACTCGAATTTCTACCTGGTTCCCTGAGTCAGTTAGGATTATAAGATGTAATAATCAAGCTGCCCATTCTGGCCCATGGGGAACAGGAAGCCTTGCAATAGTGGAAAACAATAATGGCTGTTATTCACTATTAGGACATGCCACCCACATCAGGGTATGTCCTACCTTTTACCTACAATGCACCCTGCCCTTGGGCCTACCGTAGGGGTGACTAATATGCAGAAAAGGGAAGGTTTAGGGACTGGCAAGTGGGTGCACTTGCCCAGTCAGCATGGCAGTACCAGACGGGAAACATCCTTTATAACGAAACTTTCACAACGCTGTACCATTACCACGCAGATTTTACAACACAAGTCGTTACAACGACTTGCGCTGGAGGGCGCTGTAGGATAGGGAATAGTTTAATTTACTGTCCAACACCTTCCCTACTATCCACGGGGACTGGAGTTTGAATAGTAAATTAAACTATTCACTATCCAGCGCCCCCCAACGCAAGTCGTTGTAACGACTTGCGTTGTAAAACCTGCGTGGTAACGGTACGCGTTGTGAAAGCACGTGTTGTACCGTCATACATCCGTACCAGACTGCGCACAGGCTCTGCAATGGCAAACCTGAGACACATTTTTACAGGCTGCTTCTGTGGGTGGCACAACCAGTGCTGCAAGCCCAGCAGCAGCATTTGGTTTACAAGCCCTGGGCACACTCAGTGCACTATACTAGGGTCTGACAAGTAAACCAAACCAGCAAACCATGGCGTCACTAATCCATACATCAATTTATAATAGGGAGAGCATATGCACTTTAGCACTGATCAGTAGTGGTAAAGTGCCCAGAGTCATAAAACCAACAAAAACAGGTCAGACAAAATACAGCAGGAATACAAAAAGTTCAGGGATGACCCTACAAAAAGGGCCAAGTTCAACACATATTTACCTCATGACGCATCATATTCATATCTATTAAAAGATCTAGTCTTTTTTATCTCTTCTACCCTGGAAATTGAAGACTGGAGGTCCCTATTATTAGTTGGAGATTTGAACTCTAAAGTCTCATCTCATAGTATAAGGGTATTTTCTAACACCGAAAAAAATGAAGCCCTAAATATCCCCATTGCCCAATTTCTGAACAAAACAGGACAGACAAAAGAGGAGTCTTATTAGTCGAAGGTTTGAGAAGTTTAGATCTCATAATTGCTAATGGGAGGCTAGAAAAGGATATTCCAGCAAATCACACTCATAAGCGCCAACTAGGAGATCTATTTTTTTTTGTTTGAATATGTTTATTGCATTTTTGTTTTGTCAGGTCATACATCCCATCACAGTGTTACAAAACGAAGTAATGATAAATAATTAGTAATGCTCGATTATAAACAACAGAGCAGTAGCCACCATGGTCAATCACGTACAGTATTCAGTAGGGCCGTGCAGGCCTGCATATAATCAAGGTAGCAAAGTAGCATGTCAATCCCACAAATTATCGGCATAGTAACAGTAGGCATGAAGTAACAGGGGTAGTAGTGGAGCAAGTGTCACTTCCCGGCATCCTCTCAGATCGTTATTCAGTCCGGATCATAGGATGTACAGGGAAAATAGCTCAAGGTGGGACAAGACCGCCTGGTATGCAATAGACATTCAATTCTTTAGTACTAAACAGGTAAACATAAGGAACAATCTGAAAAGGGGGGGTGGTAGAACCAGAAATCGGGTGATTGCATGTCATTGCGTGTGTGCGTCTATGTGAAGTGTGTAGGCTAGGCGAACGGATGCGGGCATGCGCCCCGCACCAATGGCAGTGGGGAGTGGAATATAATGTTCGACATAGGTACAGCCGGGCGGGAGGGGGAAGGGGGGGAGGAGGGGGAGACGGGGGGGAGGCAAGGAGGGCAGGGGGTCATCGAGCTACCAACTAGGAGATCTATTATAGATTATTTATTTGTTCCTGTAGAGTTTTTTTCTGCAAACGTACAAATATGGAAGTCCTGGGAAATGTTTTCAGTGACCATATGCTGATTTGTTTTAAATTTGAATTCACGTGTACTAAGGTAGGCTCCTGGAACTTCAAAGGTGGCACAGTAGTGCTCAATGCAACAAATGGTAGAATTCACTGGAATACTCAAGCGACTGCTAAATTAAAAGTGTACTTAATGGCGCTAATAAGAAATCAGCAGCACTTAATATCGGTCGAGTGTGAATCTACCAAACCAGATTTACTTGAAGCCTTTTCCCATAATATAGGTTTCCTGGTTAAATCCTGTAAATTAACACATGCTCCAGTTAAACGGAGATCATATTTCAAGCCATTGCTTACTATAAATAGGGAAATAAATAAATTAGTAAGGGCTCAGTTCCTGAATTTTTCATACGAGCGAAGTAATTTAATAAACCTACTAAAGAGGAAAAGAGAGGAAAAAAAAACCCTAAGACAAGTAAAGGAAGATGGTGCATGGATGCAGCTAAAAGAGGCAGCATTAAAAAGTAATTCCAAAACGTATTGACAAATAATCACCGACTGCTGTGGCACTAGAGTGAAATCTCTCCCTATACCCATAAAAGAGGGAATGGAAAGGTCATTTGTTAGAACTCTATTACGCAAATTTTAATTCCTTCAGATCAACCATTGTGGCACCTGATCAGTTTAAAACTCATGTACCCAATTATGTACATTCAATCAATGAAGTGCTGGAGCTATTAAAAAAATTAGATCCTCCGGAGCAATGGGTCCTGATGAAATTCCCATGACGGTAATTAAAAAGGAGCCACTTTTGTGGGCCACTTATCTAGCTCCACTGTTTAATCTTTGCTACTCCCAGGGAAGACACCACTATCTTGGTCTGGAAGTATTTTAATCCCTCTGTACAAAAAGGGCCCTAGAACAGACCCAGGTAACGATCGGTAAATAGCCTTATTGGATGCGGCGGGAAAAATATTTGCATGTAGTATCCTCGATCATCTTACCAAATGGATGACGGAGAAGAAAGTCCTCCCAATAGAACAAGCATGTTTTATGAAAAATCATTCCACTCTAGATAATATCTCCATGTTAAAACTAATTGAGGAGAAATACACAATTTATCGTAACTCAAATGTATACATAGCTTTCATAGATTTTTCAACAGCCTTCGATAAGGTAGATTGACCTCTACTGTGGAGAAAATTGCAAAAAATGGGATTGCCCTCACCTCTGCTATCCTTAATTATTGCACTACATTCACACTCTTTGATCCATATACTAATGGGTGGAAATTAAGGTTTATCAGATGCAATCCCTACAGAAAATGGTTTGAAACAAGGTTGCTTGTTAGCATCGCTGCTATTTTCTCTATATATAGCAGATTTACCCGAGTTCTTTGCTCAAGCAGATGGAGATGCACCAAAGATAAGTACCGGCCTTTTGCATGTTTTTTGTCTGCAGATGATATGGTAGTAATAGGCCTAACCCCTATTGGGATGAATAGAAAGCTGATATCACTACAGAATTATACAGTTGGCCATTTTTGGGAAATAAATGTTTCTAAAAGTAAAATCTTAATTATGAAAAGTAACAAAAGTAGAAAATCATGTCACTGTAAGTGGCACATTGGTCCTGAAAAGGTGGAGGTGGTAGATTGATACCTTTATTTAGGGAAACTTTTAACAGGTAGTACGGAGAACAAACCTTATATTGAACATAACACTTGTAAAGCTACATCCCACCCTAATGGTTTGCGTATTTTCTACAGTGCTATGGGCCGAAGACATTTTTCACATCTACTGATGGTTTTTTTAAGGCACAAATTCCCCCAACACTGTTCCATGCGATTGAATGAATCCCTGTTAAGGACTGGAGTTTTTTAGATAGGATTGAAGGTCAGATACTACGTAAAATATGTAATTTTAACACGTTCCTTCCAACGGCAGCAATTAATCTGGAATTCGGCTCGATAAGATTTCATATCCAAGGTTTATCCAGGGTTTTACACTGGGGATTATCAGCTAAAAAATAGCGATCCAGATTCATTAAGAGGTTTCATGTGTCCTGAAATCTTCGGTGTTAAGGCAGGTAATTACTCTTTTTATTGTAATTTCTCATTGGCACTAAAAGTCTTTGGTATACAAGAAGAATCAGTGATCACCCTTCCACCATTAGAATTTAAATCTCTCTTAAAAACCTTAAGTGGCAAAATCAGCTTTAATAGAGATACTAAATGTTGTAACTCTAAAGAGAGACTAAAGCTAATAGACAGTACAAACTTACTGAGAATCCCACAAAAATACTTATTTTGGAATTTAGAACACGGAACTCAACGTTTGCTCACTTTATGTCGTAGTAATCTCTTACCTCTCAACGACCTAACAGCAAACTGGTCCCAGAACTTGAAAAATTGAAAAACTTGTAATTTGTGTAAGCTGAGGATTCAGACCCTGGACCATGACTTGTTTGCCTGCCCAGCATTGGCTTTGAGTTGTCATACTTGGCTTCGGCCGATGTTTTTACAAAATTGTGTTAAAAATGTAGCTTCAGCCCGAGATTATCTTTTTTGTTAAAAAAAACAAAGCAGTGTGTGTAAAACTTTTTCATTATTTTAAAGAGTTTATGTATATATTTTAAATCTTTTACATATTCTTTTAATTGGGCGGTTACCCCCTTGTTTGTCATCTTCTTAACAAGTATTAGTATTTTCTCCTTTGTCAAATTGTATTTTGCACATTGATTGGCTGCTTTTAACTGCTATTTTGCACAATAGGGATATGTTGCGTTCGTGTCCCACTACGTTCTTGTTGTTAACTTTAAAACTTAATTGAAGTGGGATTTTGGATGTATTTTGCACATGAACTGGCTGCTACTGAATTGCTTTTTGCTACTTTTTGTCCCTTGTACATTCTAGGATGTGCTCTATTCCTTTCTTCTTGCTGCTAATTCTAAATTGAACTTTTAGCCGAAGCTGAATTTTGGACTTTATTTTGCATCCGAACTGGCAGCTACTTAATGTCCTTTGCATATTCTAAGATATGCTCTGTTACTCAACCCTTATGCTGCTAATTTCAAATACATTTTCTGTCGAAATGGCCATGTGCTGCTGCTCAAATCATTGAAAAATATTCTCTAAGTACTGCGGTTCTGAATATTATTTTACTTAACGGTACCTGCTATTGTTTAATACAGTCCTAAACAAACGCTATCTTCTACAGTAAAGGTTTTGGGCCTCTGTTTCTGTCGTGAGCTAAATGGTTTTATTGTTGAAAATCTTAAGTATTTTGCGTATTGGGATAATTGACAATATTGACTGATGTTATCAAAAGGAATTCCAGCCTTGCTAATGCAGGCTTCTGATAATTTTATGATGGTTTGTGGAATGAGTTCTGTTATGTTTTATTATTGGTAATAATATGCATGTACTTTTATGTGGACCTCTTAGGAGTTCCAAATCTTTAATACAATATTGAATTCAATAAAAAAAAGACATTGTTTTTGACAAATTAGAAATTATAATATGTCTTTAGAAATAAAACTGAGTATGTGGTATATATTTACAGCATCCTGGAGGAGTCAGGCTTCTATACCAAATATTTTGTTGCAGAAGGGTCTTGGTATGCCCTAGTTTTATGTATTGATGATCTTGCAAGTCCAATTCACAAAACTAAACTTAACAAGAATTACTTTTAAATAATAAACAACTACTGAAGCAAAAATGTTCACTAGGTGATAGCTGAGCTGAGACTGATATAGGGTACATTCTGATATCTCATCTCTAGATACTGATAACGAATGACCCACATTGGTTACAATTATTTTATCGGTCTCCTACGGATGGAATGCTGAGTGCACCTGTTGGGATTAAATCATGCGGCCTTCAGACTTACACAGATATCTACAATGCATTCATTAATCTACGGAGCAGTCTTTCACTCTTATTGTTCTTGCATCATCCTGTCTTTTGAAAGGCGCTACATGTACAATTAAAACGAAGATGAATAAATGCCAAGGTTATGATTATTGTCAGCCAACGCATATATTTTTCTGGTTAGGGATCAATAAACATTTCCTTATGCAGAATGGATCTTTCATAGGTCTACACATATCGGCAGTTGAATACAGAATTTTCTTTCAAGAGTCCTTCTGTGGTCCAAAATTATGGAACTCACTGTCCAGCCACAATAGGATATCTGCTAACCTACTCTGCTTCAGTGGATACCTTAAACTGTTCTGCTCAAACTCCTGAATTAGATTGATGAACAACCCACCCCTCTTACCGAAAGCACCATGCTAATGCAGTGACGTAGTCCACACCATTTGCTAGTCCTTGTGAGTAACACACAACCAACATACATACAGAGTGCCTTTATATATGTCCCAGACATGATAAAAACATGGGACACCAGTTAAGGACATGAGCGGATCTTTACTGGGGAGAGCCGGCAGGCAGTCTCCCATGCGGTAAAGCTACAAAAGCCTGTAAGTGTGCACTAAAATATTCCTGCCAGCTCCTCAGTCAATGAGTCACTGCATGGCCTGAGTGGAGGGGGCAAGTAATCACCCTCATTCAGAGAGGGTGTACAATTTGGAAGTTCATCAGACCTCGGGATGCAGTTCTGATGTCTACAAAAACCACAAAGGACCTAGAACGCCTCCAGTGGGATTGCATGCTTTTAGTGTTACTCGAGGACAGCCAGGAGGCTGAACCTAAACACGCATTTGCAATGCAATAGGTCTTGCATTTAGGAGAGTTTGAGCTATTGGCAATGCAATAGCCTAAACTCTCGCAAATGAGAGATCTATTGCATTGCAAATATTTTTTTGTTTACTAGCACCCATGCAGCACTTCGACATTCATGGAGGCTGCACCCCTTTCTTTAGACAAGTTGCGTCTAAAGAAAGGCGCGTGGCCGACGTTAAAGTGAAAACGCGGCATGTGGCTGTTTGAAAAAAAAAAGCCTCTGTTTGTCAAGTCGACAAACCGATTTTTTGGCTTGTCTAAAGAACGGGGCGCGACTTCCCTGAATGTGAAAGCGCTGCATGGGCTCTAGTAAACAAAAAAAAAACAAAAAAAATAATTAGTAAGTAAGTGAGGTCGCTTCTAAAATTAAGAAAGAAAGAAACGCTGCCACTATAGTTATAGCGGACCACCATTAGTAAATAAAATAAAAGCGGGTGGCGTGCTGCGACGTACTGGGCGGAGTAGGGGCAAATCATTAAACAAAATAGTGCTCACAGCCATGATAAGGCAGACCGTGTACCACAACAAGTAAAAGGTCCAGTTGTTATGGGAGGTAACAAATGCAGGCAAGGCGGTATCAAGGAGGGACTAACAAGCCCAATAACGACTCAGAAGCCAGCGTTTACGAAGGACGACACAAGGCAATTAAAACTATGGGCGGAAAGCCTGCCCCAACACCTGGCCTGAATGACAAAATTACTGAATCTGATTTACCAAGGCCAGCCTAGCTGACTTTTATATACATACCTTTTAAAACTTGTACATTTGTTTTTAAGGTAAGAAGCAGGGTTTACTGCGTCAAATACAGAAGTACTGATGAGAGAGAAATAACACGGGATAGCGTGGACAGGAACCAATCTAAACCACACTCTGATTGGCCCAGTGACAAGGCAATTTTAATTTGTTGGGGCTACATATAGGAAAATTGACTGTGCGTAAATTAAGAGCCAGATATACTACAGTTTTTTCCGGTCGCAAATGGGTAATCGGCCTGCTTACGACTGCAAAATATGTCTCTGCAACCTATTACCGACTCGCAAAATAGGGTTTGTGCTTCGCTATTAGAAAAAGGCGTCCCTTCCTTGTACTGAGTCGCACTTCTTTGTACAATTGCTTTGTGATCGCAGTTTACCACCTACTTCAAAAAGATGGTAAGCCACTCGCAAACAGGAAGGGCTCCCCAGGTTAAGTATGACTTTGGCCAACAAATAAAAACGTTTACATTTTAGATTTGCAAGGAAAATGATGATGATTGCTATTAAATACATGATCTCAGTCCAGAGGACAGACCATCTGTAATTTTCAGCAGAGTACTACTGTGCTCTTCAGCTATGAGGTTTGTAGCATGGGTAGTAGGAAAAAAACTACAAACAACTGCTTTTAGGACTTATTCACTGTGCCAGTAGTTCTGCCATTTAATTCGCAGAGGCTGAATAAATAATTTTTGGCCCAGAGTTTGTCTTTGAAACTATTTGGGACAGGAGGGGAGTGACAAACTATACTGAGGAAGACGGACAGTTTAAGAGAAATCTACCATCTCTGTCTATGGACAACAAGACACACAATCCAACAGAAAGTGAGTTTGAGAGGTAGGACTATATGTAAAGAAAATAGATGCTGGTGTACAACAGCAAAATTCACTAGACTTTTAATAATGCATGTACATCTGGATGCTCTTCGCTTTCCTATTGACCTACAGAATATCAAATGTTTCTGGCAGTCATTTGTTTAAGAGCTCGTCTTGAGAGGGTGACGCTGCAGGTTTGATTAAGTAACACTTGTATGGAGAAGCCTACATTCAGGATATCTATAACGTTCTCTACAAGCAATACACCACAGTTTGTACCTTTATCAGTACATAAGCTTCAGAACACACCATGGGTTGGGAGATAACCCGATGTTCTTTTGAATTCAGTAGCAAATCACGTAATTAATTGTTAACCCACAGTATCAAGCACAGGAAGAAGACTGCAAGTCTCCTCATGGAGACAGATTAGATAAGGTCTGTAACATCACAAAAACACTAGCAAAGAAGTATGTCAGAAACTGAACAACAAGCATTGGCAGAACCAATAGGTCTGGCCTTAGGAAGCTGGTGCAATAGTTCTTTTTTTTCATTTTTGATTGCAAGCAAATGCCATAAAATTGCCACTATCAAAAAACGGCAGCTATATGCTTGAATGTATTTTTTAAAGAGCGGTGCGAGTGCTTCCTAACAGACAGGTGTAGTTAGAACCGGTGTTGAATTCCTTTTGGCACTAATTAACATCGTAGGCTAATAGGTTTCTTACTGGTGTAATGAATCTGGACCATTGGCTTTGAATTACGGGAACATGAAGACTTAGTTTAAACATAAATGGATAACTAAAACACATAAATAATGATGACGAACGTAAAGGAAAATCGTCATCAAAGTAAACGGGTAGGTAGCTCAGCAGCCCTGGAACTGAACCACAAATCTTTTTAGGTGAATATATATACAGCATTCGTTTTTTGCTTACTTGAGACTAGTGACACAGCTAAAGCGGCCTTTAGGCCAAACCTAAAACTACTAAGTGACCCACGTTCACCATAGCTGCAGCAAATCATTTTCTACACATCTTTGGTTCCAAATGAAGCAACAATGACCTAGCTATTTAATTAGGAACACCTTTGGAGTTGTGTAACGTGGCTTGATAGCTATGATTTTTTTATGGAAGAAATTGACATTCAAAAGCACCATTTGTTCATAGGCAATGTAAAATGGTATATATGTACCTTTGCAAGTGTATTCAATATATGTTTGAAACATCTGCGATCCGGTTTTCCAACACTATGGTTGTGAACAGACCCCAGTTAAGGCACTAAAGAGGGCCTGTTATAGTACAATTTAATTTTGGACTACTTTTTTATTGCCACCCTTACATGGTTAGCTATAAGTGGCTCAGGGTGGACGCAAGAACAAGAAATAGCCATAAGCTTAGAAACAAAATTAACCACATTTAATGCAGTTTTCATTCTTGTGTATTAATGACCCTTTCGGCTTCTTACCTGGAAATATGCAGACATGAACGTGTTGTCGACTGCAAGTAAAATGTCCCCTCGTTTGTGCACAATGTCTGCACATTGCTGAATGTCAATGACGGTCAAGGTGGGATTTGTAGGAGTTTCTATCCAAACAAGCTGTCAAAATGCACAATGTCAAATACAAGAGAAATAGTCCAAGTTACAACACTACTCAGATTCAGGTTATAAAGGAGATGAGCAACATATTCTGCACTGATAGAGGCCATGTACTCCATTTAAATGAGCGGACACATTTATTTTACACTGACATGAAATTACCACAAACTTAAATAAAATAGAACATTCTGAATGGTTTCCCCGGTTTGGGGCTTCAGTGGCTTCATTCTCATTCAGTGTTATTCCCACATCCTCACCACACCCCCCACCACCACTTCCCACCGATCCCCAAAACACACACATTCACTCACTCCTTATTTGACTACTTGGGGCACAGGAGGATTGAAACAAATGAGTTTAGACGAAGGAAAGCTGAATGTTCCGTGCTCCAAAACTCTCACAGATTAAGATGAAGGCACTGTTTTTTGGGGGAGTTTTATAAAGTGTGAACTCGACCCGAAGGTATCAGAGCACTTTACATGAGCACCAGTTGTAATGCATCTATTTTGATGGGCACAGGGAGATTAAGTGATTTGCCCAGAATCACAGGATGTTGAGTACCCCGGTTCCCCAGCTTCGAGGTCGACCACTCTAGCCGTTAGGCCACATCCTCCCCTCTGTTATGCTTTTTGCTGCACCGTCGGCCATCACATGTGAATGTTAGGGAACCAAGCCATTGAACTGCTAAAGAAATGCAGTCACTGTAATCTATAAGGGATGATGCCCTCTCCTATTTTTCAGGAAAAACAAAGCGTAACCAACCATAATTTTTCTAGCAGACAATCGCTGATGGAGAAACAGGTCTAATAAGAAGCACATCACATTTGGCGAAAAGGGACGTAATTCACCTGATTGTGACACCACTTCATTTTCAACAAAAGCAACTTGTCTGTCTCCAACTAGAAGCACTTTGATGTATGGTAAATTACTTTCTGAAACCCAACTCTGTAAGATGAGCAAGTAATGGGTAGCTTGGGCTCTTTGCCTTCTTTACATTTTGGTAGGTCAAACCCGCCGAAATTTAACTGAGGAAAAGCATACAGTGTTTACAGTACCCTGCGGTTTGTGGTGCTTTAAACACCAAAATCTGCATGTTATTCCCCACTAACTTGAAATAGGTGCAAATTATTGCACCCGATAAATAGCGAACCTTTTGTCATCATTATTTATCAGGTGTGTTAAATAACACCTAAACTTTTAATCAGGCCCAAAGAATATGAGGATTATTTTAGCAACATGGGCAGGATGGTGGAAATAAACAGTGCATGCTCATGGTTCAGACAGTCAAGAATGATACTTGTGATGTACAAAAGCCAGTGTTCCCTGCTGACTCCCTAACAACACATCCTCCCAGAGCTTTAAGTGGGCTGGGTCGCTCTGGGTCTCAGACTCTGCAGTAATTACAAACATACAGTGAAATGGGTCCCTTTTGGGCCCTTTATTCATGCTTTTAACTTTTCAGGCAACAACAGTGATTGTATTTTAGGTCTCGCTAGAGTCAGCACGCATGTGCTGCTCTTGCGAGAAATTTAGCAGCTGGTTTGAAAAGTGCTACCCAGGCCGGCCACCAGCTTGCTAGAACGCGCACAGGGGCGCACAACGCGCACAGCACTTTTTCACGTCGTTGCGCACCACTCACGTTTTTTTTTTAATTTAATTTTTGCGCGTGCCACACAACTCCCGGCCGGGTCAATCAGCGGCCAAAGCTTGTTTATAATGGCGCCCAACGCTTCCTGAAGCCGCCACGCGCATAGCCTATTGAGCCTCCGAGGACCTGCGTTTACAAGGGCTCTTGTGTGAATTTCACAGAGCGCTCGCGCACCACTCTTGAGATTCTCTTCTGTGGGTTTCACAGCGCGTGTGCACCACTCACGGGTTTCTCTTCTGTGGGTTTCACAGCGTGCGTGCACCACTCACAGGCTTCTCTTGTGTGGGTTTCATACAGCGTGCGCACCACTCGCGGGCTTTAAGTAAAAAACACACAGTACACGGGTGTACGGTCTTTAAAAGCATTTTGTTTTAGGTGACGTCTACTTTATCACTGCATTATTTTGTTTTAACGCTGAAAGCCATTTGCATTCTGGGATATCTAGTTCTTTAAATGAAAAAAAACGGCCGTCGAGCTCGCTCTGTCCCCGGAGCCAGTTAGCATTGTGGGACCTGTAGTTCCGGTTTGCTTGTTGCTTTCAGCTTTTGGGCCCTGCAATAGCAGCTCTGAGGGCCAAGGCCCCTCCTGCGTTTCTGCGATGCCTGGTTTCACGTGATGTGTGCCTGGATGCTATAGCAACTCGCACCACGACAGGGAGTTGCATTTCTACACCTTCCCCAAGGACCCGGAGCTGTGTCGGCCCTGGCTTAACAATATGTCTTGCACAGGCGTCAGTGGTTGTTTCAGCACATTTCAGCCCACGTCAGGCCATCAACTCAGAAGCCTGCATTTCCCTGGCAGCCACAACACTTACAGTTTACGCATGCCCACCATCTTCCCTCTGCTACGGGTAAATCAGCAGCGCCGGGCCCGCCGTGGGGCAGCCGAGGACAGAAACAGAAAGCCAGCTAATCAGACTCTGCAAGAGTATGCTGCATGGCATTTGTTCTGCTTCGCAAGTTGCTTTTCCCAGCTGCACAGGTCTTCAGTAAGTGCCAACCCTGCCTCCCCCCCTCCCCCCGACTCCCTCCGGTTACTGCTTGTTTAGTTACTTTGGTTTACTTTTAACGACTTTCACTCCAACATCACTTTTTTTCTGTATACTCCAGCTCTGAGGTCTCATTTCATTCGCACCCCTGATTCTCCTTCACCACCCATCTCCCGCTTTATCTTCGCAAGCTTCACCTCTTTTATTCTGCTCTCCCCTTATATGTTTTCTAGTCAAGGAATGCATTTAGGGCAACAACTTGGTGTACTCTAAAGCAATTGATTAGCTTTGAAAGATATGGGAAGCCAATTTCCTGCTTCAAAGCGCTTTGAAATGCAAGGTGAGAACAGGGGAATCAAGAGAACGAGTTTATTTTCAACAGGCAATTCATCGGCGTAAGCCATGCTGACTGAAAGGTTTGCCTGACCCCTTGGTGTGACCTGGTTATATTAGGTTATCAGCGTTCGTGTAGTACACAGCTGCCATTTGTACGCGCTGTGGCGCTATCGGCCATCTTAGATAAGGGTTTCCACATAAGTCCAGGTCCAGCACTCTGAGTTTGTGCTTAAAGGGGCGAAGTGCCTCTCCCGTGCCTAAGGCCAACTACAGATGGCAGGCAGGGCAGTGTCTGATGTGCTATGCATGTTTTTTTTTCCAGGTGATCAGAAACATGAATAGTATTTTGTTGAAACGAAAACATAGGGATAGTTGTACGTAAGAGGCACGTTTGACATGAAACAGGCAAGAGTGACAAAAGTCCTTACTTAGCTGTTTGCAAAGAATAGAGCGCAAAAAGATGATCTTGATCCTGACAGTTATTCCAAAAGAGTCTATTTCTCCTTTTAGCGACCACAAGATCTTTTCAAGACCCTCAAGACCAGGGCTTTCAGTAGGATGAAAAAACTGGTCCTCTCAAAGAGGCGTGACCTATTTCATTAGGGCGCGGCTTAAAAAGTAAGCTAACAAGCATTGGCATAGCAAATAAGTCTCGCCTTTGGGACCTTATGAGTATTTAGTTATGCAGCACAATATCCTTGGTGCAACAACATCAACTGTTGCATGGCTAAACACTTATAAGGTCCCAAAGGCGAGACCTGTTGGCTATGCCAATGCTTGTTGAACAAGGAGTGTAAAAAACATGACAGTAACCCATGTAGTTCCTGCTTATATTTCACATACTTTACACAATCGTGTATTCTCTAGGAGTGTTTTCCTTTTCCAGGATGTTGTGTTAAGCTTTTTTCAAGCAACGTATTACTCTTGCCTCGAGCATAATTTGAATTGAGTCACATCCAGGTGTTTAAAAAAGGCACAATGAGATGTGACTGAAGGTAGTGCGAGTTTCTCTCAGTGGGGAAAAAAGGTGTTCAGAATACGTAGTCATCCAATCCTTGGCCTCTCTGTAAAGTGCACGGAGCAATAATGGGCATGTATGCCAGTAGTTGCGGTTGTGATTCTATGCAAAAGTGTGGGGTAGCAATATATGGGAATTTTAGGTTCTAGGTTTGAGCCACGCTCTTAATTATATAGACCTCACCCCTTCCAGGGGTACCCCACGTTGTTCATCCCACTTAAAGCCCTGCTCGCTCCTGTATGCTGGACCCGTGGAGGGTGCATTTGGTGTATACACCAGCTGCAAATAGAGGATCTTTAAGTTTTTCTTGCCCATATTAGCTAAGCAGGTTGCGGAGTAAGAAAAAGCACGCTTCCCTAAGCTGGCAAAGTGGCTCACTAGGTTGGCAACCTATTAGACAAACATGAGGGAGAGAGTTTGAATATGATGATGGTGATACTGATGTAGAAATGAAGTTCCCAGATAGTATTGAATGTGTCAAAAGTCTATTTTTAATTACGCTATTGCCTCCTCGAAGATAAATATGATCTCAGTGAGAAACTCAGTGCTTGCAGGAGGTATAAATTGGTGGGGAGCAGGAAAAGTGCAGATAAGCTATGGTCCAAGCAACTGTTATTTCTATGAACTTTTTCTGCTTTTTCTTCCACTCTAGGGATGCAATTAATAGATACATTGAATCGCCCTTTCTAAGTCAATGCAGTCATTATTTAAATATGAGTAAACGTGTGAAGCACCACTGCACTTTATCCTCGTATTTTACCCATTAACACTGCATTTTCTTCTACATATGAGACTAAATGTCTTTGGGTACTCGATTATTCAATATTTTATATTGCGCTTGTGCACCAATATCTGTATTAGAATCCTTCACTTTGGAAAAAGTAGATACATTAATACACCTTAACAATAATTGAGAAAGAATTATGTGGGTAGGTCTTACAACAGAAATATACATTGATACACCTTGGCAGTAATCTTGAACTCAGGGGGCAGGAAGGCTAAATCACAATCATAAGGAGGAAAGTTCTATTTTACATGAGGTCGGAAAAGGAGGGCTTTAAATACGATCTGAAAGAGAAATAAGGCACTTTGGTCCTCAGGTCAACAGGAAGAGAGTTCCCAAAAGTAGCCACGGCTCCTGTCTAATATTGATCTGGAGAAGTTCTAAATCTTGGTACTTCTTACTTCGAATCTTCTTTGTCTACCCGAAATAGTGAGTAGATTAGTCTAAAAGATAGGTTCACATCAGTGCTTAAATTGTATAAAAAAGAACAGTGACAGGTGCCTTCTCAGGAGGCCATTGCAGCTTGCACCATCCATTGCCCATGCCAACGCTGCCAATGACAGTATTCAACCAACTACTAACCATAACACTCCTCCAAGTGTGACAATTCATATTATTCCAGGTCCCCAAAACCATATGTTTGGCTTGGGCGGCAGGAACTAGTCATTTGTGATATATATTAAATTAACAAACCAGTGTTGTTGTGCTCTACTCTATGTTAGAAGAACAGTGCCACTGTGTGGCAGACTGTCCGAGTGCCGGTACTGACAATTAAGTGCCAGTGCTGAGTACCACAAACCAGGGGCTCAAATTAATCACAGGTACATCCATAGCTTTATAGAGCAGGTTGCCAAATAAGATTTTGATTCTTGCTACGATGGGGAGCCATGTAAGCTGCATAGGACTGGTGGAGGCAACATTTCTCGCTGAAGACACAATTTTGGCTGTGGAGTGTGGTCCTCAGTGGATTGGAGGTCAGGAGGAGGAACAGGTGGGGTCTTAAAATAAAATAGTTGTGCCCAAGCCATGTACTCTACATTATGATAACACTAGCATAAGCAGACCAAGCATCATCTACATTACAAAAAACTGTCTCAACCATTCAAACATACAAACAAAAACAAATAAGATTATACATAAGGTGGCATCTAGCCAAGTAACACGTTAGGAATTCCAGATCTTTTCACATTCCGATGTCCATTTTTATTTAGAAATATAATGAAGAAAGTGTAAGCATTGCCTACGCAATATTAACTATTCAAAGATAAACCTCAGTTACCTTGGTATTGGGGGTGATTGAAGCTTCCAGGCACTTGGGTTTCGTGCAGTCCACAAATGAAATTTTCAGACCCAATTCAGCAACGACCTTTCTGAAATAACGATTTGTTCCTGAAAGAAATAGCACAAAATGTATTTCCCCCAGAAAAGATTAATTAAAGTATCTATAGTACAAAGACTATAGCTATCTACAGCAGGAGTATACTGAAACTTGAAGGGCCTCCCTGAAAAGCACATGGAGGGGACCTCCCCCCGGCGGCGCGGCCCACCATGTACCACTTTGCCCTAGCACCCAGAAATGTAGCATATTTTGATTTGAAACACTACTCGTTCTCTCCCCCCCAGCGGACTCCATTATCGGCCGGACAGGGCCTGGCGTCCACGCAACCCTCTAAAGTTCAGATTATGTTTCATTAAATGTGTTTATTTTGCACGTGCTATGTTCCAGACGAGGTCTCACTGTACACACAACAAATAACATTAAAATATAATGGATACAAACATTTAACAAGAAACCATGCAGTCACTCGAATTACGAGATGTCTGCTTCAAATGCTTGTTTTGCTTCTCAGGCCTTCCAATGTTATGGTATTTGTTATTTTGACACTTAGATCTGTACATTTTCACATGTTTCTCATCTTACTGACATTTATCCATCTTTATTTTTTGATCTGTAAAAAAAACTGCAACTTGCATATCTCCACATTTCCAAACCCGGTAAGCACAATTGTACAGCGGCGCCCGCTGGGTGTCAGTGCGCTAAGTGCCGAAATAACATAAAACAATACACTCACACCTGAAACCATCAGCATTGCGGTACTAACGGAAGTGGACAGTGGCAGCTAGTTATGTTTCATTATGAAATCTCCCCTCTCCTTCTGCCATTATCTCTTCTTCTCTCCTCCCTCTCCGCACTGTCTCCCTAGAATTTAACCTCTCACCTATAGATAGGAAGCGTGTGAATCGGTGGCTGAAGCTTTTCCGCATATTTATGTATTTGTCCTACTTACCGCATAATCCATATTCAGCTGCATAATGCCCGGTGTGAACAAGAAAAGATTGCTTCTAGCTCAAACGCATCAAAGTTACTGAAAAAGCTGCCACACGCGTAGCCAAGAATTGGCAGCACCTTTCCAAAGGTCAACTGGTCACCTTTCAGTTGCTGATTGCTGTATTGTGGTGACGCATCCTTGAGAGTGCTGCTATGTCATGGAATCGAGCCAGATTCCGTGGTAGGCAGTTGCTCTCTGGCCCAGTGGCGGCTGGTGACATTTGAAAGTGGTGGGGCGGAAACTGATAATGTAAGTGCACCGTAGCGAGCGAGCGTAGCGAGCGAGCCCGAACCCCCTAAGGAGGGTTCGGGGGGATTTCCCCCCGAGAAATTTTTTGAAAAAATAGTGGAAAAATGGTGCATTTTCAAGCAAATTTGAGAAAGCAGGAAGGTTAATAAAGCAATTGTGAAAGTGCAGGTATTACATTATTAAAGAGCTGTCATATAACATAGGTAGCTGCTTATTCAGTATAACCACAGAGCTTCATAACAGACTTCAAGATACAATGCTGAGAACCTCACAGATTCTTTTTATTTAAACTGCAAACAACAAAACAAACAACTTTTTTTATTTAAACTGCTAACAACAAAAGGACCAACTAAACAGGTCACAAACTATCACCATTCAACATATTTACTTTTTGTATCTAAAATCAGCACGTCTGTCTTTAAGCGCAGCAAATTTTTCAATTACTTGAACGTTAAAGTCAGCAATATTTTGAACAAGCTTGCTCTCTATAGAGAGCATTGCCAACGCATTGAGTCTGTCCTGAAGCATGGTGTTCCTCAGGAATGTCTTAATCCTCTTTAAGGCAGAAAAAGATTGTTCTGCCTCTGAGGTTGTCATAGGAGTGGTAATGACTATTTTTAGTAAAGCTACTGTCTCTCTAAATGTCTTTTCCATATTAAGTTCATGAATTAAAGACAGCAAAGGCCTGGCATCTTTGGCCTTCCGGTACACAGGCATTGAGTACATTACTGTCAACTCACTTTTCAGGTCCTCTTGGTTGAGCATCGGATAAGCTTCCACAGCCTCATGCAGAGCATGCTCAGGGAAGGATTCCTTATATTTTTCAAAGTATTTACTTTCCAATAATGCGGCACTCTCCAACTGTTTTGTGAAAGCAAAACGCTCTTGTGCATGCACAATTACAATGTCACATATCTCTTTTGCACTTCGGACCAGAGTGATGATGTTTTTCCTGTGGTTTGAAAAAGTTGAAGCCATTGGGGTAATCAAACAAAGACTGGGGGGCAGGGAAAGATAACGGTACAATTTTTACCTTGCAGTTTTCAATAGCTCACTGTTGTATGTTAGGATTTTTACTTGCGAACGGCAAGTGACAAAATGATTTCTCTGACAAATGCAGTGACCCACGGACCTATTTCAAGTTCAAGTTCAGGAATTTGTATAGCGCACTACTCACCCAGAGGGTCTCAAGGCGCTTGTGGGATGGGGTGCATTATTTATCGAATAGCCAGGTTTTACGTTCCTTTCTGAAGGAAATGTGGTTCTGTGTGAGGCGGAGATGAGTGGGGAGAGAATTCCAGGTCTTGGCCGCCAGGTAGGAGAAAGATCTTCCTCCCATGGTGGATCTGTGGATGCGCGGAACTGCGGCGAGGGCTTGATTGGAGGATCTTAGTTGGTGGGTGGGTGTGTAGAAGGACAGTCGTGTGTTGAGGCAATCGGGTCCTAGTTTGTAGAGGGCCTTGTGTGCGTGAGTGAGGAGACGGAACGTTATTCTCTTGTTGACGGGAAGCCAGTGGAGGTCTTTTAGGTGGCCGGTGATGTGAGATTGGCGAGGGATGTCCAATATGAGTCTGGCTGATGCATTTTGGATGCGTTGGAGTTTTTCTGTAATTTGGCTGTGGTTCCGGCGTAGAGGGTGTTACCATAGTCCAGTCGGCTAGTGACCAGTGCATGGGTGACAGTCTTTCTCGTTTCTGTGGGGATCCAACGGAAGATTTTTTTGAGCATACGGAGTACATTGAAGCAAGAGGATGAGACGGCGTTCACTTGTCTGGTCATCGAGAGGGAGGAGTCTAGGATGAAGCCTAGGTTACGTGCGTGGTCTGTGGGTATGGGTGCTGTGCCCAGGGCCGATGGCCACCATGAGTCGTCCCAGGCAGAGGGGGATGACCCTAGGATGAGGACTTCCGTTTTGTCTGAGTTAAGTTTTAGGCGGCTGTTTTTCATCCATTCGGCTACTTCTTTCTTGCCTTCATGAAGATTGGTTTTGGCGGTGTTTGGGTCTTTGGTGAGGGAGAGGATCAGCTGGGTTTCGTCAGCGTAGGAGATGATGTTGAGGTTGTGTTCTTGCGCGATGGATGCGAGGGGGCTCATGTAAACGTTGAAGAGGGTGGGACTGAGTGATGATCTTTGTGGTACTCCGCAGATGACTTCGGTGGCCTCTGATTTGAATGGGGGGGAGTCGGACTCTCTGGGTTCTCCCGGCGAGGAATGAGATGATCCAGTCCAAGGCTTTTACTTGTATTCCGACGTTGCTGAGGCGTTGTATGAGGGTGCTATGACAGACTGTGTCGAAGGCGGCGGAGAGGTCGAGTAGGATGAGGGCCACTGTTTCTCCGTTGTCCAGTAGCGATCGGATGTCGTCTGTCGCTGCAATGAGGGCGGTTTCGGTGCTGTGTTTGGCTCGAAAGCCGGACTGTGAGGAGTCGAGGGAGTTGTTGGATTCAAGGAAAGCGGCGAGCTGGCTATTGACGGCTTTCTCGATGACTTTGGCAGGAAATGGGAGGAGTGAGATGGGGCGGTAGTTCTTAAGTTCCGAGGGGTCTGCTGTGGGTTTCTTCAGGAGAGCTCTGAGTTTGGCGTGTTTCCAGCTTTCTGGGAAGGTAGCGGAGTTGAAGGAGCCGTTGATGACATCACGGAGATGGGGTGCTATGATGGAGTCTGCTTTGTTGAAGATGTGGTGGGGACAGGGGTCTGTTGGCGAACCTGAATGGATGGAGTTCATTAGGCGGATGGTGTCTTCAGTGGAGGTTGGGTTCCAGGCGCTAAGGTTGCTATAGAGCGGTTTAGGTTCGGAGGTGGGTGGAGTGGACTGTTCTTTGGAAATGTTCTTAAAGCTGTTATGTATGTCGGCGATTTTGTTGTAGAAGAAAGAGGATAATGAATCGTAGAGGTCTTGGGAGGGAGTAATGTCGTTTGAGGCTGCGGTGGGGTTGGTAAATTCTTTGACAATGTTGAAAAGTTCCTTGCTGTTATGGGCGTTGTTGTCGAGTCGATCCTTAAATGCTGATTTCTTGGTGGATCGGATCAATTGGTGGTGTTTGCGGGTGGCTGTCTTGAAGGTGGTCAGGTTGTCAGTGGTTGGGTTTTTTCTCCATGTTTTCTCGAGAGTACGGCATAGTTTCTTGGATTTCTTAAGGTCATCGTTGAACCAGGGGGCCTTTTTGCTACCCTGTTTGGTTTGGTGGTTTTTCAAGGGTGCTAGTTCGTCAATGCTGTGAGTGATCCATTGTTTGAGTTTGGTGGCAGCTTCGTTTGGGTCCGATGAGAGGGTGGGAGGGTTTTGGTTGAGCGATGTGAGGAGTTGGTCGGTGGTGATTTTGTTCCAGTTTCTTCGAGGAATAGGTTGTGGGGGGTTGTGGAATGTGGTAATTTTGAAGCTGAAGTGAACACAGCTGTGGTCCGTCCAATGGAGAGCTGTGGTGTGATCGAAGGAGATGTGTTTGCAGGAGGTGAAGATAGAGTCGAGCGTATGTCCGGCTACATGGGTGGGGGTGTCAACGAGTTGTTTGAGTCCGAGATTGGCCAGGTTTTCCAGAAGGGTGGTGGTGTTGCAGTCATTTTTCTTTTCCAGGTGGAAGTTGAGGTCACCCAGTAGAATGTAGTTCTCGGAGGGGAGGGCATGTGGGCTGATGAAATCAGTGATGTCTTCGCTGAATTGTTTACGGGTTCCTGGTGGTCTGTAGATGAGGGTGCCTCTAAGTGTGGTCCTGGGGTCGGTGTGGATCTGGAAGTGGAGGTGTTCGGCGGTTGCAAGGTTATCGTCGGTGCTGGTCGTGATTCTGATGGTGTTCTTATGGACGATGGCGATGCCTCCTCCTGTTTGGTTGGTGCGGTCTTTTCGGATGATCTTGTAAGCGTCCGGGATGGCTATGGCGATGTCGGGTGCTGATGATGCGTTCATCCAGGTTTCTGTAAGGAAGGCGATGTCCGGTGACGCAGTGTCGAGTAGGTCCCAGAGTTCAGTGGCGTGTCTGTGAACCGAGCGGGTGTTCAGCAGGATGCACTTCAGGTGGTTAGAGTCGGAGCTGTGTTTGGAGGTCATGGATTTGGTGTGGGTCTTGATGCAGGCGAACTTGCAGGAGTGGCAGGCGAAGGGACCGTGGGTACGTCCTGGGGCAGCTTTGTGGCATTGTGGTGAGCGTCCGGGGTTAAGGGCTAAGAGGGTGGCGGCGTCATATGTTATGCGGGAGGAGTGCAGTTTGCGGGGACCAGGGGGTCTGGCGCTGGGCGCGGTCCAGGCGCGGACGGGCGTAGACGGGCTTACCTTTGGCGCACCTTCGGCGTGCATGGGGCGCGACCGCTGCCCGTGAACGCTGCGCGCGAATGCATCTGTCATATGTGGATAGTGGAAGGGGAGGGGCGAGGGAGGAGCAGCTGGGAGAAGGGTGCGTGGTGGAGAGGGCGGGCTCCGTGCACAACAACAACAAGAATGGCGGCAGAAACAAAACCGGTTGGGGGAATTAAATAAATAAATTACGCTGTGGGCAGAGAGGCACTAACGAAATGGGGCACAAGTAATTAAGACAATCAGGTAATGCGAGCGCTACGATTTCCAGGCAATAAAGGCACTCTACACATTCAATGCGAGCAGGCACAGTGAAGCGCTATCAATTTCAGGGCAGCAGAGCAGTGCTACGATAGCCAGGCAGCACAGCGTAAGCCAGTTTTGCAGCATTTTGTGCTCTGCATCAGGTACATGTTCTTTGCAGCAGGCACATTAACCTTCTGTGCTACCTTTCCATGAGTCAAGACTTCCATTAGACAAAACTCTGATCTCTCTCTCGGAAAAACATTAACAATATCCTTGGTGCAACAGCAAGTGTTGCATGGCTAAACATTTATAAGGCCCCAAAGGCGCGAACTGTAGGCTATGCCAATGCTTGTCCTGTTGTTTACACTGGCATTCCAGTGCAAAAGGAAGACTCACGACATTGCAACTTATTCCTATAGTAATCTGTTCTCAATCTCACAATGCCAGGATTAAGGCGTTAACGGTGGATAATTTTTAATGGCGCTGCCCTTTCTTTAATGGGGCTGTGAGCGTCCCATTGGGGTCCCACTGTGACTGTCTGCCTGTGTGTTTATTTTGGTGTTTGTGTGAGTGTTGTATGAGTGTGTGCGTACCTGTGACTGGAGTCCCTGAGGCTGGGGCACTCATGGTTTTGCCACCTACCCACCGCTGCAGGGGGTTTGTAGAGGAGAGTTTGCATTGGGAGGATATACCACACCCCGGACAACAGGGGACCATACAAGTGACCGTAGAGTCTTCTTTCTTTTTCTTTTTATAAAAATCACAGCTGCAATTGAGGAGCAGAGTGCACCCCACTAGAAGATCTGTGTAACTGTTTCAATATCCAAACCCACATCTATGCATGAAACAGGCATTGAATTTACAGCAAACTACATATCCCCTCTTTGACTGGGTTAAGCCTGACAAAACTTAATTAAACCAAGAAAGAGATTAGGTTCTCTAGAAATATTATTCCTTTACATAGCATAGTATGAATTAGAGCCGCAGAGCAAAACGCGGTGTGGCATGTTTTACCCTGATTCCAGACCACACAAAAACACATACAAAGCTTTGAAGTTTTGGTCCACAATGACATAATTCAAATATGCAGTTTCACTTTATTTAGAGTTGTAGCAGGTGACTCTAGCCCAAGCCCTTCCTCAGTGCTAGAGCAGTCATTCAGTCCTAAGATACGTAAGAGTTTGGACAGTATGCATAAACCAGTCAAATGTTACAGCACAATAATCAAATGGACATGTGTCATAAAAAACCCATCATTCCAGATCAATGAGAAGAAATTATTCTTCAGTTATTCCAAACATTGTTTTAAGAGACTTCATGCCATTCAAACAATATCCTGCACAGGAATTTCGAGCCAGGGTTATAGTGTGTGATCGCGTGCAGCTTATGCTTCAGATGCAGGCCCCAGCCTCTCTGATCAGAGTGCTGAGGGGATAACGCAGCGCTAAGGGAGACGCAGAGATCTTTTAATGCAGGCAACAGAATATCACCACTGTCATCTCAGAGCACGTACGACAGACTTCATGCTTCCCTCTCTTTGTGTTCTTTTTTTTACTATTATATATAATACTTTAAATGAAATCATGTTCTATTTATATATAGAGCCATGGTCAAACTCGGTTACTGATGTGCTCTCCAATATAAGGTGGCTAGAGAGGGTTAGCTTACAGGGTTAAGGCACCTGCTCCAAAGAATATATCCATCAAATTTCAGAGTATAACACAGTATGATAAGTATGACGGCAATATGATGGCAATGGAAAATCACGCAAAGTCCTTGTAGGATAAAAGAGGAGCTGCGAAAGCTGAAATAGATGTCCAAACTACCTGCCTGAAGTGGGAGAACTCACCGGGAGCGTCATATATAAAAAACTGTTAAAACATGCACTGTCGCAAAGGTCTTTAGCAGAGGTCCTCCCTATGACGCAACATCACGGTCATCTGGTCTGATCAGCAAGCCTAACACTGACTTGAAGGCCATGACATGTTCCCAGAACTGCCCAGATGCACTTGCAGAAGCAGGAAGTGCACAACAGGGCAGAACTTCTGACTCTTGTCCTATGATGCTTCTGCTGAGCTGGGGGGTCGGCTCCTCTAAGCACACCTGCCCTCATACAGTGCAAACCGTGGAAGGTTGTATCGTGCGTAATGTAGCGCCCCATACTCTTGACACGTCCACTAAGCGCTCCGATGTGAATATGGTGGCACTGGAGACTGTGTCCACTTTACTTGCAAGAGGGCCACATCTTTAAGAGAGCGCGAGGACGGCGGAGGGTTGGGATTTAGATTATGGTCATTTTGCAGAGAGGAGTAGGGGAGTCAGGAGGCTCTGGGCCCAAGTGCGCAGCAGGAGGTGGCCCGTGGCCCAGTGCTTTAAATGGGCCGGTACTCACCGGTACTGAGTACCGGCACTTCTGAATTTTCAGGCCCTCAGTACCGGCACTTTTTCATTAGCCAGAGAGAGTACCGGTACGCTGTTAAACGGGACTGCAGGCTCCGGTTATGTCTCTCCTATTGCACAGGATAGATGACGCCATGCTTCTCCGGAGTTGTAAGGGCGCCAAGCAAGCCTCTTACAGAGTCCCTGCTGGTGATTCCAGCAGCGCCCATGTGAATGGCCTGAGACAGCAGGGGTCAGATAGGGCTTGTCTTGCGTCACGCTGTGATTAACAGTGCAGGGTCTAGACAGACCCTTCCCTGTTGATCACATGCGCAACGACAGTACAGCTGAAAGTGCTTTAGCCTCACCCCCGCCCCTCTCAATCAGGTGTGTAAATGGGTTCAGAAAGACAGCCAAAGCCGGTTTTCTTTGCATTTTCTTGTTCAGGACAGGAGCTGCTTCTCTTTGTGAGCCCCCCCAACATTAATCACTGTGTTAATAAAGTAATTTGCATAATGCAAGTGCCTTCTTCCGTGTCCGTGCCACCCCCATGATAATCATCTATAGTTTAAATTTTTTATCCCGTTTGCATATGCATATGATGTCTGGCACGTCCCGTGGATATGTCTTGTTAATAAAGTAATTAGCATAATCCAAGTGCCTTCTTCCGTGTTCGTGCCCCCCCCATGATAATTATCTACAGTTGAAATTTTTATCCCGTTTGGCCCCGTCCCGTGGATACATCTTGTTAATATGTAATTTGAATAATTCAGTGACATCATCATGTCGTGCTGTCATCTTCCGCGTTTGTGCATCCCATCTCCCATGGCTAATATTTTAAAATGTGCATCCCATCTCCCATGGCTAATAGTTTTAAATGTGATCCCGGTTATAAAGTAATTGGCATGATTCCGTGACGTCATCATGTCGTGCTGTCATCTTCCGTGTTTGAGCATCCCATCTCCCATGGCTAATATTTCCAATGTGCATTCTATTTGCATAATCCAAGTGCCTTCTTCCGTGTTCGTGCCCTCCCATGATAATTATTTACAGTTGAAATGTTTATCCCGTTTGGCCCGTCCCGTGGATACGTCTTGTTAATAAAGTAATTTGAATAATTCCGTGACGTCATCATGTCGTGCTGTCATCTTCCATGTTTGCGCATCCCATCTCCCATGGCTAATAGTTTTAAATGTGATCCCGGTTATAAAGTAATTGGTATAATTCAGTGACGTCATCATGTCGTGCTGTCATCCACCCATACATAGATACAGACGGACAGACACACCCACACACACAGACACACAGACGCAGACACACACACGCAGACACACACACGCACACACACACCCAGACATACGCACACCCAGACACACGCACACCCACACACACACCCAGACGCACACAGACAATTGCACACAGACACACACACACTGCAGAACAAAATACTGGCCAGATGGCAAACTTAGGGGATGAGTAGAGAATGGAGGGGAGAAAAGGAGACAAGTAGGGAAATAAACAGTGAGGAAATTGAAGACTTGTGGAGAGAGTGAGCAAAAGGTGGGAAGAAGAGAAGCAGAACTAGGGAGATAAGCTTAGAGGCTGGGTAAAGATGAGAGGCGAATGGAGAGGACATGCCTATGTAAAGGCATGGAACCAGGAAGAGCCTGGTCGTAGGGAAAAGGGCAGTGGCATTGTTTTAAATGTGTAGTAGCACGTCTCTACAGCTGAGGAGAGTACCAATACTCATGAAAGGTAGGCTCACTGGCTGCTAGTGCTGGTGAGCACTAGGCTGCCATGGTTGGAACCTATTTGACAGCCACGGCGCTTCTATAGTCCTGCACAAAACCGCTGTTTAACTATTCAGCGTGGGATCATTTGCATGATGTCACTGTGTTCACCATCACACAGTATTGACAGTGGAGGGCCCATTTAGGCCGTGTGCTGTTAATCACATTCCCACTATTGTGTGCATTTGGGCAAACAGAGGTATGGAGGCAGAACATGGACAGCAGCAATTTAGAAAGTCATGGGAGGTAAGGAGTTTAAAATGGCTTTAATCCCACCTGAGTATATATACTTAATAATAAACAAAATTTTGTACTTTTTAATTGATTGTTGTGCTTTTCACTTATCGTTCTCTCCCTGATGATATTACATTGTGTGCCTCTTTTTACATTGTTTAATCCCACCTGAGACTTTTTGTGAGTGTTTGCTTATGTCTGTGTGCTTGCCGACTTGTGTGTGCCTGTTTTTCTGTGAGAGAAAAGTGAGGGAAAGAGGGAGAGAATCAAGACACTCAGGAGATTTTAGAGGGAGTGTGTGTGAGTGTGTGTGAGTGAATGTGAGTGTGTGTGAGTGTGTGTGAGTGAGTGTGAGTGAATGTGAGTGAGTGTGAGTGAGTGTGCGTGTGTATGTGAGTGTGTATGTGAGTGTGTGCGTGTGTGGGTGCGCGTGTGTGTGTGTGTGTATGCCTGAGAGTTGATAGTATTGTGCCAAACAACAACAAAAAAGCAGTATGGCATTAAAAAGCAGCAAATATTACAAAACGAGGAACTGTTCACATATCATCCTGTTTGGATTTCATTTTGTGTAACGAGTTAACCGGTTTCGTTTACATACACATATTTTTCATGTGTTTTTATAGTGCCTGCAATTGGTACAGAATTCATTATGTATCATCATATGTTGCTCTTAGCCCCGCCCCTAGCCCCGCCCACTTGTCACACCTCTAGCTCATATTAATGAGTACCTGCACTTATTTTTTCCCATTTAAAGCACTGCCGTGGCCGACGTCTCTTGCCAGGAGGCAAGCGCACAAGCTGTGGTCCCCGGCCAGAGGAGAGTGAGTGAGTGGGCCGGCCCGAGAGAGCAGTGGACCAGGTGTGAGCAGGGGTGTGGACCAGACGTGACCCGGGGGCGCATGTGGCATCGGGTGAAAAGGAGGGGTGCACTTGAAGAGTTACACTGTCACGTGCTGCTAACACCTGCAGCCGGAAGCTCCAAGGGATCTCCCCACCACTCAATGTGGCTCCATGGACTGCACACATAACTGGATCGAGGCTGCTGTGCGCCTGGGGCTGGGCCTTGGATCAGACGATTGTCCACTGAACGGCCACGTGCAGATTGTGTCCACTAAACGGCCACGTGCAGATTTTTCCGCACACATTTTAACCTTCTTTTCTGCTTGGAATATATACGCCTGCACGCCAGCCTCCTGCCTGATTGCTAGCCACAGACTACAGAAAGCCCAGTTGCTGCGCCTTTCAACTGGTTCTTATGTAAAGCGCTCTGACACCTTCGGGTAAAGTTCGCGCTATATAAAATCGCATAAATAAGTAAGACGTTAGTGTTCTATGGACAGTGAGGTAGTCAGATTGGTGGCCCACGCATTACTGAGTGAAGGGGGGAGAGCAGGGTCTACCGGGTCCGCCCCCGTCATGGAACCAGCCTGGGGTGTCTCAACTCCAAGAGATAAACGCCTCTCGGTTCGGTAAATTTTATTAGCAACTATGTTAACAGCCGTTTCCACCATGATGTCTACACTTGTAGTGGCACGGCGAAGGGGGAGTATCCCTGTATGTTTCCCCATGATGGCCGCTTAAGGTAATTTGAATTTTCCGATATCAAACCTATACATTTATGCCCGCTGTGCTTGGAACAGTGAGGGGGCGCAGTCCCTGCAGACCCACCGACAGTGTCGTCGTCCCCTGTTTCTGGCTTTCCTTTTCAAGCTAAGTCCGGGGTGGAGAGCACTGCCAGACTGAAAGTAAAGAAAGTAGAGCTGTCTGTTGAGAGCGCACCCTTACTTTCATAGCTAGAGAGCTGTTGCGCAGCACTACTAGAGACAGAGAAGAACTCAGGGGATCAAAAGTGTATTTTTTTGCTTGTAGATGGGTGCACCGTGCCACGGCACACCCGGGGCCTCGCTGAAGTGAAAAGGCCTCAGCAGCAATGCTGTAGTGTAGTTGCGTGCTGGCACAGCGGCCTAAGATTGCTCCGTGCTCCCAGCATCCCATCCACGATGCACCGCCACCACCAATTACAGCACGACGCCTGGCCTGCACACACCCTGGCCTGCATGCATAAATTATGAGGTCTTTCTCTTTGATTACAGCTACTAGTAATGACCAAGACCATAATAACTGTAACGTAATGATGGATTGGTCACATAACTTACGTGGGTGGGGGGTCGCGGTCCGGTCGTGCTACTCGATGTCACACGACTAGGTCGGTCCAGGCAGGCAGCAGGCAGCACAGTGACATACACACATGCAGTATTGGTCACGACGAGTCCGACAACAACAATGAGTAGTCTCTCTCACTATGACTCATCATGATCCTCGAGTCGACTACTTCCACTTACTGTTGTTGATGTCTTGGCATGATTCCAGCACACGCAGTGACGTCGTGGAATGGCCAATCACCGACGACAATGGCTCACAGCAGCCAACACCCACGCGCGGCACCATCCTGTTGCAGCAGGCCAGCAACCAATCCTGGCGCAGCGTTAGCAGCGCCACTGCGCCAGGATTGGCTTACGAGCAGAGTGCTATCTGCCCATTTTCAGACCCGGGGCCCCGGTCCATGCCTATGTCCAGTAGTGGTGGGGGGGGGAGGTCTCAAATGTGCGCGTGCGCGAGCCAGTCAAAATCTGGACTACTCCGACATTTTACATGCGCGGTATAACTCTGTCACCCCTCTGCCTGCCTGGCTGTCAATCTCTGCCGCAGCCCCGCCTCCCACCGCGGCCCACTTCCTTATGGATGCCCGATCCTGTCGGGCTTCTCCCAGGGCCTTAGTGCGCCCGGCTCCCATTCAATTTTTAATTTTACATAAAATAAATACTTATTTATTCACATGTTGGCAGTGCGGTCGGCGGTCGTCCAGGCTAGTGGGGCAACGCCCCAACGCCCCTAATGGACGCACCGCCACTGCGAGTCTGGCCCCATTTAGTCAAGACACGTCTCCGTGTCTCCGTCTCCAATAAAAACTTTCCATATCCAAAAGATATCTCCAAGTGTCATCTTTCACGTGTATTTAGGTGTTAAACTGATGCCAAAGAGGTGCATCCTTTTCCCAAGCAGTATTTAAGTATGAAAATGGCAAAACAGTAAAGTACTACCGCCACAAAATGTGCCACATTATGTTGCATTATTAGTCTTTTCTACTGCATAACAGAGTCATGCCTCATAAGTCCAGTGGACTTGTTCATAGCCTCAGTTATGTAGTTCAGTCTAGCTTCTAATTAAACAAATGATCAAGCAAAGAATATAAATGACATCCCTGTGGGCCCTTTGAGGTATCATGAGAGCATTAATCTCGAGCATTAATCTCGGTCCTCGTTGGGTCATGGGGTACCATGTCTTATCAGAGACAGGTGACATGTGCTGAATTAGTAACCAGCTATTTGATAAAGTGCAAGAAGAAATGGTTGATGGAGGCATATGTCCTTATTGTAATACTGGTGGATCTGCAAGAAGTACACCCAATCCTTTGGAATCTGATTTATGGGCTCCGGCCCCCGCCCACCACTGATCACAGCACCAGCACTCAGCTATCTGGGTCCCACCCTGATTCCTACCCACGCTCGCGGCCTCGCGCTGGGGACCTCTCATCTCTTTGGCACGCACTTGAGGGGGAACATTGAAGCTTTGCTGGCCCCTCCCAGGTCCACCTACTCTACTGCTTTCAGGCTCCCGCTCAGCACAGCACTACTAAGCCAATTAATGAATAAATGGCATACTTCATTAATGGGGTGTACCTGTGTGCACCCGATAAAATACTGATCAAAGAACGCATGCACCAACAGTGAGAGTGTAAAAGAAGGTTGAAGGCAGACCCAATGTGTCCATGCATTCTATCTGAATGAATGCATATTTAATTATTCCCATGAATACATGAATGAATGACAAGTAACATACGAATCAAACAATGGTTGCGCATAGGTCTGTGAGCAGTCATCTTTACCCTTCAATGCTTAATTGAAGGGTAAAGTGCATTTTACACTTGTCCAGTGCGGTAAATGGTCAAAATATCGATTCCAAAATATAGACAAACCAAAATATCGAGTCCAAAATATAGAATGGCCAAAATATCGAATGTACAGAATATAGACATCAAAAATCGTTTTGAAGGTAAGTAATGTAATATCGATTCTAAAAATATAGACAGTCAAAATATCGAAGTACATAATATAGTTTATTAAAAATATCGAATTTTTTATAATATCGAATTTTAAGTGTTTTTTATGTTAGTATATGTGTGAAAAGTGTATATATTTTTGTAATTTATTTTAAGTAATTAATTTTATGGTATTTAATTATTGTGTAATTTAATTCTGTAGCAGGTTGTGGGTTTATAGGGGAATAGGGTGGAAAGTAATTTAATTATAATTAATTAAATATGTTAATTAATTGGTATTTATTTAGAATAAATTGTGAATTAATTTTTAATTGGTAATTAATTAATTCTTAATTGATAATTATTTTTTATCAATTGATTAATTGATAATTATGTGGATTAAATTAATTTACTTTCTGTAGCGGGTTGTGGGTTTATAGGGGAATAGGGTGGGAAGTAATTTAATTATAAGTATTTAAATATGTTAATTAATTAATTGGTATTTATTTTGATTAAATTGTTAATTTTTAATTGATAATTAATTCTTAATTGATAATTACTTTGTATTAATTGATTAATTGATAATTATGTGAATTATATTAATTTATTTTCACTAGAGTGGGAATAGTAACATTTACCCCATGCTATACTACGCTTTCCCTACTGTTGCACTCTCTGGAGTAGGAATAGTAATTTTTACCCCTACGCTATCCAACGCTTTCCCTACTGTTGCACTCTCTGGAGTGAAAATAGTATATTTTACCCCTACGCTATCCAACGCTTTCTCTACTGTTGCACTCTCTGGAGTGGGAATAATAATTTTTACCCCTACGCTATCCAACGCTTTCCCTACTGTTTCACTCTCTGGAGTGGGAACAGTAATTGTTACCCCTACGCTATCCATCGCTTTTCCTACTGTTGCACTCTCTCTCTGTTCTGGGAATAGTAATTTTTACCCCTATGCTATCCAGCGCTTTCCCTACTGTTGCACACTCTGGAGTGGGAATAGTAATTTTTACTCCTACGCTATCCAACGCTTTCCCTACTGTTGCACTCTCTGGAGTGGGAATAGTAATTTTTACCCCTACGCAATCCAACGCTTTCCCTACTGTTGCACTCTTTGGAGTGGAAATAGTAATTTTTACCCCTACGCTATCCAACGCTTTCCCTACTGTTGCACTTCCAGGAGTGGGAATAGTAATTTTTACACCTCTGCTATCCTACGGTAATAATATTGTGTATTTTTTTATTAATATTATGTTAATATATATATATATATATGTTTTAACAGATATGATTGTATTTTTTTATATAAGTTAAATTAGTTATTTAATAATTTTAAGGTAATTTAAGTATTTTTAAGTATATTTTAGCTATTTATTTTTAATATTTTTTTAATTTTACATTAATTTTAAGAAATTCGATATTTTTATAATGTATATATATATAAACGATATTTTGGGGTCGATATTTTGGTACTTACCTGTTTGTAGATAGGAATTCAATATTTTGTCTGTCGATATTCTGGAATCTATATTTTGTGAAGTCTATATTTTGTCCCTCGATATTTAGTCAGTGATCCGTCCAGTGCCTTACCCATCTCCACGGCTCTCTGTGCAGCTCTCAGCGCCTCCGTGTAGCCCCGGGTCTTGAGCAGCTCGCGCAGGTCGGCCTTCAGCCACGCTACCTTGAAGCCGGCATCTAGGCTCTTGTTGAGCAGGCCGCCCAGCAGCACATTGCACCTCACGCTGCCCCGATGGCGCAGCCGCTTCTGGCAGCACGGGCAGTGAGAGAGCCCTTCGGAGACCCCCTGGCACATTTTACAGAAGGAGTGTCCGCAAGACAGCGTCACACTGGGTCCAAGAGGACGTCTCGGCATGAGGGACAGAGGAGGAGGTCCATGGTAGGACGTGCCCTGGCAACGCGAGGAACGTCACGGAGGTCCGAGTCGCCTCAGTGGCATCGGAGCTCGCTATCAGTCGAGGCACAGGGCACCGTGCCACCTAACGAAGAGCATGGCTGTCATAGAAAGGCCCCGCTGCCCAGTGACATCAGGGGGTCAATGCAACATGTCCCTTCACTAAACTCTATAAAAGGAAACCCAGCCAGTAGGCGCGCAGTACACGACTTGGTTTCCACTCACTAACTCAATCACCCACCCTACTGCCAAGAAAACAAGTTACTTACCTGTAACTTTGGTTCCCCAGTATTGGTAACTTTCATAGATTCCCATGCTTTGTATCATTCCCAGTCGTCGGAATGGGAGCCTCGGTAGTATAAAAAACCATAGAAACAAAAGAGACAAATAGTCCTAGGCCTCATCTCATTTTGTATCCTATCACCCTCTTTTTGTAAAAGAGACCAAACTTTTGCCAGGACCAATCAGAGCAGCCTCACCCCATAGAACCTTCCTGAGAGAGCTCAGAGCCTCAGATTTTCGTAGCCGTTGTGCAAACCGCCACTATCTCTATCAAAAGACCGAGCTTTCCCAGGGGAGGAGGGTGGGCGCATGGGAATCTATGAAAGTTACCAATACTGGGGAACCAAAGTTACAGGTAAGTAACTTGTTTTCTTGCCCCAGTATTGGAACTTTCATAGATTCCCATGCTTTGTATCAGAGTAGCGAGCAGTAAATCACCAAGAACACATTTTGTCAATACATGGCATCACATAACCATATCAGCAATACATATATCATAGTAAAAACAAACAAAATGTGCTCACCAGGATGGAGGGATCGTAGGGAAAGCTCACCTCTCAATGAAAAAGATTCCGCAGGACTGCCTGACCAACAGCCGCGTCGTCTCGTCCTGCAGACTCCAGGCAGTAGTGTTTTGTGAAGGTATGAGTACTGCTCCACGTTGCTGCCCTGCATATGTCCTTAATGGGGACTCCCGAGAAGAGAGCCACAGACGATGCCACAGACCTTGTGGAATGTGCACGGACTTTTCTGTCCAGTGGCTTGCCCGCTTCCTGATGACAGAATTGAATCGCACTGGAGATCCAGCGGGAAATGCCACTCTTTGCCAAAGGAAACCCCTTCCGTGGTGCGCTGTAGGCCACAAACAATTGGGTTGATTTCCGAAAGGGACGTGGGCACTCTAAGTAAAACTTTAAGCATCTCTGAACGTCCAAAGAATGTAGCGTGCGTTCCGCAGCCGTAGAAGGGTGCGGAAAGAAAGATTTCAAAATCAAAGGTTCATTCAAGTGGAACTCAGATGGCACCTTAGGAATAAACTTCGGATTGGTGCGAAGAATAAGAACATCCTTTTTAAATTGCAGGAATGGATGCACTATGGAGAGTGCTTGAAGCTCACTCACTCTTCTCGCTGATGTTAGAGCTAAGAGGAGGGCAAGTTTCCAAGACAGGAACTTCAAATCCGCCTTGTGCACAGGCTCAAATGGCGCTTTCATGAGTTGAGCCAAAACAAGGTTGAACTGCCAAACTGGTGGAGGACGACGAACTGGAGGATACATCCGGAACAAGCCCTTTAAGAATTGTTTAACAATCCTAGAGGACCATAAAGAAGGACCTGAAGGACTGCGTCGAAACCTTGATATGGCTGCAAGATGTACCTTCACAGATGAATGTGCCAAGCCAGACTTAGCCAAAGATAGTAAATATGGCAACAATTGATGAGGTAGGGACTTGTAAGGATGGAGACCTTGACGTTGACACCACAAACAGAATCTCTTCCATTTTGCTTTGTAAGTTTTATTGGTACTTTGTGCTCGGGCCTGAGACAAAACCTCTCTACATTCCTGGGAGAGTGTTAGATGACGGACCTCTCTGTGCTCAGGAGCCACACTGTCAAGTGGAGCGATTTCGGATCCGGATGGTAAACCTGCCCCTGACTCCTTGACAACAGAGACGGAATGGGTTGTAAGCGAATTGGAGGAGCTTGGGAAAGTCTCAGAAGTTCTGTGTACCAGAATTGTCTGGGCCATGCTGGAGCAATTAGAATCATTTTGCAGGGCTCTGCCTTCATTTTCCTGAGAACTCGAGGAATGAGGGGAATTGGAGGAAAAGCGTAAAAGAATGCGCTGTACCAGGCCATCGAAAGAGCGTTCCCCAGGGACCCCTGATGGTGAACTTTGCTTGCGTAAAACCGGCATTTGGCATTCACCGGAGAAGCAAACAGGTCGATGGATGGCGTCCCCCAAACCAAGAACACCTCCTCCAGAATGGACTGATTCAATTCCCACTCGTGAGTCACTTCTGTCTGTCGACTCAAGGCATCCGCCTTGACGTTGAGCGAGCCCGCCAGGTGTTCGGCTCTCAGAGTGATGTTGTGTAGAATCGCAAAATCCCAGATCCGTTGAGCCTCTGTGGACAGGGTTTGCGATCTGGTACCCCCTTGTTTGTTGACGTAGTGCATGGCCGTCGTATTGTCCGTCCGGACCAGCACTGTATGGTTGTGAATTCTGGGAAGGAAAGCCTGCAACGCCAACCGAATGGCCGTCAGCTCCAGGAAATTGATATGGCACTGGCGCTGCTCTGGACTCCAGTGTCCACTGACTTGAAGCTCTCAGAGCACTGCACCCCAGCCTTCCAACGAGGTGTCCGTGGTCATGATCATGGGTGAAGGTGAAATCCTGAACGTCAGACCTTGTGCGATATTGTCTTTTAGAAGCCAGCATTCGCTCGCCTTTCTCATCGCCGACGTTACCAACACCTTGTCGTTGAATGACCCCTCTGTCTGGCGCCATTGCTTGTCTAGTTCTTCCTGCAGAGGACGCATTCGCAGCCTGCAATGCGGTATCAATGGTATGCAGGATGACATCAACCCGAGAAGGGATTTGTATTGGCGGACTGTAAGGCATTTCTTGTGGCACAGTTGTCGAGCGAATACCATCAACTTCTGCTGCCGTTCCCCGAAGGGCGAGCAGTACATTGCGTGGTGTCCAAAATGGCCCCCAGAAATCTTGTGGATTTGGAGGGTTGTAGGACTGACTTGCGTTCCTTTAGCTGAAGGCCCAGGTGACGGAACAAGTGGTTGCAAGTTGAAACAGCTTGAGAAGTTTCCTCGAACGATGGAGCCTTGACGAGCCAGTCGTCCAAGTAAGGGAAGACTTCCAGGCTTTGTTTTAGAAGAAAAGCCGCTACTGGTGCCAACACCTTGGTGAACACTCTTGGAGCCGACCGAAGGCCAAACGGAAGAACCTTGAATTGGAAATGGCTCTTGCCCACTGTGAAGCGCAGATATTGTCTGTGAGCTGGGTGTATAGGAATATGGAAATACGCATCTTCCAAATCCAGGGACGCCAAATGGTCGCCTGGATTCAAGAGAGGAAGAATTTCCTGGAGAGTGACCATCCTGAAAGAGAGCTTGACGAGATAGGTGTTGAGCTCCCGGAGGTCCAGAATGGGACGCCAAGTCTCTGCCGTCTTCCGCACGAGGAAGAACCTGGAATAAAAACCTCTGCCCCTCTGAGAGAGAGGTACCGGTTCTATCGCTCCTTTGAGGAACAATTGATGGGCTTCGAGATGGAGTAGTCCCAGATGTCCTGTGCGGATGGCGCCCGGAGCTCTTGTTGGAGGAAGATCTTGGAATTCCAACGTATGGCCACTCTCTACAATATTGAGGACCCACTGGTCCGATGTTATGGATTTCCAGCTGTGCAGACAAAGGGATATCCTGCCCCCCACTGATGCTGGGAGGGGGGGAACAGTAGGAAGAGCCAGGAGGCCGCTATTGTCGCTTGGTGTTGTCACGTCCTTGACGGTTCTGACGGCCTCGCGGAGGATGGCGAGAGAAAGACACCGATTGCCCCTGGCGCTGATTTGAGTACTGGATTTATAAGACTGTGAAGGCTGAGAGGAATATCTCTGCTGGTTTCCTCTATACAATGAAAATCCTCTACCACGTGCGCCCTTAAAGGGGACTTTACGGTAGTTGAGTGACCCCAAGGACTTCGCTGTGTCCGTGTCCTTCTTTATATTCTGCAGGGCATCATCCACATGCTTACCAAACAGCATGTCTCCATCAAATGGGAGATCCAGGATCCTATTTTGGACCTCCTGACGAAACCAGGTGGCTCTTAACCAGCCCTGGCGACGTAGCACTGCTGAACCTGCTAAGGCTCGAAACGCCGTGGAAGCAATGTCCATCGCACAGTCGATAACCTCTGCGGAAGACTTCTCCCCTTCCATCAGCACTCTCTTGGCCTCCTCCTTTGCGGAGTCTGGTAGTTGTTCCACGAAGGGTTCCATGTCGCACCACATCTGGCGGTCGCATCTGCCAAGGATGGCAAGAGCATTTGCCGCTCTAACAAGTAAGCTGGCCATGGATGAAAACCTCTTTCCAACATTATCCAGACGTCTACCGTCCTTGTCCGGAGGCGTGGTCAAAGGTGTGGGCTGGTTCTTGGACTTGCTTTGGGCAGCCTGAGAAATCACTGAATCCGGCTTTGGCTGGCCAAGAAGACAAGCTGGACTGCCTTCTGGAGCCTTATACTTCTTTTCCAGTCTGGGGAGAGCCGGAATAACTGTGGCCGGATTTTGCATAATTTTCATACCTTCCTCCCATACATGCTCAATGATAGGAATGGATTTGACAGATCTCCTGTATTGTTCCTTGAAGTCATAAAGGAAACATTCCGATTCCTCCCTCGTAATCGGCAGTCCAAACCTCTTCGCTGCCCTTTCCAGCAATTAAAATTCTTTTTGTGCTTCCCTCTTTATTCTTTATGTGTTATGTTTGCTTTTAGGATGTCAATAAAGCGCCGGGACACTCACTGAGTAGCCGTGCGCTATAAAAATCACAAATAACATAACATAACATAACATAACATCAGGTTATGAAAACCCCCTATATCCACTGGAGGGGAGATAGACGCATCACGACCAGCGGCGTCCGGATCTTGTAGCCCACTGTCACCTTGATCCAGGTCTGGGTCTTGCAGTGGATCAATCAAGGGATCCACCTGTACAACCTCCTCATCCGAAGAGGTATCCTGCTGGACAGCATGAACAGGTTCGGGATCCGGAGTCCGGACCCGGACCATCGGTATCACTGGTGGTGGCGAGAGGGGCACCACTGGTAACGGAGGGAGAACAATAGCCGGCTGCACTTGCGACTGCATCTGAGGTGGAGGTGGTGCAGACTGTACTGAAGGTTTAGAAGGAAACCTTTTTCGATAATCCTGTAGCATCATTTGTAGATCAGAAATGAGCGAGGAGGGCATGGCCACCATGCCCTGTCCCAAACCAGGAGGGCACCGCTCTTCCGGAACATATGGATGCAACTGTTGGCCACCTGCATGTTCGTAATACTCCTTCGTGTCCGTCTCTTGCATCTTTACATTTAAGTCAGAGGGACTATAGGCAGCACCATAATTGTCATCATCCTCATCTTCATCCTCCTCAGATTCATCATCCAGAAGCATTGTTGGTGGATGTGAAGAAACTCATCGCGGAGACGTCATCTCCGGAGTAATTTTCATCTTCTGAATTGGAAAATGTATTTTCTGACCCGTCGACGGTCTCGTCGACGGTGCCGTCGTCGACGGTGCAGCAGTCGTTGACGGTGTTGCCGATGGAATCGTCGACGGTACCGCTGTTTTTGACACAATTTTGGTCGTCGACGGAACAATCGTCGACGGTTTCGTAGACGAACTCGTCGTCATCAACATCATCGTCGACGTTGAAGTTGTCGTCGTCGTCGACATAGTTTTCGTCGTCGACGAGGCCGTCGACAGCACCTTGCTTGCCGTCGTCGACGTGGAAGACGTCAGCGTCGACGAACTCGGAACCTTGAATGTTGATGAAGTCGTCGACGTGGATATCGCTACCGCCGACGAGCCCGTCGACAGAGCCGAAGAAACAGCGGGAACTTTAGCAGATGTAACCGTCGTCAACGTACCTGGTGTTTTCGTCATCGACGGACGCTGTTTTTTTCTCCGGCACAGATCCTGGAGTGACAGAAGAGTGTTTGTCACTGTTTTTGCTCTTTTTGGACAGAGGAGAAGGGAGAACAACCTCCTTTTTGTCCTTTAAGGCTGTAACCACTCCAGCAGCCTGTCCCTGCCTCTCCTTTTCACTTCCGTGAGGAGATTGATGGGGACCAGCCCTCTCAGACCTGTCAGAGATCTTATGAGGGGCCTGTAGAGGGGGCTCAGATGTAGAAGAACCAGGGGGAGACCTACCCCTCTTCCTTGATCTGTGAGAGGAAGCAAAAGATATGGAATCCTCCTAATCCGATGAGAGCACCTCTTTCCGAGTCTTCATCTTCTGAAGCCAGGTCAACAGCCGGCCTTCTCTGTCACGAAGAGTCTTGTTAGAGAAGGTTCTACAAATCTTGCAATCTGTGGCCTTGTGGTCAGGATATAAGCAATAAATACAATTGTCATGCTTATCTTCCACAAAAAGTCGTTTTTTCCCACAAGAGGCACAGGCCTTGAATAAGGCCTTCTTCTCCTTGTCAGACATGTCGAATTTTAGCAGGAAACTAGAAGAAATAATCAGAAAAGTTGAGAAAACTGAGCAGAGCTCAGTGGAGACTCCCTAGCACAAAGTGCGGTAGAAAAATCTGAGGCTCCGAGCTCTCTCAGGATGGTTCTATGGGGTGAGGCTGCTCTGATTGGTCCTGGCAAAAGTTTGGTCTCTTTTACAAAAAGAGGGTGATAGGATACAAAATGAGATGAGGCCTAGGCCTATTTGTCTCTTTTGTTTCTATGGTTTTTTATACTACCGAGGCTCCCATTCTGACGACGGGGAATGATACAAAGCATGGAAATCTATGAAAGTTCCAATACTGGGGCAACTTTACTTACAATTTCTTTAAGACTCGAGTCCTCCCTCCCAAAGCGTCCAGGAGAGAACAAAGGAGCTGCTGTGGGCATCTGCCCTGCCGGTTCCAGCTTTTTCAACGTGTCCTTACACCCTAGTGACAGCAAAAACTTCCACATATCCACATATCCGAAGTAATCTAAGCAGTGATACTACAACATCCAAACCTCACAGTGGGAATACAGTAAGATCCACAAGGAGGGATCCCTTACTGCAAACATGAGGAAAACACAAGCTTCATTAAAGAACCAGCATAGCTCCAAAGAAAGCGGATAGCTGTGATGTCACTGCAATAATTTTCAAAAGGATAGGGAGAGAAGACATAGTGTGAGGGAAGTTTTAAAAAACAAGCGGGTCACATGAATGTGTTTGATGGCTAATAGGACAACTCCAGGTCTGAAGTGGCACTTGTAAATGAGTGGATGGAGCAGTAAGCTCTGTCACTACTAAGGAGCCGATCCTGATCTCGCTCGGAAGGGCTCCGAACACGATCTGGCTGGAAAAAGTACGAGCCGTGCGCGCGTTCTCTGCCCGACTCGTACAGCTGTATGAGTAAGCAATTACGATGTGGAAAACGCAAAGTCACCGACTGCATTGTTTCCGGGTCCGAACCGCTCCGTTCACCTCGTCCGTAATAAAACTGTGCCGTGCAATGGAGGTGATTTCTGACCGAGCCAGTCAGATGCATACCTCGTACAGCCGGATCGAGCTGAATTTCCGGATCGCAAAATGTCTGGGTAGCTGCCTTTAGGGGTCCGCGTTGGACCCCCTCCCCCCCATCACCCGCAGCCTTACAACTCAGACACAGGGGTAGACCCAAGGGTCTCCTCAACACAAGCATGTATGGTGCGGATGGGCCCGACACGTACCCACTGTAGGGGGCTCCCTTGTGCACGACATACTCATTCAGTCAATGGGAGCCCATGTACGCTTCGTAGGACCAGCTCCCATTGACTTTTATGGGAGTCCGACCGAATCGAGTCTGGCAGTATGCGGCCACATCATACTCGCTTGGTAGGACTGCAGGAGTCCGGCTCGGTTGGAAAACACTCTGATTCCTGCTTGGTCGGAGAGCTTTCAGACCCAGATCGGAATCGGCCCCAAAGTGTTTGACTGGGCTGTGGTCAGAAGGTGACTTGAATTGGGGTCTTATTAACACCTGCAACTTTCAGATGTGGAACACATACCATGTAAGAATAGTGACGTTAAGACAACTACAATACTTGCAGCACTGAAAACACCACAGAGAAAATTAAGAACTGCTTATTTTTAAGTTTTCAGAAACATATTGGTAATCTTTGCAATATTTAAAAAAAAAAGCAATAAAAGAGGTCTTTGTAATGCTGAGGTAAGACAGGGAGGTTTAGTTTTAATCCATGGGAAGGATGAATAGATAGGAATAGAGTTGAGCCTGGAGTGGGGCAGAAACATAACAATATCAGCTTCTAAATAATGCAGAAACAGATCATTTACCTTATAATATTCTCATAAAAACTAGTTTAGCTCCTTCGCTGCGGGGCTAATTCCCTTGCGGTGCGGGGGGAGCCCAGCTCATCATGCTGCACAGCTGAGCCGAGCTCATGACGAACTGAGCTGATCATGACTCCACCCACTCCAGTGGAACGTCCGCACAGGAGGGTAATTAGCCCCACGTGGGCGTTCCGCGGCAGTTATGACGAGCTCAGCTCGTTATAAGCTCCGAAGGAGTTAAGATCTAAAATGCCTTTTACAAGGAGGCCAGTCAACCTGCCTACCCTTAAAGGTGCATTCAAGTACCTGGTCGAAAGAGTAACCACCAAATCAAGATCTCTCTTGCCAGAAATCAGTACTTGATTATAGAGCTTCCTTTTACGATGCAAATACAGACCAAATCATTTCAACCAAATATATTCCGGATTACAGTTGTCACATTATTGATTCTGACTATTAGTTCGTGAGGTTCAATAAAACCTAGGAATAGTGTTAAAAATTATTCATGTTAAGTTTCTATATACTCAACACTTCTTTTTTAAGATTAGATAACCCCATTCCACTTCCAAATCAAATATCAATTGAAGAATTCTTGGACTAGGGCATGGATTTCCCAGGCAACTTTAACACATTTCTTCAGGTTGTAGTCTGGACAATCAAGTAGGGAATACCCTGGTACCTTAATATCATAGACAAAATATGCACAACCAAAATATTGAACAATAAGTGAATACAGGGAAATATAGCTTTACTGCCCATAACCTCTCATCTACGTTCCTTAATGATATATATCATCACGAGACGTATATGTGGGGTTATGGATAGTAAAGCAAAGCTATATTTCCCTGTATGCACTTATTCTGATGAAATTATATATCATCAAGGAACATAAATGTGTTCGGTATACAAAATATATACCTACCTGTGGATATTTTTGTCCTTGATATTTTGCCTGTGATATTAAGGTATAACAATATTATCACTAAATATTCAGGACCCCCACTATTTCTTCAGAAAAAGCTGTTGTATATAAAATATGAATTTTCTTAGGGTTTCATATTGCCTTCTTTTAAATCTCTCTCAAAACAGTGCTTTTGTTGTTGTGAATAAAGATGGTCATGTACAAAGAGATTGATTTGAGAGGTGGGATGTGTGCATAACTTCATGTTATAAAGACAATAGATTGTGGGCTGATAAGGTACTCATTGGACCAGTGCTTCCTCTGCAGAGGAGTGTACAACCTGCAGGTTTAAAGTTGAGATCCTGGTAAATCCACCCAGTCTCTCATTCATCTGATGTCAATCTGTAGATATAGTGAAGCTCGGTTTGTCTAGGATGTCACTCAGAGGTGAAAACATCCTTGTAATTCACATTTTACTCATCTATAACTGTATGCTGCCTATGGCCTTCAAAATCATATGCCCCTGCTTTCAACCGCTATGCAAAACCAGAGGAGTACAAGAAGAACCATATGTAACATGGCCTCTCCCCCTGAAACAAATGTGAAAAATAAATACCTTACCTTCCATACTCAACCAGCCCCCCATCACCTTCCTTGCTTTCCTTACCCCTCCTGCATCAGTGCTTTATGCTTTGATTTAAAGCAGACAAACAAAGCTGCACTGACAGGCTTTCAGAGAGCAGAGTTAACCTCACCCGGAAGGCCATTATGACTTAGCAATAGTGAGTAACCAGGTTTTTTTTATAAGCCGTTGCTACCTTACAGCAATGAGTTACCGGATATAGAATTACGGTAGCCATAGCTAAGTTTACCACATATTCAGACTTATCCACTTCAAAGTACCTGCCCAAAACCTCTAACTGAAAATCTTCCATTCAGCCAATTACTTCGGATCAAATGGAAGGTATCTGATGAACAGACCTACATGGCAACAAGAAATGCATTTTTAACGCTCAGCAAGAGGTTATTACAATGAGACCCAGGTAAAGCAGTAGACATGAATAGGGTGTCATTCATACAGCAAAGCTCTTCAAATTTGCATCAAAAATACAACCGAAAAAAGATACCTTGCCCAAGGCAAGCACACACAATTAATACATTCATTATCAAACACTGGAACATTCTTGTAAACATGTGACTCTGATGCAAGCACTTGGCATTAAATCACTGTTAGATCATGGCAAGCATCTTAACAACATGACTGTACACTTACATCTTTTAGTGAAACTACCATATGGATTCTAGGTTTGACCAATAGAGCAGACAATTAAATTATGCAAATTATTCTTAAAGGAGCATTCCACTTACCACCATACACATCGGTTGTGCATATGATCTCATCACCTGCCTTTAACAAATGAGCAATATTCAGCGTTGCAGCTAGACCCGACGCATACGCTAAACCTAGAAAGAAAGAAAAAAAGAACAGATTAGAAACTAGTCAATGATAAATGAAAAAATACTTTCGGGAGTTTTGGACTTCTAAACCAGAAAACCATGGTTTCATTTACAATCAATAACACATAACACCTGTTTTATGTCCTAACAGCCAGAACTGCTGACTTTGAAACTGGGGAACCAGGTTCAAGTCTTTGCAACATCATGTGAATCTTCGCAAATCACTGCCCGCGCGACTAAAAAAATGAATGTGTCCTTGTATATTGTAAGCGGTGCTCATGTAAAGCGCTTCAATATCTTCAGGTCGCGTTAGTGTTATAGAAAACTGCATAAAAATATATAAACTGTTTATTATTAGGCGACTCTGGCCAGATTGTTTGAAGATCACTGGACTCTAATTTCTGTTAGCTCCATTTCAAATCCTGAACCGTTTTCTCATGTATACACCACTCACAGAAAAACAATTGTCAAGTATATGTTGATTAATTTGAAGTAACCGATTTTCATTGGGTCTAACAAATGTCTTGTATGCATTAATGGGTTATGAACATTATTGCTAAATTATTATTCCCTAACAAGAGACGACCTGGTATGGCATCAATATAATGAAAGAGTTAGAAAACAATATCACTCTTCGCTTTGAAAACTGCACGACAGGCCTGGGGCACGTTTTCCAGTAATTAGTGCCTGTGGCATCACTCCAAGACCTTCTACCTGTAGATTAGACAGACTATCTGTGACTCAAAGTAGTCAGGTGTTTATTAGCCGACAGACCTGTTATGAGGGTGGGATCCAATGGCGGTTACTGGAGACAGTTTGTAAAGGCAGGTTTTTTGGCCCTGTGGGCTGCGAGGTTCTGTAATTCTCGAGCCTGACTCCATTTTGTGTTGCCCTCACGTAGGCCTGTGAAAGAGGCCCGGCGAACAAGTGGCCTGGCCTTCTGAGTTCATGTGTACATTAACTAGGTTTCTTTCGACTCTGAAAGAACTGCAGAGAAACTGACCTCTTCACCTGAAACTGACCTCGCAAAGCCAATTTCCCTTGGTTTGATCCTTGTATAAGATTGCCACTTAATGTTCAGGACCTCGTTAACCTTTAGTTTCCTTGCACATGTTTTATCTTGTTCAGCATCTATTACTGTTTCCTTTATGTTCTGACATTACATGGGTTGTGATTTTCAATTATAAATTTGTCCGGCTTGCAAAGATTGAATTTGGGACATTCCTAATAATTAACTTTTGGGTTGGGTTACTGTAAATTGGTTTTTGTTAATGCGATACTCAGTTAGAAAATGTGCCCTATTGGTTAGAATTTTGCGCAGTGGGTGTACATTTATAATGAGAATATGGTGTATAAAAGGAGATGTCTTGCCTTAGTAATTTGAACAGTCTCCTATGAATATACATTGTGATGTACTGTTGGGATTTCTGTTCCTAGCTGCAGCTAATAAACTTGGTCTCTGACGCCACCCAGAAGTATTCCGTGTCTCTGTACACCAAGACAGGTGGAACTCGAAGATTTCAGGTGTGTCCCTGGCACCGCTGGGTTCTGACCCGGTTCTTCAACTGGCGCGGCCAACGTGGGGCAACTTCAGCGGTACCGGTCCAAGCACGAAGATTGTGAGGAGCCCCGTGAGGAAACTCTGGAGGAGGGCCCCCACTCCATCGACCCCTGCATGTCGAAAAGTGGACCGAAGGTCTTTTCTGCGAGGCTTCCCCTTTCCGACGGCTACGAAGGACTGCTGCCCTGACTGTCACCCTGTCTTGGACCCTCGTGTGACGATTTGTAAGGAGAGACGTTAGACGGTCTTCTGGTGGCGTGACAGATATTTTGGTTAAGTATAAGTGGGTCGCTCCCACGACTTTGTTTTGTTTCTTGGGTCTTGATTCGAATATTGCAATAGTCGAAGCAGAGGGGTTCGTATATTTACGAGTGTATCATTTTTTGATACCCTTTGAAGTTTGAAACCAGACTAGTGAGCAAGATGCCTGGTCTTGGTAAACTTGGTAAATGGTTTGTTTGTGGTCTTAATAGGGATTCTCGATTGGAGGATTCGTGTCCCATACCTCCGGTTGGAACTCCAACTTATGAGCTTTATTCGAAACATGGCATGGGTCCCATTACCTATAATGAGGTTTGGGTCCGCTACACTAGGAAGGACGGTGTTTTACGATGGCCCCCACATGGTAGTTTTGAAACAGAGATTTTAGATAACTTAGAAGTTGCGCTATTTAGGAAGAAAGCCCGGCCGGCGATGTTTGACTCTTTCCGCCTTTGGCGTGAGGAAGCCAAACAGCGAGAAATTAAGCAAGCTAAAACAGATAGGAAAGAAAGGAATATGTCAGTAATGCAAGCCGCTATGCAGTTTAAGGACGATGAAGAAGATCGTGCGATTGAAGTGTCAGATAGACAGCATTGCATGGCCATTGACAAATGTTATCCGGCTTTGCCACCTCCCCTTTCAACTGTGACTGAAGACTCTGAAAAGGATCCTTTGATGTCGCATCTACTGAGATTACCACCCCCTTATGTGCAGAGTGCTACAGCACCTCCGTTACCTCCAGTTGTTGCACCCCCTGCTGTTGTTCAGCCATTTGTTGCTCCACAAGTGGTTCTTCCTCCTGCGGTGCAGCCCCCTCTAGGGCCGCCAGCTTTGTTACCAGCCTTGCCTCAAACTCCTTTGACTTACACTGCCTTATCTTCATCTTCCCTTACTTCTGTCCCTATGACTCCTAATCCTCAGACTACTTTGTCTCCTGTCCTTATGTCAGCTTCTTCTCCTTCTGCTCGACAAAGAATGACTGAAACTGTCACTAGTCTTTTGTCTCCTCTCTTTGGGTCACTGACCCCTGTTTCTGAACGTAAGCAGAGACGTAGTCAGCTTCCTGGTCCCGAAGAGCGGGCAGTGTTAGATCTCCTTGCTCGTAGATGGGTTTCGAATGCTTCTAGGTACGGTTTACAAGTGGTTATGGATGTTTTTCTACAGTGGGAAGCACCAAGTCAAAGGTATGTTTTTGATGTCATATGTACCTTTCTTCGTCAGGAGTGGGAAGATAATGAGTTGGGTCCAATTCCGTTGGACTTGATTAATTTTCAGTCCAAATTTGCTAAGGGAACGATAGTGGGTTCATATGTTGAGGTAGCGGTAGAGACAATACTTACTTTCAGGTCTAGACTTCCACCTCAGTCATTGTTTGAACCTGACCCTTCTGTTAGGAGAAAAGTGAAGCAGTATCCTATGAGAGAGGTTCCCCCTGTATGGAGAAAAGAAGTTTTGGCTGATGCCGCTCATGGTATTGCGGCTGCACCAGCACATTTTCAGCGAGTGTGGGTACATGTCCCTTGGAAGAGAGCAGAGGTTTTGGCACTTAAGCAGACATTGCCTGACCCCCGTAAAAATCCTGCTGGTTAATACAAGGAGTTGTCTCAGACAGTTGATGCGTGTGTTATGAATTTAGCGGACATCGATATGTTGATGGGTAATGTAGTTCCTCAACCTTTGGGGGCGAAGATCCGTCACGAGGATCATGTGCAAAAGTTAGGAGAAACATGGGTTAATATCACTGCTGCAGATGGTAGACAGGTAGGAGGTGCTAAACCTGAGCCTTTAGTTGCAGAACTACCTGGTAGGATTGTTAATTTAATGAAAACTTTGATGCCTCCTTTGTGAGTGAATTGGGACAAGTTAGCAGCATGCAAACAAAAGAAAGATGAGAATGTGTTCGATTTCTTCACTAGGTTTGAAGAAACATTCATTGATCATAGTGGTCAGGACATGAGTACAGAAGATAGTCAGAGGTTGTTCGTAGATACATTTGTTTTTAATTTACTCCCCGAACTTTGTAATAAGTTAAAGGACTCTGAGAGTTCATGGGCAGTTTCTTCTTCGGCCCAGATATTGGCTACTGCACAATACTATGAGAATAGAGACATAGATGAGAAGGATAAAGTAGAGAAGAAGACTAGAGAATTAAAAACGAAAGTTCTTTTGCAACAGGCTTATCCGCCTCGCCCTAATCAGCGTCAGTTTCAGCAACCCCCACAGTTTCAGAAACCATTGCAGACGCCTGAGTCTTTTGTTCCGTGATTTCCGCTAGGCCCTAATCAGTGCGCTTATTGTAAAGAGGAAGGTCATTTCAAGAGTAGTTGTCAGGTCTTGCTACAACGTGTGAATGGTATGTCTGGTCTGAGAGGTCGTGGTGGTTACCAACAAGTACCTAGGGGTAGGGGGCGTGGTACGTTTCCTCAGAATGAACGTTCCTTTCACCCCCAGAATTCTGCAAATTATTTTGACCGACAGAATGTTCCGAACGTCCAGTCTGCTCAGTACTACGTTGATGATTATTATGTTGAAAGCGAGAGTGCTGGTTTTAATGATAGCTAGGACAGCCATGAACAAAGAGAGGGAGTAGTGTCCGTTCCAGTAGACCAGAGTGGGCCTTATGTTGAAGTGATTACATCAGGTGTGGCAGAACCTTTTCTTTTGGATACTGGTGCAACAAAGAGTTCTATCATGCACTCTAAACTCCCTGGCGCACCTTTGTCTGGCTTGACGAATGTGTCGGTAGGATTTTCTGGCGCCCCAGTTAGCAACCCGGTTTCGAGTCCTTTGCCCCTTTCTATTGGTCCTTCTGAATTGGAGGCTCCCCTTATTCTAACGACTGGTTGTGGTGAGAATTTGTTGGGTTTGGACTTGCTGAAAAGATTGCATGCGACATTATATTGTTCTCCGTTGGGAGTACATCTTACCTTGGGTAAAAAAGTGATCTCCCCGATGTATTTGTCTAAGGATTGCCTGCCGCTGGAATTGCTTTCTCTCCCTGATACACTTTGGGCTACGGGTCCTAATGATGTTGGTCTTTTGCAGATTCCACCCTACGTTGTTACGCTTAAATCAAATGCTAAATTGCCACGCATTCCTCAGTACAAAATTTCCAGTGATGGTGAGAGAGCTCTTTTAGCGATTATTTATGATTTGGTTGAGAAAGGTGTGGTTGAAGAAACGAGAGGTAATGTGTGTAACAGTCCTGTTCTGCCTATTCTTAAGCGTACTGACTCTTCTCAGCCACCTGTGTATCGATTTGTGATCGACCTTCGAGAGGTCAATAAGATTGTTGTGCCACAGTTTCCTGTTGTTCCGGACATTACTGCTTTATTGACTATGGTCCCTGCCTCAGCTGCTTGGTTTTCTGTGATTGATCTGAAGAATGCTTTCTTCAGTATTCCGATCGCTGAGGAAAGTAGGGATATTTTCGGCTTCTCTTTAGGAGGCCGCAGCTTCCGGTTTAAGCGAGCTCCTCAAGGTTATTGTGAGAGTCCCTCCATTTATAGTCAGGCTTTGAAAACTCAACTCGATACTCTTGTGTTGCCTTCTGGTGTTACTCTTATCCAGTATGTTGATGATCTGCTAGTGGCTGCTGATAATGAGGAGATTTGTAAAGAGGTTACCTTTCTTTGCTATGACATTTGTCTGACCTTCATCATAAAGTTTCCCCTTCCAAGTTGCAGTATTGTCAACAAGAAGTGACCTACTTGGGTCGTCTCTTATCGAAGGAGGGAAGACGATTGACCCCAGAGCGTATTGAAGCGATTGCCCAAATGACTGTACCATCCACACAGAGATAAGTGCGTGCTTTCTTGGGTATCACCTCGTATTGTCGGCAGTGGATCCCGAACTTTTCTTTGCTAGCGAAACCTTTGTTGGCACTTACTCTCAAGGATACACCACACCCTCTTCCTTGGTCTGATGAATGTCAGAAGAGTTTTTCTGAATTGCGTGATGCATTGTGTTCTGCTCCGGTGTTGGGTACCCCTGACTATAGTAAACCTTTTACACTTTATGTGCACGAGAGAGAAGGTTGTGCGTTGTCAGTGTTGACACAACAGTTTGGAGACAAGCAGCGCCCATGTGCGTATTTTTCGGCTACTTTAGATCCGGTAGCTAGGGCGTTGCCAGGTTGCCTAAGAGCTATGGCAGCAGCAGCTGTTTCTCTACGACAGTCTGCTGGTTTGGTATTGGATAATACATTGATTGTGATGGTCCCACATGCAGTGGATACCTTATTAAACAGGACGAAGACTCAGCACCTTACTAGTGCACGTCTGTCAGGTTACGAGTTGACGCTTTTTGCTAGTCATGTGCACATTAAGAGATACAACACATTGAATCCAGCTACATTGTTGCCGATTTGTGTAGAGACAGATGATCAAGAATAGCATGATTGTGTTCTTAGGACAGAGGAGGAAACAAAGGGTAGAATTGATTTGAAAGATACTCCTCTTTCAAACCCTGATGGTACCCTATGGGTAGATGGTTCATGCTTTAAGCTTCCGAATGGAGAGACAACTGCAGCATATGCTGTCACAACTTTGCACACGATTGTTGAAACAGCGCGTATGGCACCGAATTCAGCTCAGGCAGCTGAATTGATAGCCTTGACTAGAGCGTGTGTGTTGTCAAAAGGAAAGAGAGTGAATGTTTTTACTGATAGCCAGTATGCATTTGGCGTTGCTCATAGCTTTGGACGATTTGGACGATTGTGGAAAGAAAGAGGATTTCTTACTTCTCATGGTACGAAAATCCAGCATGGCCAATTAGTGAGTGAGCTTCTTGAATCGCTTACTTTTCCAACACAAATCGCCAATGTAAAGTGTAGTGCGCATAAAAAGGTTATAGATGATGTGGGTCGAGGGAATGCGTTTGCGGATGAAGTAGCGAGAGAAACAGCGAGAGATTTGACGAGTCGAATGTATGTTGCAGGTCCTGCAAGATGGGTTGTGGAAAGAGGAATGTGTGAAGATACAATAGAAAGTGTGAAGATGATTCAGGCAGAAGCTACTGAGAAAGAATTGAGTACGTGGAGAGAGAGTACGGGAATGTTGGATTCGACAGGCTGTTGGGTTGAGTTGTCAGAGCATCGGCGATGGTTGTTGCCAGATGCGTATGTGCTTCGAGTGGTTACTATGGCTCATGGGATGGCTCACATCAGCTCAAAAGGGATATGCAAGTTGTTGGCTCCGGTATGGCAGAATAGTGGAATTCCCAAATGTGCTGAGAATTTGGTTAAACACTGCATGATTTGCTTGATGCATAATCCTGGCAAGGGAACCCCAACTCCAGCTGGTCATTTTGCTCCTCCAACTTATCCGTTCAAGGTGTTGCAGATAGACTATATTCATATGGAAAGATGCAATAATTTGAAGTATGTCCTTGTGGTTGTTTGTGCCTTTTCCAGATGGATAGAGGCCTACCCCCTGAAGGATAATACTGCCTTGTCTACAGCCAAGGTTTTGCTCAAAGAGTTTTTCCCGAGGTATGGATTGCCGAGGATGGTCTGGAGTGATAACGGAAGTGAATTCGTGGGTCAGATTATGCAGAAAGTGTGTGCGGGTTTGGGAATTAGACAGAAGTTCCACGCAGCGAATCACCCCAAGTCAGCAGGCCTGGTCGAGTTCTATAACGGCACGTTAAAGCTGAAGTTGGCCAAGGTGCAAGCGAGCTCTGGTCTCACATGGCCCGATGCTCTACCATTGGCATTTTTGTCCACAAGAACGACAATACATTCTCGCGTGGGACTTAGCCCATACAAGATTGTTTTTGGACGCCCGGCGAATGTTTGGGGTGTGTTGAGGCCAAGAGAATACAGCGATATTGAGTACCCTATGTTGGTTGACTATTTACATGATTTGACTGCTAAATTGCGTGTTCTTCACCAACAGGTTCATGATACCTTACCTTCAGCTTCTGTTGAAGCTGGACATGCGATCCAACCCGGCGACTGGATTCTGATCAGGAACTTCCAGAGGTCCAAGAACCTACAGCCGAGGTGGACTGGTCCTTATGAAGTGCTGCTAGCAACGAGGACCGCTGTGAAAGTCTTCGGGAAAAAGAGTTGGGTGCATGCCACCCACACGAAAAGGATACCTCTGCCCTTACCGTATGATCAGTGGGTCCGGGAAGGTGTTGCCGATTCTGAGACTGAAAATGTCCCGAGATTTGTGCCTTTTAGTGATGCTCGTTTGAAATGGACTCAGTCGGAACGTGCGGATGATGACATTTTGCAAGAAGCTGTGCCACCGCATTTGGGACTGGACACTACGCATCCGGAGATTCTTTTTCAGGATCAAACTGTGCCGAATAAAGAACATTATAGTTTAAGGCAGAGGTCTAAAAAAGGACAAATAAAGTAATATTTTTTTGTGTATTGTGCTCTCTCAGACAAGAGACTATTTTTATTTTTGCTTTTTCGAACCACCATCCGGGTTCAGCTGCAGGGTCGTGGTATAAGACTTAAGGGGTGAACCGCGAATTGATGAAAGGTCTGTGGTTCTAGGTTGTCTAGGACGCCTGGACGCACACTTGAATGAAGAAGGAAAATTGCCGCGAGCAGCACGTTAGAGGATGGAGTCTTTTGTACCTGAGAGAGATGTTGAGAAAATAGACCTTAAAATGAAATTCTGTACATTGATGCGTAGCAAATGTTTTATAATATCATGTTTTTTAATGTTTTTAAGTATTACGATAGCTTATGTGGGATGGATTGTCTATGCTACACAACAGACGTTTGCACCCGCTTCCCAACCTATGCTTTCTTACACTACTGTTTCTTTGCATCAGTTCTATACGTTGCCTGAACATGAACAGACAAGGAGGTCAGAATTTGTCAACAACTCGTTCATACAGTTGTTGCATCAGCATCAGTTAGTAGTGAATACCACTAACTGTTGGGTTTGTGGTCTTATGCCGCATACGACCAATAAGGGTATGCCCTATTTGGTTTTGCCTTTTTCTTTTAATGGGTCTGTGTGGGCTTTACAGACTATGTTTATCTATGCAAATGAGATACGCCCTTCACGTTCCCTTAAGGATAACTCCAGCAATAGTGCCTTGATAAAGGGAATAGTAGATATGATCCGAGATATTGATGCATATAATGCAATCCCCAAGGATGAGATGCAGGCTTATGTTGGTTGGAATTTGACCGGATAAAGTACCAACTTGACTGAGAAGGAGAGACAAAAAAGGTCTCCCCAGATTTGGATTGTGCCCCATCAAGGTTATTTTTGTTTGCAAGGCACTGGTCAAAATCCGAAAGCTCAGCTAGGTAAGAGTGTGTGTGTTCACACCTATGTCTATTCGTCCCAGACTTCTCCACCGTTCGTACCAGCTAAAGGCACATATTTTGTTTGTCACGACAGAGCTTATACATGGTTGCCACCTGATTTTTCAGGTACATGTTATGTGGCGTTTTTGCTTCCCCCTACATATACTACGGCTCCGGACTATCATAGAACGAGATATGGTAGAGGGGTCTTCGATAAGGAAGATACTGCAGGACAAGAAGCAGGAGATTTCTTCAAGGGTTTCCTGCCCTTTTGGGGTCCTATGATCAATAGTAGGCATATTCGACAGCTTGTCCGCGTTGTTGAAGCTACTATTAACGAGACAGCAGGTGCTCTTAGTAATGTTACAGCTGAGCTTCAAACGGACCGCCTTATGACGTTGCAGAATCGTATGGTTTTAGACGTCATACTTGCAGATCGAGGTGGAGTATGCAAATTGATTGGATCTAGTTGTTGCATTTACGTACCAGATAATGCTCCTACAGTGTACCAAGCCATCTCTAGGTTACATAAGATCTCTGAGTCTATCCATGTAGACAAAGGAGACTGGTCATTGACGGGATGGTTTTGGGAATTGCTGTCTAAATGGGGATGGAAGATTTTGACATTCCTTGGTATGGTTTTGGCCATCCTTTTCTCTTGTTGTCTTTGCATCCAGTGTGGTCCCGCCATTTGTAGTCTTTGTGCTACTATGTGCGTTAGGAGACCTGTCCCGACAGAAGTAGAGAATAATAGGATGATGCTACAGCAACACTTAGATGTCCTAATGAAGATTGATATGGACCTAGATTCAGATTAACATGAGTTTAGGTTATTGCCTACGTAATGGCAAAAGGAGGGGCTGAGGTTCTGTAATTCTCGAGCCTGACTCCATTTTGTGTTGCCCTCACGTAGGCCTGTGAAAGAGGCCCGGCGAACAAGTGGCCCGGCCTTCTGAGTTCACGTGTACATTAACTAGGTTCTTTCGACTCTAAAAGAACTGCAGAGAAACTGACCTCTTCACCTGAAACTGACCTCGCAAAGCCAATTTCTCTTGGTTTGACCCTTGTCTAAGATTGCCACTTAATGTTCAGGACCTCGTTAACCTTTAGTTTCCTTGCACATGTTTTATCTTGTTCAGCATCTATTACGGTTTCCTTTATGTTCTGACATTACATGGGTTGTGCTTTTCAATTATAAATTTGTTCGGCTTGCAAAGATTGAATTTGGGACATTCCTAATAATTAACTTTTGGGTTGGGTTACTGTAAATTGGGTTTTTGTTAATGTGATACTCAGTTAGAAAATGTGCCCTATTGGTTAGAATTTTGCGCAGTGGGTGTACATTTATAATGAGAATATGGTGTATAAAAGGAGATGTCTTGCCTTAGTAATTTGAACAGTCTCCTAGGAATATACATTGTGATGTATTGTTGGGACTTCTGTTACTACCTGCAGCTAATAAACTTGGTCTCTGACGCCACCCAGAAGTATTCCGTGTCTCTGTGGAACTCGAAGATTTCAGGTGTGTCCCTGGCACCGCTGGGTTCTGACCCGGTTCTTCAGCTGTTGAGGAGGCAGGTACGTTGGAAGAGGCGGTTTACTGACCCTCATGCTGTAATTATAACAGAGTAGACATACAGTGCAGCGAAGTGGCTTCACATCACCATGTGAAGCCTTCAGACATTTCCGTTCTTTTATTCAGTGACTTACTAGATAGTTTGCCTCCACAGCAGCACTGAAGAACTACACATCCCACAAGGCATGCTTGTGCATGATAGGACAGACCCCTGGCAGCCTATCATACTGCGCCCTTCCCTGCCAATCCCAGACCTTGAAGCTGAGTCCGGAAGTGAGGTGGGCACCCCTAATGTTAGCGCTGGATAGGGAATTTCAGCACATACAGTCTTGGATCGAGGCGAGAAAACTGAAGAAGCCGGTTTATAAGGAGTAACGAAGTCTCTAGAGACAGCCAGAGGGTAAGGGCTTCTGAGGGGTCCTTGTTGCTGGAGTCCAGGGGTGAGGCTGGACCTGGGATGAGATTACAAGAACCTGATGCACACTGAGGGTGGGAGGTAAGGAGCTCTGCCCGAAGCTAATATGTGCCAGAATATAACCACTCAACAGTGAGCTGCTGTACACTGTGACCTTAACGTGAGAGGTTTTATCTAAAAGGCTTCAGGGAATGAGAGTGTCTGTGTGCTTTTTAAATTTTTCTTGTTGCAGTTCAGGCGCCTCTGGTATGATGCCATGGCCATTGTGTACAGCACGCTAGCAACATGGCTAGGACACATGCACAGTGCACATCTCAGCTCAAGTTATGTGCGCAAATGGAAGACAACTGAACAATTAAACAAAAAAGCATCTAAATTATTGTTCAAATAGGCCTATCTAGTGACCATATTGAAATGTGTTTTTGTCCTTAAAGAGTAACAAATATTGACCCGGGGCATTTATGGTGAGGTCTCGCTACGTAGCCTCTACAACACAACCTGGCAAGTTATTTGTGCAGGATGAATCAATCCAGCAGGACACAGATTCAGATTTTAAAAACTCACAACTGTCCTGTGTCATCACTTGTCACAAAGCAGGATTTTATCTGGAAATCCTTGCGACCAGATGCAAATGCAGACTTGGAGACCTGCAGAATACCGCAGATTAGGAGGACCGGTGGCGGCCGAGCACTATGCTGCACACGGAACTCTGCAGAATTTCACTTTTTTAGATAACTTTGCAGAATTCCTTAGAGTTGAACTCCCTGAGTTGCACCCACCCCTACGGAAAACCCAAAAAAGGAACACTTTGAAAACACTTTCAATAAGATTTATTATGTAAATGAATGTCATTCCTATGGAACATCTATAAAACAGAATATCAGAAAACTGAGAAATGAGTGTGTTGTTCTTTCTGTGCCAATATTGTTTAGGAGAGTCCCATATGTTACTTGCGATATAAAATGAAAGTACTAAAGACCAGGCCAACTAATTCAGTCAGCACTTGAAGGTGTATAGAAACTGTAACCAAAAATCTAATGAAAAGTTTGACCTGAAGTCGCTGATAAGGTGAACAAAAATTAAACAATACATGATTTACATGGTGTGTCATACCACATGCTAATTCTACAAACGCTAACCTCCTCGTTCAGTTATTAGTGCAATTTGTCCACAGGTAGTTATCCTCTTGTCTCAAGTAGTAATTAGCCAGTGCCTCGTTCTAGATTGAATCTATCATCTGACATGGAATCTGACATGTGTCAGATTCCATGTAGTTGTTCAAAGGGGAGCATTCCAAGGTTGGTCAGTTGCCTTCTGACCAGCTAGGGAGTGTCTGTCAGTGTGTGTGCTCTGATAATAAACGTTGAAAAAACATACCTGCTCGTACTTCCCCTTTACAACATCTTCCCAAAGGGTCCACCTTTAAACAGGTTCTAACTCCATAATAAATAGTGGTTTCAACCATCTTAAATTCAGACTACAGTAACAGGTAAACTGGTTTATTAAAGAAATAGGAATATAATGTGCGCTTACAATATTTGGCTCCATCCAGCGCTGCAACAGCTTTCTCCAAACAATTCCGGGTAGGATTACCACTACGACTATAGTCGAAACCCTAGAGGGAAAATAAATGTCTTGAGTATTCGTATGGTAATTTAATTTACATCACTAATGGTAGAATACCGTTATGGGAAAGAACATACTTTCAAAACACAGAATGGGACAATAAATAAGGACATTTTGAGATCAGTGCACTGATGGAATTGTCTACTGGATTATTGGAAGCATCTAAAATGAAATCGGTTTGAAATATATTAATGAACAGAGCAGACATCTCCTAATCCAATGCAAAATATCAACACCAGCATTGCTTAATAAACACATCACTAGAGAACAAAGTTTAGAAAAAGATAAAGGACATTCAGAAAAAATAGTTCATTTCAATTAGATCACTCAGCAACATCAGATTCGTAGTTAAATCTACACATTTCTGGTTAACTAAGCATGTTTGACTTTAGCCACATATACAACAAAGACAACAAATCATAACTATTAAAAGGCCAGCTCAAAGCACACCTATTACTAATATTCATTAAAAATGGTTTGCGTGTGAAACTCCACAGAAAAAAATCCTAATTCAGTGAGGTTAAAATGACAAATATTTGTACTGAAACGATAGTTCATTTTTTCAAAGCACTGCACAGCTGGAAGCTGCGACAGCGACAGAGGCGAAACGGTTGTGAATCCGAGACGACCACTGCAGGAAAGGTGCTTAATTAGGAAGAGTATCCTGAAAACGTCTTCCATGAGAGCAACGAACAGAAGGGGGCAAGATGGTAACACCTTGACGGAAGACACACACATTTTATTGAACAAGCCAACAGGTTTGCAGGAGACACTTCCAGGTCTGTGAAATTTGATAGCAACCTCAACAACTTCCAGATACAATGAGGTATGCTTAACATGTTCAAAACTTGGCCTACCGTCAGTTTGCATCTAGTAGTGTTGACTCATTGCTGTCTCAACCTTTAGATCTTTCAAAAACTGAATGCTCAGTTCAATAGGTGCCGGTACTTTGACACATCCAGCTTTTGAAGAACCTCATTTGGACTGGGATCAAGTCTGGACACCTAGAGACAAGGTAACACATCTTGAGCTTATTCCTCCCCTTTTGATTGTACCAGTATCAATAGATAGGGCCAAGCATTAAATATCCTGCTCCAAACCACCAGACACACTCAGAGGGATGGGGTGAGGCACAATTCTATGGCACTCAGGCCATTTCTCTGCAAAGGGACTGAGACTGAGCACCAACGATCAGACACTTCTACACATTTTATAAAGGTGGCTTCTCATTCAATCATCTACCCCAGCAAGCAGAGAATCATCTACCTAAAAAGCCATGCAAACAATCTAACTGTTGAGGACACCTCACTCCATGTCATCAGAAAACCACTGTCCTGATTTAAAACTGTGTTCTAATTGAAGGTCCTTCCACATCTGGTGGAAGTGTCAAATCTGTAGGAGAATTTACCAGTGTAGTCTCCTCCACTCACAAATTCCAGTGATGAGGGAAAGTCCACAAGTGGACTCTGCCACAAATCAAAGTCATAACGTGCTAGTCCAATTCAGGTATATAAAGCAACAATGTAAGTTCCAGAAAACATTAATCCAAATAATGTGGAAAGTGGAGTGGAAATATGGTGTAGTACCAGCATTGAGGGGGGCGGGATTGAGGGTAGGGTGATGTCAACCTCAACTTCAGATCCAGTTCCATTTTACATGTGATGATGTGGCAAATCTAGACATTCTACTGTTCCACAGTCATGAAGTTTAAACCTCCATATGGCATCAAGCAAAGCGTCTGGTTGCCTCTCTGGGGTATCATTGCTACACACATGGCACAAATATAAAGTAATAGATCTTGGGTCTAAGTATTTTCACACGTTGAAATAGGTTTTTGGGCATGGGTGGTGGTTAATCAATCTCCAGATGCAGCAGACCAATCGAGAGTAATAGTAACATTTGGAGTTTGCAAAAAAGAAATTGAGCAACACTACTAAATTTATTTCAGATTAGTAAATCATCATTATTTCACATATTTACAGGCTGGAATTACAACTACCATGAAACCACAGCATTTTAAAGATTAAATCTACTATGATGTACTTAGAATACTTTTGTTAGTGGGAAGAAGCACTTCAAACCATGCAACTTAAAACACAGGCAGTAAACCTCCAATGATATAGAAAACAGAAGTCTGACAAAAAGCAGATGAAAAAGATGTACCTTGCTATAAATCCACTCTGCCCATAAAACTCCTTTGGATCTAAAGAGGTACATCACAGGGATGAGGGCTCAAAAGTAAACCGGGCCTGAAGAAGACTGAGATCAGATTTTCTGTGTTAAGTGATCAATTATAAAAGATCCTTGAAGACCAGAGTATTCAGTAATGACAAAAAAGGTTATCAGCAGTTTTGAAGACATATCACAAGGCTCAATGTAAACACGAAATGGGAATATAGTCTTGTTGATGGTGTTTTGAGAGTTATGCAAAATGATGCAAGCTTAAAGATCAGGTGGGGTAGGCAATTCTGGGCTCTACTCTAGCTCTGTCCCAGAGGTCCAATGTTCTAAGCAACAATAAGTAATTTTTTGGAGCCAACAGTTTATTTTCATATGAATGACAATTCAAAAACTAATTGCAGATGTAGAAGCAATTTTTTTTTATTTGTGACAAAGCATAGGCAGATCTGTGCTTACTTTAACTTTTGTTTGCCATCAGCTGGAACGAGTTTCAAAGGTGGCCTCATAACTTTTTCATAGCATCTCCTCCCATCCTTGCCTCCCCCGCGCCGCCAATCAACACTCATCCCATCCACTCTCTGCACCTCATCTACAAGCTCAGCCCACCATCCTCACACCCTCATCAGTAGCCACAAATTTGACCTCGTCTTCTTGCTTACTCCCTCTGTATATCCACTCACCCACCTTCTAATCTTGCCAAAAGAAAAAACAACACTTTTTAGTTACATGAATGAAACAAAATAATCACAAATGAGTCCGTGCTTTTTAGAGGGAAAAGAATAGAGTTCGAAGGCAAGAAAAAAAAACACGCCTAAGGTTTAGGTACAAACCAGTGTATGAATGAACACCTTAACCACTAAGCCTCGCAATCAAGGTGGTAAAGACCGAGGATTCTGCAGACCCGTTTCACTACCGCGCGTTCCTTCGAAGGGTTAACAAGACTCGAGATTAAAACAGAAGTTAATGCAATTGAGTGGAAATGTAAAATTGGACATTTGTGGCTCATCTATTTTTCGTTCTTATCTGAAGAGTGAAAAACATTTGAGAACTCAGTGTCTTCCCCTGTTACAATGTTGCCATTCAGATGCTATGTTACCAGAGGGGCCGATTCAAACTGAATTAGAGCTAAACTTGTGAATGGTGTATTACAAATGTTTTAAACCTCCGATGGTAAACATTCAGATCCGATTATGTAAGCTTACTTCAAAAGTTATTAACTTATTTTTGACGGGAAGCCAATTTTGTATTTTTTGATGGTTAAAAAAGTTATTTCATACACAGTCTTTGAAAAGAATGCTGAATGGATGTTTCCTTACTGTTGCATTTTATTAGGAAAAAAATGTGTGTTGACGGCGTTGTCCCTTCCGGCTCAGATTTATATGCACCTCTGTGGCTTGCAGAGATACCAGAGTTTCAAACACAGTCCAAGAGGTTTTGGCAGCATGAGAAGTGGCTGGCCTACCCCTGAGGGGGTTTGGGTAGCATGGTATGGCACACAGAAACAGCCCAATCTTCAGTGGTAAATACTTGTAAAAGAACATCAGTGATTGCTCCAATGGTTAGAAACCGTGCCTGCATTCACCACTAGGGTTCTGCAAGGGTGACAGTGATCCAATCCGGAGCAGACGCCCAGCATTTTAATCCCAATGGAACCCTGACCAATGTGATCTACAAAGGGGTAGGGTTCTGATGTTATATGTATATATGCTAACATACCCGATTTATGCAGGACACTCACGATTTTAAGGCCAGGAATGGATTTAGTATAGTTGTGTCCAGTTTAAAATTGCCTCCACTGCAATGTGAATCAAAGGGGGGAAATACATTCTCCAGATTCTATTTAAAAAATGTTCTCTTTCCTGTTCCCAAATTTTGGCCATTAAGCATATGTGAAGACAAGACAAGAATTATGCTATCGCTGTCTTTTTTGTCACTGCGCCTACTTGTGAAATTGAGGCAATGAAGGATTGAGAAGTTGGACCACAAAAAGCATTAGATGCTGGTGTGGTCACTCCATTTTCTACTCATGAATGGGTAGAAAACTGAGTGAGTGCAGTAAGGACAATGAGCGAAATGCAGCAAGAACATTCTTGCACATCAGTGAATTAGAAAAGTGAGAAAAGACGTGGTCATGAAAGCACGCATGATACCTGCCTGTTTTGAATCATTTATTAAATAGATGAACCCAAGGTAAGTATGAGCATAATAAGTTACTAAGGGTGAAGGGGTCAACAGTTATTTCGGTTATTTATTAATTTTTAGACTTCTTAAACGGAGTAATGATACTACGTAAACACTAGCTCCCCTGACAGAGCGCCCATGCTCCACCAATGAAATGCCTCTCTGATACAAGGTAATTCAAGGCACAGCTACGCATTGTGTTCCTTTTTTTCACTAAGCCCTGCAAATTAAGTTTTGCACAGTTTAGTAAATCCCAAATTCCATTTTGTGTTGGGCTGCATCCAAAGAAAAATGACACAATCCTGATGCAAAATGATAGTGTTTGACTTGCCCCTTTTTTGCAGGGTCATCCCAGAACTTTTTGCCTTCCTCCTGTATTTTTTTCTGACTTGCTTTTGGTGGTTTTCCGATTCTTGTCCCTTTACCAGTGGTGATCAGTGCAAAAAGTGCATATGCTCTCTTTTGGAAATTGATGTTATGGATTAGTGAATTTCATGTATGGCTATTTGATTTACTTATCAGACCCTAGTACCGTGCACCATATGTGCCCAAGGCCTGTAAATCAAATGCTGCTGGTGGGCTTGCAGCACTGATTGTGTGACCCACAAAAGCATCCTGTAAAATGTGACTCAGGCCTGCCATTTCAGAGTCTCTGTGAAGTCTGGGACTGTTATGTCGACTTGGCAAGTCAGTCTCTAAAGGTACCACCGTGGGAAGGGTGCATTGTATGTAAAAGATAGGACATGCCCAGGTGTGTGTGTGGCATGGCCTGATAGTGAAATACTGCCAATTTCGTTTTTCACTATTGCAAGGCCCATAGGCCAGAATGGGCAGTGAGTTTATAACATCTTATAAACATAACTGGCCCTAGGAACAAGATAGGAAAATAAAGTTTAGAATGCCTAAACTCAGAATGTTAAAGTGCATCTTTTAGTGTGGTGATTTTTACATTCTGTGTTTGAAAATACCACTTTTAAAAAGGAGGTATTTTCTTGCCTAACCATCCAGTATGCCTCTGCTAGGTTTGTGTATTGCATGTCTGGCTTATGAGTGACCGGAGCTGGGAGAGGGCTGCGGCTCCGGCAGTCTGATGAGTCAGGGCAGGGCTGAATGGGACCTGGGTTGAATTTAGAGTAGGGGGAGGAGATTTCCTTTCCCCTGTCTGGGATGGGCCTGCTTCCAACAATGCTGTCTCCACCTCCTGCCAGGCAGCTGCACCAGTGTGGGCATAACTGGTTTTGGCCAGGTACAGACACTCTCTGTTTTCAGAAGACAAATAATGTGTGTGTCTAAAAAGGGGGCCCCCAGAACTTTGGATAACTTCTGGAAATCAGAGGAACCTTTGCCAAGGAGAAAAACCGGAGAAGCTGAGGAGGAAAACTGCCCCTGTGCTGCTTGCAGTCTGGGGTTGGCCTTCAGTGGCTGCTTGCTGCCAAGGAAAGGAGAAGAAGGACTTTGCTGTTTGCTTTGTCACCTGCTTGAAGAAAAAGATCTCAAAGGGCTTGAAACTTTGCTTGTCTCCTGTCTGAAGTCTCAGGGACACAAAGACTTCACCACCAGCTCCCCTGAATTTCCTTGCTGGGAATTCTAACCTGCAAAGAGGTGCCTACTGCTCTTTAGGACCTCTAGAGACTGTTTGTCGCTGGGAGCAGGAAGATCGACGCAACGATAAGAAGCGTGTAGCTTCTGCACTGATTCTCGACGCATTGCCGAGCCGCAAGGAAGAAGCTCGCCGCATCCGCACTTGGTTCCAGCGCCTCGCTAAGCAACCAGGAAGAAGCGCGCCGCATCCACACCGGGTCCTGACGCATCGCCGAGAAGACCGTTGCAGCACCTGCCGTGCGGTTGCAAAAGTTCATGCATCTTACCGGACCGTCGCATCGCATCAAGCCGCCATTTTGTCGCATCGCACCGCATCGTCACCACGCATCAAGGCGCCATCTTGTCGCATCGGAACCGGAACGCAGCAAGAAACAGATGCATCCCCTCCTCTTCGTTAAGGAACCGACGCATCACCTCCCCTGTGCTGCAGTAAGGAACCGACGCATCACCAAACTCTTGCCTTTGCTAAAAAAGCCTTCTCTTGATCCTCAGATCCCTACAAGCTACAGGCCAATTTCGCTACTCCCAGCCATGGCCAAAGTCTGTGAGAAGGCGGTTAATAAACAACTTACCTCCTTTGTGGAAGACGAAGGCTTGTTTCATCCAGCCCAATCAGGATTTAGGGCCAGTTATAGTACTGAGTCTGCCTTGGTTGAAATGAAAGAGGCCATCAGAGAGTGTTTGGACGCTGGCGGCAGAGCAGCTCTGATTCTATTATACCACTCTGCGGCATTTGATACCGTCCCTCACTCATTGCTTCTGGCCCGCCTGTCTGACATTGGGGTGACAGGTTCCGCATTGAGCTGGGTTGGCTCATTTTTGGACCAACGCTCTCAGCAAGTATGGATGCCCCATTCTTCTCTACATCATGAGCTCTGTCCACCGGAGTCCATCAGGGCTCCAATCTGAGCCCTCTCCTTTTTAATATATATATGACCCCTATGATTTATTTGACAGAGGAGCTGGGTGCCAAGATCATCGCCTACACTGATGATACCCAGCTCCTCTTTACTTGGAGTAAAGATGACTCTTCTCCTGTTCAAGCCAGAGCTTGCCTGTCAGCCGTTTTTAAATGGCTTCATGCTGCTGAGCTTAAGTGCAACGAGGACAAGTCTGAAATCCTCTTGTACGGTACCTTTCCCTCTCCGTTCAAAGAATCCCTCTGGCCGGCCGAATATCCTCTACCCAATTCAGATGGCCAACCTGTAAAATATCTGGGGATTTGGTTTAATGAGGATCTTAGGTTTACCACTCAGATAAAAAAAATTGCAGGACAATGTCTTGGTACCGTAAGATCACTTAGGAAGTTTCTGCCACTTTTACCACAGCCTGCCAAAGAGATGGTCACCTGCGCCCTAATACTGTCGCGTATTGACTACACAAATGCACTTTATGTTGGCGTTCCTGGGTACCAGTTGAAAAAACTCCAGTCTATCCAGAATGCAGCAGCCAGAGTTTTACTGAATATCCCTCGAAGATCAAGCATACAACAACATCTGCGTGATCTCCATTGGCTGCCAGTTGCGGAAAGAGTGAGATTTAATGCCCTTACCATGGCGCATGCAGCCCTGTAGCAGTCCGGCCCTGGCTATCTCAGGAAGTGTTTTAATTATACAAAAACCACACAAGGTAGCAGGCACCGATTGAGTAGTTTCTTCAAACATACTGGAATTGCCTAAATGTTTCCCCTCTAATAAGTATATTAACAGGTCTGATATAGCGTTTGCTGTGCCACTCTTGCAAATTTGCAATGCTTGAAGGAGGTGGTGGCTGTTGCTGCTTGGGTATATGAGGCGGATACCGCTGTGCAAGAAGCCAACCCTCGTCATTAGTGCCTGGGGGTGTGGTGGAATCATGTGTTCTCCCTGAAGTGAGGGGTGAGAGGAGGCCTATAGAAAGGAAACTAGTAGTGGACAGAAAGAGCAGGTCTCTGCATCCCATGGGAATCACCTTAGATGGTGTCGCACGGGGAGGTCCATCTAAGCATCGAATGAATCAAACTTAATACAGATGTTCAAAAACATAAGATGAGATCTAACAAAGACACATACATGTCTTAGCAAAAAAATGTGAGTCAATTGTGTTTCGTAGCAGAGTACAATCATCCATAATGCTGGCAACGGTTGTATGGGGAAATCTGAACCACAATGGAACGTCCCGCACATGGACTGCTGTAATGGAAACTGCACCTCTAAAACCTATGCATGGCTTAAAATTCCGACTTTGCTTAGTCGCTTTGAACACATGTCAGTTCTAAGCCTCCTGCCCACAAGGGTACACTTCAGTTTGACCATTTCAGTCATGCCCCTTTATGAAAGAATGTATCGGAAAGGCAACAAACGGAAAGCAACCCTAGACAACCAACTTGCAACCCCTTCCTCCCCTTGTCATGTGACCTTTACAACTTTTGCAGCACAGCAACGGGTCCCATTTCGTCATGTGCAGCAACCACGAAAACTGAAGACAATGGAAGCAAACACTACAATGCAGCGCGCATTAATTTGCGCACGCTCAATTGCCAGTGGATACGGGCCTTTGCTAGATTCCGCCTCCATAACTACAGCAAATGCATCTGGTAGAAATGAGACTCCTTCAATATCCCCAGGCTTCATCCTCTCTTCGGATTGGATGGCTTGGACTTGAGGTGCTAGAACACACTGTACAGCCCAATAAGCTGGAAAGAGAAGCCTCTTTAAATGGTAGAGAAATTACCAGGGAGTTATGAAGAATACCCGACTATGGTTCATAAAAACATAACTAGACCCAAATGTTGCATCTGACCGCCATGCTGTGACGTCCCTGCACAGCATAGCGCTCTGTGAGCGAGGAGCAGCCTTTCCCTGTAATAGAGCTGTTGCTCTTGGCAGAGAGCTGGAGTGGGTACCAATAAAAGTGATTCGCACCTCGATGCGTTCTGTAAGAGGAGAGGAAGAGCACATTTTACTTGCTGTTTTATTCTGGGCATCATTAGGGTCTGTTGCCACCCGGAGCTGAGGCCGGCTATGGTGGGAAAGCAGTGAAACTTGACACGCTGTGGAAACGCGTGCTCATGCTTGCGATGCCTTTAAGCTGCCAAAACAGGAAAGAAAGAAAAATTGTCCAAGACGCAAAAGCGATTAGCACCAAAGTGGGCCAATAGCAGAAGTTAGGCGCTGTGAAGTGGGAGGAAACAAATGTTCATAAGGCGGAACTAAAAGGAACCATTACCCAGAAGCAAGAAAGCCTTTTTCATGGAGAATCAAAGGAACAAATACAAAGCAGTAGGTGGGCTGTAATCTCGTAGAGTGATTACAACATGTTTCAAGGCAGCACATGTTCTGCCTAGGCTCGACATAAAACAAGCATTGGCATAGCCAATAGGTCTCGCTTTTGAGACCTTATAAGTATTTAGTTATGCAGCACAATTTCCTTGGTGCAACAACATCAACTGTTGCATGGCTAAACACTTATAAGGTCCCAAAGGCGAGACCTATTGGCTATGCCAATGATTGTTACATCTCCTTCTCAGTGGGAGCCGAATAAAAATATGTATTTATACTTCAAATGCTCCTGTATGAACAAGCTTTTTGTAAAATGTTAAGCAACCCTTTGTAAAATAAATTCTTAGAAATATCTGCATTTGTAAATCTTTAAAAAGTAAAATGTGCATTTCTTCACATTAATTTAAAATACTTACAATGTTCGGTGCATGGACTTTTGTTTTTACCGGGATTCACCGCTGGCAGCTTTCATTAAGAACTCACACATTTTTACTGTAATTATGTCATAAATATAGATTTGACTACAAAGAGGGTGAAAAACAGACAATGCCTTTAGCGTTTAGCTAAAACAGAAGTACAACCTGATGGCTTAAAAATCAGAATATCTCAAACTTAAATCCATGTGTTTATCGAAACTCAGCCACCCAAAGGTACCGCTGACCCAAGGTTACCTCGCAGAGTAGCTCAGGCTTAACTCACTCTAAACTGGGGTGAATGCAATATAAGCGAGCCCGCTTCAGAGGGACTGTCACTCTTAAAATGACATCTCAGTTTGTGGAAAATGTCCAAATCCCTGTGAAAATATTCAGCATATTGAACAACAGTGAGAGACGGTAAACCCTCTGGGTTCATTTAATCAGAGCCCCGCTGTCCTTTAACATGTATGTTTGGTGACGCACGCCTTGCACCATTAAATTGGCAGATACTACAAGACCAATTTCGGTTTCAAAGCAAAGAGGCCAAGCCAGAGCTTAAATTTTAAGACTTAATTGAAAGTTTTCACCTTTTATGAAAATAAAAGTTCCCGCAGATATCTTGCTCAATGACATTTTTTACAGCTGAAGTTTTCTTGTGTACAATGTATACCCACACACCACACACTCACACATATACACACTCACACATATATTATAAGATGCAGGTTTGCGCAGAACCGCGGACAGCGGTTGTTACAGACAGAAACTTCAGCATTTGTTCTGATGAAGCTGAACAGCAGATCAAACAAGGAGAGAGGAAGGCGCAAACAAGGAGAGAAGAAGGAGTAAAAAAAGGAGAGAGGAAGAGAGAAAGGAGTAAAAAGGGAGAGAGAAAGGAGTTTAAAAAAAGGCCGCGCGGCCGTGAAAGTGACGCGGCTGCATGGCCTTCAAAGTGAAAGTGATCGCGATCACGGGCTGTAAGGGTGCCCACGAGCGATGGACTTAATGAGCGATGACAAGAGAGGAAAGCCAGATGGCGCCTTTGCTTGTAACTGTGCACGTAACCACACACTCAAAAGGCCAGACAAAAAGCTGTGGTCGGCTTTTTAAAGCCCCCTCACTAAATGTCTCGCATGCGCTGGTCAGGCGAGACCTAAAACCAGATAACACCTGGACACAACAGAACAAATACAGTCTGCAGGTCACATAGTCAACAAAAGGGCACATACATACAGGAAAACAACAAATACAGTTAGCAGCAGGACACATACAGGCAGCAGCAGGGTACACACAGACACCAGCAGAGCACATACAGTAACACAACAAAAAAAGATAACAGAAGGACACACACACACACAGACAGCAACACAACCAATAGTCAGCGGGACACATACAGTCAGCAGAAGGGCACATACACACAACGACACAGCAAATATAGACAACTGCAGGGTACAAACAAAGATTAACACAACACAAATATTAGGTGGCAAGGCAAATAGAATCAGGTCACATACAGAGAGCAACACAACAGATGCAGACAGCACACACACAGAGAGCAAGATAACAAATACATAAAACATCAGGGCACATACATATAACAGGAGAGCACACAGAGGCCGCTGCCTAAGCATATAAATTGCAACACAATAAATGCAGACCACAGCAGGGCACCTACATTCGACAGCAGTGCATATCCAGATAGCATCATAACAAATTCATATAGCAGAAGGTCACACACAGAGAGCAACACAACAAATACAGATATCAGCGCGTCACACGCAGAAAGCAACACAGCAAATACAGACAGCAGCAAGATGATTACAGACAGCTGCCAGGCACACAGAGAGAGCAACACAAAATGTACAGACAGCAGGAGGGCACATGCAGAAAGATACAGGGCACATAAAGAGAGCTGCAGGGAGAATACAGACACCAGAAGTGCACACCACGGCCACTGCAGGACACATAATGATTGCAGCACAAGAATTAAATAAAAAAGCAGAGCACATACAGGCTGCCACAGGACACACACACAGGACAACACAACAAATAGAGATAGTAGCAAGGCACATATCGACAGCAATAAGACACATTGAGAGAGCTGTACAAGTACTGACAGCAACAGGACACATACATAGAACAACGCAACTACAGACAGAACTAACCTGAAAACTCTTCATTGGCTCCCAATCAGGCTGAGAGGCCAATATAAGATTATTTGCCTCACACATAAAAGTATCTATCACACAGGCCCAGGGTACCTAGGTAAAAAATTGCGAAAATACCAGCCATTTAGAACTTTAAGATCCAGCTCTAAATTTCTTCTAACCCTGTTACGGACACGCACTGTGAGATATGGTGGTCAATCGTTTTCCTATCTCGCCCCCCATTTCTGGAATAAGCTTCCACCACACATTTCCTCCATTCCAGATCATTTGCATTTTCGTAAGGAACTTAAAACCTGGCTGTTCCCTGATTAATGAGATGTAAGAATCTAGCGAGTCGATCTTGTTCTGCAAGTTCCCTGAGACCTAACGGTGACATGCTGCGCTCTACAAGACCTTCTGACTTTAAAAACAGTAGGGAACAAACCGACAGCTGCACAGCTAAGGTCTATGCGTTCCAGTATCTGAATGGCCAAGACACGTACTGATAGAAAACAAATGATATGGGCAGCAACAAAGTGTGCAGCAGCACAGAGAGCAGTGTGGTTGGTTCACCTCGTAGTAGGTGGTAGCATTCCTAACTTTTTACAATCACTCTCAGGTTCGGTGACGTAACCCACAAAGCTGAAATCAGTGCTGCCACGCCATTACATCCAACACCCCCGAGTCGATGTTACGGGCTGCCCCACAGAGTCAATGCTGTCCCCTGAGCGTCCTCAGGAAGTGATACCAGTGCATCCTGCAGAGGACTGTGCACCTCATGTAGTAATTTGTGTGTGTACCTGTACAGTTCCTC